>NW_024096751.1:1405366-2108049 GCF_016545835.1 Crotalus tigris | reverse complement strand
TGTCCTGAGTCACCTCGGGTCTGATGGAACTCAGGTTCCTATTGCATACTACTCCAGAACACTGTCTTCTGCCGAGCGCAACTACGCTCAGATAGACAGGGAGGCTCTGGCGGTTGTTGCTGGAATTAAAAAATTCCATGATTTTCTATATGGCAGGCATTTCATGGTCTTCACTGACCATAAGCCTCTGCTGGGACTGTTTACCACACGTAAGCAGACTCCCAACATCATTTCCCCTAGAATGCTTAGGTGGTCTATTTTCTTGTCTGCATATGATTTTTCATTACCCCCAGCCTAGGCCGATGGGGCCACTGCTGATGGCCTCAGTCAGGTTGCCCTCTTCCAGTAGTAAGAAGCTGACCCCGCGCCAGCTGTCAACATTCTATCAATCCCAAAGCCTGCCCGAGCTCCAACTCTTAGTGCAGGGAGGTACCGCTGAAACGGGTACAGATCACACACTTTCACGTGTCCGCTCCTGGGTCCTGTCCGGGTGGCCTGAGCACTGCCCTAGTCCTGAGTTTCAGAGTTTCTGGTCCAAAAGGAACAAACTGTCCCTTTCTCAGGGTTGTCTGCTTTGGGGAAACAGAGTTGTCATTCCCACCTCAATGAGGACTATGGTCTTAGAATCCCTCCACGAGGGTCATCCTGGCATTGTTCGTATGAAGGCTCTTGCGCGCAGCCACTTGTGGTGGCCTGGTTTAGATAAAGATATTGAGGCTAAGGTGCATGCATGCCACCTGTGCCAACGATCTCGCTCGCCCAGAGATGCCCCAAGCTCCTGTGCATAGATGGGAGGAAACACAGTCCCCATGGTCTAGGGTGCACATTGACTACGCTGGGCCTTTCAGGGCCAGTTCTTCTTGGTCCTTGTTGACAGCCATTCAAAATGGCTTGAGGTTGTGCCTGTCTCATCCACCACCACTGCAAAGACTATTCAGGTACTGAGGGGGATTTTTGCTGCACACGGGCTGCCAGATGTCATTGTGTCCGACAACGGCCCTCAATTCACCTCCTCCGAATTCCAAGCTTTCTTACAGGCAAACCTGATTCGTCATGCCACATCTGCACCTTTTCACCCGTCCACCAACGGTATGGCTGAACGTATGGTGCGCATCGCAAAGGACGCCTTGAAGAGACTCACCTACGGGGACTGGCATCACAGGTTGGCTGACTTTCTCCTTTCTTATCGCACCACACCGTCCACTTCTACAGGGAGAAGTCCAGCTGAACTTCGTTGGGGGCGCCAACTTACTACTAGACTTGACCGGTTGCATCCGGACAGACTGCCTCATCTACCTCACATCCAGGGCACCTAGACAACTACTTGTGGGTGCCCCGGTTTGGGCTCGCAATTACGGGCCTGGTCATACATGGGTCCCCGCTTCTGTGTCCAGGATCACAGGTCTCTCCTACGAGGTTGCCCTGGACAACGGTCGTGTCCTGCGTCGGCACATCGACCAACTTCGCTCTAGGCGAGACTTTTCTGCTGAGACTCCTGGGTCTTTTCCAGGGGGGGAGGGGGACCCTTTGGAGCAAAGGGAAGGGCAAGAGCTACTGCCCATCTCCGCTGAGGGAGCCACAAACGCCCCATCCCAGGATTCTGCAATTGCTCCGAAAAGGAAGTCATGGAGCTTACCCACACAACAGGCACTCACGCCTACTCCAGCCAGGGAGTCACCCCGGGGGCATACTCACTTTCCACATACATCACACAGCACTCCAGCAACGGAGGATACCCGGGGGCATCCCAACAAATCATTCCCCGCAAGAGAGCTGGAACACAGTTCCCAAGGTTGGCCTGACCTTACCCCAAATCCTACAGGGGGTCAAACATACACAGAGCTAGTCGAGGAACCAAGTCCCGACTACAACACCCCTAGCACAAATCAGGGAACACCTGAGTTTTGGGACAGTACAGAAACCCACACGAGCCCGAGCACAGAATGGGGTTCAGGGATGGGACAGCCTCCTGACAGGTCTTGGACTGACCTAGGAGGTTCTACAGAGATGCCCAGCAGTGGCTATCACTTCAAGGGGCCTGAGGGTCTACAGCTAGGTAGGACAACCAGGTCACAAAGCAACAGAAGCCCTGGCCTGACGAGCCCGGTGGGCAAGTAAGCAGGCCAGGCATCGGGGCACAGTCCTTGGAAGACACCAGGGCACAATAGAGAGAACAGGCTCACGCCTCCCTCCAGTCAGGGGACTTATGCCCGTAACCCAGAGCTAAGAAGGTCACAGAGAGCAAAGAAATCTCCTAAGTATCTAGAAGATTACATAACATTGCTGGCAAGGCAAAAGCCAGTAATCAGTTGGAGCACTGGGGAGCAAAATGTCATATAAAATAAATGTTGTATGTTGGTAGTAGTTTTAGCCCGGGGGAAAGGGGTGTTATGTCCCGAGCCTTTGCAACGGCTCGGGCGTTTGCAGGCAGTCCCGGGCAGGTGCAAAGCTGCCCGGGACCAGACAGGCTGTCGCCAGCGCCGTGAGCATGCGCGGGTGCTGGCGCGGGAAAAGTAACCCATTTACCCGGGAGTTGCCTATATAAGAGGCTGCGAGGCGTTTGGGCGAGGCTGAAGCCATCTTCCTGTAAGCTGAACGCTGAATAAAAGAAACTGAGCTGCTTCTCGTGTCTGTTTTCCCGCCACGGACTCAACAGTACCCATCCTCTTGCTTGGAGATATTGTAGACAGGGAAGTTCAGTCATGTACAGGAAGACAATATAGGAAGATTCTCTTCATGCTATGCCACATTTCTCTTATCAACTGCCCTTATATATAGTCAGAGAGCTGTAGGCATTCAGAACCAGAATGAGGAAGGAGACCAAGTTTAAAAGGGTTGTCCTCTCTTTGGAATTGCTGTGTTTAGGAATGTAAATCACATAAGATATTAAGCATTTGGTACAATATAAAATACTATTCTGAAATGGTGTGTTACAATTCCTAAAAGTGTGTTTCTTGGATTGCGTTGTTGTGTTCTGCAAGCTTACTTATTATGTTAATTATTTATACAAATTTACAAGACTGTGTGAGAGAGATGTTAGGAATTAGCAGGAATACCAACTGCATCAATAACTTATTGTCATATTGAACATCAGAAGTGCAAAGCAAGGTGTCCATTAAGCTGTGGAAAAGGGGGAGGAAGCAATGTAGGATTTAAACTGTAAAAGGTACTGCTTCAAATAATTTTATTCTAATATGCAATGAAAATGATGATGATGCCTAGACAGGAGCTAAAGTTCAGCATTCCTATTTGGGTGGGCTGGTCTTTTCCTGTTATTTACACACACACACACACACACACACACACACACACACAGAGAGAGAGAGAGAGAGAGAGAGAGAGAGAGAGAGAGAGAGAGATGAATATTTTGAGCAAAGTTGCTGTTGCTGAAGTGTCAATAAGAACAAGGCACACATCAAAGGAAGAGGGAAAAACAGAAAAATGAATGTGTGCACATTTGCATTGCTCAGAGAATTTGTTCAAATTGAAAAATGATGGAAGGAAACTCATATACATCTAATACAAACTTGTCCCATTTTAGACCTCTCTCTCTCTCTCTCTCTCCCTCCCTCCCTCCCCCTCCCTCCCTCCCTCTCTCTCTCTCTCTCTCTCATGTCAAGCATTGGAAAATCAGGAAGTCCAGGTAGTTCAAATGAATATAAAAGTTTATTGCAAGCTTATGCTCTCTACAAGAATCTGAACTACTAATTGTTAAACCAAAATGGTGGTAGATAAGAGTCAGTGGAATTCAAGCTAAACTGGATTTTGATCTCTTGTGGGCACTAAGGGACTTGAGACTGATGATGCATTTAACCCCTCCCTCGGGCTCAGCCTGGTCATTTCCTACATTCATTCATTCATTCATTCATTCATTCATTCATTCATTCATTCAATCATTTATATGCCACCCACTCACTCATTAATATTTGTATATTTGTTAGTATGATTTTCAGAAAAGATGTTAGCTATTCATAGGACATAGGAGGAGGTGAGGCTTTGATCAGAAGTGGGGTTGCAAATAATTTTGCTGTAATTTTCTGATTTGATTTTTTACTTTGTTTTTAAATTTCTGTCTCTTTTTTAATTGAAGTACTTTTTTATGATGAGATTTAGGTGCCCAGAATCTTTGGGGATTGGGTGGTATACAAATAAATAATATATTGATACACCTAGAATCTCAGAGTTTTTATTTGTTTCACCTGTTAGCTTTTTCAAAACAGAAACATTTAACAGAGTTTGTTGACTAAATGGGATTGTTTCTAGAAGGCAATCTAATATAATTACAACCCACATTTCTTTTCTTTGGAAGTAGGAAACAAGACACAAAGAGTGTAAAAGTAAGAAAAGTAGGGTTTAAAAATTGTAGCTGATGCTTGGACTCTCTGCTTGTGTCAGTGTGTGAATTAAATAAGATGATTTTGCAATAAAAATCTCATAATGAGGTACCTTAGTTCACCTGTAATTCTGATAATTGCTACAGTAATTGAGTTTGAGCATTGTACTTTGCTTTTATATAAACTTAATGTGCTCCATATGTTCCTTTTAGTAGCTCTTCAAGACTGGATGGACAATGAAAGAGTTTTTTTCTGAATTATTGTGGAAGCTTTAGCACCACTTTTATCCATTTTATATGTTAATAATTTGAGGAAGAATAACAATTTTAAGCATTCACTGTAATTTTAGAGCTGAACTAAAAATGATACCACATCCTCTTTGTATAAAGGAACATTTTAAATATATAAAATGTTTCTTAATTGAGCAAATTTCTTTTTAAGAAAAATAATGTCAAGAAAAGCTTTAATTACATACAATGCTTATTTATTATTCTAAGATTATCTTTAAAAGCTTAATCTAAGGGTGGAACTTTCTATAAAAAGTGAAATACTATGGCATGAAGGCAGACAATGTGCAGATTTTTAAAAAAATATGGAAGGACAAAGCTTTGACTTTATCTATTTTACAATTAACCATAAATCTTTTATCTATTGCCTCAGTTTAAAAGAGTAAATTTTTGTTTATTTGGGAGGACTGAAATTTGGATTTCTCTAGTCAGCTCTTGTTTGCTATAACAGTTTCAAAATTGGCAATAAAAATGAACAATTGGGCATCTTATAATTGTTGAAATTAACTCTCTTAAAGTGTTTGGAAAGAATGTTGACATCTTAATACACTTCTATTTCTGAAAGCATTTTCTTCTTTTTTAATATTCGATTTTGTTGGTAAACAATAACACTACAGTAAAGAGGTAAAGTATTCTTCCAAGCAAATCCTGATGGATTATTTTCAGTGGAAAATAAGAGCATATAAAAAGGTATCCATGTGCCATATAGTGACAGTATTTCATCCATCACTTGACATGTTTTTGTGTAGGTTACAGTACAACAGGAAAAAAACTCAATGTACAGTGCTTGAAGTCAAAGTTGTAAAATTCAGTCTTATGGTCAGATCATTTCTGATTTAATTGGGTGGATCTCCCTGACATCTTTCTTCAGAAGTTGAACTTTTCAAACAAAATAGTAGTTAGTGACACCAGAATATAGCTTGTAACCTGATTGGAGACAAAATAAATTCTGGACCACTGCTCTTGTAACAAGCATAGTTCATGGCAATTACTTTAATGGGAAAATAGAGTGCAATTTCTAGAACTGCAGAAATGAGCTGGTTTTATATTTATTTAAAACATAATGTTCTATAGAAGATTAGAACTTATATTATGTTTTTTTTATTTTCAGGTTTTCTATCTCTTAATTCAGAAGTACAGTTTCTAATCATATCTAAATCACAGTAAATTGACCTACATACTTTTTAAAAGTTTAATATTGTCTTCTTTTGCTAATTTCACCCCAAACGTCTTTTAATAAACACATCACCTTTTCGATATTATGTCACAAAAATACTTTCTTTCAGCCATCTGCCTATCTTGCTTATTTCTGTATTTTTTCATTTCTTTGTGTTTTCTTTTTCATTTTTATACGATTGTAATATTGGCTTTCTCAATTACATTGTTTTTTCTGTAGCCAGCTATCCCGTCATATTCATGCAGTTATTAAAACTGTGAGGGTTTTTTTTTTCATTTTTTTTGCTGTCTATCATGGTGCCCCCTTCATTGTTATTTATGACAAGCCAAGAAAGGATTTCCTTTCTTTCTCAATACAGTTTTTTTTTAATCTTTCCTTCTTTATTTTCATCAATATTAATTCTATTTGTCCTGCTGATATATTTTTATATACAATATTTTTTTCTTCTGTGCTCACATCAGATTACATTTCAATTACACATATGTTAATCTCTGGATTCTGAATCATTAAAAGAACCCAAATCTTTTTAAAACACATGCCCATAGATGTGGAGAAGGTTGGAAGCAACTTAGGAAGCAGCTACATGAGTCTGGAATCAGATGTAGACATCTGCAAGTCTTCAAAGCCTGGTTAAAAAAAGTCAGACAATTGCTCATAAAATAGCAATAAAATACATGGGTAAACTCATGACGATGAAGGAAAAACCACACACTTCTGTTCCTGAAAAAAAAGCACATTAAGAAAAAAAAAAGTGGAACTTGCCCTTTCTGTTGATTGTTGCTTCTTAAAAGGCTTTTAATAGGAAGTATTATATTTCAGAGCTTCTTATTTCTTTTGTGTTGTGGCCACAATGCAAAAGAAAGGACAAAAACAATCAATCCAGCTATGTTTTGCCAAAAAGGGGCAATGTTTATTGTTTGTAGAGTGAAAAAAATTGATCTCATTTTGCAATGGAAACAGATCTATTTAAAATATTTTTTTAACTTTGTTGAAAGTTTAAATGAATATATGTCTTTATATAAAATTACAAATAAATAAATAAATAAATCCCTGGCTTCTACATAAGAAAATACTTGCATCAGTTTGCTGGATAACAGATTACTGGAGCATAACTCATGAAGCAATATCCATCATGCGGGAACTGTAACGGAAAAAAGAGCAGAAAACTGCATTGTGATGCAATCCCCAGCCTTTGCATTGGAACACAGGTGTCAAACTTGAACGCATCACGTGATATATCGTGATGTATCACTTTTTTTGCCTTTGAGCCAGGATGGGCATGACACATCTGGCCCATGGGCTGCCAGTTTGACACCCCTGCATTAGAGCGTCTATTCCACCATTTTGACTATGATATCATTAAAAACAGCTTTTGTTGTTAATTGCGAAGTCATGTCCGACCCATCACGACCCCATGGACAACGTTCCTCCAGGTCTTCCTGTCCTCTACCATCTTCTGGAGTCCATTTAAGTTCACACCTACCTTTTCAGTGACTCCATCCAGCCATCTCATTCTCTGTCGTCCTCTTCTTCTATTGCCCTCAATCTTTCCCAGCATTAGGCCCTTCTCCAGTGAGTCCTTCCTTCTCATTAGGTGGCCAAAGTATTTGAGTTTCAACTTCAGGATCTGGCCTTCTAAAGAGCAGTTGGGGTTGATCTCTTCTAGGACTGACTGGTTTGAACGCCTTGCAGTCCAAGGGACTCACAGGAGTCTTCTCCAGCACCATAGTTCAAAGGCCTCAATTCTTTTGCGCTCAGCCTTTCTTATGGTCCAACTTTCACAGCCATACATTGCAACTGGGAAAACCATGGCCTGGACTATACGCACTTTTGTTGGCAGGGTGATGTCTCTGCTTTTTAGTATGCTGTCTAGATTTGCCATAGCTTTCCTCCCCAGGAGCAAGCGTCTTTTAATTTCTTGGCTGCAGTCCCCATCTGAGGTGATCTTGGAGCCCAGAAAAATAAAATCTGTCACTACCTCCATTTCTTCCCCATCTATTTGCCAGGAATTGAGAGGGCTGGATGCCATGATTTTGGTTTTCTTAATGTTGAGTTTCAAGCCAACTTTTGCACTCTCCTTCTTCACCCGCATCAAGAGGCTCTTTAGTTCCTCTTCACTTTCTGCCATTAGCGTGGTATCATCTGCATATCTTAGGTTGTTGATATTTCTCCCGTCAATCTTAATTCCAACTTTTGTTTCATCTAGCCCTGCCTTTCTCATGATGTGCTCTGCATATAAGTTAAATAGGCAGGGCGACAGTGTACAGCCTTGCCGGACTCCTTTTCCAATTTTGAACCAATCAGTGGTTCCGTGTCCAGTTCTCACTGTTGCTTCTTGACCCACATATAGGTTTCTCAAGAGACAAATGAGATGGTCTGGTACTCCCATCTCTTTAAGAACTTGCCACAATTTGTTGTGATCCATACAATCAAAGGCTTTTGCATAGTCAATGAAGCAGAAGTAGATGTTTTTCTGGAACTCCCTAGCTTTCTCCATGATCCATCGTATGTTGGCAATTTGATCTCTAGTTCCTCTGCCTCTTCGAAATCCTGCCTGTACTTCTGGTAGTTCTCGATCCACATACTGCTGGAGTCTAGCTTGTAGGATTTTAAGCATAACTTTACTAGCATGTGAAATGAGTGCAATGGTGCAATAGTTTGAACATTCTTTGACATGGCCTTTCTTTGGAATTGGAATGTAAACTGACCTTTTCCAATCCTGTGGCCACTGTTGAGTTTTCCAAATTTGCTGGCAAATTGAGTGTAGCACTTTTACTGCATCGTCTTTTAAGATTTTGAATAGCTCAGCTGGAATGCTGTCACCTCCACTAGCTTTGTTGTTGCTCAGATTTTCTAAGGCCCATTTCACTTCACATTCTAGGATGTCTGGCTCGAGGTCAGTGACCACCCCATCGTGGTTATCTAGGATGTTAAGTTCGTTCTTGTATAGTTCTTCTGTGTAGTTTTGCTACCTCCTCTTAATCTCTTCTGCCTCTGTTAGGTCCCTGCCATTTTGGTCCTTTATCGTGCCCATCTTTGCATGAAACGTTCCCTTTATATCTCCAATTTTCTTGAAGAGATCTCTGGTCCTCCCTATTCTGTTGTTTTCTTCTATTTCTTTGCACTGTTCATTTAAGAAGGCATTCTTATCTCTTCTAGCTACTCTCTGGAATTCTGCATTCAAGTGGGTGTATCTTTCTCTTTCTCCTTTGCCTTTCACTTCCCTTCTTTCCTCAGCTATTTGCAAAGCTTCCTCAGACAGCCATTTTGCTTTCTTGCATTTCTTTTTCTTTGGGATGGTTTTAGTTGCTACCTCTTGTACAATGTTGCGAACTTCCATCCATAGTTCTTCAGGCACTCTGTCTATCAGATCTAATTCCTTAAATCTATTTGTCACCTCTGCTGTATATTCATCAGGAATATGATTTAGTTCATACCTGAGTGGCCTAGTGCTTTTTCCCTACTTTTTTCAATTTAAGCCTAAATTTTGCAACGAGAAGCTCATGATCTGAGCCACAGTCAGCTCCTGGTCTTGTTTTTACTGACTGTATAGAGCTTCTCCATCTTTGGCTGCAGAGCACATAGTCAATCTGATTTCTATGTTGACCATCAGGTGATATCCATGTGTAGAGCCGTCTCTTGGGTTGTTGGAAAAGAGTGTTTGTTATGACCATCGTATTCTCTTGACAAAATTCTATCAGCCTATGCCCTGCTTCACTTTGTACTCCAAGGCCAAACTTGCCTGTTATTCCAGTTATTTTTTGGCTTCCTACCTTAGCATTCCAATCCCCCATGATGATAAGGACATCATTTTTTAGTGTTAATTCTATAAGGTGCTGTAGAACCGGTCAATTTCATCCTCTTCAGCACCAG
The DNA here is from genome assembly GCF_016545835.1 of Crotalus tigris. NCBI lineage: Eukaryota > Metazoa > Chordata > Lepidosauria > Squamata > Viperidae > Crotalus > Crotalus tigris. The sequence continues at coordinate 2,098,378 of NW_024096751.1, read as the reverse complement.
TGGTTGGGGCATAGATTTGGACTATTGTGATATTGAATGGTTTGCCTTGGATTCGAATTGAGACCATTCTGTCATTTTGGGGATTGTATCCCAGTATTGCTTTTCCTATTCTTTTATTGACTATGAAGGCTACTCCATTTCTTCTGAGGGATTCTTGCCCACAGTAGTATACCTGATGGTCATTTGAATTAAATTCACCCATTCCTGTCCATTTTAGTTCACTGATTCCTAAGATGTCTATGTTCAGTCTTGTCATCTCTTTTTTGATTACGTCTAGCTTGCCTTGATTCATGGATCTTACATTCCAGGTTCCTATGGAGAAAAAATCTTTACAGCATCGGACTTTCCTTTCACCACCAGATATATCCACAGCTGAGCGTCCTTTCGGCTTGGCCCAGTCGCTTCATTCTTTCTGGCGCTACTAGTACTAGCCTTCTGCTCTTCCCCAGTAGCATATTGGACACCTTCCGACCTGAGGGGCTCATCTTCCAGCGTCATATCTTTTTGCCTTTTAGTACTGTCCATGGGGTTTTCATGGCAAAGATACTGGAGTGGTTTGCCATTTCCTTCTCCAGTGGATCACATTTTGTCAGAACTCTCTGCTATAACCTGTCCGTCTTGGGTGGCCCTGCACGGCATAGCTTATAGCTTCATTGAGTTATGCAAGCCCCTTTGCCACGACAAGGCAGTAATCCATAAAGGGAAAAACAGCTACAATAGCAATATTTTAAAATTATAAGAAGAAAATGTAAGACTTTAGAGGCTCAGGTAGTGTTCTCATTTCATCTTTCTTAGATCTTGTGCCAGAATATTGAAAATGAATAACTGGAAATAATGTTAATGGGAGAGATTATATTCTGGGAGTGTGATCTGCATTAATCAGATGATGGATTATTGATATATGTTGGATTAGAAGTGACAAAGACGGGGAAGAAAACACAAAAGGATATGAAGATAGTTTTTTTAAACACAGGACTGGTTCTTAAATCACAACAGTTTCTGAAATTCTTAGGAAGTCATATCCAAAAGAATTTAGCAACTGCTGCAACTTGAGAACTAGTCCTAAATATTACAGAATGCATATAAATCAATAAGGCACAACAGTTGCTAAAAGACAGAAGTGTGACATAGAAGATAATCCAGATTTTCTCTCATCTCAGGTTTAGAACATGTAATATTACCATATAACTAGTTATAGTTTCATGTAACGAGGAAACAAATCTTAGGAGCAAGAGTGGTTTGATGATAGAATCAGAAAGAAGAATGTTTAAGAAGATATAGTGTCTTTGCCATGATGCTTTAGTCTAGATTCTTGTAATGAGCAGGAAATTGGATTGGATGCCATTAATGCTCTTATTAAATTCTTTGTTATTATTTGCACTTGAGTCAGAAGCACTGGGGCACTTCCAGATTGAAAGGATTAGCTGGTGACATTACCATTGCCCTGGGAATGCCCAGTTAGGGGCTCGTTTCATGTTCCAGCAAGAGTTGTAATGAAGGATGAGAGCTCAATACCACCCCATGGAAGTTCTCAGACCTTGAACACGGGCTTGCTAACCCTCCTGTCCAGCATTTCAATCTTTCGAGTCATCATGCTCACTTTTTGTTATTATGAAAGTATATAAAAAGTACTTAGAATGCATAGAACAGACATGTCAAACACAAAGCCCGGGAGCCGGATGCGGCCTGTGAAGTGGTTTCATGTGGCCTGCAAAGCCATCCTGGAAACAGTGAGGGAACGGCCCCCTCTGCCTTGGCCCTGGCCCAGGCCAGCTGGGAGCCAATGTACAATTTTGTGGTGGCCATCTTGGTACTTGCCTGGTGGACCATGCCTTGGCACTTGCCCCAGTCCCACCCCCTTCTGCCAGAGACCCTCAGATCTGTCCCACTCCTGCCCAGGCCTCCAAAGGCACCCTTGACGCAAATGATATAGAACTGACCATGCCCACTCCACTCACACCCACCCAGTAGGCTGCACCCACTCTGGCCACATCCACTGGCCCCCCAAGGGCAACCGCAATGCTGATGCGGCCCTCAGTGAAATTGAGTTTGACATCCCTGGCATAGAATAACATATGATGGAGTGGGTGAACTCTCCAAATATATTGCTAAAGTTAACCAACAGTAGAAATATGCATGATGCTACTGTAGAGTTTAATATCTTTATCAATACTTTGGGAACATACTTTTTTTAAAATATGCACTTTTCTGCCTACCTTGAGATGGATTTATATAATAGTCAGATTCTTAGCCAAAATAAAATAAATCAAGATACTTAAAAATATTAGGCAACAAACAGCAAAATAAAATTTTCAAAGAATTTTGGGAAATACATTAAAACATATGGTTTTGGAGTCATCTTCAGTTTAATTATGTTTTATTGTGTTTGTGGAAATATTTTATTATGGGTCCAGTAATAGATCCTATACATCACTGACATTACCCATCAAAGAAATGCACATTATATAGGAGAAAACCAGTCATATGGGTATTGAGGTTAACCTTTATAAAGAAATTTTCAGGTGTTTGCAAAGCTTTGTTAATGTATGTACTTACTTAATATTGAAGAAAAACCTTAGAAGCTTATGTCAGCTCTTGAATATTTAATATTTATGTCAGCTTTGGTAAATTCAATATTTCTACAAGTGGACAATCTTCAGATATTTTTTCCCATTAAAAAAATCAAAAGATGTTCCAGAGATGTCATCCATGAATTTCTATTGGCTGATCAGTGTAGAATCCTGTGTATAATGTAACAGAAGGTGGCCAGTTCAGAAAGGAACTCTTTTAGATCACAGGAGGCAGAAACTGATATTTTGATTAACCAAAGTTAGCTGTTGGAAAATTGGATATATTTTTGTTCACTAAAGTATATCTTTGTATTGCAACAACATACTTGTTAATTTTTTAGGCATATTGGAGAATGTGATGGGAAATACATATCATTATTCTTCATAGTTAGCATAAACCATTATCTAAATATTATAAACCATTTCCTAAAATAGAAGTTGTTCATAAAATACTGTCATTACCTATTTATTTTATTTATTTATTTATGAGACTTATATACCGCTTTAAGTGCAAGCACTCTCTAAGCGGTGTACACCAGTAAGCAATGTATATATATATTTACATTGCCCCCAACAATCTGGATCCTCATTTTACCTAACCTCCCTTATTTTTTAGTCTTCATTGTCTCAGTATCCTTGGAATTGGGAGCGCTTAGTTTCACTGATATAAGTTTTTTTTTCTTTTTAGCATTTGAGGAGGATTATTTATTTATTTGTGGATTTATTATTCACAGTATTTCTTGATTGCTATTAAATGAAGTTATGAAAATTCAGTATTTTTTTTAAAAAACCCTTATAATTAAAAGGTAAGCAGAATAAATGCCAAAATAATATCTGGATTTTATGTGTGTGTTTTTGTGTGTATGTGCACGGCTTTGAATCCAGTGTTGATTTGATGACTGCCTGAACTAGTCTGTGCTATTTTCTTGGCATGGTTTTTAGAAGTGGTTTGCCATTGCGTCTTTCTTAGGGCTATGGAAATGACTAGCCCAAGGTCACCCATGTGGCTTCATATCTATGGCAGAACTGGATAATTTCTAGTGTAGTTTCTAGTCTGATGCCTTAATCATTACACTAGTCTGGCTCTCTTATAAAGTATTAATGCCGACAAAATATCAACATAATAACAGTGCAGTAAGATAAAAATAATATAGCAGCATTTAATAGTAGCATTTATAAAACTATATGTTGCTTTGGACATTGAATAACAAAGAATGCAGCTGATATAATTGATGGTGTTATTTTAGCAGTCCAACCTAAGTAATGACTTCAATGTCACTTCTACTTTCTCATTTTAAGAACCATGAATAATTAAAGATTACGGTTATAGATACTCTTCTAACTCTAGCAAATCCATATAAGTTATTTAATAGGGTACTCTCAGATTCACTAAACCATTGGCTTTTATGTTTGTGCCACACCAGGAACGTCCTTAGTTTCAAAGCATGTCACTATTTTCATGTAAATTATCCTGTAACAGAGCCAAAGCTTTTTTCACTTCTCTGGTAACATGACTGCAGACCCTAATATTGTTACACAATTTCAGGGTTTCATATATCTGCTCATATGCAATATGTCCTCAGTTGCTATCTTACACAGAATAAACTGGAAAATTTATGCAAAAGATGATTCATAGGAGACATCGCCATTGGTGACTTTCCTGTGTTCTGTTCTTTCAGGGCAGGAACAATTTAGTTTGCTTTTAGCCAAATTACCCTTCATTTTTTATCCATCTTAAAGTTCACCAAAGTTTGAATGCAATTTTTTCCCACAGGTAACATTTGATTTGCTTTTTCATTTTAGTCACTGTATTTATTCACTGTATTTTTAGATTACACAATGCCCTAGGAAGGCATCACTCAATTAAAGCATTTTGTTAAAAAAAAAAAAAATAGAAATCAACATAAAAAAGTCATACTAATGCAAGCTTAATAGTTGAGGGTTAAATAAACATTGGATTGTATATAATGAGATCATTTAAACTCTTTTATTCCCTCTGTTTTAGAAAGTTTATTATGGAGCTTGAATCTGATCCTACATAAACAGAAGTGGATTTTTAAACATTGTGCAACATTTTCCTCTTAAAACTACTATTGTTGCTTTTCTCTTTCTTCCTTTTATGTTTGCAGTATTCAAGAAGCACTTATTTTAACTAAATAACTCTAAGACCTTCTAGTGTGATGTGAGAATGATGTTCTATAATTTAATGTATGCAAAATGTTTCAGAAAAGATGGGGATATCTAAATTTGCATTCCTAGTTGCAATTTGTGAAACGTTTAGGAGCGGGGTGGGGTGGGGAATAATGCTATTCTTTTATATGTAAATTTTAAGTTTTGACATTGATCAATGCCCCCTCCATTACTTGCTATGTCTCTAAGGGAATGAAGTGCTATTACTAGATAACCAGTTCAAGCTATACATACTATTCATAGCAGAGCTAAAGTACCCACAAGGGAGAGAAATGATTAGCAGTACATTCCCATTTACACTCTGCAGAATGTTTTCCATCCCAGAATACTACTCTTTTCAGCTCATTTACATGGGAGAGACTGATAGCTGCTGATTTCTGAAAGCTGTAAATGAGCTTTTCTTTTCACTAATAGTTTTTACTAACCATAGATTATGTTCCCAATGCCTAAAGCTGTTTGCTGCATCCATTACTGATACTGCTTAATGAGAGTTCATATAATTTGCCTTGTGAGGACAGTGTTTGTAGGGTCCTCTAGAAGTGCTTGTATGATGTGCATAATTTATACATATAGGATTTATGTACACTCTATTTAAAGACCCAGGATGAAAGAAACACAAATGGAATAGTTCAGCCAATAACTCCAAGGACTGCAGATAGTTTGCTTGTTTTTTTTTTGTGTACTCTTTATTAATAAAGCAATAAGTAATTGAGAGTCCAATATTGTCAGGCATACAAGCTTAGAAAAAATTTCTAAGATACTATTTTTTTTTTAAAAAAAAATCCACCTTAAACACAATGATGAAATATAATAATTATAAAAAATAGTTGAAAAGTACTATAGAAAGAACTGGCTACTTTGGTGAAGTGTGTGTTACCATTCTGCTGTTTTTTGGCTTTCTGAATAATTACAGAATTGTTTAGTAATCCCTATTTTTTTAGCAAAAGAATAGTAGAAAAAGTTATCAGTATCACAAGGATTTCAGCATAGAACAGAGATATAAAAGTTGGTAGCTCATATTAGTACATTATCCTGCTTACATATTTAAAAATCATCATAAACAAACATTAAAATTGCAATATATCTTGCTAATAAAATGTGCTTTCAGTCCTTTCAGTCGATTCTGGGCACCTATCAGAAGAAATATAATTATATGACTGTTTGTCTAAATGTTATTGCTTCTGTTCTTTTATATTTTAAATAAATAGCAATCATGGAATCAATGTGATTTAGCTTGATCTAAGAGACTAATAGTTTCCCACTTAAGAATGGTTGAATCTGCCCATGTGAATTTTTCTAGTGTTCTGCTAGTCTTCTGTATTTCCTACACAGTGACTGTTGCAGTCCTTGCATTGTATGTTATACAGATAGTCTTGTTTAGCAATCACAATTGGGACTGGCAACTTAGTCGTTTAAGTGAAGCAGTTGCTAAATGAAACCACAACCGTGCTTGTGATTGCTTTAATACTCTATTAAATGAGAGCTACTTGTAAATCAGATCTGTTTTTTTCTTTTAGGATTACAGAAACTTTTGGTTTATTTAAGATGTTTTTCAAAACCAAGTCAAATCTAAAAGCGCTAGGAAATTCCTAGAAGTTTGGCATTCAAATAAATCAACATTGGTAGACCCATAATAAAAACCTTGGAAAAGAAATAAAAAGACTAGAACACATCTTTTCCAGCAGCCAACATTTATATAAGCAGCGATCAACACCAGACAGTCAGGCAGAAAACAATAATCAAGGAACCACCAAGAAGAAAACTACACACACACACACACCGCAAAACTGGCAAGCTAAACTGCTGCATATAAACAGGCAGCAAACTTCACATCCACTTGCACTGATGATGTTATCTAGTTGGGTAATAAAATGTCTACAAGCAAATAACCAAGCTTGGAGAATTCCATACTACAGAATTGTGATAGATACTTTTTCATTTGATCATGATTAGGGAACAGAAACTCATACTTTTTTTAAAAAAAATAAAAGATATTTCAAATACTGAGTTTATTTATTCTTATCTAAAACTGCTTTGATCATAAGGAATTGTCACTGTACACACTTAGCAGAAGACCTCCTCAATTACTTAAAACAAGGGCAAGTACTTTATGTAACTGCTGTAGAAGTGATATCTCTGCTCAATTTCAGGAATATTGCTGTTGGCATATGAGACCAAAGAGTAGAATGGAATGGAATGGAATGGAGTGGAGAGGAATACTTGATTTGGCCAAGTGTGATTAGACGCATAACCATTGTTACTGGAAGGTGACTAACTTTTTTACAATGAAAAGGAGGACACAAATAAATTGAAGAAAAAAATATCGTAAATAAAAGAAACATTTTATTCACTGCAACAATAACACAGACAACTTGCATGTGCAAAGTTTGCCAGCCGAGTGTTTTGGCGTGCTTAGCAGCAATTCCTATTGGCTTTCGAAAGCCAATAGGGGGAGTAGCACAGCTCATGCAAAAGTTGAAAAACAACCATCAAAAAAAAGGTGCTGGAACGCTGTCCTGAGTGTTCTGTGAGGGAAAAAAAAAGCCCTGCAGATTAGTCTTCAAATATCGAAAAGGAGGACATGTAGGAGGACACTTTTCGAGGGAGGACAGAACTCACAAAAGGAGGACTGTCCCCCCTAAAGGAGGACGGTTGGTCACCTTAGTTACTGGAATAATTGAAGACCCAACATGAAAATTGAAATAGCCTCAAATTCACATACCATATCAGATTATACAATCAGATATACAATCTAAATGATTTTGTTTTTAGTAAGTGTCTGCAGGGCATGATTTTTTTCTGAATGTTCTGTTGCATATTCATCTATATGCTTGTTTTTATTTTATACTATACTATAATGTCTTATATCATATTCTTAAAATTGTCTGTTTTCCTTTTATTAAAAAAAATCTTAAGAAGTTGAATTTCTGCAGAAGTAGCAAGTCAAACTTATCAATTTTTTCACATTCTTATCTGAAAGGGCAGCTTGTTTTACCAAAGTGCATCTTTTCAGCAAAGCCAGCACCTTTATTTTCAGAAGGGCAAAATGGCATCAAAATAGGAAGAAAACTGAATTTCGCTTAAGCTTGAAAGCTTACAAGATGGAATAACCCATCCCCCCTTTTACAAGAGGAAGGAAAAGCCATTCATGAGCTGTATAAAATGTAATTTTGAGTGAAAGCTTACTAAAAGCTATATAGGTCATGAAGACAATGGTTCTTTTATTCTTCAAAATAATTCACATTATGGCCCCATGTATTACCACCCTTATCAAAGAAAAGCCTTTAGATTTTTGTTAGCAGATAATTACAAATTGATTTTTGGGGGGACCAGTTCATTTGGGAATGGCTTTAAAAACCTTTGCTTTCCCTTCTCTTCCCATACATCTCCAATCCTCTACTTTTGGTAAAAGCTGCTTATTATTTTTCTCCTGTATCATATTGAAAAACTACTATTACACAGAGCTGTTCAGGTTGGTAAGCCACAATTGCCTTATAGAAATGCCAGAATTGAAAGCAAATATATAAATGTCATAGATATGTGACATTCCCATAGTGTGCCTTAAATCCAGATCTGTATTTGTTTATAGTGTATTGCAAGGATTAATAATCTCAAAATATATAAATATATTAATTTGTGATATCTGTCTTCTTTGGTAAGGACTTATTTAACTGTGAAATGATATCTATGAACTCAAGGGAAGATAAGATTATTTTTTTTCTCAGATACTTTTTTGATATAATATAGAAATCAGTTATTTAAAAATATTGTCAAAAGTTGGAGCAGTACCTTTATCTAAGTCTTAGCAGTCTTTATATCATATTTTTTTTGTAGTAATGCTTCTTTAAAGGAGGCACAATGGGTAGAAGCTGAGGCCTTTTGCTAAGTCTTTTTTTCTTCTGCCTTAAAGCTATTGACCTCCATGGTTCATTATTAGGCATATTGCTTGATAATTGTGTTGATTTAAGTTGATTTTACTAACAGAATCCTTAGTCTTCTGTTATTCTTGTGTGATGCAGTGATTGTGACTACGGAGGGCAACCAGGATAGTGAGGAGGTAGAATGGGAAAAAAAAATCCAGCAGTTGCAGCTGTGCAATTTCTAGATCTAAGCCCTATCATGGTGACTCAAAAATATCTATGACATATCCCGTTGATTTAAAAATCAGCACTGGGACCTTTAGCAGTAGTTGAGCATGATAGACTTGAAAATATGTCCCTGCCCTAGAGACAACACACTTTTCAATGTCTGCTTGCCATGAAGCAGGATTTAACAGAGAGAAAGCTGAACCTAACACTTTTAAGATTTTCAAGAATGATTGTAGCTAAAGGGAAGTTAACACACCTTAATAATAATAATAATAATAATAATAATAATAATAATAATAATAATAATAATAAGAGTTGGAAAGAACCTTGGAGGTCATCTAGTCCAACCCCCTGCTCAGGCAGGAAACCCTATACCAGTGGTGGTGAACCTATGGCACGCATGCCAGAGGCGGCACTCAGAGCCCTCTCTGTGGGCACACGCACCGCCATTAGCAGCTCACGCAGGTCCATTAGGCTGCCGCCCAGAGCAGCAGCCCCGCCCAGCACAAAGGCAAAACGGCCAGCTAGCAAGCTCAAGTAGAGGTGTTAGAGCATCAAGGTAGCCACCCCCACCTGGCCACACCTATCCACTCTGCTGTGACCACCCTGGTCACTCTCACCCAGTGGGCCACACCCCCCCCTCCCTGAGGGAACTACAGTGCTGATGCAGCCCTGACACTTTGCAACAAATAAGTGGATTTGGGGTTGCGGTTTGGGGACTCAGTCTCTAAAAGGTTCACCATTACTGCCCTATACCATTTCAGACAAATGGCTGTCCAGTCTCTTCTTAAAAACATCCAGTGTTGGAGCATTCACAGCTTCTGGAGGCAGGTTGTTCCACTGATTAATTGTTCTAACTGTTAGGAAATTTCTCGTTAGTTCTAGGTTGCTTCTCTCTTTGGTTAGTTTCCATCCGTTGCTTCTTGTCCTGCCTTCGGGTGCTTTGGAGAATAGCTTGACTCCCTCTTCTTTGTGGTAACCCCTGAGATATTGGAACACTGCTATCATGTCACCCCTCGTCCTTCTCTTCATTAGACTAGACCAGAGGTAGGCAACCTTGGCTCTTTTATGACTCATGGACTTCAATTCCCAGAATTCCTGAGCCAGCCATGCAGAGGGGAAAGGGAGAGGTTTCCAATAGACTAGACAAACCCAATTCCAGCAACTATTCCTTATATATTTTAGCCTCCAGTCCCCTGATCATCTTTGTTGATCTTCTCTGTACTCTTTCTAGAGTCCCAACATATTTTCTACATCGTGGTGACCAAAACTGGATGCAGTATTCCAAGTGTGGCCTTACCAAGGCATTGTACAGTGGTATTAACACTTCATGTGATCTTGATTCTATCCCTCTATTAATGCAGCCTAGCACTGTGTTGGCTTTTTTTGGCAACTGCAACATACTGCTGGCTCATATTTAAGTGATTGTCCATTAGGAGTCCAAGATCCCTCTCACAATTGTACTATTGAGCAAGGTACCACCTATACTATACCTGTGCATTTGGTTTTTCTTACCTTTGTTCATCACTGAATTTTATTTTGTTAGATTGCGCCCAGTGTTCAAGTCTCTCAAAATCCTTCTGTATCTTAAGCCTATCTTCTGGAGTATTGGCTATTCCTGCCAGTTTGGTGTCATCTGCGAATTTGATGAGTTCCCCATCTATCCCCTCATCCAAATCATTGATGAAGATGTTGAAGAGCACTGGGCCCAGAACAGAGCCCTGGGGCACCCTACTACATACTTCCCTCCAGGTAGATGCAGTTCCATTGAGGACCACACGCTGAGTACGGCTGGTCAGCCAACTACAAATCCATCTGGTGGTAATGCTGTCTAACCCACATTTTTCTATTTTATCAAGTAGTAGGTTGTGATCTACTTTATCAAATGCCTTACTGAAGTCCAAGTAAATTATATCCACAGCATCCTTTGTTCCACTAATTTTGTCACCTGGTCAATGAATGCAATAAGTTTTGTCTGGCATGATCTGTTTTTGACAAACCCACGTTGGCTTTTGGTAATAACTTTGTTTGCCTCTAGATGTTTGCTGATTCGTTGCTTGATTATCTTTTCTAAGATCTTCTCAGGTATTGAGGTCAGGCTGATGGATCTATAGTTTTCTGGATCCATTTTTTCCCCTTGTTTGAAGATGGGAACTACTTCAACTCTTTTCCAGTCCTCTGGTAGTCCCCTAGTGCTCCAGAATCTTTGAAAGACATAGTTCAGTGATTCTGAAATCACATCTGCCAGTTCCTTCAGAACCTTGGGGTGTAGTCCATCTGGTCCTGGTGATTTGAATTCATCTAGGGTGAATTCTTGTCTATCTTAAATTGTGTTTCTAATCTGTTTTTTATGGTACTGTCGGAGTGTTTTTTTTCCCTTTGTGTAAATACAGATGCAAAAAACGAATTGAGTAGTTCTGCTTTCTCCCTGTTGCTTGTCACCTTCTTGCCACTTTCTCCCACTAATGGACCAATCATTTCCTTATTTTTTTTCTTGTTTTTTACAAGGGAGCTTCCGGTGGTCAGCGACAATGATGGCGGCTACCTTGTAGCCGTCCTCCTGGGACGGCGTCAGATCTGCGGAGCACAGCGCGCATCAGCTGGCCCGCGGCTCGAAATCCCCTTCCCGGGCGAAGGGAAAGGGTAGAGACCACACAAATAGAGGTAGAACCTCTTAACCCCCCCTGGATTCTTTTTTTTGGGGGGTAGAAAGAGTGTTCCCTCGGAGTTCGTGCTTTCTCCGCCTCCCAGCTGTCTTTGTTTCTTTGGAAACAAAGTGAAACGCCACTACCATCTCCGCGCCTAAAGTTTTCTGGTGAGTGATTTTTAAAGCAGACAGAACTGTTTAAAGGATTTTACTTAGAGTTAGAGTTGTATTTTTTTATTTCTTTTTTAGTTTATGCTGATTTTTTTTTCCTTTTGTTTTTTTTTCGGTGGAGAGTGAGAGTGAAAGTAAAATGGCGTTTTGAAAGTGCTTTTTTTTTTCCTTTCCGGAAAGAAAGAATGGACTTAAATGAGCACAGTTTTTTTCTCTTTCAAGTTTCTTTTTTCCTTTTTCTTTTAAAACGCTTTGGAAGGTTTTTTTTTTTTTTTTTGCACTCTCCCTGGTCCTTTTTTTAATTTTAAGGATTTTAGTATTTTTTTTTTTAAGAAGAAAGAAAGAGAGAATAAGATTTTTTAAAAAATGGCTTTAAAGAGACAACCAGCTTCTATAGTCTCTAAGGTGGTTTCTTCTCCTGTAATTGCAACTGTACAACAACAACTTAAAGTTACACCACCAGTGCTGCAATCTAAGGTTACACCTCCATCTTCTCCTCCCTTGCCAGCCTTGTCTGCACAAGATATTAAAGATATAATGGGAAGTGCTGTATCTCAAATCAGGGAGGAAATGAAGCAACTTCTTGAACAGAGCAAGTCTGAAAGTAAAGAGGAAATGAAGGACCTTTTTAAACAGAACAAAGATCTTCTTGAACAGAATAAATCTGAAACTAAAGCCAGAGTGGAAGAAGTTGCAGAGAAAGTAGACCTCCTTGAGTATAAATTTCAAGATATGGAAAAAAAGATGGAAACTTCACAAAAGGATATTCTTATGTCTCAGTATAGACAAATGGAATATGCTTTGAGAATTAGGGGTCTTAAAGAAGACATGAATCAAGACCTGATGGAGATGGTGATGAATGATCTAGCTGTTGCTCTGAATAGGGATAAAGATGGATTACGTAGAGAAGTGGAAAAAATTTACAGAGTTAATTCTTGGATTGCGAAACAAAAGAATTTGCCAAGAGATGTGGTGATTTACTTCTCAAAGAGGTCTCTGCGTAATGAGATTATACAAGCTTTTTATAATAAGAGGTTCCAGATTGCTGCCCAAGATGTCATCATTCTAAAGGAAATCCCATCTAAAATTTTAAGAAATAGAATTCAGATGGGAAATTCCGATGGGTATTGTTTTGAGCCATGCGGGGACACGTTACAGACTTAATACGGTTGCTAAAGCCAAAGAATTTTATAATACGGTCCTGGGAGCAGGCTCATCTCCATCTATGATTCAGAAAGCTCTGGGTGGCAAAGAGGTCGAACAGCAGTCTGAAGGACTAGGTTTGATGGCTGCTGGAAAACCACAGGTGGAATGGCTACGCCAAACAAAAGTTAAAGAGCAGAGAATGACCCGCGCAGCACATAAACGTAAGGTCATGCGTGGGATCTTGATAAAGATGAATAATGTTTATAGACAAAGGCAGATTCAGAAACGTAAAGAATTGGAAGATGAGATTAAACTAAAAGAGAAGTTTTTGATTTTAAATCCTTCAGATGAAAAGGTTAAAGAAGCTATAAAGCTGTTAAGAACACAATTTAATATGTTGATGGCTGATCAAGCCGCAACTAATCTAATGTTTATGAAACAAAATACATTTTGTAACGCTAATAAACCAGGGAGATGGTTGGCCTATCAATTAAGAAAGAAACAGAGACAGAGAATTATAGATAAAATAAATTATAACAGTAAATTAGTGTATCAGAAAGAGTTGATCAAGAAATCTTTTCTAGATTATTATCAGAAATTATATAAGAGTACTAATGTACAAACTTTAGATATAAATAATTATTTAAGTGAGGCTAACTTTCCTAAACTAACAGAAGATCAGAAACAAGAAATCAATGGTTTAATTACTAATGAGGAAATTGTGACAGTTATTAAGCAATTAAAATTAGGTAAAGTGCCGGGTACGGATGGTTTGACATCCATTTACTATAAAACCTTAATAGAAGAGATGACTCAACCTTTATGTGAGCTTTTCAATAATATATTACAGGGTTCAGAGATTCCTCCGTCATGGCACAGTGCTTTTATATCCTTAATTCCAAAAGAGGATCAAGATCTTACCTTACCAAAGAATTATAGGCCTATATCTCTCTTAAATGTGGATTATAAAATTTTTGCAAAAATTTTAGCTAATAGGTTTATGAGGGTTTTGCAGCAGCTTATACATAAGGATCAATCCATCTATGATTCATATGGGACAAATTAAATTTATAGCTTAGTCTGATAACTAAACTCTGGAAAACCACTGATATTTTTAGATGCTGAAAAAGCCTTTGACCAACTAAATTGGCAGTTTGAACAACTTATTGTCAATGGGGGTTTGTCAGAGGTTTTTACAATATAACAAGACAGGGATGTCCCTTCATTGTCACCGTTATTGTTTGTCTTAACATTGGAAATTTTGATTGATTAATCAGATTCGAGAGTCGCAGGAAATAAAAGGAATAGAAGTTACACAATTAAAAGAATATAAGTTCAAGAGCTTTTGGGTTCAGAGATTCCTCCGTCATGGCACAGTGCTTTTATATCCTTAATTCCAAAAGAGGATCAAGATCTTACCTTACCAAAGAATTATAGGCCTATATCTCTCTTAAATGTGGATTATAAAATTTTTGCAAAAATTTTAGCTAATAGGTTTATGAGGGTTTTGCAGCAGCTTATACATAAGGATCAATCGGGTTTTATAACCGGAAGGTATATGAAAAATAATGTTAGACAAATTATTAACTTATTAGAATATTTAGATAAGAATAACCAAATCTCTGCAGGGCTGATATTTTTAGATGCTGAAAAAGCCTTTGACCAACTAAATTGGCAGTTTGAACAACTTATTGTCAATGGGGGTTTGTCAGAGGTTTTTACAATAGAAAAAGGTACAAGACAGGGATGTCCATTGTCACCGTTATTGTTTGTCTTAACATTGGAAATTTTGTTGATTAAAATTCGAGAGTCGCAGGAAATAAAAGGAATAGAAGTTAACAAAAAAGAATATAAGTTAAGAGCTTTTGCAGATGACTTGGTGGTTACTCTGTCTCAACCTACTTATTCTGTAGTAAAGTTACTACAACTGATTCATCAATATGGATGTGTTTCGGGTTTTAAAATTAATAATAATAAGACTAAAATATTACCTAAAAACATGACTAACCGGGACAAGCAGATTTTGGTTAATTTAACAGATTTTGAAGTTGTTGATAAGGTAAAATATTTGGGGGTTACTTTATCTGTTTCTAATGTAAAATTGTACAAGAATAATTATGAAAAGTTGTGGATCAGGGTACAGAAAGATTTGAAGAATTGGGATAAGTTACAGCTATCTCTTATGGGTAGAATTGCAGTGATTAAAATGAATGTCCTACCAAAATTTCTTTTTTTGTTTCAAATGCTACCTATTTTAAAGAATGAGCTTAACTTAAATGAATGGCAGAAAGGCATTAATAAATTTATTTGGGCAGGGAAAAAACCAAGGGTAAAGCTTAAAATTATGCAAGATTTTCGTGAGAGGGGTGGACTCAAGGTGCCGAATTTGAAATTATATTATGATGCTGTGGCCTTAACATTGATTAGTGATTGGGTAAACTTAACAAATGTAGAAATACTCCATCTGGAGGGTTGGGATTTACTTTTTGGATGGCATGCCTACTTAATTTTTAATAAAAAAGTGGATCGAGTTTTTAAATCACACATTATAAGGATCTCTTTACTTTGGGTTTGGAGGAAGTATTATAAGAGTGATTTTAAAATACCTTTATGGGCTATACCTTGGCATGCGATAGAGGGGATAAGGAGAGGAGTTAAAATGGATAGGGTTTCTTATACACAATTACTTAGATGGGATGGTCAAAATTGGCAGTTAAAATCTTTGGATGAGTACATGAAAATATTACCTATTCATGGTTTCAGTATAGACAATTAGTGGACAGATGGAAGATGGATTGTAATATGGGCTGGCTTAGAGAAGATGAAAATCTTTTTAAACAAGTAAAGGATCAAAGACAACACAAGCCCAGAACTTAAGGGAGAATTTTTATAAAATGTTTTATAGATGGCACCTTGATCCACAAAAAATGTCTCTTATGTACCCTGATTTACAGCCTAAATGTTGGAGATGTGGCTGTTTGGACGCCACCTATTATCATATTTGGTGGTCATGCAAAAATATAAAAGCTTTTTGGATTAAGATATGGTGGAATATTCAAAGAATTTTTAGAAGGAGGGTAAAATTTACTCCGCAATTATTTTTGTTAGGTATTGTTACTGATTGTGATGCTAAGGAGGTTATATTGATGTTAAATTTGATTACAGCTGCAAGGCTGTTAGTAGGGCAATATTGGAAGAAGGAATCTTTGCCTACCTTGCAAGAGTGGTTTTTTAAAGTTTCCTATCTGGCGGAAATGGCAAAGATTTCAGCTTTTTTAAAGGAGCAATCGCAAGAGAAATTTTTTGTTGTATGGGAAAAATGGATAAATTTTATACAACATAAATTGGATATAAAAAATATCATTTAGCTTTTTTATAACTTGTATATAATTTTTGATATTTTATGGATTGTTTTCTCTTTTTTCTTTTTTTTCTTTTTCCTATTTTTTTCCTCTTTCTTTCTTCTTTTCTTTTTTCCTTTTTAAGTATTTTTTCTTTTTAATGTTTATGTCACATATATTTTATTATTAACTATTTTATAAGTTGTTAAAACTTGTTTAGGTTTCTTAAAATTTTAATTAAGCCTATATTCAGCTCTGGGAAGCTCGGGGGGGGGGGGATGGAGGGGGTGGTTTGGGAGGGGTTAGGTGAGGGTTGTTTTGGGTTTTTTTGTTTTTTATTGTTCTTTTTTTGTTATTTGTAAAAACTTTTAAAAATTCTCAATTAAAAAAAAAGAAAGAAGCTTTTCATATTTATATATTAATATCTCTTTAGGTCATATATAACACACAAGGAGATCTCATTCTCCATCACTGATATAGAACAACATTTCCTCCTGATCTGTTGAGGTTGTGCTTATGTGCAATAGTCCTTCTGTTTACTCTAGATAACAGGGAACTAATATGACAATTGTGACACTAAGTCATGGATTCGTCATAGCTACATATGTGTATTGCATTGATAAGGTTTTTAGAGAAACACCTGAAGGCGTCACTGAAGATGTCTGTCTATAACTGTGGCACGATTGTGCTGCTGGACAGGGCAATAAACTAATTATTGTCACCCTTGGCTTTCCTTGGAGATTCATCTGCAGCTGTGGGGAAATTTGCTGCAAATATCATTATGCAGGGTAAGTCTAGCAACTCACAAATTTCTGACACAATGGCAGAGGTGATCTTTTCTCAATGAATCTACCCATCAACTTAAAACTTTATTTGAGTAGGTTCAGGGTATATGTTGTTGAAATATATTATTCCAGGGTATTTTTCTACTTCTTTAAGCTCTTGTTGAAGTAAAAATTATCTATTGGTCATCAGAACCTTCTTTAGGACAGGGTCAGGCCTGGCCCTTCGTGAGGCAGGCCACATGAAGCTTTCTTGTGGTTTCCTCATGAGATCCTTGAAAAATGGCCTCACAAAAATTCCAGTCCAAATTACTGTTGTAACTTGAAGACTGTCTATATTGCAGATGCTGTGTTTTTCTATGTATTGGATTCTTTTCTAGGTTGCCTTCCTATAAGTCCCAGAATGCTCCTAAAATGATTATTTAAACCATATAAAATTGTGCAAGATGCTGGATGCTGGATCTCATATGAATTGCCAGTCCAAAATGAAATGCATTTCTTTTCCTATATCATTCATGTGTCTCTCCCATTCATTTTCTATATTTCATATATCTTTTTTTTTATTTATTGCTTTCGCTGGTTTTCTGTGATCCTTTTTAAATGCTAATTTTTCCCCCTCATTCTTTTTGAATAGTGTTTTTTAAGAGCCCAGCATAGAATAAGAATGTGTGGGAAAGCTTTTGATATGTCCAGTTATAAACATAAAAGTATTATGAATAACACTAAACCTTTACCTGAGTATCTCATTTAAAAAGTAATGGAAATATGAGCAAATAAATAGGCACATTTTACTTTCTGATCTTGTTTTAAATATCTGTTTCTTTGTTATCGGTATTTCCGCTGTTGATTTGTAGGATAGAATTCTTCATGTTTTCTAGTAATGGGAAAGAAAAGCTACAGAAAAAGAGTGAAAGTTTCCTGCCCAGCAAGATGCAATATATAGAATGCGATAGCATAGCAAAACAAGTTTACTGTGAGTGGATCAACAAATTATTTTCTAAGATCATTATTACAAGGCTAAATTAATGAGAACTAGTTTTTGTAGGTTAAGGAAAGGTTCTCCAGCTTTGCTGGCTAAGGAATTCTGGGAGTTGAAGTCCACAAGTCTTAAAGTTCCCAAGGTTAGAGATCACTGGGTTAAAGCAACAAGCTTGAACCAGGAGGCCATGAGTTCTGAAAAACGTCACCAAGAAAACTACAATGATTAGTCCAGGCAAACACAGGAGTAAAAACTAATCTAAGGGCACAATCTAAGTAAGTAACTGATTGAGTGAGTGAGTGAGTGAGTGAGTGAATGAATGAATGAATAAGTCACCAGTTGAAAAGGTTATTGTTCTAGGAAGAAACTAGATTAAGACTATAACTCACTTATGCAAACAGATCTTGGTATGAAAGATGTCTGATATTCAAACCTTAGCATCTCCATTTAAAATCAGAATTGGATAATAATGACATAGTGATGGTTGAGATCTACTATCAGATTCTGCTTTAGATCAAGGGTTCTATTCTAGATCAGCCCTATTGAAGGTCTAGAGATAGCTGCAAACCCCAAAACTTTATTTTCACTAACTAATTAAATTTATCTCATCATGTTATTGATTTAATGGGGAAACATATCACCTATTTGCTATTTTTAAAATATTTTGATAGCTGCATTTGAGTATAATTAGTTTCTTTTAAAGAGCCAGTTTGGTATAATGGTTAAGGCATCAGAGTAGTAGATAGACCATGGATATGTGAGTTCTAGTCCCATCTTAGATATGAAACCAGCTGATTGACTTTGGGCCAGTCACTCTCTCTAGGAGGCCCTAAGAATCAAAGGCAAACAACTTCTGAAAAACTTGGCCAAGAAAATTACAGTGATTAAGTCCAGGCAATGATTGAACAGAAGAAAAAAAGATTTCTTTTACAAAACAATCTGTAGCTAGTATTTTATTTTATGCATCTAAATACATTTTTCTGAGATTGTGTCTTTAGGTTTCACAGTCTATCAAAGGGGTTTTATGTAAAATTCTTCCTATGATTGCTAATAAATTAGTCTGAAATTATAGAAGTAAAAACAAGAAAGCATCACCAATAATAATCTTTGAATGTCAGAGACTATTTCATATTCATTTTGATCCATGTCCCAACATTCTTCATCTAGTATCTATAATTTAAATCTACCCTACTTGCCCTGATAAAATACAGTAATTTCCATTTTATGATGGAGAAAAGACCCCATTGTTTTTCTGAAGAATAATTATAAAGTCTTGAGACAACCTCAAAAACTAACAAACTTAGGAAGGCATAAGGGTTAGAGTTCTTTCTATCAGATGTACAAGCTATTACCTAAGATAAAGTAATTCCTATTTGATAAGAAGGCTATGATAGAAGTAGTGGTTGGAGGGAAATGAAATATTGGACATAAAGACAAAGCTAATTGCCTATAGATTTTAGACAGCCTCAAAGCAGTTATTGAATGTGACATAGTCATTCTTGCATTGGAGAACTGATTAACTCCTGGAGTACATTGATGAAACCTTGGTCTCTATTTTACTCTTGAGTAATAAACCTACAGATACATTTCAGATCAATTGAGCTTTGTAATTCTTGGAGAAGTTAAGTGATTACTACTATTTTTCCACAATTTTCTATAGATGTTGACATCTGTGTAAGAAATCAGGTACAGAAATATTAAAGTGTTTCACTGGGAGTTTTAAGAAGAGACTGGATAGCCATTTGTCTGAAATGGTATAGGGTTTCCTGCTGAGCAGGGGGTTGGACTAGATGACCTCCAAGGTCCCTTCCAACTTTACTATTATTACTGTTGTTGTTGTTGTGATATATATTTATCAAATATGAGTGGGAGGGATAAAATGTATGTTCTTCCATTTGTATGTTTGTATGTTCTTAAGTTAGAACAATTAATCAGTGGAACAACCTGCCTCCAGAAGTGGTGAATGCTCCAACACTGGAAGTTTTTAAGAAGCGACTGGACAGCCATTTGTCTGAAATGGTATAGGGTTTCCTGCATAAGCAGGGGGTTGGACTAGATGAATTCCAAGGTCCCTTCCAACTTTATTATTATTGTTGTTGTTGTTGTTGTGATATATATTTATCAGATATGACTGGGAGGGATAAAATGTATGTTCTTCCATTTGTATGTTTGTATGTTCTTAAATTTTGATCAAAAGGTCATTTTCTGTCTTATTTCTTTGAATGGATCTGCAGGCTAATTTGCACAGTTAATAAGACCTGTGAACTTATCTGAATAGCAACACCTAGTACAATGACTGGGAAAAAAGATGCTTTTTTTATTGAAGACTTTATTCTCAATCAGATTTTTTTAAAAAAAGACCACTGTGGATTATCAACAGTTATTCCTGCTGGCTAGCTCTCTTATATCCTAACAATTTGTACATAAACAGTATTTGAAATTGAGAATGACTTAGGTGAATAAAGATGGCTGATTGTTTGTGTGAAGGAGAAAAAATAACAACAAAGATTACAGTTCTTTTCTTAAGAGCTGTCAGCAACTGAAGGAGGACTTGAGTTTCTGAACTCAGGCTTATGATGGAGTCAGGAAAGGGTCAAGCCACATATTAACATACAAATATAGAACTGTGTGTTTGCCCCTATAGCTCAGCATTACATCTATAGTCAGGGACAATTGTTTGTTAAAGACAATGAGAGGCGTGGCAAATATACACCATCTTTGACCCTTTTTGGGGGGAATGGATTTTTTCTTGACTCAAAATAGATGAAGGAAGCCTAGTTATCTCAAAATAGATGCATGAAACCTAATAAAATCTTTGTATTCCCTACAAAATTTTTTTAAAAATCATACAATACTGCTGAAATTTGTAACTTGTTGGATTTTGTCAGCCTCATTTTAAAATGCTCCTTGAGCCACAGATGCAAAAAAGGGCCTTTGCAACCTACTATCTATAGGCTACTTACACCTGCTGTAGCTCTTTGTTACAACTTATTTTGGGGGATTTGTCAGGATCCAACTAGACCAGTTATGGCAAACCTTTTAGAGACCGAGTGCCCAAACTGCACCCCAAACCCACTTATGCATTGTCGGGTGTCAAGTGGGTGTGGCCCATTGGGTGGGTGTGGCTGCGGTGGTAAAGGCAGACTGGGTGGAACTAAAAAGTTCAATCAATCAATTCCAACTTTGCAAGATTTTTTTTTTCCCCGTGAGAAATTGAAATTGACTGATTGATTGAACCTTTTTTTTTTTTTTTTGCACACAGTAGCAGAGGCCTAAAGTGAAAAGGTTTAATAAAACCCAGCTGAAAACCTAGGACTGGGGCAACGGCGCGCGTACCCACAGAGAGAGCTCTGAGTGCCATCTCTAGCACCCGTGCTATAGGTTCGCCACCACTGAACTAGACCAACTCCAATTTGTAAAGTATATTTTGTAAACTTTATTGTTATATATAGACAGGAAAATCTTGGTTTCTCTTTCAGTCATGCCAAGCTAATCATGTAAATGGCATGTAATTTAAGCAGATCTCCCTCCCAACTCCCTTTAATAGTGCATCTACTGTATAAAAGAGTTTGGTAGGCAGTGGAAAGCAGTAAAATCTTTATGATGGTAATTGCTCATACTGTTCAGCAATTAACTAGCTCCTTGTCTGCAAAAATAAAATGTCTGCTATTGTCAGCATGCTGAACTTACAGTAAGATTTGGGTGTAGCTATCTTTAAATCTTCTTGCTTCTTAATAGTTCATTACTAGAGATCTTTGTCTGGCACTCTCTCAGGCCAA
Organism: Crotalus tigris; assembly: GCF_016545835.1. Classification (NCBI taxonomy): domain Eukaryota; kingdom Metazoa; phylum Chordata; class Lepidosauria; order Squamata; family Viperidae; genus Crotalus; species Crotalus tigris. The sequence continues at coordinate 2,076,685 of NW_024096751.1, read as the reverse complement.
CAAAATTCTGGTCTTCTTCTGATCCTCTTCAACTCTGTGTCAAATAGACCTGATTCCACGTCACTTCGGGTTTTTTTTTATTATCTTCCTCTTCACCTTGGACTTCTAGGTGGATTTTGGATCATTCTAGAACAGGCAAATCTTTGACAGCTAGAAGTATCTAAACTTAAGAATTTGAGATAACTAGTCATTTTCTTCTTCCCCCAAAACTTTTTCAAACCAACTTTCCTTTTCTGCCAGATCATAAACTCTGTTTCAAGTTTCTTTCTCACTCCCATCCACAACTTGAGAAATGATATATGTGCATTATTTGTTAGAACTTATTATCTGTCAAGTTCAGCTTGTATATCTGGAAATCATATATAACACAGGTGGGAAGATGCTTAATACACCATCCTGTTGCATACCTCACAGACAAATATAATGTATAAATCTAAATTATATCAGCAGTGAAATGTACTCAGTGTATATTATTCATACATTATGCTGTGTGTATTTCCTGCCCTCCTCACAGGAGCTCATCTATGATGTATGTGGTACCTTCCAGCTTTATTTTCAGAATGACCCTGTGCAATAAATTGGGCTGAGAAGGACTCATTGACCTCAAGTCAGTGGGTGACTTAATGGCTAATGGAGATTTAAGCTCGGCACCACACTGGCTCTGTATTGTTGGTTATAATATATTTTGGTTTGTTATATTTAAGACATGATAAATTGAAGGCAGATGGAATAATAATTAGACAAGACTTTGAAGATGAAATGTTCCAAAAGGCAAAATTTATGAAGAAATGCTGTACAAACTAGTGTGTTTCACCTTTAGAAACAATATGAATAAAAGAAAAGATTTTCACATATTTGTAATAGTACTTTCATCAGATGATAAAAAAGAACTGGATCTGAAGTAATTATATGGGAACAGAAATTAAACTATGGATCTAAACCAATTATGTATTTAAACAAAATCAACTTACCCAGATGTCCAAACTGATAACCAGTTGAACAATAGTATTTGGCTCTAATGATGATTTTCATAAGTTCAATATTGAACAAAGCTTTTCCTAAAACAACACAATTATATATTTTGATTATTCTTATTTGATCATCTTATTTGCTGAGACTTTTCACCTGTGGAAAAAATGATGATGCAATGAAACAATGAAGAATAAGTAGGCTGGGCATTTCTGGTGGTGCAGAACAGAGGGAACAAATAATAACTGATCTCTGTTTTTTCCCTACACAAAATAGCATACAGGTAAAATATATCATCATCACCATCACCTCCATCATTTTAGCCATTGTCTGTCCACTGCAGGCTGAAGGCCTCTTCTGCATGTTTCCAACCAATAAAAATAATAAATAAATAAAATATATTTTATATATAACTAAAATATATATTATATCTAATTGCTGAAAGATGTGTAGATGAAGGAAACGTTTTGTGCAGAAAATGTTTATTAAGAAAGTCATCACCCAGACACTTCTAAAATGAAATATTTAAATGAAATTATTTTCGTTCTTATTTAAAAATAGCGGAAAATTTGATGGAATAGATCTATATAATATTATCAGAGACTGGGAAGTTTAATGATCTTCTAACCCAGTGGTGGCGAACCTATGGCATGCGTGCCAGACGTGGCACTCAGAGTCCTCTCTGTGGGCACATGTTCCGTTTCCCCAGCCTTGCTTCCCCCCATGACCCCCTCCTCACCAGCAGCCCCTCTGGAGGAGAGTCGCCCCCGAGCGTGGCCCACAGGGAGCAGCGTAGCCAAGGACATGGCAGCCAGACAGTGTAGACAAGACTCTGCCCTCATGCCCCATTCCGCACAATTGATGCTGCGGGGCACAGACAGAGGGCATGGCCGCCATGGCGCTGCTGGGCTGCCTGGGCGATCTGCGGTGGGCCCTGGAGGCGGTGAGTGGCCCTGCGGGCAGGTGGGGTGGGAAACAAAGTGGGGTGTGGCAGGGTCAGGGCAGGGGGTAGAGCAGGGGCTGGGCCAGTTTTTGGGCACTCAGTCTCTAAAACGTTCGCCATCACTGTTCTAACCTCTTCCAACTAAACCTTTTTGGATATCATATAGATATATTCTCATTATGTTCCTTTTTTGTTATTTATTTCATTGTTCTATTATTTTACCTCTGTTTACATTGTTTTCATTTCTTCCCTTTTATTGTTGTAAAGCACCTAGAGTAGCCCTACAGTGAGTTAGGTGGCAAATTAATTTAACAAATAAATAATAATATTTATTTGTTAAATTAATTTATCACCTAACTCACTAAAATACTAAATACTAAAATACTAAAATGTACTCATAATAATAAATAAATATAAATATATACAATTAAATACATTTTTTTGAAAATACTCAGTTATCCCTATCTGAATTATATGAGCAAATAATGGAAATAAAGTGTAGAGTCAGAATAAACAAAGCATTTCATTCTAAAAAATGCCATTCCCCATACCCATTATAGCAATTGGTAATAGATAGTAATTACGTACTAATTATCTCATTTACTATGTGATATATTTGCATTGTGACATTTATGATTGTCCTGTTAATGTACATTTTTATGTCTTGTAATTAGAATATATCATGATATAGAAATGTTAATTTTCAGCTATTGAGCTTGAATCATTAGTTTAAACCTAACTAAGTATTGAGTGACCTTTTAAGAGCTTGGAAAATGAATTGGTCTTCAGCAAATGTAATCTTGATGTGAGGCTAGGTTACTTGTAAAGATATGCAAGAAGAAATGGACAATCATGATTTTCCTTTGAGAATTTGCTCGGAATTACTTGAGTATTATCCTATAGAAAATACAAGCAGTCTTCATGCTTTAGAGCAGTGGTTCTCAACCTTTTTAATGCCACAACCCTTAACCAGTCGTAAGTCGAGGACTACCCAACCGGTCGTAAGTCGAGGACGTTTCCTGCCTGGGAGCGCCACGCATACGTGGTGCTGCCCCCTGCGCCGGTCAAGGCGTAGCTGGCAAATGGTAGAGACAGCGCAGGCCGACCACTGGCTGGGCCACCAGCTGACCCAGCCCAAAGGAGGTAAGGCACCCGCCAGGCCCCACACGTGCCAGCAACCCTCCCTGCACCCACCGGCCTCCCACCTCCCACCCCTGGGCCTCTTTTACTTACATTTTTAGTAGTTGCTCAGCAGGGAGGGGTGGAAACTTCCAGACAGCTCGCCTTCGCTGCAGACAACTTGCAGCACCGTTTGCAGAATGGGACTTTTGGCTAGCTCAGCAGGGCAGAGACAGCCTGGACAATTCCTATTGGCTTTTGAAAGCCAATAGAATTAGATTATATTCAAGAGAGTCTATTCTATTGGCTTTCAAAAGCCAATAGAATAAAAGGGAGTAGCACAGCTAAGGAAAAGGGGAAAAAATGGCGGACTGTGTTGTTTGGTGACCCCCGTGAAATGGTCGTTCGACCCCAAATGGGGTCCCGACCCACAGATTGAGAACCACTGCTTTAGAGAGTAAGGTATCCAACAGTTGTGCTTAACTGCATTGAAACAGGAACATAGAATAACAGGTATCTATGGAGATTCTCAAATCATGCAGGTCACATATATCACATAGCAAATGAGCTACGTTGTCCCAAAGGTGCTTTTTCCAAAAGGCAGCTGGATTTTCTTAGCTTTTTTTCTTTGAAAATGTTTTGCTTCTCATCCAAGAAGCTTCTTCACTTCTAACTGATTAGAGGGGAATGGAAGGATTTTTGGGTTGGGTTGGATTGGGCTGGGTTGGGTTGGATTCGGTTAGAAGGGATCTTGGAGGTTTTTTAGTCCAACTCTCTCTTGAGCAGGAGATCTTATACCATTCTGAACAAATGGTTTTTCAACCTCTTCTTGAAAACCTCCAGTGGAGTACCCATGCCATCCCAGTGATTTATTGTTCTCTCTGTTAGAAAAATTATCATTAATTGTAGGTTGCATCTTGAATAATCTTCCACCTGTTACTTCTTGTCCTGTCCACAGATGCTTTAGAGCTGTGATGGCGAACTTTTTAGAGACCGAGTGCCCAAACTGCAACCCAAAACCCACTTATGCATCGTCGAGTGCCGGGTGGGTGTGGCCCATTGGATGGGTGTGGCTGTAGTGGTAACAGCAGACTCGGTGGGACTAAAAAGTTCAATCAATCAATTCCAACTTTGCAAGATCTTTTTTTTCTCACGAGAAGTTGAAATTGACTGATTGATTGAATCTTTTTTTTTTTTTGTACACAGGGGCAGAGGCCTAAAGCGAAAAGGTTTTATAAAACCCAGCTGAAGGCCTAGGACTGGGGCAACGGTGTGCATGCCCACAGAGAGGGCTCTGAGTGCCGCCTCTGGCACCCGTGCCATAGGTTTGTCACCACTGCTTTAGAGAATAGATTGACCCCCTTTTCTCTGTGACAGCCCCTCAAGACTTCTATCATACCACCCCTAGTGCTTTTCTTTCTTAGACTAGAAATATCTAGTTCCTGCAATTATTAATTAATTAATTGTGGGGTATTCATTGTATGGTTTTCCTAGTTGCAATGTATGACTGTGAAAGTTGGACCATAAGAAAGGCTGAGCGCAAAAGAATGGAGGCCTTTGAACTATGGTGCTGGAGAAGACTCCTGTGAGTCCCTTGGACTGCAAGGCGATCAAAATGGTCAATCCTAGAGGAGATCAACCCTGACTACTCTTTAGAAGGCCAGATCCTGAAGTTGAAACTCAAGTACTTTGGCCACCTAATGAGAAGGAAGGACTCACTGGAGAAGAGCCTAATGCTGGGAAAGATTGAGGGCAACAGAAGAAGGGGACAACAGAGAATGAGGTGGCTGGATGGAGTCACTGAAGCAGTAAGTGTGAGCTTAAATGGACTCCAGAAGATGGTAGAGGACAGGAAGGCCTGGAGGAACATTGTGCATGGGGTCGCAATGGGTTGGACATGACTTCACAACTAACAACAATTCATTGTATTAATGTACTTTTACTTGAAATTAAGTTTTCTGGTCTCAACTATAACAAACCATTACCATATAAAACTTAATACTAAGATTTTTAACTATGATAAAACCAAACTAGCACAATTTTCTTGCCGCAGTAAGCTAAACCAAAGAAACCTTATTATGGCTTGGCATTATGTCTCAATCAAGCCAATGTTTACAGTATTTAGGATTTATTTTTTAGGAGCAGCAATAAATCCTTTCTAGAAGTACAGGTACATCTGCAAGCTTATCAGAACATTCAGGAATAAAATTTGGAGGGAGTTTTCTAAGATACCAAGTAATCCATGAAGATCAGTTTCTATAAAGTCTGTGAATCTGATTCTCTCTATCAATAGCCCTCGGCTTACAAACACAATAGGGTTAAGAATTTCCATTGTTAACTGATGCAGTTGTTAAGTGAGTTGTGCCTGATTTTACTACATCTTTTGATCTGGTATTTAAGTGAACCATGCAGCTGTTAAAAGAATCCTGTTTCTCCCATTGATTTTGCTAGTCACAGAAGCAAGGGAAGGTCGCGGTGATCATGTGATCCCAGGGTGCTGCAACCATCATAAATATCTGCCAATTGTTAAGAGACAGTTGGAATGCTGCAATGGTCATAAGTGTAAAGACTGATCTTAAATCACTTTTTTCAGTGTCATCCTAACTTTGTTACTAAAAAATTGTAGGTCTTTGTATTTTGTTATCTTCTCCAGTTCTTTCTCTTCTATTCTGCTATCTCCAGGCACCGCCACGTCCACTATCCAGACTTTTTTGTCTTTCTTATCGACAATTGTTAAGTCTGGGGTGTTATGTTGCAGGTGCTTGTCTGTTTGAATTCTGAAGTCCCAGAGTAGTTTAATTTTATCATTTTCTATGACTTTCTCTATTTGTGATCCACCAGTTTTTGCTTACAGGCAAATGATATTTTTTGCAGATCTTCCAATGCACCATTGTTGCTATTTGTCATGCCGCTGCTTGTAGTCAGTCTGTGCAATCTTCTTGCAAGAGCTTACCAGGTAGTCCACTGTTTCTTCAGCTTGTTTGCATAGGCGGCACTTACTGTCTGTTGCTGTCTTCTCTATTATTATTATTATTATTATTATTAGTTATTATTATTAGTTATTATTATTATTATTATGGATCATCACAATGTCAGTCAGTCCAGATGCTTCCAGACTGGATTTGGCCCAGGTGTTGATTGCCTTTATGGTATTTCCTCCATTGAGTTTGGATTTTAAGATCTTCTTCACTCTCTTGATGTATTCACCTCTAATCTTTTTCTTGACTTCAGTGTGCTTGATGTTGTCAGCTTGAAGGATACCCAAGTATTTGTAGTACTCTTCCTCATCCAGACTCTTAATGTTATTTTCGTGGGGCATCTTGATTCCTTCAGTTTTCATGATAGTAAGTGTGGCACATTTGTCCAAGCCAAACTCCATTACAATATCTTGGCTATATATACGGACAGTGTTGAGCAGCGATTCTATTTCAGATGATGTTTTTCCATACAGCTTCAGATCATCCATGTAAAGGAGGTGGGATAGTCTAGCAGATGTTTTTGATGTTTGATAGCCATGTCCTGAGTTATTTAGTATTGTTGACAGAGGAAACAGTGCAATAACAAATAGTAATGGTGATAATGAATCTCCTTGAAATATTCCTCTCTTGATATTAACCTCTCCCAGCTCTCACCATTGATCTGCAACTGTGTCTTCCATTGTGCCATCGATCTTTGCACAAATTTTCTGATGTTTCTACTGACTCCTGTTATTTCTAGGCACTTGATTATCCAATCATGTGGCAGAGAGTCAAATGCCTTTTTGTAGTCAATCCATGCCACATTCAGGTTGGTCTTCCTTCTCTTGCAGTTTTCCAAGATCATTTTGTCTATTAGGAGTTGATCTTTTGTTCCTCTGCTATTGGGGCGGTTTCCTTTCTGCTCAGGTGGAAAGAGATTGTTTTCAACTAGATGCTGTTGTACTGCATCAGCTACCACACCAGTTAGTAATTTGAAAGTTGTTGGTAAGCAGGTAATTGGCCTGTAGTTACCTGGTGTTGCCCCTTTTGCTGGATTTTTCATTATTAGGTAGGTTTTCCCAGTTGTTAGCCACTTTTCAATTTCTCCTCCTTGTAGTATATTGTTGAACTGTTTGGCAATGAGTGGGTGTATAACAGTTAGATGTTTCAACCAAAACCCATGCAGTTCATCTTCACCTGGTGCTGACCAATTTTTGATTTTCTTTGCTCTTTTTTCTACCATTTTTGTTGTTATTACTAGTTCTTTCATTTCAACTTCTGTTTTATTTGCATCCACCTCTTTTAACCAAGCTGCATCCTTGTTGTATTTCTTTGGGTTATCCCATATCTGCTTCCAGAATTGCACTGTTTCTTCCTTGTCAGGTACTGACTGATTCCTTGCAGTTTCTCCATTGATGGATTGGTAGAAACGTTTCTGATTGGATTGAAATTGGAGGTTCTGCCTATAGTTTGCAATTCGAGCTTCCATTTTTCTGGTGCACTGTTTGTTTGTTTTTCTTTTTTGTTGATTTTACATCCCAGGTATTCTGTTATAACTGCAGCTGTGCTGTACATTAATTGGTTTGTTTCTTGCAGTGAATTGGTGCTTATACTTGCTATTGCAGTATTTGCATCTTTTAATGCTTGTGCTAGCTGTTTCTTTGGAACAAGCTTCAATGCAGGCAGCCTTATTCTGTTGTTTTTGTGCTGTTCTAGATGCTCAATTATTCTTTGTTTCAATTCTTTTATTTCTTTAGTTAGAGGGTTTTGTTCTTCCTGAGGAAGAGGTGCCTGGTTTCCAAATGAGAACAGTTGTATATCTCTACTGGATTCTTTCACTGCCAACTCCCCCTGGTTTGCCTCTACATTCTGAATTACTTCTTGTAAGGCTTTGATTTCTTTGCCCTGGGTAAACCTTTGCAGTTCGTCTAATTCTGTTTCTGTAAATACTTTATTTCGTGTTATAAATCGGCGTTGATCTGCTAGTCTCTGTTCTGTTATTTCTGATTCTGGATGTTGTTCTTTCCAGAATTGGTGCATTCGTTTTAGATATCCTCGTCTTGTTGGACTTGATCTGTAGTAACAGATTATTATTATTATATTATTATTATTATTATTATCGATCATCGCACAGTCAGCCAGATGTTCAGACTGGATTTGGCATTTGTCTACCTATCGAGTCCTTACCCAGACCTGGGATAGGCAGATGTGGATGTTTGATGGTATTACAGATATCGTCGCAGGATGGAAGCAGTTCCTAGTAAGGCCGCCTTTTGCAATTGACTAATAGCGAATTTGTCAATGCCAATGGTGTTCAAGTGGTGCTCCAGTTGTTTTGGGATTGCACCCAAGGAGCCTATTACTATTGGTACTACCCTTGCTTGCTTTTGCCACAGTCTTTCTATTTCTATTTGTAGGTCTTTGTATTTTGTTATCTTCTCCAGTTCTTTCTCTTCTATTCTGCTGTCTCCAGGCACTGCCACGTCCACTATCCAGACTTTTTTGTCTTTCTTATCGACAATTGTTAAGTCTGGGGTGTTATGTTGCAGGTGCTTGTCTGTTTGAATTCTGAAGTCCCAGAGCAGTTTAATTTTATCATTTTCTATGACTTTCTCTATTTTATGATCCCACCAGTTTTTGCTTACAGGCAAATGATATTTTTTGCAGATCTTCCAATGCACCATTGTTGCTACTTTGTCATGCCGCTGCTTGTAGTCAGTCTGTGCAATCTTCTTGCAACAGCTTACCAGGTGGTCCACTGTTTCTTCAGCTTCTTTGCATAGGCGGCACTTACTGTCTGTTGCTGTCTTCTCAATTTTGACTTTGTATGCATTTGTCCTTAAGGCTTGGTCTTGTGCAGCCAGAATTAGTCCCTCGGTCTCTTTCTTCAATTTTCCTGCTCTTAGCCATTGCCAGGTTTTATTATTATCTGCTTTCCCAGCTATTTTTTTCATGTATTGGCCATGTAGTGCTTTTTTGGGGCAGCATCATCATCATTATTATTATTATTATTATTATTATTATTATTACTACTATTACTATTATTAATGTTTGTATGTATGTTATGAGGTGTATTTAGTTTTTTTTCTCTTGCCCTTCTATTGTAAGGAACTGTTTTGCTATCTGTTTCTCAGTTTGTTTTTTTGATGGCACTAGATCAGTGTTTACAAAATAACTTGTTTGCCATAGACCCTTTGATTTTTTACCTTACTATATCCAGCCCCTACCTCTATAGAGAGAAGAGCAGATGTTCATGTCATGCTTTATTGCTTTATTTTTCTCCCACAATTTTTTATTGATAATGACAATGTATATTTGGAATTTTGTATAACTTTAGAATTCTGTTTGTCCTCAGTTTGTTATCAAGCTCTTATTCATATGAGGAATTCTGCAGACTTACGTTTACGAAGAACCATACTGAATTTTCATTTTAAAAAATTGCTTCTGGAACTGGCCAAGAAATATCTTCATTGCTAGCAGAGTCTGTATGCTATTTTAACCCCAAGGCAAGAATTTTGCTGCTTAAAGATTTTGCTCCTGTTAAAAGACCACTAATAATTTGCAAAATCTTCTCAAAGTTACTATTTCCAATTCTTTTTTAAGCCAGCAGATTACAAAACATCTCTGGATAAAGAGGTATTGAATATGCATTAATGGCTTTGAAGTGAACTGGAACATTAAATCTCGGAAGATTAGGAAGCTGTATGCAGAGCTCACTATGAATTGTAAAGGACTACATTTTTGTTATAATGGATATTTTCCAACACTAGTCTTTATAGGAAAGGCCTCTTTTATTTTGGAAGCAGAATTTGGCCACAGAATGGTTTGCAGCTGGCTTTGTGAGTCAGGATTTAGCCTCTCTTAAATAATTTGGATCAGTTAATGGTCATTCCAGTTATTATACTAAAGTATTCCAGGTATTTAGTCAATTTCTAAAAACAGATGGGACAAAGCAAGGTAGGGGGAGCTGTGTGGCAGAACAGTGGTGCATATCAATTGAGAATTCTGTGCTAGAAGAAAAAACAAATACAAGGGACAGGCCATTTCTTAATTCTTCTACAATTTTCTGGCATGCTTCTGTGTCTTATATTAAAGGTAGGCAAACAACACCTCATCCTCATTTATTATGGCCCACAGAATCTCTCAAGATCATATAATCTTCAAGTCTTAGAGTAAGTTATTAAATTATTATTATTTTTAGACAAATGTAGAAATAAAACGGTTGATTCGGCCTCCAATAAGCATGAGGGCTATGTAGCAATTTGGATTCAAAAGCTAAAAGGTGTACTGGAACATTTATGGATATGTAAGTGAGCACGTGCTTGCAAGCCTTAAGTTTCTTTCAGGATAGTATTCAAGCTATGAAGGATAGCTGTGTGATCCTGAGAAACAATAAATAGCTTCTTTAAGGAATTACAGAAAGATCTGATTTGAAGTATAGAGACCCCTATTAATCATTGTTTAAAAAAAGGTTAAACAAATTCTAAAATATCCCCAAATCCTTTCCTCTTTCCAGACTGCTATTTGTCCAGCAGCTTTCTTTGGTTAGAAAACAAGTCCTGTACAAAGAAATTTAGCTTTCAGGCACACAAACATAGACAAATGTCCATGACTGATCCCTTGTTTACTTTGTAGGTCATATATTCCCAGCCTCTTTTGAGAATTGCAGTTTAGCCATTTTTCCAGGACGTTTTTTGGTATACCATACATACATATATGTTTGATAATGTATTAATGGTTCCCGGATCTAACATTTTCAAGCTCATTATTTTTTGTTTACAAAATATACTAGGTTGTAATGTAATTGAGTTAATGGAGAAGAAATCTGTTTTAGCAATCTGTAACCTCACCACCCAAATGAGAGTGATTCAAAATGTTTATTTTCATCTTTTTTGTTTAGGAGTTAAAAAGCAACAGTTACTTGAATTAGTTAATTTTGTGTGCTATTTCAGAATAACTCCATTGATAGTCATTAAAATGTTCTTGAATTCAGAAATAGAGCAAAATATTAAACAATGAAAAGTTCCAAATGAGGTGTAAATTGAATTGTAAAAAAACAATGAAAAAAACAATGTATGTATGAGATTTCTTCAAAGCTCATTTGTGTATTTTATTGTTGTGTAAAGAAAAGTGTGGTATAGTCAGTCCTGTTTATTTCCACATAGGTTTGAAAAATATATACATCTTTCTATACCTAGACAAACACACAGACACAAAGACACAGACACACACACACAGGTTAAATATGACTGGGGGTAGAATGTAAGAACCAGTTTAGTGGAATAACTTGATGCAATGTCAAACACAAATAGAAGGAATAAGAAAAAAACTAATAATAGAAGGATCTGAATATGAAAACATCCCTGGCTCCAAACCTTTGTCTTGAAAGAGAAAGCAGAAAGATGTTATCATACATAGATTCCAGCTTCTCTTTTGTTCATATATGAATAAATTCTCCAGAAATGAAATGCCTTTCACTTTATCTGGGCAGATATCCTTTATTCCCTTTTCAAATTAGTCATTTCTGCTGTGCATGGCTTCTCCTGCCTTTTTTTGTGTGTGTGCTGTAATTGAAACTTTAATAATTGATGTCACATTTTACATATTTATTTCCTGTTAAGAAACAGTTGATACAACCCAGACTGGAATGATATGGATGGTGGACAGAACTATTTTTAGCAAGGATATAAACTTTTTTCAGTCTGCACCATTTGATAAAAAAGTCATTTCTATTAAGTAGGAAATAACATATGTGTTATTTTACACAAAAATATTATTTACTGAATAACTAAATAGTGTGTATGAACATGGAATTGTGGAGCTTGTGAGGACTCAGGGTATGTGGTAGCAGAAGTCTGCAACTCTTTAAAGCAGCCATATCTTTTCTCAGGACTACATGTGCTCCAAAGTCCAATATTGGGTTCAGCTATGAAGCATTACATGGTCTTATATAAAAAAACACTAATGAACCTTAATGGGAATATTAGACAAATATGCCAAACATTTTCACTATATTCTATGTAAATTTAAGCTGACTATTAAAAATATTTGAGCAAAAAGTTTAAGGCCAAGAGTTTTTTTTTAATGTAGAAACTATTATAGTGATTTTTTTAAAAAAAGAAATGGAGATCCAGATTCAAATAATGTCCTATGGAAAACCTGTAGTTTATAGCTTTTCAGTATAAAATGAATATTTCAATTCTTATCTTTATCTCTGTATCTCAAACTGTAGAGGTTATATAATTTAGGCTACTTGAGCACGATAGCAAAGAGGCAGCATTGTTATTTGAATTGAAAAAAGAAAAAGCAATATAATTGATTTGTAATAGATTCTGATTATATATATATATATATATATATATATATATATATATATATATATATATATATATATATATATATATATGTTTTCTGAGGTTTTCGCGGGTTTTTGTATGTAGGTCTTTGGTTGTTCGGGTTTTCTCCCACGTAAAATTGGAAGTGTCTTGGCGACGTTTCGACGAAGTCTCATTCGTCATCTTCAGGGTGGTGCTTTCAGCTTCGTGCACGAAGCTGAAAGCACCAGCCTGAAGATGACGAATGGGACTTCGTCGAAACGTCGCCAAGACACTTCCAATTTTACGCGGGAGAAAACCCGAACAACCAAAGACCTACATATACATACATATATATATTCTAAAATGCAATTTCTGCATGATATTGAAGAGTTCTGTAACAGGAACAAGAAGAAATTGTTTAGCGTAACTATTGCTATCTCGCTTTTGTAATCAGCATTTGCGTCAGGAAAAAAATCATGCAAGCGTGGGAAACATGTACATGGATGGGATGTACTGGAAGAGGGAATAAGGGAGTGTACAGGAATGATTGATGTCTTCCTTATGATGTAATGGCTCTGTTGTCTGATTTTCATTGGCTAACAAAGTTTATAAAGTAATGCTACTAACTTTCTAAGGTGTGGTCCTTCTGAATGCAACGCTGCCAGTGTTCAGATTGTGTTCCCACCCAGGACTTATTTTGATCGAAAATGAAATGTTGTTTCCTCAAGAAGCTTCCGTTTGAGCTGCCTGATTAGACTTTTAATGGTATCTCAAATTTAAGTAAGGGCCAGGGACCTTATAATAATAGTAGCAAATATTGATTAAGATAAACCAAAGGACACTTGAATTAATTTGAAGCCTAATTTGCTGCAAGTATTGGGGGATTATTAAAAAAGAATAAAACCACAGTTAAAAGCTAAGCATCAGCAAGACGAATGAGATAACTGATAGTGAATTAATACTGTAGGTTCCTGCATTGTCTGTTCTATAAAATTTTGTAAAGCAGAACTTGTAGATAGAAGAATTGAGCAATACATCCACGTATGAATTGGACTGAACTATTATATCAGTCAAACTGTTTGGTGGATAAGGAGAAAGGTTCAAAAAAGTTCATGGAAATCCCAGATAAAATTGATAATTCTGTGTGGAATTATCTGTAGAAATGAAGCATCTTTATAGTCTAAACAACATTAAAAAAAATCTTTCCTGCTATTAGCAACAGCACTAAAGTCTGTGAATATAGGATTACTGATTCAACAACAAGTTTGTTTAATAAATAAAATAAACAAATGCAGAGAAGCATGAAAAACAGATGCTCCCCCTTTTGTGATGCTTATTAGACTTTTTGGCTGAGCAACTAAAACTTAATGTTCTGGTTCTTAGTGATTTACTTAAAGCACATTTTTGTGAAGTTTGTAGACTCATGCTTTAGGCTAGAGACTATGAAAGGGCTATATTTTTTTCATTTTGATTAAGCAGCTTTGCAGCTGATGGTTATTAGGATGCTTTATTAGAACCATTCTCAGGATAGCTCTCTCCAAATATATTAGAATAGAAGTTCTCTAAACTTCCAGGTTGCTTTAATAATAATTGGAGTCCAGCCAGGAAATATGGGTATAATATAGATAAAGCCCCAAACACACACAAAAAATGTATTATGTGAGGCAGTATGATGTAGTGGTTAAGGTACTGGCTAGAAACCAGGAGTGAAAGCTGGCTGGGTGACTTTGGGTCAGTTACTTCCCCTTAGCCCAAGCCACATCGCAAGACTATTGTTGGGGAAAAGAGAAGGAGGAAGGAGTATTAGGTAAGTTTGTTGCCCTGAGTTATTTGTAAGGTAGTAAAGATGGGACAAATAAATAAATAAATAAATAAATGATTAATTCTAGAAGAAAATATGCTCAGAAACATGCTTCAGTACCTAAGTCCCCCCCCCCCCAGAAGTCAGGACTCCAAATAAGAGTATGAGGCAACAAAGGTCAATATAAATTAAGTTGCACATAGACTCATAGCAATCAGAGTATTGTGGGCTTCACTGCTTGAAAAAGAGGGGAAACATTTCTTTTTTATTTACTAAATTTATGTGCCACCTATTAAGTACTTTATTCGCGTGTAAATGATGAATACACATGGTGAAGTTAAACAGTTCTTTATTCTTCTTCCAACAACACCCGAACAAACGGCAAAAGGCACGCAGTGCCAGAGATCTGGACAATGGCAAACAAAGTAACAGAGTGTTTTTGTGCCGTGCGCATGTGCACAAGGCTGGCGCTGTTCTGTCTGGTTCCGGGCAGCTTTTGGAATGCCTGGGACCAATGCAACGTCCCGAGCCTGCTTTTGCAGGCTCAGGACACAACACCACCCATCGCACTATAAGCGACCCAGGTTTAGAGATTCTTCATTATTATGAATACAAAAATTTCAAATGAAAGGGGAGGAAATTGCAGATCAGGCAATTTGGAGAAAGATTTTTTTTTAAGAATGGAGCAAATATTTAGCATGCTATGACCAGTAGTCCTCAATTTATAGCCATTCATTTAGCAACTGTTCAGAATTATAATAGCACTGAAAAAGATGATTTACAACCACTCCTTCCACTTAACAAACACTGCAGCATCCTGCAGTCACCTGATTAAAATTTGGGCGCTTGGCCATCCGGCATACATTCACAATGATTGCAGTGTCGTGAGATTATGTGATCACCATTTGCAATTTTCCCAGCCAACAAGTCAATGGGGAAGTCAGATTTGCCTAACAATCATATGATTCATTGAACACCCATGGCGAGGAAGTTTATAAAATTGGGTATGACTTGCTAAACAAAATCAATGGAAATTCTGATCCCATATGTGGCTGTATGTTGAGGATCACCTATAATTTTACAAAGTGGGAGCCTGGCAAGCCTACATCTTAGGTTTACAAAAAGCATCTAATAAATTTACAGAACATTTCTATGAAACATGCAGACATTAGAAAATAGAGCAGAACTAAAACAATGTGAGGTGATAATTTCACGGGCCTTTAGCATAACATTCTTTGCAAGGCACTATTTCAGGATAATCCATAAAACTGAAGGCCTTGGCACATGACATTTAAAATCATTTTAGGATTAGATTAAGCAGTAATCAGATTAAATATTCTATACTGAGCAATCAAATGTTTACATGCATGATTGGGTTGAGTAAATAATAGATGGAGTTGTGCTACTCTTTTAGGATTCTTTAACCTGTAACCCTCTTTTCATATTTGGTATATGAGTACTCTCTTATTATGCTAATGGGAAATATAATATTGATCCTAAAAAGCATGAAATGTAGTTTAAGCAGCAGGGCTGGATTGTAGCATCTTTCTGGTAATTCTTTTGTAATTTTGTAATTCTTTTGAAGAGAACAAAAACAATTGCATGTTTCCTAGATATCTTTATTTCAAACAGAATAGTCAGAGCTAGTATCTTTCTCACAGCAAGATGACTGCCCCTTTGGGTGCCTGCATAACAAAACAACAATTCTTTCCTAGCAGAAATTCTTAACAAGACATTAAATTATTTTCCACTAAACTCTGTTCTTCAAGAATCAAGAGAGTGTCTGTGTACTAGTTCTCTTTCCAAGCGACATTTTAAGGGTGATGTGGCCTGAACAGCCAAAGATACCAGGGTGAGACGTGACCTTTTCAGCTCATATTTATTGTGTCTTCCCAAATACACATCAAATTATGTACAGCACCTGTCAACATGTCACTGGGCCACACAGCACTGAGTAGGAAATGGCCCGTAATTCTGAGCTACATCATTTCTGCAGAGAAATCAGTCTTGGAAGGGGGGAAAAAAAAAGAAAGAAAAAGAAATGGCAAAAACACAAGCAAGCCAGAAAATCAGGCTGGGATGGGGGAATAGGATTTCATTGTTTATGCTCCTACTTTAATCTGCTAAAAGTTTCTCCTGCCCTGAAAACATTATTCAGCTTTCCCACTTGGAACTTCCTTGTTTTAGCTCCTACCTGGAAGTTAGAATTGGTTTTGGCAGATAATTTATTGTTCTATTTTATCATTATTTTTGGTGTAGTTTTGCATGATACATTCAGCTGCTCTGGTATGGCATGGTAAGATATTGCAAAAAATGCAAAGAATGTATACGGAGCACTCATATTCCAGCTTATCAGTGGGTAATATATATTTTTGTGAAAATGCTGGGTCTCTAGAATCCATAGAGTTGGTAGCATTTGTGAGCTAAGTGTATTTATTTCTTGCTCAGCCGGGGAAAAGTTGAAAAAGATTGCATATTTTTAAATGCTGCAGTTTTCTGAAAATTTCACTCCATTATCATATTTGCAGGAACTCCTGCTTCTTTGTGTCTCCTAGCTCTTGAACTTAATAATATTTCAAGAGGAAAAGTAGCTTGATGCTTTTTCAGTTAATCTTCATAGGAATCACTGTAGACCAATGCACAAAGCCTAAAATAACAAAGTGGAACCAAGAAAGCAAATTATTTTATTTTCCTTAGAAATGGAGATAAAGAGTGGATTCTTGTTTTGTAGGAGTGTGACATCTCAGAGTAGATGCTTTGATTCTTTATTTCTTAGTTTGCAATGCATTGCAGAATCCGTAAAAATAAAGGTGTGTCAGTATGGTGGAACATTAAGTAGGTCCAGAAGGGGAGAACTTTGTTGTCTGAAAAATCTCAGAGTTACAACCACCATTATGGGTTGCAATGTTATGGCAAGGTCATAGCAAAATTGTAGAGATAATTCAGTGATGCGTCAAAAAATTATGGAGAAGATCCAGTGATGCTTCTATATTTGTTAGATATCAAAAAAGCCAATTTGCTAAAATATCCTGTCAGGCCATTTGAATCACACAACTAACCAATCCTAGGAATGTTTCAGCACCCTTTTTGCATGATTCCCTCCCTGCCCCCCCCCCAGACAAAAAGAGGATGGTACTTAAACTTAAGTATCTGGCATCCATGTCTTCTAATGTTCTTGAACTGTACATTGTTTATTACTATGTTTAGTAAAGTACACAAAAGGATAAAGAAGCCATAGGGCCTTTTTAGAGAGAGGATTCATGGAGGACGCAAATCTCTTGTTTAGCAAAAGGCTGAAGACAGGAAAATCCGCTTTCTAGCCTCATGAATTTCTCAGATTTTATGTCTGTTCACAATGGTAGCCAGCACCACATCTTCTGTTTAATAATTCTGCATGGAGAAATACTTTTGTGTATCTACTGACTGCCCCATTATTTATTTTTTATTGAGTAATAATGACTGCATCAATTGTATTACATTAATTGTATTAGACCATATGTCAAATGCAAGGCCCACAGGGCCGTCCCAGAGACGGCAAGGAACTGGCTCTTTCCACCCAGCCCACCCAGCTTGGCTGGACACCCCCCCCCCCGGGCACATGCACAGGAGGTGGCAATACATGAAGGCCGGCAATGCCTGGCAGCAGCTGCAGCCCTCTGACCCCTCAGCTGCCCTCCAGCCAGTGTACTCAGGATCCCATAACTTGTGCACAGCAGGTGGGTCCAAGTGCATTAGCTGCTGGGCTCATCCTCCAAGTGGCAGGTGAAGGCAGAGGTGTGGGGGAACAGCACAAAATACGGTCCACTGGATGCATCACCCAGGTGATGCCCATGTCATACCAGTTGTGGCAGGCGCTGGTAAGCAAAGACATACAGTGGGACCATGGCAAGGCAGCTCAAGGGCTGGGCTGGGCCAGGTGTCTGATCTCTCCACCACCCAGGACTCCAGGAAGCCTGAGTCACTTCTAGGGACCCCCTGCATGGCCTGAGAGGGACAACAAGGCTCCTCTTGTGGACAAGGCCCCATCACCTGCCACTGTGCCATTCCCCTCTACTGGAGACCTCTGGATCCCCTCATAGTCCTACCCACCCTCCACAGGCTCCCCCGACGCAAGCAATGTCAAGCCAGCCATGTCCACCCGGCCATGTCCATCCTGTCAGCCGCATCCACCCACCTCTCTCACCCGCCACCCCCGAGGGCAACCACAATGCTGATGCGGCCCTCAATGAAATCAAGTTTTACATCCCTATATTACACCCCCTATAAATATTTTGAGCATTATGTCCTATTGAAACAAGTTTACACATGAAGAGGAAACAGACAACAGACTCCCATTCTTCGACATTGACATAAAGAGACTGGACAACAGAGAACTGCAAAACTACGTACATGGACCAGATCCTCAGCTTCACAAGCAATCACTGCACTGTACACAAAAGAAGTTGTGTCCAGGCCCTCTTCAAAAGGGCCAGGATATAGTGCAGCACCACAACACTAAGCAAAGCTGAAGAGAAAAGGCTGTTTGACATTTTTCTCCACAATGGCTATCCCAAAAACTTTCTATTCCGACAACCAGCACCCAAACCACAACATACTAC
Source organism: Crotalus tigris (assembly GCF_016545835.1). NCBI lineage: Eukaryota > Metazoa > Chordata > Lepidosauria > Squamata > Viperidae > Crotalus > Crotalus tigris. The sequence continues at coordinate 2,057,981 of NW_024096751.1, read as the reverse complement.
ACAGCTGACCACCACACAAAAACTAATCCTACCATACACAAAAGGGATATTGGAAATGACAGCTAGAATTCTTCAACCCCTAGGAATAGCAACAGCCCACAAACCCATAACCACGCTCCACCAGGAATTATCCAGAACCAAAGACAATATACAGAAGGATGAAAGAAACAATAAAACAATATAATCTATATACAATATAACAATTATATAACAATAGGATCTACAAAATCAATTGTAACCAATTCTATGTGAGTCAAACATCACATCACACCAGGATCCTCGAACACCGGCTGACAATCAATCACCATGATCCGAAATCCTTAATGTCTACCCACACCAATATCAAACAACACCAGTTCGATTGGAGCAACACTAAAATCATCGCCCACACTACCACCCATCATGCTCATGAGTCCATCGAAGTCTGACACTCCACAAGCAATTCTATCAACAATCAACCTACAACCAGCCTATGAATCCCCCAGAACCCAAATCAACTGCGCAGCCAACCAGAGACAACACAATCCTCAACCAACCCATGCCAGCCCCTCCCCCCACCATCAGTTCACCTCCCAATGACCTTGAGCTGATGCACCATTCCTATCAAAAGACCCATCACAAGCCTCTCACTGATGATTCACACCTGACACATCACAAGACCCTCACTTGACACACCCACACTTGAAGCCCTTATAAATAGAACACTGATATTGACATCCCCTAAACTATGTTGAAGATGTTACCTAGACTGGTAATGAAATGTTCGGAAAGCAACCCACAAGCTCAGAGAATGAACCTTCACCCTCATTCTACACCCTAACTACAGATATTCCCACTATTGCAAACAAGAGCTTTTTTCAGGTAAATATGCTCAAGATTGCATTTTACAAAGCAGAGTGGGATCACTTTCCACCATGCTTAAGTCAATACACTATGTTTCAGCAGTGGCTTGTTCAGCCATGTTGAGCTAGGAAAAAAAACCACACTAACAAAGAAATGCTGATCCTTTTCTGTTTCCTTCATGACATTGCACTCACATCCCCAAAGAGCAGAGCTATTTTTGAAGAAACAGTCCTAAAATCTGCTATGTTTCAAGCAGTTTTGCTTAAGTCTATGGCTGAGCTCATGGATTGTACTAAGCCATAATATAATTTTCTTTTATTTGTATTTAATGTTCCATGTATATCCAAGCATTGTAGCTTATAATGTACAGTTTGGGGCTTATCTTGTGTGAACTCAAACCATGTAATTTATATCAGTAAACATGGTGAAACAAACCAGGATTAATGCAAAATATAAATCCATTCTGGACTGAATTGGATTTTGTCTTTTAGTTTGCTTTCACTGTTCTGTATGTTATACTTCTGTAATGAACAAAGAATCAGAGCTTTTATATTCTAATATGGAATTGAATATTAATATTCTGAATTTTCTTTTAAAATAAGAGTTACAAGTTATTTAGTTCAGGGATGGTAAACCTTTGGAGTATTCTTTTTTTAAAAAAATATTTTTATTGAATAACAAAAATTAAAATAATTGAACATAGTAAATCAGATTTGACGTACATCACAGTTCATATTCACAATTAACTACTAATATAAGAAAAAAACCTTTACAATAACATCACTCTAATCTCAATCTTAACTTATCTCATTACAGTGACTACCATATTTTTCCCCCACCATCTATAAAATTTAATCCAGATTTGGTAAAAATCCATTTCATCTGATTTTTGAGTCTCTTAGTTAACCTATCTAATTCTGCGCAGTGCATAATTTTATGAATTAAGATATTCTCACTAGGTATAGCCGTAGCTTTCCAATTTTGAGCGAATACAATTCTTGCTGCTGTAACCACATGAGTGAATAAATATATATCTTCTTTACTAACATTATTTTCAAGAATTCCTAACAACGTCTCATTTCTGTTACCCATTCCCAAACCATAGGCCAATATTTCTGTGCTTCCTTACATAGCCACCAAACATGAAAATATGTGCTCTTTTCTTTTTTACATTTTCAACATAATGATAAGTATCCTTTATACATTTTGGCTAATCTTTCCGGAGGGAGATGCCATCTGTAAATCATCTTATACGAATTTTCTCTATATGATGACGCCAATGTAATTTTATTATTTCGCATCCACACCTGCTGCCATTGATTGAACCTTTGGAATATTCAAAGGCCATAAAATGAGTGAGGCCATATAAAAAATATGAGCATGACTGAGTTTGAAAGAAAATTTTGTGAAGCTTTAAATTTTGTTTTAAATCATATTATGTCTATTTTGGGGCATATAATATCATGTTCACATGTTTCCATTAGTTCTTCAAGGTAATCCAGGTCAAGAAATAGATATGGAAGTGGCATCAGGACTATTGTTTATTTTAGTTTGATAGAATAACAGAATATTGAAAACCCAACCAAGTTTTTCATGGTCTCCTCTTATACTTAACAAAATCAAGGTGAGATTATTTTGAGTTTCTTTCTCACACTTTCCTGTTTCTCAGGATTGAATACAGGTAGTCCTCGACTTACAACAGTTCATTTAGTGACCATTCAAAGTTACCATGGCACCGAAAAAAGTGACTGTGACCATTTTTCACACTTACAACCGTTGCAGCATTCCTCATCAAAATTCAGATGCTTAGCAACTGATTCATGTTTATGACTGTTGCAGTGTCCTGGGGATCATGTGATCAGCTTTTGCAACCTTCTGACAAGCAAAGTCAATGGGGAAGCCAGATTCACTTAACAACTGTGTTATGAACTTAACAACTGCAGTGATTCACTTAACAACTGTGGCAAGAAAAGTCATAAAATGGGGCAAAACTCACTTAATAAATGTTTCATTTGCAACATACATTTTGGGTTCAATTGTGGTTGTAACTTGAGGACAACCTGTAATCTTTCTCAAAGTCTACCCCGCCCAATGGCTCACTTATTTTCTCAAGGTTTTACACTCACTTAATTTCTCAAGGTTTTACAAGGTTTTTCTCTTTGGTTTCCTAGCTCAAAATTTTCAAGGGGGTCTCTAAAAGCAAGAAAAAAGGATCTTGGCTTATGGGTTGCTCATTCTTACAAATAAAACAAAGCTTGAAAGGAGTTTAGTGTTTATACTGAATCTCCTGTCTTTTCAAGACCTGAAAGCTTAAATTACTGTTTGGGATGATGTCAAGTTCAGAAACAGAAAGAAAAAAAAGGAAAACTAGTATGAAGATGTGTACCATAAGTTCATTATCACTCAGCATATTTAGAGTATTAAATAGATTTGGCCCATGCTGGGAAGGCTCTGAGGAACACATTCTCCAAGTATAATTTCTTCTGTCAGGAGCCTGATTAACAAAGACATTTAAATAATGCCACTGTACTCTCTAATGATCCGATCCCATTTTCTCTTTTGTGTGGCCACTAAAAGCATTCCCTCCTCCTTCCCCAACTTGGCAGATTTGACCTCCATTTCTTAATGGTGTCGAGTGATGATACTTTGAATTATTTTTCTGAATATGAATTTGGTGTTGAAAAATTAGCACAGGGTTTTTTTTTCACTGTGGCTGATAAAAGCACAATATTGCATTGCCTTTAATAACCATCCTTTCTATGGATGGGTTGATGAGTTTCTCAGAGTTTCTCCATTAGAGACCTTTGTTTTCAGAAGTTGCCTTGCTTATTATTTTTTTTTAAAGAAAAGGTTGATGTGCTGATCCCAGAATGAGAATACTGGAATACTGATACGGTAATTGTTGTATAGTATCAAGAGGTAACAGATGAAGGAATTTGCTACCACTTCAGTTATATGTAACAGTTTTTCATATTAGGACTGTATATCATGTAAAGTCGTAATGCAATTCGTTTCAGATGGGCTCGCCGTGTTATGTGACCTCATCCTATTGAGTTTATTCAGCCAATGAATTGCAAAATGTGAATCCCACCATCAAATTAGCAATGAAATCTTAGCTACAGTTGTCAGTGCCAACCCTAACAAAAAGTATCAGTGTGAATGTTGTTTAATAATATCTTAATGTAATTTTTGTTGGGAATAACTGTTGAGGGCATGCAAGGCCACAATATATAGCCAGGTTGGTTTTGGATTTCTGGTATTTGGTATACCTTGAATCCTAAAGGCTGGGAAACAATGTTAATACCACTTTACAATGCCTTGGTAAGGCCACACTTGGAATACTGCATCCAGTTTTGGTCACCATGATGTAAAAAAGATGCTGAGACTCTAGAAAGAGTACAGAGAAGAGCAACAAAGATGATCAGGGGACTGGAGGCTAAAACATATAAGGAACGGCTGCTGGAATTGGGTTTGTCTAATCTAATGAAGAGAAGGATGAGGGGGGACATGATAGCAGTGTTCCAATATCTCAGAGGTTGCCACAAAGAAGAGGGAGTCAAGCTATTTTCCAAAGCACCTGAAGGCAGGACAAAAAGCAATAGATGGAAACTAACCAAAGAGAGAAGCAACCTAGAACTAACGGGAAAATTCATGACAGTTAGAACAATTAATCAGTGGAACAACCTGCCTCCAGAAGCAGTGAATGCTCTAACACTGGAAGTTTTTAAGAAGAGACTGGACAGCCATTTGTCTGAAATGGTATAGGGTTTCCTGCCTGAGCAGGGGGTTGGACTAGGTGACCTCCAAGGTTTCTTCCAACATGATGATGATGAAAATGATGATCGCACAGTCAGCCAGATATTCAGACTGGATTTGGCATTTTGTCTATCTATCGAGTCCTTACCCAGGACCTGGGATAGACAGACGTGGATGTTTTATGGTATTACAGATATCTTCGCAAGATGGAAGCAGTTCCTAGTAAGGCTGCATTTTGCAATTGACTAATAGCGAATTTGTCAATGCCAATGGTGTTCAAGTGGTGCTCCAGTTGTTTTGGGATTGTACCCAAGGTGCCTATTACTATTGGTACTATCCTTGCTTTCTTTTACCACAGTCTTTCTATTTCTATTTGTAGGTCTTTGTATTTTGTTATCTTCTCCAGTTCTTTCTCATCTATTCTGCTGTCTCCAGGCACTGCCACGTCCACTATCCAGACTTTTTTGTCTTTCTTATCGACAATTGTTGTTGTTGTTGTTATTATTATTATTATTGTTGTTGTTGTTATTACTATTATTACTATTATTATTATTATTATTACTATTACTATTATTATATCATAAGGAATCTTGAAATGGCACTCAGGGACTGATTTGACCCACATCCAGTTAATGGATGGATCCACAATGTAATACTGGAAGAGCCCTAATTTCATGCAATATGTATTTTCAGTATTGAAGTTCAGTAGCAAAAATACCGTTTTCCGTCACATATGTCTTACATAAGTGTAAATGTAAGATTCTGTAGTTTCCCTAAGTTGGAGTGAGTGGTATGCCCCCTGATTCATAAAAGAAATACCAGCATTGCTGTAGGTAATAAACACATCTGAATCTTTATAACATCTGGATAAGTCCTCATAAAATCTCAGCTGGTATAAGTTGAATCACAATGAATGTACCAGTTCTCAAAACCTTAGCCACAAAAACTGCTTTTATCAAAAGTCCTTTAACAACCAGCCAGTGTTCTTTGTCTTTAAAATAATATTAGATGCCTTTTGATATTTGGCTGCATTTGAGCCAGCTGGCAAACTCTAAATCTAACATCTGGCAAGAGATGAACAAGAAACTAATTTTCCAAAGAACTTCCTATCTGGGGAAGTATATAATTTTATTGTAGAACTTTTTTCTTCTCTAGAAAGATATGGTTGAAGGACTGGAATCATGATCTTATTGTTTAGATTTCTTAATTTTAATGGAATGGAATAGACTATGGAATGGAATAGACTATGGAATGGAATGGAATGGAATGGAATGGAATGGAATGGAATGGAATAGAATAGAATAGAATAGAATAGAATAGAGCACAGCACAGCAGAGCACAGCACAGCAGAGCACAGCAGAATAGAATAGAATAGAATAGAATAGAATAGAATAGAATAGAATAGAATAATAACTTTATTGTCACTTTGAATGTACACTAATCGGCATACATTAAAATGAAATTTCATTGCATAGGTTCTCAAAGGGTCACTACCTCCAATGTACACTACATAAATATGACATAAATAAATAAATACAAAATTATGCATATACACACATATATTATATGACACAGAGAAACAACAGTCTAGTTCAGATTATGTATACATGTGCATAGCAAGAAGAACAAATCTTGCGAGTTTATCAGATGGATGACATAGGGAACAAAACTATTACAGAATCGGGGAGTCCTGCTAGAAACACTTCGAAATCTCCTCCCAGAGGGGAGCAACAGAAGCAGACCGTAAAGTGGATGTGTGGAGTCTCTAACAATGCTTTGAGCTCTAAGCACATAGCGCTTATAAGCAGCATCCTGAATACCAGGGAGCGAGCTTCCTATGATCTTCTTGGTTGTTCTTACCACGCTTTGTGTGGACTTTTTATCTGAGGTACTGCTGCCACCAAACCAGACAGTGATGCAGTTTGTTAAAATGCTCTCAATCGTGCCTGTGTAAAAAGTGGCCAGGACAGAAGGAAAGAGATGTGCTCTTCTCCTGTGACACAGGAAATGCAGATGATAGGATGAGGTGTGGAGAGACCAATTGTGATGACCCAGGGCCCCGAATGGAGGCAAAGCAATCAGCTGGCCAGAGCAATAGTCTTTTTAATCACTGCCAATGTTACCCAACAGCCCCCACATATGCTGGCATGAGTTCAAACAAAACAGCCAGGGAAGTTTACACTGTTCTTAAAGCAAGACAGACGTATAATCCTTTTAACTCCCAGCTTGCCTGTGAACTGCAAACTGCAAACTGCAGACTGCAAGGAGAGATCAGCAGGAAGCAAACTGGTCCAGAATACAAAGTGTCCAGGTTACAAGAGCACACTATCTCAAGATTTCACATTTGTTGCCGGCAAATGTCCCACCCCACAGTGTCTCCTTAAATCCTACTCCCCAGGTGTGCCTTATGAATGGGGCGGGACACTCTCCTGAGCCTGCCTCCGTTGTTCCCTCCTCCTCTCTGCTCTCCTTGTTCTAAGATCAGGTGGGGAGGGGCCTTGCTCCTCACCTGAACTCTGCCTTCCCTGTTCCAAACCTGAAGGGCCCTGGCCTGCCTCAGCCTGCTCCTCCCCACAGTCCTCCGAAGCTACAGACACCCTCTCCTGGGCCTCAACAGGGAACTCCATGTCTTCCTCAGAGTCAGACTCGACAGAGGCATGACACCAATTCAGATTGTTAGTTATCTTCATCCCCAGATACTTAATACTGTTGACCACCTCTACAGCTGCATCATTGATACTGAGTGGAGTATGACTATGCCGGCTCTTTCTAAAATCTACAGTGATCTTCTTTGTTTTATCAACATTTATAACCAGGTTACTTTTATTGCACCAGTCCACCAGAGCCTTCACCTCTTCCCTATAAGCATCTTCATTGTCATCCCGGATAAGACCCACCACTGCCGTGTTGTCTGCATACTTCACAATATGATTTATAGCAGATTTGGCACAGCAGTCGTGGGTCATCAAGGTGAACAGTAGTGGACTCAGGACACAGCCCTGTGGGGAACCCGTACTCAAGGAGATGGAATTGAAAACTTTCTTTCCAACTCGCACAAAATGCACAAAGGGTGCTTAAAAGTTTGTGAACCCTAACCTTAAGTGTAAAATAGGTTTGAAATAGTAAATCCTGAAATATCAGATTGTTGCTCATGCCTGAGATAAGACAGAGAATTTCTCCAGTCATCTTGTTTGGATTTACTCGTTGTGCTTTGTGCATTGTATTTTGCTTAGTTTTAGCATATTGTGTGTGTGTGTTTGTGTGTAATTCAGTTAGCCACACAAACCCCTGTGGCTTAATGCAAGGCGTAAACCAATCCATGTCTATTAGATAGAAATAAAAAGAACTACAAAAATAGGATAAAATGGGAATGGTGCTAAATCCCATCCCCTGCCCTTGAAAATCTGTTAATAGAAATTTATTTCTGAATAAACGTGTAAGGAACTGAAGCCTCCCCTGAGACCTGACTGGGAACAGGAATACTAATATGACTCTACTTTTCTTTCTAGTACTTTTAAAGAGTGGATCTTTCTGAACTTGTGGGCCAGAGCTTCCCATTTCAGTTATTTCTGCTTTCACTCTTTGCTTTTTTTTTTATTTCTTGCACAGTTCTTCCATGTGTTGTATGCTTCTAAATTTAGGAAGTTCATTTGTGACTAACACACATAAAATACTTTATAAAACAAATTCATTAAACTGATATGAGTTTAAAATTCTTCACCTTGTAACATTGTTCTCTGATGTTGTTATAGTTCATGTTTTATCTCCTTTCCTCAGAAATAAAAAAGCTTATAATGTTATCATAAGAACATTATGCTTGGACATTTTAAATTGGTACCATTTTTCATTTCTTCATATTCAACTGAAACACATTGCCATTCTAATACCGATGGATCTAGTCATTTTACTAACTTTATTAAGCACACAATAAAGTCTTTAACACAATACTTTCTTATGGCATGTATTCAAGAAGAACAGAAAATTCAATATTTTAAGCTTAGTTATCTGAATTCACCCTGAGTTACCACAACCCTGGAGTTATCTGATGTAGTTCTCACCTCTGTTTATGATCCCCTATAGTTTAGATAAATACAATACATAAAGACCACATCACTTTTTTTCTTTGAAAAAAAAAAGTTTCACAGCCATCCTTGTTTCACTGCAGGTATAAAGGATTGAATTAGTTCATTTTTTGAGTTTGCACACTGCAAATGTTGGTCATTTAATGGTTTCCTAGTCCTGTTTCTTTGGGCCTGAATTTTACAAGCCTTTTGTTTTGTTAGCATTCCAAACCAGTTTGCGGGAAAACTTATTGAAGGCTGATTCTGGCAGAAACTTTATTAGGATTCACATCCGAACACTTGAGTTCCACAAGGGCAAAGAAAGCATCACTTGTCACCAATTTCTGCTGAACATTTAAGCAGAAGTGACATTTACTAGGGCTTGTTTGGAAGATTTATTAATGCAATATATCCTTGGCAAGAATAGCTGCCTCAGTAAACGTTATGCTTCAACACGTAACTGTGGGCAGGAATGCAGGAAGATTCACTAGCACTTAGTCATGGGAGTGAATGCAAATATTCAGTAGACGTTTTATTAAGGGCATGCTTTCACTTCTGCTCTGTTCCACGTGGATTAGCTTAACATCTGTTGTGTGAAGAAAGTGAATCCATGACATGTTAATCGCTGAGACACATGTTTCACTTTTAAGCAAAGGTACCATTTTAATATCTGGCAAACTGCATTGGATTAAATAAATAGTTCAGCATTAATGAATAAGAACAGAACCATCTTGATAATTTAAAATATTGTTTTTAATTTCCCTGTTGTGGTTTTGGACTTGTATGTCGAATATATTCAATTGTATTATAATTCTGTGTAAAAATATAACTTTCTGGACACTTTATTTTAGCAGTATTCAGGTCATTTTCCCCCCTGTTCTTGTGAAAAGGGAATAAATGCCTCATAGGTTGATTATTCTGTCACACACAGTTTAGCTACAGGATGCTAGGAAATCACAACTGATGTTATATTCCATCTTGAGCTAGCATAACATTAATAATCATTACCCTGGAATGAGGGATGGGAATGCAAAAATGTGGCCATCAGGATTTGCCTCCATTTCTGCTTGATCTTTCCACAGGAGACAAAACAAGCTCAAATCACCTGCTCCAACCTGAATTTTATGGCATGCCTGTGACCCTCCTTACTCAAAGCCCTCAGGATTTCTTTTTTTTAACAAATTGTAATTTTTAATGTGACAGAAAGGAAAGATAATAATTCAAAAATATGGCTGGAGAAAAACCAAATTCCTATATTTACTTTCAATTAAATGCAAATAAAATTAAATCCAGCTTAGTTTTCAACCTTGGGTGCAGTTCAAAGACCAAGTGCTGTGTAGCCTCATGCAAAGTTGTGGAAGGGATGAGAATATATTTCTGCAGTTCTATTAATCCTTGCTCTGGCAAAAAAGCCTACTAGCTGAACATACTAAAGTTAAAGGTTCAAGTCCACTCTGAAAAATGGGAATTTTTGAGTAATTTAAGCCAGACAGTCTTTCTCGGTGTAACCTACCATAAAGGATTGTTGTGGGAATTGTGTGGATTCCCGAGGTGGGGGGGGTTGCTTTCCAGATGGGTAAAAAAAAATAGTTGCTTTAGTCTGGCAAGGTTCTGTCTACAGGTAAAGAACAAAAAATAAGGTACTCTAGAGCAGACATGTCAAACTCGCGACGTCATGTGAGGTCGCGCAACGTATCGGAGCTTTGTTCCCATTGCCGACAATGGGGTGAGCGCGGTTTCCCAGTGACACATCCGGACCGCGGGCCAGCAGTTTGACACCCCTTCTCTACAGCCTGACATCAATTTTGCCAGACTAAAACAATAATTTGCATAACTATAGTTATAATATGGGAATAGCATATTATATAACTTTATAACTATAGTTATATAACTATAGTTATAATATAGTTATATAACTATATAACTATAGTTATAATATGGGAATAGTATAAACTCTCTTTCTTTTCAGGCTCCACTGCCTTTAGATCTCTGGAAAGAAATCCCTCCCTCCTGGAAATCCAGACTACATTCCATCACAATTGTTAATCAGGTCCAAGGTTGATAAAAAATATAGCAGTTATCAAAAGAATAGACTAAAACTGATTGTTCCTCCTTCACAAAAAAGGGCAATCTCCTCATGTTGATATCCAAAAATCAGCAGGAGACTGTACAAAGATTGCATCTATGTACTGTACACATTCATAAACACACATACATATCTTGTTTGCAAGTACACCACTAGCTATTGTAACCTTAATTTTTTTTCTAATCAATACTTGTAATCAGAACTCCTGGGTTAACTGTTTCCAGTTAGATAAAGTTAAGGAGATTCTTTCAGTGAGCTATCTTGAGTTCCTGAGCTAGAGCATATATAATTCACACACCATTGACTTATAAAATTTGTTGCTGATAATGAGACTAGCTAAGGCCTGAAAGAGTAAAGTAGAAACAGGTATGGGTTTTTCTCCAGCCCAGATTAATTTGGAATTTGAAAAAAAGTATTGTGCTATATATTTGTAACTTTGGATTTTCAGAACTAACTTGTAGTTGAGGAAAAAATAAATAGCTTATTTGCAGTGATGGTTGAAATCAAGGTAACAGGAACCAAGTATACATTTCCTATTACCAATAAAGGAGAATAATTGTAGCTCAGGATTGAAATGAGGGATCCTTGGTACTCTCTGAGCTTGGCTTGTTTTCTTGTAGATGTTTCATTATCCATACTGGGTAACATCATCAGTGCTAGTAAAGAGTGCAGTTTCCTTTCAGTTTATTTTCAGTTGGCCTGCCTGTCATGTTGGTGGGTGGTGGTCTTAGGGATTCTTTTGTTAGGCTGTTTACTGTTGGCTCTTTGGCAGTTTCTTGATTGGGGTATTGTAAGGTGACCAACCATCCTCCTTTTGGGAGGACAGTCTTCCTTTTGTGAGTTCTGTCCTCCCTCAAAAAGTGTCCTCCTAAATGTCCTCTTTTTCTATATTTGAAGACTAATCTGCAGGGCTTTTTTTTCCTCATAGAATGCTCAGAAAGCATTCCGGGACCTTTTTTTGATGTTTTTTTTCAACTTTTGCATGAGCTGTGCTACTCCCCCTATTGGCTTTCGAAAGCCAATAGGAATTGCTGCTGAGCACGCCAAAACACCCGGGCGGCAAACTTTGCACGTGCAAGTTGCAGAAACTTTGCACCCCTCACTGCTACCCAACTACACCATCTCCTACATAGTTCCGAAGATAGCTGGAGGAGACTGGAGTGGTAAGTTTCTCTTGATCTTCCCTGTTCGGTTCTAGACAGGGATACGCAGGGCAGTGGTGCTGGGGGGCAGCTGGGGGGGCAGCTGCAGGGCCAGAGCCGGGGCAGCTGGTGCTTTGCCTTTGCGAGCCATGGGGCCGGCTCTACAGAGATGTGCAGGGTGGGCAGTGGTGCTGGGGGGGCGGCTGCAGGGCTAGAGCCGGTGCGGCTGGTGCTTTGCGAGCCGTGGGGCCGGCTCTCCATGGCAGGGCAACGGTGCTGGCGGGGCGGCTGTGGGTGGGGGCGCAGCGGGCAGTTGACCTTCCATGGGCCACGGCAGCTGGTGGTCTATGCAGAGGTGACCTGGCTGCCACCACCTTGCCCTGTGCACCTACGTGGCTATCCTGGAGCGCCTGGCTCACAACACCTGCCTCTGCCGCCCACCCCCACGCAGTCCAGCCGTGTAGATTTTTGGACAAGTGAGAAATCGAGATTGAATGTTGATACTCTAGCTGCAGCACTTGCCGTAAAATTCAATATGAAGGATATTTCTTGTTCAGATATTTCCAATATATTGCTAGAAGATGATACATTGACAAAAAATATTCATTCAATGGAAAAGTACTCATTTAAATAATTAATAGACATGTAAGCATAATTACAATATAAAATGTTATTGTTACAAATGTTTTTTATTATGCATTTATCATATTATAGTGTATTCTGTATTATTGTTGCAATAAATACAATGTTTCTTTTATTTACGATATTTTTTTCTTCAATTTATTCGTGTCCTCCTCTTCGTTGTAAAAAAGTTGGTCACCTTAGGTATTGTTTACTTGATTGTTGGTCTGATGTTAAACTTGGAGTTCATCTATGCTGATCTGAGTGCTGATGGCTGGTGGAGAGGTGCTGGAGTCTTTTTCTCTTTTGGGCTGGTTGATTGTCTCTTTCACATAATCTATAGATGTTGTTAATGTCTATGTGTCTATTGTTGGCTAATTTGTCAGAGTGAATATAAACTGATAGCAAACCACACCCCTTACTAGTATTGATGATATTACTTAGTTTGGATAATGAAACATCTTCAAGAAAACAACCAAGCTCAGAGAGTATCAAGGACTCCTCATTTCCTATTACATGCTATTATTAATAGCACTTAGACTTATATACTGCTTCCCAGTGCTTTACAGCCCTTTCTAAGTGGTTTACAGAGTCAGCATATTGCCCCCAATAATCTGGGCCCTCATTTTACCGACCTCAGAAGGATGGAAGGCTGGGTCAAACTTGAGCCAATGAGAATGGAACTGTTGGCAGTTGGCAAAATTAGCCTGCAATACTGCATTCTTACCACTATACCACCCGCTCTTTTTATTACATGGAGTAATTCAAAGTGTCTGGAATGTTTCAGCTGCAAAAAAGCTGTTCTGCAACAAAGACTGTCCTGCATGGGATATTTTCTCTACGACACACACACAATATCAAGAGAAATGATGTTTCTGAAAGGCACTGCTAAAACTTAAATTGCAACATATCAAGGACTTTACTTTTTTAAAAAAACCCACAATTAATAGAAAAGAAGGGCAAAACAAAAATTATTAATCCATTTCTTTTGCATTATTTCCTAGCTCAAAATAAGTTTCTCTTAAGCCAGTTTTTACTTACAGGTGAGAAGCATCAGCAAGATTTAGGAATATGTTTGAAATATATTGGGAACCATAGGATCAAAACTCTCAACTCACCATACCTGAATTAGAAATTAAAAAATATCCTGCTGAAAAAAGATAGACAATTTATCCATCCCAGAAAAAAAATCTGTGTTTGTTGAAAATTTTATATAAATGTTCATTATATATTGATGAATTGTGCAAAAAGTACTTATCAGGTTTGCACATACAAAAGCAAAAGGGAAAAAAAGATATCCGGATTATGATAGTCTGTAGTTATCAATGACAGTATGATGGAAATAAAATAGTTGATGCCTTAACTAAGGTTTGAAATGTGCTGTTTGGGCTGATGGTTTATTTGGATTACTCTTAAATATTTGAGACTAAGTTTTTCATACTCACTATTTCTGAAATATATATGTCATCCTTCCTGACAAATTCCATTGATTTAAATTTTATTTTAAAGCACTACGCAGCTCTTGAAAAGCATTTGTGGTTAACTCTAACCACAAATGCATAACAGTCCTTTTTCTGTTGGTTTATAATAGAAGTCAGGCCATTGACCTCAATTTCCCAAAAGTAAGATCTGTTCGGCCATAGAACAAGACTCCTTCAAAAAAGGTGACCTCATCTTTATTGAAATGCTAAACAGAAGTTTGGTATTCTCTAATAAAGGATTCCAGTCTTGAGCAGGGACTGGACAATATGACCCCCAAAATTAATCTCCAACCTTTACATTCTATTCTGATTCTAAATAGCTTTCTTTGCTTTGTTTTTAAAACACAATGTCTATAACTTGTTTGTGTTTTTAGGCAGCACTAGTAAATAAAAATTCATACAAGACTGAACATCTTTCACTCAAGGTATCTGATGGGAGAGTTCTTGATGTACAGGTCCAAATGATTAATAGGCAGACATTATTTTATTTCACGTGCTGCTAAAATTCCATGCACGGATGTTTATTCTCTTCTATCAATACTCTTCTATGGTGCTTTACTTGTAGTGACATCTGGTGCCTGTGCACTGCATTGCAACATGTAACATTGCTTTAAAAACTATGGATAAGTGGCAGCCCAGTTTTTATGGCTAGTACTTATTTTCCTTTCCCCCCCCCCTTCTTCTTATGGGAGAAGGAGAGCATAAACTAAATCCCAAATGGATGTTAATGTATTTTGAAGTCATAGAAGAATTAAACATATGGTATTTTTTGTGCACCAATTGATAGATTTAGATGTATTAAAACACATCTGTGAGCTAAATAAGTGAATTATGTTATTTTCAACTCTAGGGGTGCTGTTCATCTCCATTTCTTAGCTGAGGGAGCCAGCATTGTCTGAAGATATTTTTGTGACTATATGCCAGTGTGACTATATGCCGAGGTGCACGGAATGTTGTTACCTTCCCACCAAAGTGGTACCTACTTATCTGTTCACATTAGCCTGTTTTTGAACTCAGTGGTGGGATTCAGCCAGTTCACACCACTTCGGCAGAACCGGTAGCTAATTTTTTGTTGCCCAGGCCCAGAATGGACTTCCGGAAGCGGCATCTACATAGAGAACCGATTGTTCACATATTTGAATCCCACCACTGTTTGAACTGCTAGGTGGGCAGGAGCTGAGGCAAGGAGTGGGAATGCACTCTGTCTCATGGCACTCAGCTCTCGGACCTGGGCTGTCAGCTTTCTAGCTGACAGATTCAGCCCTTTACCCGCTGAGCCATCAAGCCATCTGCTTATATATATATATTGAAACCTACATATGAACATATCGTACATAGGTTTTACTATGTATATATATTTTATTTTAATGCTCATGATCTATATTAAAAATAATATTCCAAACAAATAATTGTTTATTTATTTGTTTGTTTCATTTATATCTTGCTGCAATTGGAAAACATTGACTAACACAATAGAAGGAAGATATTAAGAAATCCACAGTGTTTAAAAGTTTAATCTCCAAATTATAACTCGGAAAACCCATGGTCATAATAAAAATGAGAACAGTTAAATATAAATATGAAAGCTATGTAAACATCATTGGTACATACTCTGAAATAGCTCATTTTTAACAACTTCCTGAAAACTATCAAGGAGTGGGCTAACCAGATCTCTGTGAGGAGACAGTTCCAAAATTGCAATTGAGAAATGGTGCCTTCTAGATTCAGCTTCTCTTACTTCCCATAAATGAGGGACTACAAATTTGCCCCTGAATCATTTAAAGGTGGGACCACTTCAGGTTGGAGCAGATAATCCTGCAGGTACCCTGGTGCTAAGATATTTGTACTCTGCATTATTTGGAGTAAGAAAGCTGAACAAAAGAATTAGTTGCTGATGAGCATTTACTTCATTCCAGAGAAGGCCTATCCATGTGGTTAAAAAGGGTCAATATCAATTTGAAGTGTTGAAGTGATCATTTACTGGATCCCCAGTACACTGTTATGCATAAAGGACTAACATTAGAGTCTCTCTTTCATGGGAGGAGGAAGAGGAATTTGTTTTGATCGTAGACAAGCATAAATGTATAATTAATACTATTTTTGGAAACAACATGGGGCTATGTTATTTGAACTGTTCCTCAATATAGTGGTGCATTTGCTCAGAACAGTGTATGTCTTATTTTTTGATGAACTATCCCCTTACAGTTGATTGTACAGTTGATTGTAAAAACAAGCACCCCAAAGTATATATTGTACAATTGCATTACTACTGGAAGAAGAATGCGTACATATCCTCCTTACTTTAAAATCCAAAGTATTTGTCGATTTATTGCACTTTATGCTGCTGCTGCCTTAGAGAGATACTAATTATACCCAGAAGGCATTTTCCACTCAAGGCTGATGGCATTCTCCACCACAGTGATTAAAATAGTTTCTTTTGCTTCCAATTATTTCTTTGATTTGTAAAAGAGATCAGAATCCCTGCTTAGAGGATAATTGACAAATGTTCAGAACAATGAATGTCAACATTTTGACATTTGAGGATGTTGATAAATTTTAAATATTTTCAAGTTCAGCAGTGGGATTTTATTTAATATTGAGAAGGAGAACTTGATCAATCCTAGCAGTTCCCATGGCTCCAGATAATTACAGCCAGGAGCACTATAATTCGGTATGTCAGGAATTCTTGTGTTTAAGTGCCTGGACCTTTGCCTACTTGAACCTAACCACAGCATAGACAGTGACAACAATCTATTTTTCATGAATTCCCTACATATTTCAATTTAAAAAAAAATAAATCCAGTTTTGGTCGCCACAATGAAAAAAAGATGCTGAGACTCTAGAACAGTGGTTCTCAACCTTTTTAATGCCGCAACCCCCAACCGGTCGTAAGTCGAGGACTACTCAACTGGTCGTAAGTCGAGGACTACTCAACTGGTGCAGCACCGTTTGCAGAATGGGACTTTTGGCGGGCTCAGCAGGGCAGAGACAGCCTGGACAATTCCTATTGGCTTTTGAAAGCCAATAGAATTAGACTCTATTCAAGAGAGTCTATTCTATTGGCTTTCAAAAGCCAATAGAATAAAAGGGAGTAGCACAGCTAAGGAAAAGGGGAAAAAAATGGTGGACTGCGTTGTTTGGCGACCCCCGTGAAATGGTCGTTCGACCCAAAATGGGGTCCCGACCCACAGGTTGAGAACCACTGCTCTAGAAAGAGTGCAGAGAAGAGCAACAAAGATGATCAGGGGACTGGAGGCTAAAGCATATAAGGAACGGTTGCTGGAATTGGGTATGTCTAGTTTAATGAAAAAAGAACTAAGATGACATGATAGCAGTCTTCCAATATCTAAGAGGCTGCCTCAAAGAAGAGGGGTGTGTCAACTATTCTCCAAAGCACCTGAAGGCAGGATAAGAAGCAATGAATGGAAACTAATCAAGGAAAGAAACAACCTAGAACTAAGGAGAAATTTCTTGACAGTTAGAACAATTAATCAGTGGAACAACTTGCTTCCAGAAGTTGTGAATTCTCCAACACTGGAAGTTTTTAAGACAATTGGACAGCCATTTGTCTGAAATGGTTTCCTGCCTGCACAGGGGGTTGGACTTGAGAACCTCCAAGATCCCATCCAACTCTGTTATTCTGTTAGTCTGTTAAAAGATTCTGAGTATTGTTAAAGTTATGTTTTGCTGTGTAAGTAAATAAGTGGTATAGTGTTTTTTCCCAAAAATATTGTATAATCTGATATGCTTCTCTAACCATTTGTTTGAGGTTGCAGTGAGTTGATTCTCTTATGGGTGGATTGGTCCAATATCTATTAGTTTTAGGTCCCCAGGCACAATCTTGTTCTCTTTTGGGTAGCAGGAGAATCTGGTTCCCTCAGTCAGATCTCTTCCTTTATACTTGCCAAGTTTCCAAGCAATTCGCCTGCTTGAAAACCAGAATCAGCACAAACAGCAGCTGACTGGTGGTGATGATGCTATATGGCAGTGAGGCGAACCTTTTAGAGTGCCCAAACTGCAACCCAAAATCCATTTATGTATCATCGGGTGCTGGGTGGGCATGGCCCATTGGGTGGGCGTGGCTGTGGTGGTAACGGCAGATTGGGTGGGACTAAAAAGTTCAATCAATCAATTCCAACTTTGCGAGATCTTTTTTTTCTTGGGAGAAGTTGAAATTGATTGATTGATTGAACCTTTTTTTTTTTTGTACATGGTGATGGAGGCCTAAAGCGAAAAGGTTTTATAAAACCCAGATGAAAGCCTAGGACTGGGACGACGGCATGCGTGCCCACAGAGAGGGCTCTGCGTGCCACGTGTGGCACACGTGCCACAGGTTTGTCACTACGGCTATATGGTATAAGAGGAAAATGGTCATCTCTCTCTGCAGTGCTACATACAATTAGAAATGTTGCTATTGTAGTTTCTCAACTTCCGCTCCAGCAGCTTAACTACTGCATGTCCCAAATGCCCCCAAATGTTGGATTTGTTGGATTGGGTTTACCATGGTGAATGTAGTCCCAAGCAATCTAGCTTACATGTTCTTGCACTGAAATAATGCGACTGGTACATCAGTGACTGGTATATTATAAGTATTTGGTGTAAACTATAAGGACAAAAAGATTATGTAATATTTCTGCTGGCTCAAGGATAGGTAGAAAGCACTGGTCTATTGAAAGACTCCTTACACTCATATAAAAGCATTAACAAGGAAGTTATCCAGAAGATGGCAGTACCCTTTTGATAATTCATCCAGTATCTTATATTCCAAATAGCGAGGAAGCTGGGCCTGACAATCTTGCTTGGCTCTTTGGTGAGTTGTCAGATAAATGATTTTTGATTCTTCTGTCTTGCCTTATCCAGATACCTGGTCTTTGGCTTGGCTTATGTGACCAGATCACTAGTTCTGTCATTCATTTATCTAACCTAGTTCTCTGCTTAGAAACTTAATTGGTCTGCATTCCCAGATCATCAGTTCTGCCATTAATCTATCAACCCAGAAATTTGGCTTGTCATGTGTGATCAGATCACCAGTTCTGTCAGAAATGTAGCCTTATGCTCAGCTGTTGTTTAACAGTGAAATGTGATTCATTCTTCTTCACTGTCTGTCGGACAAGGCAAATAAGAGTCAATCTTTAGAAAATTATGGATCATCTGCCATCCTAGGGAATTTTCTTCGTAGAGTGGGAAAATAAATCAATTTAAATCCTTACTTTGGTTAATGTAGATGCTAGTATACTCATTTTCTACAAAACAACTAATGTGCATCTACTAATCTTCTTTCTTTCAACTAAAATCTGATGCAGGATGTGGCATGAAATGTTCCTGAGAACTTGCAGATCATTAAAGAAGCACTTTTTTCACATTCCCTTAACAAGGGATGTGGTATAAATATGATTATAGGCACATATTTTGTAATTGAGGCATGCCGTCTCTGAAGATACCTGGCTTTATTTTTAAGCTGTATATTTTTGAAATAGCTGTGCCAAATTTCCATTTATTTTAATATAATGTTTAAAATGAGCCAGTGGCCTCAGTCCCATTTTGGAGATAGTTGGCTACTTCAGAGGCTACTTTGCTGACAGAAGCTAATTAACTTCATTGTGGCAATCTCAGAGCACAGAAGGGGCATGAAGATTGAATTATTACCCCTGCACCTGTTTAGAAATGCGTGCTATGTTTCAATGTTGGTATAACTACTTTTTGTAATTTATAATAAGCAAATACACGGTGGGGAAATTTGAGGAAAAGGATATGATTTGCAATAGCAAATAATACATGTAGCTGAGAGTGGTTGGATTCTTGATGTTCTGTCTGCTCCGACATGAAGTACCAACCCTTGGGAGGAATAATCCTTGTGTGTATATAAAAAAAGGATCAGAAACTACTAGCAGGTTACTACAACCCCTTGGTATTACTATAGCTACAAAAAATCTTAAGCAAACTGAAAGACCCAGTAGCAAGAGAAAATAAAAGAGAAGTAATTTACAACCTACAATGTAACCATTGTGAAAACCAGCCACCCAACTTCATTTCATGTCACAGCATTGATAATGTTGCCTAGTATAATAATAAAACAGGTTCAAGAAGAAACCCAACCTCGGAAAAAAGCAATAAGATGAGAGTTGGTGAATATTTTAAAAAAATACATACAGTATTTTAGAGACTAAAATAATGATATGATGTTGTGATTGAGTTCTGAAATATCATATAGTTTTATTTCAGCTTTACATATGATTTTGTTGCCTCAGGAACCCATTTTTTTAAATTTTTGATCCTTATACTCAGCAATGTGAATCGAACTTCACAAAAATAGGAATTAGGAAAACTGATGAACTTCAACATTCTGTTTAGTAGATAGAAGTAGATCCAGTAGTAGATCCATCATCTCCTTCTCCTCCTCCTTCTCTTCCTCCTTCTCCTCCCAGCACAGAATGTATACCCAGCACAATAACATTTCTATTATCTGAACATTTGCCCTCTGCAATAAGGGATGAACAGCTTCACCACAATTATTTGACTTCATTGTGCTGATGGTTATGTGAAAGTATTACTGTGCAGAAAATATCAGATTAAATGGGATAGTAAAAATGTATTTTAATAGCTGCAAAAATTAAACAGGAAATTTGTATTTCTACTGCATTTATATATAGCTAATATAGGAAACTGCTTCTTCCCCACCCCAGTCCCCTTAACAAGACCTCCCTTAATATATTTGATCATTGCTGGGTTTGTTTTCTTAAGCTTCCATTCAGGTACTGGAAATAAAGAGGCTTCCCTAAAGAATGTGCGAAGGTAGCTAGCAGAGAATTACGTCTGTATGTTGACTTGTTTGTTGCGAAAACAAAGATGAAAGCCACTCACACCAAATTCTGCAGGCATTCAGACAGCTAACAGGGGAATTAACAATTTGCAGTATACATAGCATGGGAACTTTGATTGTGTAAGGAGAATCACCACAGAGGGTTTTAAAGTATTTTAAAATAAAATAGCAAGCCAAAGAAACAAGAGATTAAACAGAAACTGCAGAGAAAATTAAAACATACCACTTTATTCCTTACTGTAGCCAAGTAGAAACTGATTTTCAGGCAGCTAATTTGCTGGATTTCTGAGGCATCAGTAATAGAATTCTAATATTTGATTATTTAATATTTCATATTGGCTCAGGTTATGGAAGAGGAGGAACCAAAATTGCTTAATTGTTCAAGATGAAAAGTCTTTTTAATGGATAAGATGCTGCTAGAAAAACGGATGAATCTTTTATTTTATTCCACAAGTAAAACTCCATGGTTGCAAGTACCCTTCAAGCTCTGATAGAAATACTTACGTTCATCCAATTTACTCTAAAATATAAAATTTAGAGTAAATTACTTTAATAAGTAAATGAAAATAAAAGAGTTTGAACACTTAAGATGAAGTGTTAAGATGAAGATAAAACAAAAACTGTTTTCTTATAATTTTTAAAGGCATTGACAATCAGATTAATGTCTAAATTGATCTTCACAAGTTTTTGAACCTTTTCAGACCAAGTTCCAAATGTTTAAAGAGCTTCAGTCATAAATCTAATTCCAAATTCCACTTTAATTCCTCTTAATGAGTACTTTAGCACTTCTGTTCAAGATATCCTGTTTTCCATGAGAGCAGCAAACAGGAAATAAAATTTATGGCAGAAGGAAAAATAAGAACTTTTTATTCCTTCTAATGATCTACCATCGATTGATGGTTTCCTGCTATTATATATTGCTGGGTTTTTTTTATTTCTATTTGTGAGTAGGTGTATAATTTTGTTAAGAATGTTTATTATAATAGTAAAACTTAATATAAGGTAAACTTAAAGAATAAGAATAGAATAGAAAGAATAAAAACTGCAAAGAAAAAGAGATGAAAGAAAAAAGTAAGAATAGAATACAGAAGTAAAGAAATATCTATAGAGAAGTTACTTCCCACCTTTAACTCTAGCAAGTATAAATAAAATTTAGTGTCTCTTCATCCCCTTGAAAGTTACAAGCAATTAAATAGTTGTCTCACGTATCTAATAGAAGCAGTATATCAAGATAGTATAATGTAAGTTAGATGCAATATAAAAGGTTTAATTACAGATGATATTACAATGAATAAGGAAGTGACATAAAGTTGTGTTCTGGCCCTATTTAATATCTATCTCGTTGATCTGGAGACTACATTACTTCAGAATAATGGCTGTTGTCCATCATTAATTGCAAGGAAAAACTGTTCCTCGTTATGTGCGGATGACAGTGTTCTTTTTTCACATGCTAGATTGGGTTGAAAAATGTATACATAATCCTTGAGTAAGGACAGTAATGAAGCCTGGCCATTACTGTTGGAAGTCAGGATAAATGTTCAATGAACCATGTAATTTACAATCCCCCATTCATGCTCTCCCCAATGCATTTGCTAAAAGAATGTGCAGATCATTAAATGCACATGGGATGCCTCAGGAATAAATGTGGAGGGCCTAATGCAGTCTCAAGACCACTTTCCTTGAATGTCCCAGGGCTTCCCATACCCATTGAGATACCCTGTGCTCTGCTTCCCATTCCTTGCCCCCCCCAACCACTTGGGCTTCCTCCACCCCTCACAATCACTCACATACATTGCAGAGGTTGGGGAAGAGAAGGAGAGCAGCCTTCTCTTGCTGGGCCATATGGGAGAATTCCATAAGTGGCATCTTTTTTGATCCAGCCACCCAAGCAGCCTAGCAATGAAGTGCCTGAGTAGTGCTTTGCAAAGAAACATTTAATTCACCAGCAAAACAGCCCATTCCATGCAGAGAAATCCCTGCATTTGGAAATAACCAAGTTGAAAGGGATCTTGATGGTCTTCTAGTCCAGTGCTTTTCAACCTATGGTATGCATACCACTGGTGGTACTTTGACATCTGGCACGTGGTACGCATATGACGGTTGAAAAGCACTGTAAAAAAGTGTAAAAGTGTAGCAGGGGATGAGCTGAAGTGGCGACAGTGTCGTACAAGCCTGTGGGAGAGTCAGCTGGAGGTGCGGTATTGGTGGAGCTCTGCTGAGCATCCAGGATCGGTGTGTGGGTCCAGCTGATTGGCGTGTGGGTCCAGCTGATTGGCGCTTCTGGGAGCAGCATACAGCCTGGGGGAGAGGAGTCAGCTGGAGTTGCACTGAAGAGAAAAAAAGGAGGAGGGGGGAGAGAGGAGAGGATATAAAAGGAGGAAGTTTTGGGGGAGAGGGAGAGGAAAAAAACACAACGGGGAAAGAGAAGGGGATGGAGAAAGATGGAGAAGAGAAGAGGCTTCTGTGAGAAAAGCAGAGGGAGAGAAGGGGATAGAATAATGCAAAGATTAATGTAAGAGAAACAGACATAAGTTTCCCATTAAAAGTGTGGTTAGTGGGTGTACAGATAGTCCTCAATCTACGACCACAACTGAGCCCAAAATTTATGTTGCTAAGTGAGAAATTTATTAAATGACATTTTTCCCATTTTATGACTTTTCTTGCCACATTTGTTAAATGGATCACTGAAGTTATTAAATTAGTGACATGACTGTTAAGTGAATCTGGCTTCCCCATTGACTTTGCTTATCAGAAGTTTGCAAAAGGGAATCACATGATCCTGAAACATTGCAACCATCATAAATATGAATCAGTTGCCAAGCATCCGAATGTAAATCACATCTCTAGGGATGCTACAGCAGTCATAAGTGTGAAAAATGGTCATAAGTCACTTTTTTCAGTGCCGTTGTAACAGTACTAAGCAAATTGTTGTAAGCCAAGGACTATCTATACTTTATCACTTTTTTCCTTTTTTTGATCATCAAGTTTTTGTCACCTTGCTAGGTGACTGGTGGTAATTGAATATTGCTATATCCTAAAAGTGGTACAATCTGTGAAAAGGTTAAAAAGCACTGGTCTAATCCAACCTCCTGCTCAAGTAGGTAACTCTATACCAGTGGTGGCGAATCTATGGCACCGGTGCCAGAGGTGGCACTCGGAGCCCTCTTTGTGGGCACATGTGCTGTTGCCCCAGTCTTGCCCCCCCCACGACCCCCTCCTCTCCAGCAGCTCCCCTGAAGGAGACTCGCCCTTGAATGTGGCCCACACAGAGCAGCGCAGCCAAGGACATGGCAGCCAGCCAGCGTAGACAAGACTCTGCCCTCACACAACATCATGCAGTTGATGCTGCAGGGCGTGGGCAGAGGGTGTGGCCGCCATAGCATTGCTGGGCTGCCTGGGCAATCTGTGGCAGGCCCTCGAGGTGGTGAGTGGTCCTGTGGGCAGGCGGGGCAGGGGATGGGGGGCAGAGCGGGGTGGGCAGGGGGGTGGAGGGGGGGTGGGGCCAGTTTTTGGGCACTCGGTCTTTAAAAGGTTCGCCATCACTGCTCTATACTATTTCAGACAAATGTATGAAATGATTGCAGGAATTGGTATGTCTAGTTTAATGAAGAGAAGGACGATGGGTGACATGACAGTAGTTTTCCAATATCTCAGGGGCTGCCACAAAAAAGAGGGAGTCAAGCTATTCTCCAAAGCATCTGAAGGCAGGACAAGAAGCAACGGGTGGAAACTAATCAAGGAGAGAAGCAATCTAGAACTAAGGAGAAACTTCCTGACAGTTAGAACAATTAACCAGTGGAACAATCTGCCTCCAGAAGTTATGAATGCTCCAACACTGGAAGTTTTAAAGAAGAGACTGGACAACCATTTGTCCGAAATGGTATAGGGTCTCCTGCTTAAGCAAGGGGTTGGACTAGAAGGTGTGCAAGGTCCCGTCCAACTCTGTTATTCTGTTATCTCTTCTTGAAAACCTCCAGTGTTGGAGCACCAAAAATTTCTAGAAGCAAGTCATTCCACTGATTCCTTGACTAGTTTCCATCCATTGCTTCCTGCCCTGTCTTCTGGTGCTTCAGAGAATAGGTTGACTCTATTCAGGTCTGGGAAAAGCAACCTTTCTGCCTCCTTGCAGACATACTTCTGCATTTTGAAATCTGAGCTCCCTTTGCTGGCAACCTATTTCCCCTGCCTGTGGCAGCATTTTACATGTTGAGGATTCCAGGAAACCAAACTATCAAAAATCAGGCTAGTTTTTTTTCTTGTGAGGTTTTTGTTTTTCGGACAGGGCATATTTTAATAGCCAAAATGGGTACCACATGTCTTCTCTCTCAAAAATTAAAAAACTCCATCTTCAAGTCCATCTACTGATCCTTTCTCTCTTTCACTATCTCTTATCTATTAAAAAAAGGAGTGAAGTTTTTTCTTCAACGGAAGGGGAAACTATAACATTAAACTATGACACCTTCTACTGAGGAAGAAAAGGAAGTGGCTATTATCAGCATCTGTTGTATACCCTAAATAGTATGAAAAAAAAATAGTAAGACTCACTTTTAAAGGCTGTTTGGCATGCCTTATGAAGCCTGGTATGATTCTATTGTAATCAAAGTTTTAGTTTCTAAGTTTCCATTAAACTCTTTAGTTGTAGATATCTTGGTTATTCCTTCAATATTTAATCATAGAATATTTCAGTTTGTATTTCTCTGTTTTAATTAATAGCTTTTCAGAACCACTGTCTTAAGTAAGTTCCTTAATGCGTCTGCTTGTTTTTTCATTGCCCATTGGTGGGAATTCTCAGTTGGAAGATGTACACTGAAGGCAGAGCTCCAGCAGAGATTCTTAATTGCTAGTAGTGTGTCTTACAGAACGTTTCTACATTAGTGACATGGAAAAACTGCAGTCCTGTATAACCTTATGTGTTAAATTGATGTAATTGAGTTGTAGAAAACACTAGCTATGATAGAAGAGACAAAGGGTTGGGAAATTGCCAAGTAAAATTGCCATTGTTTATCAGACTTAATTTTGATTCTGGATGTTTACTTGGTGTTAATGCTCCTGTGGAAGCTATTTTATTGAGCATCCTGGGTTGAAATCTTCTCCTTAAAACAAACAAATTAAAGAATGTAGCTGATTGTTTTTCAATGCTACTCATAGATCTTTGTGAATGATGCTTTGTACCGAGTAGGTATTTATCTTCTTGAGGACAAGAGAGATGTTTTGTAAATGTCAGAAGGGGCTAAGGACAGAGTGAAGTGAAGCAACATGGATTCTTTGCTATTAAAATTATGCATGTCTGAGAAGTAGTTTTGAAGGGTTTGTCAAAGTGAAGCGCTCCCTCAAATATCTGCTTAGCCCTCACTACACATCTTGAAAAGTGGAGCTATAAAAGAGGGATAGTTTTTGAAATATTTTATACTTATTTTTCATTGATTTTTAATTCTGTGTATAGTTAGTAAAATATTGAAATTAAAATTACAATAAACAATGATTAAGATGAATCTTCAGATGTTTTTCTTTTGGTGCAAAGGTCCCAAATATGCTTTTTCATGAGGCAACTGGACCTCTTGTTTTTCTTTGAAGACATTTCACTTCTCCTGCAAGAAGCTTCTTCAGCTCTTACTGGATGGTGGGGAATGGAAGGATTTATACTCCTTGTAGACAGCTGGTCATCCAAACAAGAAGTCCAGTTGGCTCATGAAAAAGATTCTTTGGAATAACCATGACCTGGATGACTGAGAATCTCCATAGATATTTGGTGTGAAGGGTAATACTACCTATGCTGGGATGGAACAAAAGATAAAAATCAAACTTGATTAGAAATCAAGCAAAAAACTACAGGTAGTCCTTGACTTACAACCAGTGGTGGGATTTAGCCAGTTCGCACTACTTTGGCAGAACCAGTAGCTAATTTTTTGTTGCCCAGGCCCAGAATGGACTTCTGGAAGTGGCATCCACACAGAGAATCAGTTGTTCACATATTTGAATCCCACCACTGTTTACAACCATTAGTTTAGTAACATTCATTATTACAAAGGCACTGAAAAAAGTGACTTATTTATTTATTAAATTTGTTTGCCACCCATCTCCCCCTCAGATGACTCTGAGCAGCTTCAAGGTGACTCTGACACTTTATGACCATTATTGCAGCATTCCCATGGTGATCTTCAAATTTGGATACTTGGCAACTGGAATTTATTTATGACGATTTCCGTATCCCAGGCTCAGGTGACCTTTTGCAACCTTTTGCAACCTTCTGACAAGCAAAGTCAGTTTCCCTTAACAACCGTGTTAGTAATGTAACATCTGCAGTGAATCACTTAAGAATTGTATCAACAAAGACCATAAAATGGGGCAACTTGACAACTATCTTGTTTAGTAATGAACATTTTGGGCTCAATGGTTGTCACAAGTCAAGGACTACTGTACAGCTAGGTAAAAATAAAATTTCATGAGGGAAAGGAAGAGGTGGGGATAATTTGTACATCTTTAAACTGTAGATTGGTATTGTATTTGATCAAAGCTGGTTTCTTCCTATTCTCAGAAATCTTTCTAAACCTTTTCACAATTGTTGAGGCATTGCCACATTTTGTGGCCTACCAACACATTTGGAATTTCAAGCCACACTAGGATACACAGTCAAGATACCACATACGATGGGCCTTGCTCATTTCCAGTGTAACTAGCATATTGAGTTTGACCAATGATAAAATAAGCTCCACATAACAAACATAAAAAATAATTCTCTTTCATACTTTTTTACCTACTTTCCAGAATTCTTTCTTTCATCTACTCTTCCCATACTTTTGCCTTTTTTTTTCTAGGAAGGGTACATATTGAAATAAAAACAAAAACCTTGGAATGCAATTAACCACCATTTTTTAATTTTCTACAAATTAAAGACAAGGAGCTATTGGAAATGAAAATGATGTTATAGTTGCCAAATTAAAAGATTCTGAATACTGTTTAAAAGCCCAGGTATTAAAATAATATCAGCGAGAAACACAAGAAAGTTGTACAAGACATATTGTTTTCTTTGGATGCTACTTTAGGAATGTCTAAAATATAGTTTTCTATCTAAATAGATTGTTTCACAACTCATTGTCCTTTTGTCTTTGTTTCATTGTTTCAGCTTAGGCTAAATATTTAATGTAAACTCAGACCTGCAATGCAAAATAAAAGTGAAAATGACATTTTTTTGTTTGTATTTGTTTTCCATTGAAATTCTAAAATAAAACATCAGTTGTTATAATACTGTTTGGATTTACAGTTAATAAGCGTGTGATGGTTTTAGACTTATTGTTTCACAAGTTATATTGTATCCAATGGAAATAAATCCTATGGAATTGAATTTTCTTTCTCAGGTACTGTTAAAACTGATTAGTGCCAATACATCAATAATTTTTATGAAATATAGAACTGTTCTTCAAGTTAATTGACCAAAAAGTATTAACACTGCAGTTGCAATATCAGTGATTAATATTTTATTGTACAAGAAGGTATCAGAAAGTTGAATATCAATATTGGTAATAATATGATATAGACATATTAAATCATGGATAATTCTAGGTGGTAATCCTATATGAACTAAAAATGTTAATCATAACATTTACAAACTAGTAATTATTCTTGGGATCTCATCATTATTCTAAGTATAATTACCACGAGATTAGTAAGGGATGTAATTAATACATAACTGCATTGAATTTACTTTCACAATGACATTTTGCCCTGGTTTAAAACTGTTAAGTAAAGTAAAGAAAATACATATTGATCACTAGATAGATTACTCTGCTGCTTATGGTTATCGTTTTCAGTGGATCAGTGTAATCCATGCAAGGATATGATTAGCTTGTTCCAACAACATCATATAAAACGTTGATATTTTTGGAATATATTTTGAAGCTAATGAGATACAGGTCTGAGAAATAACTTTTCATTATATCTCACTATTCAGCTTTGAAATTCATTCCAGCTCAGTTACTGAGTTATTCAGTTCTTTTCTGTAACTAAAGAAAAGCAACCACATTAGAAAATAAAGCAGCTTTATAGTTCCTCTGTGACCAAGAAATACTAAAATTCCATTAAATATAATCTTTTTAAATCTCATCATAACACCCATTATCTTTTTTAGAAGGGAACATTTTAAAAACATCAGTATTTCAGTACAGTTAGCCCAATAATTTGCAGGAACAAGGATTCCTGTCGCTATTCTTCTAAAACAAATAGGAAATTGATTTTTTTTTTATAAAAAAAGCCTACCAATATTGAATGCATTGTGCTAATTGCTTATGTAGTGCAAGATTAGTGTGTTTTTTTTTTCTGCTTTTTGTTTGCCAAAACTTTCTGGATCAGTATTTTTGCAACTGTATTTTGCAGGCTTTACATGGCTTGATGATTATACACAGCATATTATTGCACGTGAGCTTTCTAATCTCCCTAAGACCCATGACTGGCATCTGGAAACATTCTCCTCTGAAGATCTTGAAGACTCAACCAGGTATATCTTCATGCAAATCTATATGGTTGCCCGTCTCACACAAATTGTGGGTTGTTGATTCCAGGTGGTGCACAATAAGATCTACAGTTAAAATATAGTTCTAAATCAGCTAAAACAGAAAACATGGATAAGGATAACATTACAGAGGGAAAATACAGGTAATCCTCAATTTATGATCACAGTTGGGACCAGAATTTCTCTTTCTAAGCAAGTGAGCCACACTTGATTTTGTATCTTTTTTTAACCATGGTTGTTAAATGCATGTTTAAATGAATCATGTGATTATTAAGTGAATTTGGCTTCCCGCACTGATTTTATTGGAAGGCTAGCTGGGAAGATTGCAAATGGCAATTACGTGACCCTGGAGTGCTGCAACTGTCATAAAGGTCAGTTACTTAGTGCCCCAATTTTGATTACATAATTGTGGGGATACTGTGATGGTTGTAAATATTCTATGTAGTATTAGCCTATATATTTACCAATATTTATGTGTATATCTGTGTATATCTTATTCTTAAGCAGTCTTTGCTACTTCAGTTAACATCAGTTTTTTATCCACCATTTAGCCACCTTCAGGTGGGCTTTTGTTGTTGCCAGCTACTGTTGAATCATTGATTTTACAGTTTCACAGGAAAGGAAAGCTGCTTTATCAGCTTTTGGGTTCCTGTTCTAGTGGAGTGGTGAGATGGGGCCTGGCTTATTTCAGCTTTTCTATTGCTGCTTTTGTGAAGGCCAAGCCTGCTCTTGCATTACCATCAGTTGCTTGTTGAGCTAACAGCTGTTCAGCTGCAAATTTTTCCTTTCTGCTCTCCTACACAACACAAATCATCCCCCCAACAGACCTGCCCATGCACACTGAGGGCTCTCAGCATTTTTCCTTTTATAATTGGAATCCAGGTGTGATGCAGTGCTCTTCAGATTGCCTTAAACTCCCAAGGGAGGAAACATAGGGAAGGAAGAACACAGGCTGACTGCCACAAGGCTGTCCTTTCATAAAGCCGTCTTTTGATATTTTTGTAAGTTTTAATTTGCACAATTGGTTTACCTATAGATGGCACATTTTTATCTGAATGTTGGTTAAACATTCTAGGGCTGGCTTACCTATGGTTGGATTTATTTATAAGTATTTCTGGGTACTTTAAAAATATTACTGTATATACTTGCAGATGAGCTAGTCCAGTGGTGGCGAACCTATGGCACGTGTGCCAGAGGCGGCACTCGGAGCTCTCTCTGTAGACACACGTGCCATTGCCCCAGGCTCACCTCCCCCATGACCCCCTCCTCACCAGCAGCCCCCCTGGAAGAGGGATTCCCCGAGCATGGCCCACATGGAACAGCGCAGCCAAGGACCTGGCAGCCAGGCAGCGTAGACAAGACTCTGCCCACATGCCCCATCCCGCACAATTGATAGTGCGGGCAGAGGGTGTGGCTGCCATGGCGCTGCTGGGCTGCCTGGGCAATCTGCAGCGGGCCCTGAAGGCGGGGAGTGGCCCTGTAGGCAGGTGGGGTGGGAGACAGGGTGGGGCAGGGGCAGGGCAGGGGATGGAGCAGGGGCGAGGCCAGTTTTTGGGCACTCAGTCTCTAAAAGGTTCGCCATCACTGAGCTAGTCTGTGGGGAAGTAGAATCCAATTTTGGGGTGTATTTTTGAATCTGACATTCTTGGCTTATCCATGAATGTCTATAATCTCTCTCTCTCTCTCTCTCAAGTATCATCATAAAGACTGTGTATACACACATAGAGAGAGACGTTCACAGCCTCTTTCTTTTTAGACATTCCTAGAAAATATCACAAACTGTAAAGTGCTACCCTTAAGAACTTCCTAACAAGAGGGGAACATTTAACTTTTTAAAAAAATTATTCTAATTATTTTTAAATGTGCTCATTAAATTGATTTAATGTTAATATCATGATTTTTTGCCATGACATTTTTCTGCTTTTTAATGCTGCCACTATTCTTTTCTCTTCCATGAAAATATAAATCATGTATAATTTATTTATTTATTTATGAGACTTATATACCGCTTTAAGTGCAAGCACTCTCTAAGCGGTGTACACCAGTAAGCAATGTATATATATATTTACATTGCCCCCAACAATCTGGGTCCTCATTTTACCTACCTCGGAAGGATGGAAGGCTGAGTCAACCTTGAGCCGGTGAGATTTGAACCGCTGATCTGCTGAACACAGTCAGCTAAAGTGGCCTGCAGTACTGCACTCTAACTGCTGCGCCACCTCGGCTCTATAACACAGGTTATATATTTCAAATGTTTTAGGTTAATTTTAAAAAAAAAAATTAAATTTTTTTTAATCTATTGTGTATTTTTTGCATGTAGATAATATTGTTTACCTTAATTGTGTCGCATAGGATTTCAAAACAGGCACCTGACAGGAATTTGGAAAAAGAAGTGAAGTTTGCCAATTCCCCTCAACAATACCTCGCTTACCTGGATATTCTTTCTCAGTCTAGAGCTCCCAATTTATATTCAACAATAAATGCCAACAAATCCCCTTTTAAGGTAAAAGAGCTTGATTCATTTTGCTATTACAATCTATTTGTGTAAAAGTGACACAGTAAATCTTGTTATAGTGGGAGTATACTTAGAATTTTGAATCCATGTATTAGGAGCGCTGACAAAATGATGGATACAGAAATTCATAAAATACCATTTATCAAAAGGTGTGAATCAGCCCACATGATGCTCATGAACATTCCAGTGGGACCTTTATTTGCTGCATATAATGCTTGAAGTTGATGCTTTGCTTTTTGTTGTGCCAAATTCCCATTTCATTTGTTTAGATTACAAATAATTAAAAAGAATCAGTGATCAGCATTTGAAGAATTTCTGATGGTCCTCATTCTTCCTGTAAAACTATAGGATTCAATCCTATAGGATTGAATCAGGACATTCTAATTTGGATTTGGCTTGCAGAAACAAATATATCAAAATGTTAATAAGCAAGTATTGATGAAATAGCTGAATTTTGAACTTACAGGAAGATTTTAGGCTACCTTCCTTATTCTCCAAATCCAATTTGTAATACTTCTGTTTCAGTAACCTAGCCCCTTTATTATTTGAGTTAGGGCATAGCCTCCACTTCTCATAATATTGGCTTAGTGACCTCACTTCCTTAGTAAGAATATATTCCGCTTCCTCAAAAGAATGTATTCCACTTCCTGGATAGCTATTGCCACATCATTGACATAGCAAATTTTTACAGAGTTGGTTTCTGGTAAATCACTAGTATATAGATTAAATAGAAGTGGGGCTAGAACTGTTCCCTGTAGCAAACCATTCTTAATGGGAAAGGATTTATTAGTGGTGCCTTCTACGGTGACCTTGAAGTATCAGTTTTTTAACCTATCCTCCAGAAGGCCTGTTGCTTGAAGACAGAATAGTTTTCTTCAGCTTGAGTATCAAACCATCAAGCCACACCATGTTATAAGCTGCAGTCAAATTAATAAAAATCATGGAAGTTTGGAAACCAGCTTTGATAAATGAAACAAGAAGTAGAATTTGTTTACAGCAGCTTCTCTTTGTGTGGAACCCACCCTGGAAAGAAAGGACAACCACCTTCCATCTAAGCCAGTGGTTCTCAACCTTTCTAATGCCGTGACCCCATAAAACAGTTCTCCATGTTGTGGTGACCCCAAGTGGGTGTGGCCACCAATAAGAGGGAGTAGGACACCTAGGGAAAAGGGAAAAAAATGGCGGACTGCATTGTTTGGCGACCCCCGTGAAATGGTCGTTTGACCCCAAATGGGGTCCCGACCCACAGGTTGAGAACCACTGATCTAAGCAATCGTATAGCAAAGGAAGAGCTAAACATATATTTTTTTGGAAAGAGGATAAAATACAACTACCATCCAAACCATCTCAGAATATTCCTTGACCGATCCCTTACATTTGGAAAACATCTTGAAGTAATTGGACAAAAATTGAAAACCAGGAATAACTTGATTAGGAAAATTGTGGAAACAAGCTGGAGAGCACAAGAAAAAGCACTGTGTATTGTGGCACAATCATTAACATACTCTGTTGCCAAATACTGCATATATGTATGGGAAAGAAGTTATTATACCAATAAGACTGATGTTCATCTTAATGAAACAGTGAGAATAATATCTGGAACCATTGAATCTCATGGCTCCATATTCTTTCTAACATTGCCCCTCCTGATTTCAGGCAACAACAGATAGTCCAAGAGTGGAATAAGATACACATGTCATTGACTCTTAGAGATCTTACACTACATAAAATATTAGATTCTCTATCTACTTCTCACTAGGCTTAAGTCTAGAAAACCAATTTGGGATAGTATATCACAGTCTTACAATTTAGATCAAAAATGGCATTTAAGGAGAGCAATTTTTAATAACCACAATCAAACAGATCATGCAGATACAAAAAAATGATCTGGAACAAACTATAACACATATAACTGAAGAATGTCTCTTCAGAAAATTTCAAGGCACCTGGGATGATTTCATTGTAGTGACACCAGAAACAGTTAGATGGTTAGCTTCCTTAGATATCAAAGTATCCTTGATTCCATCTATCCTTGATTTCATATTATGGTGATTTTATTACGTCTATGGAAATTCTCAGTCATCCAGATCATGGTTGTCCCAAAGATGCTTTTTCAAGAAGCAACTGGACTCTGAAAGTCCACTTGCCTCTTGAAAAAGCCCCTTTGGGGCATGATTTTATTATGTTTTTATTTTAATTTAATATTTTATCTCTTGTATTGTCCACATATCTCCTTCCCTTCCATTGTTCAGTCCTATGGCAACTGATAGTTAGAACTGAGTGTTCTAATGGCAAAGAAGGGCAAAACAATCACTGTATCTGTTTGTTTTCTGGCTGATGGATTAAACCAGAACAGCCTTCCATCTTGATACAGGAGATAAGGGAGGCAACCTTCCAATTGCATTTTGTTCTCTGTTAATGGTTCAGGCTGAAATACATTTCCTCTTAATTCTGCTATTTTTCACAACTGTTGCAAGTGTTATTCAGATAACATACAGGCTGTATTTATAGAACACATCCTCTTTCTTGGGTTTGCTAATATGCATGTGTACTGTACATCTTTATCCTATATTGTGACATAGCATTAGCTAGAATTTGAAACTAGCAAAACAACTTGGTATTCAATCTTATGTGTGAACACATCCTATCAAGTTCCAGAATAGACAAATAAATTGAAATGACAAGGGTTGTTGCGGTTATGGAAGTTGTGGTAATGAAGTGATGGAATCTGACAACATATTGATCACATAAAGACAGAAAAGAATTGAAATCAGTTAAAGAATGGGAGGCATATTCACATACAATATGGAATACAGATAGTGAAATGTTTTATCAAATGTCAGGTGCACAAACTGGAGTAGAGTTCAAAGCACTAAAAGTTTATTTCATGCTACCCATACACAAGAATCTGATCTACTAATATACAAGCCAAATTGGTGCTAGATAAGGATCAATAGAATTCATGGGGGGCGGGCTGGAGTTGGATGTATTGTGGTAATGTAACAACTTCAAACTGATCACATGTTTGACCCTGCCCTCAGGTTCCACCTGGTCATCTCCTATATCAGCTACACACAAAAGGGTTGCAGACTTTTTGGAGGGATTAATATTCTAAAATAAAGCATATAAAGTAAAGGATTTTTTTCTGATGAACATGGGAAAATATGTTAGTAGTTTGCATAAAATCAACAATTCAGAATAAGATAATAGATGTGCCAGCCATAATGAAAGAAGCCAGCAAAAATGTGTCAGAATAGTTTAGGAATTAATTAATAGTTTCATTTGCCTCTGGTGCTTTGGCTTAGCTCTTTCTGTAACTCCAGTGAACTGAGGATTTTCTTTGAAGCTGTTGAAAAGTGAAAATGTGTCCAAGAGGTATTTTGGTGAAGCTGTGGATGTCATATGAATCCATAAATCATTCTCTATGCTGGAGCTCTTTAGTAAGGAAGTGTATTATGATGGCACCATTCACTATTATTATTCTGTGTTGCCTTGGAGATAGATACCCAGAGGTGTTGGGTCTGAAGAATAAAAAGTAGTCCTGGAATACACATTTTTAAAAACACAGTACAATACTGTCTGCTAAGGGACATACCTAGAAACTGAGATGTACATTTCTAGTTTTCTTTGCTCTTTCTCCTTTCTTAAAACACTACAGTTGATTCTGCCCTCAGTAGGTTACTAGCCAAACTGATTAAGGCAAACCGGGGAGATGGCTGCATCATTTCATATGCTCATCTTTTGATACAGAGATGTATGTGCTGTTTAAATAATTCGGCCTTGGCAAGGAATGGGACACTTGGGGAAGAAATAAGTACTCCATTAAAGGTAACATTTGTGTGATCAGCCTATGCATCTGCAAGGGTAAGAATCTGAGTGACTGAATGTCTCCTTGCTCCTGATCTACGTTGCTTAGAAACGCTGCTCCAACCCATTATTCCATTGTCTCTTCCAGCCTAAGCCAATAGCACTAGAGACATGATTAGGGCTTGCTCGTTTTGTAACAACTGTCTAAAGATATCAATCCATTACAAGTAATCTTTGACTTATGGCTGTTTATTCAGCAACTATTGAAAGTTATAATGGTGCTGAATGAATAGTGATTATGACTGATCCTTGGACTTCTAGCTATCCCAGCACCCCCCTGGTCATGTGATTGTGATCTGGGAATGAAGAAATCACTTTATGCCGTACTGCTGGGCCAGGTTGGGGATGGGTTTCCTGGCATGATACAGAATAAACAGCCTCTGATCAGTGGCATGCCAGGAAACCCAGCCCCAACTTGGCTCAGCAGCATAGTGCAAAGCGGCTTCTTGATGCAAAGGGCTAGACCAGGCACATCTCAGCAGCAGCACGAGCAAGAAGACCGCAAAGATTACTTGGGGTGTCAGTGTAGGGCAGCAGGGGGACAAAAGGACATAGATTGGGAAGAGGTAGGCAGGTGGGAGGGTTGGAAGCAACCCTTTACTTCAAATGGCTCTCTGCTATTTAAATAGAATTCAGGCAGTCAACAATAGGCAAACATGTTAAATACTTTTGTAATTGTTATTTTAGATTCCAGGCAAAGGTGGAACTTTCTGCTCTTGTAGGCTTAGGGGCAATTGCTCATTTCACATATCGAAACTAAGGTTGCCTACTCAAACTCTAGAAATGATAGTTGAGACAATTGAAGAACAACCATTAAAAGTAGGGCCAATTTTAGAGAATGGCTCCTTTGCAGTTGACAGTCAAAGATCAAACTGTTCATAAAGCTCTTTGTAAGTGCCTCCTTCCAAATGCCCATCATTTGGGAACATAATGACTTCTGATGCACTATCCAGAAGTAAGTTGAGTACAAGAGATACTCTCATTCCCTTCTCCCAAATGCCAGCAGCATCACGTACAAGTACCATTCCAAGAACAAAGGAGGATTGACACTACCAGAAAAATATGCAGATTTTCAAATATGTTTGGAGAGAAAGTGGCAGCCATAGTCCACCCACTTCCCCATTGATCATGGTCTTTCAACATCAGTTTGAAGCCAGAAAACCAAATCTTAGCAAAGAGTCACTTTCTGGGAGATGGGTGGCTATGTAAATTTGATTACTGTACAAAGACATTAGACATTCTGAAGTAATATCGGGATGCCAGCATCAAAAAAATATTAGTTTACCCTTCAGACTCAGCAGCATCTGCACGGACATTTTTTGTGCCCCTTAATCAGGGAGAACAGCAGTAATTCTGAAAGAAAAGGAGGGAATCCCCATGTGTACCAGTCATTTATTATTTAATAAATAATCCTTAATGAAACTATATCTACCTGGAGGGAAGTATGCAGTGGAGTATCCCAAGGCTCTGTCTTAGTTTCATAAATGATTTAGATGAGGGGAGGGAAGGGGAACTCATCAGATTTGCAGATGACACAAAACTTGCAGGAATAGCCAACACTCCAGAAGATACGCTTAAGAGCCAGAAAGATCTCAATAGACTTGAATATTAAGCTCTATCGAACAAAATGAAATTCAGTGGTGAAAAAAGTAAGGTTCCACATGTAGGCAAGAAAAACCAAATGTATAAATGGTACTTGGCTCAATAACATCCCAAAGATGCTTTTTCACAAGGCAATTAGATGTTCTTGTTTTTCTTTGAAGATGTTTCGCTTTTCATCCAAGAAGCTTCTTCATGTCTAATTAGATGGTGGGGGGAATGGAAGGATTTATACTCCTTGAAAACAGCTGGTCACTTGCATTTCTTTAGAGATTCATTGATGCCACCTGGAGGTTTATCTGTGTCCTCAGGGTCACCTGAGTAGTGCAAATGGGTATGGAGCCTTTTTGGAACTGTTGAAAGGACTGTGTTGAAGACTGGAGATGGATAGTATCGTATCCCTTCCCTTCTGTTGAGAGAGGGCTGTTCAATTTTGACAAAAATGGCCTCTTTCACCCCTCTTTCAAACCAGTGTCCAAAATGTGGACTTTGTTATCTTCAGAAGAATGGCTGAGTCTTGTCCTGATGGGTTTGTTCTCCTGTTTGGTGCAATGCATTTATGAAGTGGTTATTTTGTTTTCCCAATGTACACATCTGCACATGGCTCACTCCATGGTACTGCATATACCATGTTGCTCAATAATAGTAATTGCTAGAGGACCTTGGAGTCCTAGTGGACAATCCCTTAAATATGAGCCAGCAGTGTGCTGCAGCTGCCAAAAAAGCCAACACAGTCCTAGGCTGCATTAATAGAGGGATAGAATCAAGATCATGTAAAGTATTAGTACCACCTTATAATGTCTTGGTAAGACCACACTTGGAATATTGCATACAGGTTTGGTTTCTATTATATAAAAAGATGTTGAGACTCTAGAAGGAATGCAGAGAAGAGCAACAAAGATGATTAGGTGACTGGAGGCTAAAATGTATGAAGAACAGTTATAGGAACTGGGCTCTAGTCTAATGAAGAGAAGAACTAAGGGTGACATGACAGCAGTATGTCAATGTAGTTTTACAGTAAGGTATAATTAGTTCAACTGATTTTGTTATCTTCCTAGTTTGCCCCTGGATGCTGATGATAATATAATGGTGCATTTGATATTATCTAATATTTATGTAAGCAATATAATACTTATCATTTATATTATGAAAACAGGGCAATACCTTATTGTAGTCCACAGGAGATTTATAATGTGTTTTTAAGGCAAAGTGATATGAAACATTAAGTATGATAACTGTTAAGCATTAGTTTAAGATATTGATTAAAAGTGCTACCTAATTAATATGCAGTGATTCCCCAGATAATATGCAGCTGTAATGCCTTCTTTAAAATGTTTTTATTCCACCTGGCAAAATTAGGAGTAAGATCTTGAAAGGTGATAATGATAGAAATTTGCATTTTCTTTCCTTTTCCAGCTAGAAAAACCCCTAAGCTTAACCAATCTCTGACATAGGTTATTATCACCTGCTCAGCAGACGGTTCAAATAAATAATTCTTCACTTTCAGTTTAAATAAATGTTTATGGCCATGTGGTACCATTTATCATAAATTTCAGAAAAGCATAAACATCTGGTGGTGCCCCAAAGGTGCTTTAGAATAGAATAGAGCTGGAAGGTCTTGGAGGTCTTCTAGTCCATCCCCCTGCTCAGCCGGGAGAATCTATACCATCTGAGACAGGTGAATGTCTAGTCTCTTCTTAAAAATCTCCAGTGATGGAGCACCCACAGTTTCTGATGGCAAGTGTTCCACTGGTTAATTGTCCTTATTTTCAGGAAGTTTCTCCTTAGTTCTAGGTTGCTTCTCTCTTTGGTCAGTTTCCATCCATTGTTTCTTGTCCTGCCCTCTGGTCTTTGAAGAATACCATGGCTCTCGCTCCCCTCTGGCCTCCATCTGCCCAAGGCCCAAGCTCGGCGTGCCTGGCTGGCCAGCGACGGGCTGGGGAGCGCGGGACGGTGGCAGCTGCCCCAGGATGAGGGATAGTCAGGGTGGGCGTTCCCAATGTCCACAGGGGAAGAAGCGGAATGGAGGCTCCACACCCAGCCCAGGCACGGCACAGTATGGAAAGTGAGGCAGCAGCCCTATGTGTGTCCCCGTGCACGAGTGCGCCCCTGCCCTGCCAGGCAAGTGGAGCCACGGCATCTGCAGCAGAAGAGTGCAGGCAGGTAGCTGCTGTGGCTCCCATCTTATAGATGAAGTCCCTTGGGTGACCTTGGGCCAGTCATTCTTTCTCAGCCCAGCCCACTCCCAGGATTGTTGTTGTGGGGAACCTAGGAGGAGAGAGGTGTGTTGGATATGTTCACTACCTTGAGTTATTGGTAAAAATAAGAGTCAGGATATAAACAAAATAAAATCTATAGGATTTAATTTCTTGTGATTTATATACACACATATAGTTCAGTGTTTGATAAAAGCAGACAAATGTGAATTTACCAAAAGATGGACTATTTATTTAAAAGGCAATCTATGTGATAAAACAAATGATTGGTAGATGCCTTCTACTTTAACTGCATTTACAGCAAAACAGATTGTTCCTCATTTGGTAATCAGCCTGTAATCTATTCCATTATGTAGCAATTGTACAATCAGGCTTCAAAGGTAAAATCATTACAAGGTTTCATCAAAAAAGAGTCTTGGATCCTTCCCCCCTCTTCTTTTGGTTTATCATCTGTATACTGTATGATGCCTTTAACTAGAAGGTGTTAATTAGCAGCCTTCATTATGCAGTTCCTCTGAAGTAGCTTTTAGAATTATTTCAAAGCTTCAGTGTATATCACAGAGGAAAAAAAGGTTATGTAAGAGTCTTAGCATGATGAACTATCTTCTCTTGTAAATCATTGGTGGTTTCATGATATATTAACAGCAATTACGCTTAGGGCTGTTGGATGCTTAATGTTACCCTTGTTTCTGAAGTTGGCAAGAGATAAGTAAAAGAGAATAGAAAATCATTTAAATGATTTTATGTGTGATATTCAAAAAACCCAACATTTTCTAGTGTAGCCAAGGAAATGGAATATATGCCATGAACCTGCAGTTGATACATTTCTGTAATATAACAGCACTTGGGGAGGGTGTAAAATAAAGATTTATGTAGTATGAAGAATCTTATGATTAGGTCATATAT
This sequence comes from Crotalus tigris, assembly GCF_016545835.1. Classification (NCBI taxonomy): domain Eukaryota; kingdom Metazoa; phylum Chordata; class Lepidosauria; order Squamata; family Viperidae; genus Crotalus; species Crotalus tigris. The sequence continues at coordinate 2,017,562 of NW_024096751.1, read as the reverse complement.
ATTCTGAATAGTTTTTGATAATGAAATGTACTAATTGTGAATCAGTTCAACAAGGTATTAAAACATCAAAACTATACATGCAGCTTTGTGTTTGTTAAAATACTTCGCTGTGGCATCATCAAGTTCTGTCCTCTTTATTCTCATCGGTCTTTGTCTGGGAAATATTACATACCAATTTTCCACAAACTGGTTCTGGATCATATATTTGGGACTTCAACTTCCTTTAATCCCCTTAAATTTTCATTCAGCACAGCTGTTGATATGTTTTAGAGCAGGGGTTCTCAAATTCTGGGCTGCAGCCCACAACTGGACTGTGGCCTATTTGGAACCGGTCCGCATGAGTGCATACCCTGGCCGGCCCATCTCTTGTGCGGGCTGGTTCCCCTCTCCCCCCTGCTGGTCTGCCAAGTCATTAGGGCTGGGGACTGCTACTTTAGAAAAAACAAACATATAATAATAATAATAATAATAATAATAATAATAAAAAATCCTTTATTATCAAATTATAACATGTATACAGTGAAATTGGCTGAGCCTCTCTCTACAGATATACTTTATCTTAGCATATTTCCATAGCCCCTCCCCTCAGAATGCTCAGTAGCAACCCATTCCCATAACTACAAAAGGGAATTCAAAGTATTTTTCTTAATATTCTCAAAAATAGGTTACCAAAAGTATTGAAGGCTAAAGGCATGAGAACACTTAACTATCTATTCAGCGGGGGGGGGGGTGTTGGTCCAAAGTTTCAAAGTAGTGATTGTTCTTCTAATTTAACATTATTAAATTATTTATAAAATTTCTACTCCAGTGTTTAGTGGAAGGCAATTTTATTGATCAATAAACTAACAAAAAAGACAAAAATAGAATCGCTGCACTCTCTAAGGCTCAAATTCTTCACACTGATGAACACTAAGGCGAGCGGCAGTCCCTCCGGCATCCAGCTGACTCGCCCCTGATGCCCAGCCAGCGTTTGGGGCTTTTCTGGTGTCCAGTGACATGGAGGGAGGCGGCCGCAGCGCATGGCTGTCTTGCCAACTCCCAGCTGGTCCTTGGGAGTCGGGCAGTGCATGGCTGCCTCACCGACTCCCAGCTGGTCAGCACCCGGACGTCGGCTGGCCGCTGGCTGCTCCTTCCCTGTTCCCCACCGGTTCGTGTCAAGCCCAGGGGCTTGACACCAGTTGTGCAATTTTAACTTTGGAGATTTTATTTGATTTTTATATTTTATTTTAGACACATGGCTGTTTTCTTCCTGTTTCTGCCTGAGAAATATGCAACTTCTTCAGCAAGAAGAGGAGAAAATTGCTAACAAAACCAGAGATTTGCTGCCAGAGATCATGCAAACTAGCATGAATGACTATTTAAGGATATACCTATCTAGAGCTTGTGATAAACAGATCTGTTTACTGTATGTGACTTCTGATTACAATCTCCAACGAAGCATTTTAGTCTTAAGATCAATAAATAAGAAATGTCTTGTTTCTTGAGGCCAAGAACGCATAGGTTCCTGGTTTCTAAGCCAGCAACTTAACCTTTAAACCACGGGTTTCAAACTGCCGACCTACGGGCCGGACACATCACCAGAAAACCGTGCCCACCCCATTGCCGGCAATGGAGAAAAAGCTCCGATACGTTGCACGACATCACGTGACATTGTGAGTTTGATATGTCTGCTTTACACCAAACTAGTTCTCAAATCGGCATGATATCCATTAAGCTTTTATATAATATATTGAAAGTTTCATATATTGATATAATATTTCTTCTAATATTTAAGAAAGAAAAATGCTTACAAGCTGCTAAACTTTGCCAGTATGAAATACGCAAAGGCAAAATTATGCAGAACAAGAAGTCAAGATTTAATCTCATTGGATATTTCTTTGATGAAATCCAATTAATTTTACTCTCTTTGACAAGCCCTTCTCAAAAAGTGGATCTAAGCTGGGCACTTTCTAACCCTCAATTACAAAATCCAAACAAAATTTCATTAGTTGTGGACATAGCCTCAAAAATTATTTTCTCATTTAAAATGAATACTCGATATCGCTTTCCAAATGCAATTTTAAATCCATAATTAGGGTAAAGATAATTAAATTACTTCTAGTAGTTACTTTTTCATGTAGTGGACCATCATTTTTGTTGATGACATCTGAGAAACTTTTTTTATCCTTTTTCAAAAAATGGATGGCTTCTCACATAAGCCTGTAGCATATTTTTTTTAATAGTAACACGATAATGTGAGTATTTTGTTTGTCAAATTCTTCAAGGCAACATTATGTAAATAGACAAACTTAAATAATAATACAAGACATTCATTGTTTTAATATTCATCTATAATGGTATATGGGAAAGTCCTAGGGAAATAGGGTGAAGAGATGCTGCTTATGGAATGGTCAACTAAGAGAGTGCATAATCATGACTGGACAATGGGTGGAACAAGAGACTTAGATAGGATCCTCTCTGATTTTTCAGACTGTAAAGGCAATGGCAGAAGGTTTGTACTTCCAAGATTTTGTTACTGTAACTTTGCAATAAAGTAGATTTAGCCTATATGATCATGTTTCCTGTCTGGTCTACCTGATAAGGAACAACCTGCCTCCAGAAGCGGTGAATGCTCCAACACTGGAGCATTTAAGAAGAGACTGGACAGCCATTTGTCTGAAATGGTGTAGGGTTCCTGCCTGAGAAGGGGGTTGGACTAGACGACCTCCAAGGTCCCTTCCAACTTTATTATCAATCATCGCACAGTCAGCCAGATGTTCAGGCTGGATTTGGCATTTTGTCTACCTATCGAGTCCTTACCCAGGACCTGGGATAGGCAGATGTGGATGTTTGATGGTATTACAGATATCGTCGCAGGATGGAAGCAGTTCCTAATAAGGCTGCCTTTTGCAATTGACTAATAGCGAATTTGTCAATGCCAATGGTGTTCAAGTGGTGCTCCAGTTGTTTTGGATTGCACCCAAGGAGCCTATGACTATTGGTACTACCCTTGCTTGCTTTTGCCACAGTCTTTCTATTTCTATTTGTAGGTCTTTGTATTTTGTTATCTTCTCCAGTTCTTTCTCTTCTATTCTGCTATCTCCAGGCACTGCCACATCCACTATCCAGACTTTTTTGTCTTTCTTATCGACAATTGTTAAGTCTGGGGTGTTATGTTGCAGGTGCTTGTCTGTTTGAATTCTGAAGTCCCAGAGCAGTTTAATTTTATCATTTTCTATGACTTTCTCTATTTTATGATCCCACCAGTTTTTGCTTACAGGCAAATGATATTTTTTGCAGATCTTCCAATGCACCATTGTTGCTACTTTGTCATGCCGCTGCTTGTAATCAGTCTGTGCAATCTTCTTGCAACAGCTTACCAAGTGGTCCACTGTTTCTTCAGCTTCTTTGCATAGGCGGCACTTACTGTCTGTTGCTGTCTTCTCAATTTTGACTTTGTATGCATTTGTCCTTAAGGCTTGGTCTTGTGCAGCCAGAATTAGTCCCTCGGTCTCTTTCTTCAATTTTCCTGCTCTTAGCCATTGCCAGGTTTTATTATTATCTGCTTTCCCAGCTATTTTTTTCATGTATTGGCCATGTAGTGCTTTGTCTTCCCATGCCTCTATTCTGTTCTTCATTTGGTCTTTCTTGTAGGCCAGTTTGGTCTCTCCAGTAGTTAGTAAGCCTTCCTGATATACTAATTTCAGTGCATCTTCATCATTGTTCTTCAGATATTCTTCCAAAGCCATTTTTTCTTCTTCAACCATCTGATGTACTTGTAGCATTCCACGCCCACCTATTTGCCTTGGTAGATAAAGTCTATCAATGTCACTGCGTGGATGAAGGGCATGATTCATTGTCATTATTTTTCTGGTCTGCCTATCCATTGCTTTTAGTTCTGCTTGAGTCCAGTCCACTATTCCAGCTGTGTACCTAATGACTGGGATTGCCCAGGTGTTGATTGCCTTTATGGTATTTCCTCCATTGAGTTTGGATTTTAAGATCTTCTTCACTCTCTTGATGTATTCACCTCTAATCTTTTTCTTGACTTCAGTGTGCTTGATGTTGTCAGCTTGAAGGATACCCAAGTATTTGTAGTACTCTTCCTCATCCAGACTCTTAATGTTATTTTCGTGGGGCATCTTGATTCCTTCAGTTTTCATATTTTTCCTTGTTTGATAGTAAGTGTGGCACATTTGTCCAAGCCAAACTCCATTACAATATCTTGGCTATATATACGGACAGTGTTGAGCAGCGATTCTATTTCAGATGATGTTTTTCCATACAGCTTCAGATCATCCATATAAAGGAGGTGGGATAGTCTGGCAGATGTTTTTGATGTTTGATAGCCATGTCCTGAGTTATTCAGTATTGTTGACAGAGGAAACAGTGCAATAACAAATAGTAATGGTGATAATGAATCTCCTTGAAATATTCCTCTCTTGATATTAACCTCTCCCAGCCTCTCACCATTGATCTGCAACTGTGTCTTCCATTGTGCCATCGATCTTTGCACAAATTTTCTGATGTTTCTACTGACTCCTGTTATTTCTAGGCACTTTATTATCCAATCATGTGGCAGAGAGTCAAATGCCTTTTTGTAGTCAATCCATGCCACATTCAGGTTGGTCTTCCTTCTCTTGCAGTTTTCCAAGATCATTTTGTCTATTAGGAGTTGATCTTTTGTTCCTCTGCTATTGGGGCGGTTTCCTTTCTGCTCAGGTGGAAAGAGATTGTTTTCAACTAGATGCTGTTGCACTGCATCAGCTACTACACCAGTTAGTAATTTGAAAGTTGTTGGTAAGCAGGTAATTGGCCTGTAGTTACCTGGTGTTGCCCCTTTTGCTGGATTTTTCATTATTAGGTAGGTTTTCCCAGTTGTTAGCCACTTTTCAATTTCTCCTCCTTGTAGTATATTGTTGAACTGCTTGGCAATGAGTGGGTGTATAACAGTTAGATGTTTCAACCAAAACCCATGCAGTTCATCTTCACCTGGTGCTGACCAATTTTTGATTTTCTTTGCTCTTTTTTCTACCATTTTTGTTGTTATTACTAGTTCTTTCATTTCAACTTCTGTTTTATTTGCATCCACCTCTTTTAACCAAGCCGCATCCTTGTTGTATTTCTTTGGGTTATCCCATATCTGCTTCCAGAACTGCACTGTTTCTTCCTTGTCAGGTACTGACTGATTCCTTGCAGTTTCTCCATTGATGGATTGGTAGAAACGTTTCTGATTGGATTGAAATTGGAGGTTCTGCCTATAGTTTGCAATTCGAGCTTCATATCTACTGATTTTCCTGGCTATAGCTGTTATTTGTTGCTTTATTATTTCCAGTGCTTCCTTGATCTTCCTTGTTTCTAAGTGGTATTTCTTGATTAGGTATTCTTTGGTCTTCTTGTTCTTCAGCTTCTTTTCTTTCATCTGTTCTAGCTTGCTTGCATGTGATCTTAACTTGCTGATCTTATTTTCTAGTCTAACCTTCCATTTTTCTGGTGCACTGTTTGTTTGTTTTTCTTCTTTGTTGATTTTGCATCCCAGGTATTCTGTTATAACTGCAGCTGTGCTGTACATTAGTTGGTTTGTTTCTTGCAATGAATTGGTGCTTATATTGATATTGCAATATTTGCATCTTTTAATGCTTGTGCTAGCTGTTTCTTTGGAACAAGCTTCAATGCAGGTAGCCTTATTCTGTTGTTTTTGTGCTGTTCTAGATGCAGTTATTCTTTGTTTCAATTCTTTTATTTCTTTAGTTAGAGGGTTTTGTTCTTCCTGAGGTAGAGGTGCCTGGTTTCCAAATGAGAACAGTTGTATATCTCTGCTAGATTCCTTCACTGCCAACTCCCCCTGGTTTGCCTCTACATTCTGAATTACTTCTGGTAAGGCTTTGATTTCTTTGCCCTGGGTAAACCTTTGCAGTTCGTCCAATTCTGTTTCTGTGAATATTTTATTTTGTGTTATAAATCGGCGTTGATCTGCTAGTCTCTGTTCTGTTATTTCTGATTCTGGATGTTGTTCTTTCCAGAACTGGTGCATTCGTTTTAGATATCCTCTTCTTGTTGGACTTGATCTGTAGTAACAGATCATTATTTCTTTGTTTTCCATCACTGTGTATCTGCGACGGGTAAACACCTTTTCTTCCAGTAGTTCTGCAGCTGCTGGCCCTGGTTGCTCAGCCAACAGTCCTGAGTCCTGTAACCCATTTTTCACCAGATATCCAGGAACTCCAATATCTAGTGCGGACCTTGTTAACCCGGGCGACGTCCGAGCCGGTATGGCATTCTGCAATTTACGTCTCACCATATTTTTTGTGGGAGAGACACTCTTTGTCTGACTCCTCTGATGAGACCTGTCCAGTATGGTTGAACCTCTGGCATAGCTCTCATCTTCCTTAGAGTACACAAGCCCCACAACCTCGTCAAGGTAGTGCCTATTATTATTATTATTATTATTATTATTATTATTATTATTATTATTATTATTATCATCATCTTCATCTTCTTCATCATCATCATCTTATGAATTAGAAGTCACTTTTTGAGCCTTTAATGTATAGTATTGCAGTCTCTTGTGATGATAGGTGGCAAACCACGTTTTTTTCATAAAAATACTACAGAAAACTGAGTAAAAAGTAATATTCAGTTGACTTGTTTATCTTTCCTGTCAAGTAAAGTTTGCTCATGATTTTAACTAGTGACATTTTAAATGTTTTCTCTAGATAATTAAATTACTTCTAGTACTTACTTTTTCATGTAATGCACCATCATTTTTGTTGATGACATCTGAGAAACTATTTTAGCCACTTAAATGTGAATAGTCTAATATTCACCAATTTGAAAGGAATGAAATAATGTGCACCTCTTTGACATTTTCTTTCTGATGGGTCACTTGCTTATCTAAAGTTAGTGGCTGGTATGTCATAGTCAATCTGACTTTATATTTCAAGATAATGTTCTGTTCTTTTTGTTCATGTGGAATATTATCTAGGTCATTTACATCATTCATGGTGGGTCAACAAAAGTATATTTTGGAATATGTGAAAAAATAAAATTTATCCTCATTCAAGTGATAGTTCAACTTAACAAGAAGTTTAGCAATATTAGTAGGAAAACCTGAGTGAATATTAACTCCATCTGCTCAAAGCATATTCAATCATTTCTTTCATCATGGAATTGAAAGGGACATTCAGTAATTGCTATATTGTAAACTATCAAAACATATCATGGATTTAGAATAGAAAAGTGGGTTGCTTCCAAACTAAGATAATTACAGTTATTTCCTATTAGAACTAATTACTGGATTAGGTTAAGTCACGACTAACATTTTGCATGATTCACATTGCCATACAACAAATGCAATTAAATTAATTGCAGCATACTTTTTAATAAGAAACTATGATATAGCTTTAATATTATTTAAAATTAAATAATCTTTTGACAAACATGATTTATTCTTTTTCTGCAGTTATCATTTAGGTTTATTTATGTGTACCAGGTTATCTGGCAGTATTTTAATATAGTATTATTTTTCATAAGAGTTTCTCATATTGCATAGGCTTCATTAACAGAGGGATAGAATCAAGATCATGTGAAGTATTAATAACCACTTTACAATGCCTTGGTAAGGCCACACTTGGAATACTGCATCCAGTTTTGGTCACCACGATGTAAAAAAGATGTTGAGACTCTAGAAAGAGTACAGAGAAGAGCAACAAAGATGATCAGGGGACTGGAGGCTAAAACACATAAGGAATGGCTGCTGGAATTGGGTATGTCTAGTTTAATGAAGAGAAGGAAGAGGGGGGACATGATGGCAATGTTCCAATATCTCAGGGGCTGCCACAAAGAAGAGGGAGTCAAGCTATTTTCCAAGGTGCCTGAAGGCAGGACAAGAAGCAATGGATGGAAATTAATCAAGGAGAGAAGCAACCTAGAGCTAAGGAGAAACTTCCTGACAGTTAGAACTATTAACAGTGGAACAACCTGCCTCCAGAAATGGTGAATGCTCCAACACTGGAAGTTTTAAAGAAGAGACTGGACAGCCATTTGTCCGAAATGGTATAGGGTTTGGACTAGATGACCTCCAAGGTCCCTTCCAACTTTATTATTGTTGTTGTTTTTTAATAATTTTTTATTTTTCCAAACTCTCCCCCATACATATATCGTGATATTTATCAGATGTTAACATACATTCTTTTTACATTCATATATAAGATACTTTTGATAAAATAAAATAAATACATACACATGACTTTTGGTGTTGCTTGCCCATTTCCCCTTTCACTGTATCCACATTCATTCTTTTCTATCTTCTTTCTCCCTTTCTTCTCTTCCCTATTTCTCTCTTCTTCCTCTCCTCTTTCCTTCACCACTTCTCCCACTTCACTTCTCCTCCAACCTTCCTACTTCCTTCTCCCCTCCTCTACTCTTTTCTCTCTCCTCTCCTTTCTTCTCTCTCATCCCTCTTCAGATACAATTCACGGGTAATGTCTGAGCAACTCCTCTCTCCAAATTTCCCTATCTGTATTATATATAATAAGATTAATTTTCGCTTACATTAATACTTCTATTTATCTAACCTTCTCGGTATATACTTCTATAAATATTTATACAACCTCCAGTTATTCAATACTGTGTCGCCTGGGTCTCCCTCCTTATCTGCTCCTTCTTCTTCCATCTAAATTGATGTTAACTATCTTTAAACCATATTCTCTTTCCAGCCAATCATAAAAAGTTCCCCAGATTTTATAGTAGTCTGACTCTGTCTTATCTTTAATTGTCATTGTTAGTCTATTCATTTCTGCACATTCCAGTATTTTCCCAATCACCTCTCCCTCTGGGGGGGCTTTCAGTGCTTTCCAATTTTGTGCAAATACAATCCTGGCTGCCGTGATTATATGAATAATTAAATATGTTTTCTCTTTATTGTATTTCTCTGGTAGAATACCCAACAGTAATATTTCTGGTCTTAGTTCTATACTTTGTTGTATCATCTTTTCTATCCATGTTCTAATTATATTCCAATAAGTTTTAGCTTCTACACACGTCCACCACATATGGTAGAAGGAACCTAGTATCTGATGACATTTCCAACATTTCATAGACCTGTCCTTAAACATCTTAGCTAATCTTTCTGGAGACATGTGCCATCTGTAAAACATTTTGTACATATTTTCTTTATACACAGTCACCATTATCAATTTGTAGTTTCTTTCCCATAGTTGCTGCCATCTATCTAATTCAGTGGTTCTCAACCTTTTTAATGCCGTGACCCCCAACCGGTCATAAGTCGAGGACTACCCAACCGGTCGTAAGTCGAGGATTTTCCTTGCCCGGAAGCACCGCATATGCATGGTGCCGCCCCCTGCGCTGGCCGAGGTGTAGCTGGCAAGGGGCAACAATGGCGCCAGCTGGCCCAGCCCAAGGTAGGTAAGGCATCCGCCGGGCCCCACGCATGCCAGCAACCTTCCCTGCGCCCGCCGCTGCCCCGCTAGCCTTACCTTGGCCACCGCCCATTCGGGGCGGCAGCAGGCAGGCCCAGGCACTCCTGGGCGGCCACGGGAAGCGGCAGCGACGACGCAGGCTGACCACTGGCTGGGCCACTAGTTGGCCCAGCCCAAGGCAGGTAAGGCACCCGCCGGGCCCCACACGCGCCAGCAACCCTCCCTGCACTCGCTGGCCTCCCACCTCCTACCCCTGGCCCTCTTTTACTTACTTTTAGTAGTTGCTCAGCAGGGAGGGAAGCTTTCCAGAAAGTTTGCCTTGCAGCACCGTTTGCAGACTGGGGCTTTTGGTGGGCTCAGCAGGGCAGAGACACCTTGAATAATTCCTATTGGCTTTTGAAAGCCAATAGAATTAGACTCTATTCAAGAGAGTCTATTCTATTGGCTTTCGAAAGCCAATAGAGTAAGAGGGAGTAGCACAGTTAAAGAAAAGGGGGAAAAATGGCGGACAGCCTTGTTTGGCGACCCCCGTGAAATGGTCATTCAACCCCAAATGGGGTCGCGACCCACAGGTTGAGAACCGCTGATCTAATTCAGTTGTGTATCCAAAATTACTTGTCCATTTTAGTAATAGTAATAGTAGTAAAGTTGGAAGGGACCTTGGAGGTCATCTAGTCCAACCCCCTGCTCAGGCAGGAAACCCTACACCATTTCGGACAAATGGCTGTCCAGTCTCTTCTTAAAAACTTCCAGTGTTGGAGCATTTACTGCTTCTGGAGGCAGGCTGTTCCACTGATCAATTGTTCTCACTGTCAGGAAGTTTCTCCTTAGTTCTAGGTTGCTTCTCTCCTTGATTAGTTTCCACCCATTGCTTCTTGTCCTGCCTTCAGGTGCTTTGGAAAATAGCTTAATTCCCTCTCCTTTATAGCAGCCCCTGAGATATTGGAACACTGCTATCATGTCCCCCCTCGTCCTTCTCTTCATTAAACTAGACATACCCAATTCTAGCAACCGTCCCTTATGTGTTTTAGCTTCCCTAATCATCTTTGTTGCTCTTCTCTGTACTCTCTTTCACTTGTTCCTTCTCTAACTCCATATGTAGTAGATAACTGAACATTTTTAATCCATTTTTCTTCGGTTCCTGTATTTCATCTAACTCTGTTGTCCCCAAATTAACATGATCTATTTTAACATCTTTTTCATATCTAGATTGTATTTGCGTTCTCATGAACCAATCCATCTTTATTTCTTGTTCCTCTAATTGTTGTTTGGTTTTCACTCCTCCATATCTATTAGTAAGTTTTTATATCTTATAATGTTTCCCATGTTAAGCATATTGGGGTGTATTAGCGCCTCCATAGTTGAGAGCCAATTTGGAATCTTCAAATAATGCTTTCTCTTTACTTTCTCCCAGACCACAAATAAAGAATTCCTTATATGGTGTCTCTGGAAATAGCTATGTATTCTGTTTTTTTCCATACCATATAAAAACATGCCATCCGAACTGTAAAACATGTCCTTCTAATGTCAATAATCTTGTATTCCTCAATAAGATCCATTCTCTCATCCATGATAATGCTGCAGCCTGATAGTACAATTCCCAATTAGGTAGACCAAACCCACTTCTCAATCTTGTATCTTGTAACATTTTTAGATTAATCCTTGCCTTTTTTTCCCTGCCAAATATAATTCAAGATTATTTTATTAAGCCCCTCAAAATATTTCTTATCTAATCTTATTGGTATTGTTGAAAACAAAATCAATAATTGTGGTAATATATTCATTTTGATTATCGCAATCCTTCCCATTAATGATAATAGTACATTTTTCCATTTATCCAAATCTACTTCAATTTGTCTTTTCAATTTATGATAATTATCCTCTTTAATTGTTGTGCATCTTGCTGTCAGGTGGATCCCTAAATATTTTACCTTCTTTACAATCTGTATATCTAATTTTTCCACCAGTTCTTTTTTTTGTTTTTCAGTAATATTTTTCACTAACATTTTGGTTTTATTTTTATTAATTTTTAAACCAGCTACCTCACCATATTTTTCTATTTGTTCTATTTGTTCTATTAATACAGGTCCTGTCTCTAATGGTTCCTCCAAAATAAATACTAAATCATCTGCAAATGCTTGTAGCTTATGTCATTTTTATGTCATTATTCTGTCTTATACGTCTATTTAATACCTGTAATGTCAGAACAAACAACAGTGGAGATAGGAGACAGCCCTGTCTTGTTCCTTTCATAATATTGATCTTCTCAGTCATATCTCCATTTATCATTACTTTGACTGATTGCTTATTATAAATTGTTCTGATTTCATTTATAAATTTCTCCCCACAATTCATAGTCTGTAATTGGCTTATCATGAATTGCCAGTTCACATTGTCGAATGCCTTCTGTGCGTCCAGGAACACCAATGCCATCTGTTTCTTGGGGTGTGTTTCATAATATTCTAGTGTGTTCAATATAATTCGCATATTGTCTCTAATCTGTCTTTTGGGTAATAAGCCATTTTGATCCGACTGTATAAATTCATTTAAAAACTTTTAAAGTCTTTCCGCCATTATTGATGCAAATGTTTTGTAGTCCACATTCAGTAGGGAAATTGGCCTGTAGTTCTTTATTTTCTGTGTTTCCGTTTCTTCCTTTGGTATGAGAGTAATAAGAGTTTCGGACCACGAATCTGGTATCTTAGCTTCAGAAAGAAGTTCATTATAAAATTCCAACATTACATTACCTAGTATTTCCTGCAATGGCTTATATAGCTCTGCCGGTAGTCCATCCGGTCCTGGTGTTTTACCATTTTTTTGTCTGTTGATTGCTTCTATTAATTCCATCATTGTTATTTCCCCTTCTAATAGCTTTTTAAATTTCTCCGGCAGTTTAGGTATCTTTGTTTCTTTCAAAAAATGTTTTATCCTATCATCTGAAACTATTTGTTGCTTGTATAAGTTCTCATAATATTCCCAGATTATTTTTTTCTTTTATTCATTTCGATGTTGTAAAATCCCCTCAGCATCTTCCAATTGTTTAATCCATTTCTTCTCTTTCTCCTTTTTAATTTTATAGTCAACCATCTCCCTGGTTTGTTTGCATGCTCAAAAAAGGTTTGCTTAGCTGCCTTTATTTTCATTGCTACTTCTTCATTTTCTAGTAAGTTCATTTTATGTTTGTTCAGTTCCATTAAATTTTTAATCTTTTTGTTTTGTGTATCTTTCTGTAATTCTTTCTCAAGTGTCTTATATTCTTCCTCCAGTTTTCCCTTATTTTGTCTTTTCTTTTTGTTTTTCCCCAAATAAGTCATAGCAAGTCCTCTCATGTATGCTTTCGCCGTATCCCAAACATTTTGAAGTGAAGTATCTTCTTTTTTGTTTTCCTTAAAAAAGAAGAGTACTTCTTTTTTCATATATTGCTGAAAATCCTTTTCATTCAATATAGTTTGGTTTAATGTCTATCTTGTTCTCTTTTTTTGTCCTTTCCATATGATTGCAACTGGGTTGTGGTCCGCCCATGTGCTTGTTTCTATGGCCATATTTTGTATATTTGTAAATAAATCTGTTGACATCCATGTCATACCAATTCTTGACCAGGACAGGTGTCTGTTAGAATAGAATGTATATTGCTTCTTTTCTGGATATTTCTCTCTCCAAGCATCAAGTATATTTAATTCATCCACCATATTATAGAAGGATTTTGGAAGTGTTCTTCTTAGAGTCTTATTTTTTTTTGTATTATAATCCAACTCAGGCTTTACAATAGCATTAAAATCTCCAATCATACATATGCTTTCGTATTCCAGTTCTATTATTTTCTTATGTAATTTTAGATAAAAATTCTCTTGATTTTCATTTGGAGCATAAATCGCTACCAATAATGATTTTTTACAATTCATAATTACTTCCACCATTAAGATTCGACCTTCTTCATCTGAATATATCAATTTAGTTCGTATTTTTTTCTGAATATATAATGCCACACCTCTTTTACTCTGGTCCACAAGTGAGGTGTATAATTCTCCCAATTTTGGATATTCTAATAAATTTTTATGTTGTTTCCTAATATGAACTTCTTGTAAACAAATTATGTCCATTTTTTAGTTTCCCCAGTTTATTTAGTGTTCTTTTCCTTTTTATGGTTGAGTTTAATCCATTTATATTTATCGAGATTATTTTTATCTCTTCTTCCATGATTATTTATTTAAGGTTTTAGCTGATCTCTTCATTCTCGTCATTCTTTGCTCTTTTGCCTCTTTTGCTCTTACTCCTTCTACCAACGCCCTTTCCTCCTGTTCTTTGCTATACTCACCCCATTGTTTCTCTATTTGATCTCCTTGATGTCTAATTCCTCTTTCCCTTCTCAGCCTTTCTTCTTCTTGCTGTCACTCCAGTATCTTTATCCAGTGATCATAAAAAAGCTCTGCTTTCTCTAATATGTCTAGTCTGTGTTTCTGTTCTTGCCAGTTTACCATTACTCCTTCTGGTATTAACCATCTAAAATTTATCCCTTTTTCAATTAAGAATTTTGTCAAAAATTGATACTCCTTTCTCAAGTCTCTCACTCTTATTGGAATCTGCTTTAATATCACTATCTCTCTTCCTTTATATTTTATTGTGACATTTCTCAGTTTCTGTAATATATCTGCCCTTAATGCTTTTTTAGTAAACCTTATATGGACTTCTCTAGGAAACTTATTTCTCGTTGCATATTTAGTATGTATTCTAAATATCTCATCTATATCATTAATTATCTTTTCCTTGGTTTCCTTCAGTGCTTCTGCTAATATTTCGGCCATCACGTCTGCTAAATTCTCTCCCTTTTCTTCTTCAACATTTTGAAATCTTAAGTAATAATCAACTCTATCCATCTCTAGATAATCGTTTTTTCCTGGTTCCTATCTGTTAATGTCAGTCGATTGTCCATCTCCTCTACTCTCTTATCCATTAATTCAATTTTCCCTTCCACTTGTAGCAGTTTTTGTTCACTTTTCACCATCAATTCTTTGACCTCTTTTAATTCCTCTTCTCCCCTTTATGGATTACTGCCTTGTCGTGGCAAAGGGGCTTGTGTAACTCAATGAAGCTATAAGCTATGCCGTGCAGGGCCACCCAAGACGGACAGGTCATAGCAGAGAGTTCAGACAAAATGTGATCCACTGGAGAAGGAAATGGCAAACCACTCCAGTATCTTTGCCATGGAAACCCCATGGACAGTACTAAAAGGCAAAAAGATATGACGCTGGAAGATGAGCCTCTCAGGTCAGAAGGTGTCCAATATGCTACTGGGGAAGAGCAGAGGGCTAGTATTAGTAGCGCCATAAAGAATGAAGCGACTGGGCCAAAGCCGAAAGGATGCTCAGCTGTGGATATATCTGGTGGTGAAAGGAAAGTCCGATGCTGTAAAGATTTTTTCTCCATAGGAACCTGGAATGTAAGATCCATGAATCAAGGCAAGCTAGACGTAGTCAAAAAGAGATGACAAGACTGAACATCGACATCTTAGGAATCAGCGAACTAAAATGGACAGGAATGGGTGAATTTAACTCAGAGGACCATCAGGTATACTACTGTGGGCAAGAATCCCTCAGAAGAAATGGAGTAGCCTTCATAGTCAATAAAAGAATAGGAAAAGCAATACTGGGATACAATTCCCAAAATGACAGAATGATCTCAATTCGAATCCAAGGCAAACCATTCAATATCACAATAATCCAAATCTATGCCCCAACCACTGGTGCTGAGGAGGATGAAATTGACCGGTTCTATGAAGCCTTACAGCACCTTATAGAATTAACACCAAAAAATGATGTCCTTATCATCATGGGGGATTGGAATGCTAAGGTAGGAAGCCAAAAGATAACCGGAATAACAGGCAAGTTTGGCCTTGGAGTACAAAATGAAGCAGGGCACAGGCTCATAGAATTTTGTCAAGAGAATATGATGGTCATAACAAACACTCTTTTCCAACAACCCAAGAGACGGCTCTACACATGGACATCACCAGATGGTCAACATAGAAATCAGATGGACTATGTGCTCTGCAGCCAAAGATGGAGAAGCTCTATACAGTCAGTAAAAACAAGACCAGGAGCTGACTGTGGCTCAGATCATGAGCTTCTCGTTGCAAAATTTAGGCTTAAATTAAAAAAAAGTAGGGAAAAGCACTAGGCCACTCAGGTATGAACTAAATCATATTCCTAATGAATATACAGTATAGGTGACAAATAGATTTAAGGAATTAGATCTGATAGACAGAGTGCCTGAAGAACTATGGATGGAAGTTCGCAACATTGTACAAGAGGTAGCAACTAAAACCATCCCAAAGAAAAAGAAATGCAAGAAAGCAAAATGGCTGTCTGAGGAAGCTTTGCAAATAGCTGAGGAAAGAAGGGAAGCGAAAGGCAAAGGAGAAAGAGAAAGATACACCCAATTGAATGCAGAATTCCAGAGAGTAGCTAGAAGAGATAAGAATGCCTTCTTAAATGAACAGTGCAAAGAAATAGAAGAAAACAACAGAATAGGGAGGACCAGAGATCTCTTCAAGAAAATTGGAGATATGAAGGGAACATTTCATGGAAAGATGGGCATGATAAAGGACCAAAATGGCAGGGACCTAACAGAGGCAGAAGAGATTAAGAAGAGATGGCAAAACTACACAGAAGAACTATACAAGAATGAGCTTAACATCCCAGATAACCACAATGAGATGGTCACTGACCTCGAACCAGACATCCTAGAATGTGAAGTGAAATGGGCCTTAGAAAATCTGAGCAACAACAAAGCTAGTGGAGGTGACAGTATTCCAGCTGAACTATTCAAAATCTTAAAAGACGATGCAGTAAAAGTGCTACACTCAATTTGCCAGCAAATTTGGAAAACTCAACAGTGGCCACAGGATTGGAAAAGGTCAGTTTACATTCCAATTCCAAAGAAAGGCAATGCCAAAGAATGTTCAAACTATCGCACCATTGCACTCATTTCACATGCTAGTAAAGTTATGCTTAAAATCCTACAAGCTAGACTCCAGCAGTATGTGGATCGAGAACTACCAGAAGTACAGGCAGGATTTCGAAGAGGCAGAGGAACTAGAGATCAAATTGCCAACATACGCTGGATCATGGAGAAAGCTAGGGAGTTCCAGAAAAACATCTACTTCTGCTTCATTGACTATGCAAAAGCCTTTGATTGTGTGGATCACAACAAATTGTGGCAAGTTCTTAAAGAGATGGGAGTACCAGACCATCTCATTTGTCTCTTGAGAAACCTATATGCGGGTCAAGAAGCAACAGTGAGAACTGAACACGGAACCACTGATTGGTTCAAAATTGGAAAAGGAGTCCGGCAAGGCTGTATACTGTCGCCCTGCCTATTTAACTTATATGCAGAGCACATCATGAGAAAGGCAGGGCTAGATGAATCAAAAGTTGGAATTAAGATTGCCGGGAGAAATATCAACAACCTAAGATATGCAGATGATACCACTCTAATGGCAGAAAGTGAAGAGGAACTAAAGAGCCTCTTGATGCGGGTGAAGAAGGAGACTGCAAAAGTTGGCTTGAAACTCAACATTAAGAAAACCAAAATCATGGCATCCGGCCCTCTCAATTCCTGGCAAATAGATGGGGAAGAAATGGAGGTAGTGACAGATTTTATTTTTCTGGGCTCCAAGATCACCTCAGATGGGGACTGCAGCCAAGAAATTAAAAGACGCTTGCTCCTGGGGAGGAAAGCTATGGCAAATCTAGACAGCATACTAAAAAGCAGAGACATCACCCTGCCAACAAAAGTGCGTATAGTCCAAGCCATGGTTTTCCCAGTTGCAATGTATGGCTGTGAAAGTTGGACCATAAGAAAGGCTGAGCGCCAAAGAATTGAGGCCTTTGAACTATGGTGCTGGAGAAGACTCCTGCGAGTCCCTTGGACTGCAAGGCGTTCAAACCGGTCAGTCCTAGAAGAGATCAACCCCGACTGCTCTTTAGAAGGCCAGATCCTGAAGTTGAAACTCAAATACTTTGGCCACCTAATGAGAAGGAAGGACTCACTGGAGAAGGGCCTAATGCTGGGAAAGATTGAGGGCAATAGAAGAAGGGACGACAGAGAATGAGATGGCTGGATGGAGTCACTGAAGCAGTAGGTGTGAACTTAAATGGACTCCAGAAGATGGTAGAGGACAGGAAGACCTGGAGGAACATTGTCCATGGGGTCACGATGGGTCGGACACGACTTCGCAATTAACAACAACAACAACAACAACAACAATTCCTCTTCTAATTTACCTAACCCTTCCTTGAAGTCTGTATGTAATGCCTGTATCATATTTTTCAGTTCCATATTAAATTTATTTTGTTGTATTGTAGAGTTCAGTGTTTTCTGCACCACCGGACTCTGTAGTGTTGAGGGGGCTGTTGTTAGGTGTGTTGTGATCTTCTTCATCTTATCCAATGATTTATAATCTAAATGTCAGTGTGCTATTATAATCCCAATATGTTCCAAGAAGAGGAGGAAAGAAACAAAAATAGGAGAAAAATCCCATTTCAAAAGTCCAAGAGCAGGAAAAAGTATAATTTACACTTCTTTATTTCAGGCTCTTCGTGCCTTAATCCGAAAAAAAGGAGATCGAAAATAAAACCTCCATAAGGCAATCCACCAGTCTCCAAAACAAGAAACAGTTTCTGTGTTAAATGCAATTAATGTCTCACTTCTTATCAGTGAGCCCAGCAGATGTTTGTTCGAGATCACTTAGTCTTCTGTTTTAGAAAAAGGAAGCTGAAGAAAAAGAAGCAACCCACTTAAAGGAAAAAGCAAACAGTTTACTTTTACAGTTATTTACTCTCAAATCAGTTCTATTAGTCCAATTGTTCTCAGTAGGCTTTTTAAATTCCACAGTCTTTACATTGATTTATTGATTTATTGCCTTCCGCTTTTTTCGCTGCTGAAATTCCAGAGGAGCAGCTTAAGGGTCCGCTCCCCCCCTTTTCTCCACAGCTTCAAATACTTCTTATTCCACCCCTCAGCATTTCCAGCATTTAAGAGAGAAAGTTTTCCTCCTTTTAACAATCTCTTGATCAGCTCATCCAGGCGATTCTCCAATTTTCTTTCTGATTCTTGGAAGCAAACACCTGGCTTGTGACAGCTCGCAATGGCTGTCTGACAGCTGCTGGTCTGGGAAGCTTCCGTTCGGCTCTCCAGGAGATTGCGGACCCTCCTGTGCTGCCAAACTATCCTTCCCTTCTTCACTGGCCCTACAGGACAGCTCTGGTCTGTCTAGGACTAGGCAGACCTCCCCAAACAGCTGGAAAGCGACGATTCTTAGGGAAGCCCCCAAGGAATACATCGTGCCGCCAAGACGTTCACTCCTCCCCCCCCACTTTATTATTATTATTGTTGTTGTTAAGGATCATTGCATAGTCAGCCAGATTTTCAGACTGGATTTGGCATTTTTGTCTACCTATCGAGTCCTTACCAATGACCTGGGATAGGCAGATGTGGATGTTTGATGGTATTACAGATATCGTCACAGGATGGAAGCAGTTCCTAGTAAGGCCGCCTTTTGCAGTTGACTAATGGCGAATTCGTCAATGCCAATGGTGTTCAAGTGGTGCTCCAGTTGTTTTGGGATTGCATCCAAGGCGCCTATTACTATTGGTACTACCCTTGCTTGCCTTTGTCACAGTCTTTCTATTTCTATTTGTAGGTCTTTGTATTATTATTATTATTATTATTATTATTATTATTATTATTATTATTATCATCATTATTTACCAATATATAATTACTTATGTGTAATAGTCACAAGCAGGTATAAGCATCTGAACCTGATGATCTTGTTCAGAAAAAATCAAAGTTTTGTTGCCCTTATTAATATAATTTTGAATCAAATATAACTTTTTAAGTATTGTTCTATGCATCTCCCATTCCACAAATGTGGGAAGTTGACCAGAATGTTGTAGGAGAAGGACTGGTAAAACCGGAGGAGGGATTAAAATGAGGGATCAGCCTAGAATCCCTATGTCATGACAAAGAATTCAGTCCAATCCATCCTTAACTGCCATTGAACCTTATCTAATTCTAACCAGGTGCTGACTGTTTGTTGAGAAGACTCCTGTGTGTAGGCTTTTATCAATAAATTAGTTCAATTGAACCTTCATATGTGGATCTAGTTTTTCATGCCTGACAAATATGATATAAATCAGGGTATGTTTTGAATCCCTTAAATTTTCAGGTTGGAAAATCTTGCAGAATACACAAGAGTTATTTTAGATAATCATTGAGGACAAATTATTTAAATAATCTTCAAGCATAGAGAATTTCAGAATTCCTATACTGTAAATCTAAACATTATCAGAAGTGAACTGAACTTACAATGAAATAATTTTGGACTGTCCAGGCAATAAAACAGCAACAAAAACCAGACTGACAATATATTCTGAAACACATACAGGATTCAGCCAAACTTCTGACAAAAGTCAGGACAAGCTAAGCTCCTATTTCAGCTATCAACACTATCCCAGAGACTGTCCGTGCTGGAGGTAATTATTGACCAATAGAATCCCATGGGAAGTGATACTGATTTTTTTACCACTTTTCAGTAAATAGTGTGTCCCCTTATGGAGCAATAACTGCAACTGTATGTTTCTGATAAATGTTGATCATTCCTGCACACTGGCTTGGAGAAATTTGAGGCCATTCTTCCTTACCCAATACCTTTAACTCAGGGATGTTGATGGGTTTCCTTGCATAAACTATCCGCTTCAAGTCCCTCCACAACATTTCTACAGGATTAAAAATAAGACTTTGATGTGGCCATTCCAAAACATTAATTTTCTTATGCTTTAGCTATTTTTTGGTTGTACGACTGGCATGTTTTGGGTTGTCATTTTGCTTCAACTTTTCTTGAACTTTAATTCACAGAGAGACATCCTGATATTTTCCTGTAAATTTGCTGGTATAATTCAGAACTCATAGTTCTCTCAGTGATGGCAAGCTGCTTGCAAGCCCAAACCATGATATTGCACTAAAGCGGTGGTGAACCTTCAGAGGCGGCACTCAGAGCGCTCTCTGTGGGCACACGCACCGTCGCCCCAGTCCTATTTTTGCTTTAGGACTCCGCCGCCGTGTGCAAAAAAAAGGTTCAATCAATCAATCAATTTCAACTTCTCGCGGGAAAAAAAAAGATCTTGCAAAGTTGGAATTGATTGATTGAACTTTTTAGTCCCACCCAGTCTGCTGTTACCACACCCATTCAGTGGGCCACACCCAGCCAATTGGCCACGCCCAGCCAATGGGCCACACCCACCTGGCACCCGATGATGCATAAGTGGGTTTTGGGTTGCAGTTTGGGCACTTGGTCTTTAAAAGGTTCACCATCACTGCACTAAGGTAATCCTTGATTTACAACTAAAATTCATTCCAGAATTATCATTGTAAATCATGTATTAAGCAGGTCACCATGTGACTGCATCCAATTTTGTGTCCTTTTTGCAGCGTTTGTTAAACTAGCATCACAGTCTCTAAGTGAATGCTGCATTTGTTAAGCAAACCCATTGTACCTATTGGAAAACACCTAGAAGTAAAGGCCAGTTTCTGGCAAAAAAGTAATAAGTTGTAGCATGTGACTGTGGGACATTGCAAATGGCTGTAAATGCAGGCTGGTTGCCAACTGCCCAAAATGTGATCTTGTGATCTCGGGGTGGGAGGCTATTAGAACTTCAAAATCAAGTCATAAGTAGTTATGGAGAGGGTTTGTTGTAAATTTGATTTTTGCTAAGCAACAATAGTCTAAGGACACAGGTTGGCAACTTGTGGCTCTGGAGCCGGATGTGGCTCTTTGAGCCTTCCCCTGTGGCTCCCAGCCTCCTCTGCCATTTGCAGACAGAGACAGAGACAGAGAGAGGTACTTGCGCTTCCCTGCTTCTCTCTCTCTCTCTCTCTCTCTTTCTCTCTCTCTCTCTCTGTGTGTGTAAAAGACAGTGAATTCACGGTGTTCTCCGACAAGCTGAAAAGCTTCTCTGCAGGAAGCAGGAAAGGCAAGAGACAGTTAGCTAGCCCAGCTATGCTGACTCAGGAATTCTGGGAGTTGAAGTCCATGAGTCATAAAAGAGCTGAGGTTGCCTATCCCTGAGCTTGTTGGAGAACAGCTTGAAGCCAGTTTGCCAGGTGAGCAGAAGATCGGAGAGAGGGGGAGAGGGGGAAAGAGAGAGGGGGGAGGGGACTGGTAGACCAAGGGTAGAAAGAGAGAGAGGGAGGGAGAGAGAGAGAGACAGAGAGACCCTTTTGACATCTAAAATGAAGATAACACTGCATATATCCTTTTTTACCTTTATGATATATATACCTTTATCATAAAGGTAAAAAAGGATATATGCAATATCTTCATTTTAGATATCAAAAGGGTTTTGCGGCTCCCAGTTTGTTTTTGGTGGGAAACGGGTCCAAGTGGCTCTTTGAGTGTTTTGGGTTGCCTATCCCTGGTCTAGGACTACCTGTACCAGGTTTCACAGATGAATTAAGATTTTTATGCTGGAATGTAGTCTTTACTTTTTTTTTGGCCAAACATAAAGCTTTTCATGATTTTTTTGTAATTTTAATTTGTTTTTTATATTTATAATTGTCTTCATATTTGCATATTTTACTGCATTGTAAGCCACTCAGATTCACCTTGAACTGCAAGATGGGGGCCAAATAAATTTAATAATAGATAAATAAAGCTTTAGGCCAACAACTTATATTTGATTTGGTCATCCCTCTTTCCATAGCAGATCATGTTTTAGAACATATTTAGGTCATATTAAAATATTGAAAATTCAAAGAGATTCACAAACTTTTAAGCATCACTATATGATCTAGATCAGGGGTCTTCAAACTTGCCCCTTTTATGATTGTGGACTTCAACTCCCAGAATTCCTCAGCCAAAATAATGAATTTTCCCTACAATGACAAGGAATACTGAATAATACTATGCCTCGGTCCAGGCAGTAACTTGCCAATGATTGTTTTAAATTTAATACTGCAACTGCAGGTTACATATGAGCATACATATTTTCAACCTCTGTGACTTTGGACTGATTGCCAGAAGTGAGGATATTTTCTAACTAGGCTTTACTATTGTTTATATCATATTTTTAATTAGGATTTTTTGAATAGCGTTTCAGGCTGCTGGATTGTGACCTGGCAAGCTGTTCTCTTGATACCAGCTTAGCATGAGATTGACACTTCCACCCAATTTATATATGACTGCTTGAGGTTTCTGTCTTGTTCTTGTCAACAGACTTGTTTGCTAAAAGAATGTCAGGGATTTTTTTTTTTTTAAAAAAAACCCTTGTATTTTAGAATGTTCAGACTTTTCTCTCCATGTTTAAAATCCATACTCAGTGATCCAGACTGTATATTTTGCAAACAAGAACACCTCCAAGATGCCTTCCAACCCTGTTATTCTATGTTTTCTGTTCAATAAGGTTTTGTGGCATAGGAACAGAGTACTCTGCCTTAGCTGATTGCTTAGGTTTGGTTGTCATATGGAAAAGTGGTACCATGATGGAAAAAGTGATATTGAAAGAACCCCAATCTTTCTGAAAAGGATCTTCTGATCACAGAGAAGTTTCCGTGAAACAGCTCTTCCCATTTGCCTTTTCTTTCATTGCATTCCCCCCCAGAAAAGATAATCTCTTCCTCTTCAGGAACAATTGGGGGAAAGGTGATGTTCAGAATTGGGCAGTGATGCCCTATTTTGCATCTACATTTCTGCAAATAAACTTCACAAATGCAATTTCTATATGTTCATCTGCAAACCAGCATTAATTTAGTTTCAACCCACATTATTTCTTCTATATTTTATACCATTCTGGATGTGAATTATATTACTGAAATAATGTTCAAAGATACATTAGAAAACAACTAAGATGTTTTGTCTTTAAGTTATTTAAATTTGGATTGATTGATTGCATGATGTAATGTTATGTGGGAATGACCTTGGGAGACACTGGGAGGGTGGGAAGATATGGTGGCTAGGGAACAATCAGATAAGGGGCTGGGGGTCTACAGCTGCCTAAGGGCAGAGAAAGAAACTCAGAAAGAATCCTTCCTAACTTATCAGGCTGTAAAAAAGAAATGGTGAAAGATTTGTACTTTCAAACTGAAAGCAGAATTAGCTCATCTGGTCTGACATGTGCCATCAAATTATTGCTAACCATTAGCGACCACATGGATTTTTCTTCATACTGTTTAAATTTTACCATTACCTTAATAACAATTCAGAGGATGTTTATAAATGTGGATTTCTTCCTTCCTTCCCTTCTGAATTTCTGATTATTTTTTATAACTTTTAACTCTAGGATCCTTCAGTGACGATACAGATTGCTGATATATTCTTTCCATCTCTTTAGTATTTTTCTGCTTTATTTTCATAGATTTGGAATTTTCTTTGCATTTTAAGAAAGAACATGAGAATTTTAATTTTAACTAAACTTAAGATCAAGCTTCTATCATTTTGAATGCTCAGAAACCAGAATGATGAAACAGTTAAGATATTAGTTTCAATGGCTTCATAAATCCCTCTTTAAATATAGGAAAACTAGGTTGGTAAATATCCCTATGTCCTAGTGCAAAATAAGCAAACCATAAGGCATGTTTTTACATTATATATAAAAGTTGAAAAGAATTAGTTGATAAATATAACATAGATTATCTTCTCTCTGCCCAAAACAAAAGAATCAACTATATGCATTCCTACAAAGTTGAATTTTATAATCATCATGTTGCTTGATTATAATAGATTAACATAAGAATAATTCTAATGCAATTTACCTTTTTTCTGTTAGGTTGGCAATATTCCACCAAGGACCATGATCAACTATATGATGCAGAATTCTAATGGAAAAAATCCTGGTATGACCTATACGGTACCTGTCCATTCAAAGTATATTGAAAACATTCCTGCAAGGACCTTCAGCAAATCACAGATGGATACATTTCAGCTAAAACCTGAAGAACAATTAGACGGGAACAATCTACTAATGACACTTAATGCATATATCACTCAGAAATTATCAGCCAAAAACCTCGATGGACATTCATCTGTTAGCAGGACTAAAGAAACTTCTCCTTATGGCAATAGGGCTAAACCTCTTTACAATGATCAATTTGATGGAATAATGTCCAAAGAAAAGCTAGGAAGTTTTGAGATGAAACCACAGTTTCTACAGAGGCCAGTATCTGGATTGGTGTCTGGATCTGCAAAAAATGATTTGAAGCTTTCTCTAAGTCCAATAGATGGTAAGGGATTCAAATATATTATCTGTATTTGCTTGTTCATCTTATTTTTGTTTTTGTTTCCTTTTAATTCAGTGATTTTCAAGCAGCGTTCAGGGAACCCTGGGGTTCTTTAGAACTGATTTAAATTCAAAAATTGCTTAGATAGAAATGTAATAATGATAGGCAAGCACCTCAGAAGTTCACGCTAATGAGCTTGATGAGAGGGGCAGTATACATTTCAGGGTGGATCGATAATCTAATGTATTATAGAGAGACCAAACAAGATTTAAAAGCTAAAGCTTATCCCATGGAATGAGATAACAACAGATAAGGATCATGACAATTACTGTAATTTCTCAACCCCCTTCAGAATTGCACTTTCTTCAGTTAAGAACTGCAGTGTAAAGTCCTAAATGGCCAGTTTGAAATTACCATTCAGGTTTGATATTCATATACAGTTCTTTTTTGTCATATCTCTTCAAGTACATTGTATGGCAATGGAACGGGCTCAGATGTTCTACTTTGAATTATGGCAAGTAAGGAATGAGGGAAATCCTGCTCCACCCTTCTTGTAGAATTTCTTAGAATCATGGACTGATGCTCCAATAATATGCATGGACACAGTTTATTTTCTTCAAATTGACATAACCGGTGACACATTAATTCCTTAGCAGAAACTTGGAGTATCACATAGCCATGTTTTGATGTGTTTTTTTTCTTTACGCATCTCCTTTGTACTGTATGCTTTCATTTTCTTTTGCTGTGAAAGCACAAAATCAATTGAAGTGTTCTCTTTAATGAGAAGAAAGCCTAGTGAGGACATTCCTAAAGTGAGAGCATTCATGGTGAGGCACCTGTCTGATAATAGCTTTCAAAACCAAAATGGAATGTAAATGTAAGTGCAGGTGACATCACACATCTCAGGAATAGGTCTACCATTAAAGCAAACTATGCCCATGCTGGTTTCATTATCATATGCAGTCCTTTTTCACCTTTCTTAGCAGGAGTCTACATAGAGCTGGGTACTTAACACTTCCAGAGAATGATGTGCTGCAAAATGTATTGGATTTTGCATGACTTCCTCAGGCATAATGGGATCTGATAAAACTTTTGTGATGTGTAGATACAATGCTGTGAATGCATGAAAAAAACCTCCTTTAATTCTTTTGTTTTGTAAATTTGGACTTTCATTGCTGCAACTGAGGAGATGTTAACATTATCTTTTTTGCTTCATTCAATTATATATTCATTTTTAAGATGATTCACATACCAAATATACCCAGCTATTTTTGCCAGCTTTTTTAAAGTTTAAATATTTGTAATGTATGGAGTATTTTTCAGAATTATTGCTATTTATGCCATTAAATCTGCAGTAAGTATTTTTTTGACATTGGAGAAATACTTTTTCATAATAGCAGGAATACATCGTTTGGGGGAGGGGGATAGGTTTTACATACAGATATCAGTTACTTTTAATAAGAAGTTTTATCTCCGGGAAATGTTCCTTTAATGGACTGCATCCTAGTGAGTGCTCAGAGTGAGAGAAAGCACACCATAGACAAAGTTTTTTTTTTCCCCTCTCTGTTTTGGCTTTACATATTCAATTAGAAAGATCAGCTGTTTAGTCGACTCTGGAGTTGGACATTCATTTTCTATTTCATTTCTTTTCCTTTACTTTTATTTTTCTTGAGATTTCAACTTTGCTTTGCTATTTAGATGATGAGATTTTGGGGGGGGGGGTGGGATTAGAGAGATAAGGCCTAATAGAAAAAAAAAGGGAAAAGAAATTGAAGTGAAAGGGAACAGAAATGAAATGCCTAGGTTCTTTTACACAACCCAGAGTTTTACTGGACAGCTAGTTGTGATATAAATGGAACTAATGTTGCAAACAAGCAAAATCTATACTAGTAGAAATACTAAAATTTATTTTAATAAGACTATGTTAACATATAAATGTTTGAGGTAGCTTTGTGAGCTTTTCCTAATTGATCCTATTTCACTACAAGTTACTAGTTTCAGAGCACAATCCTTGTCTTTTGAGTTTATTGTATCCAGAATAAGGGATGTTGTGCTGGCTTCTTATGCTGGCTGAGTTTTATGTAGTGGGCTTACAAAACTGCTATGAGAGCTCTGCTTTAGGAATAGATTTGTGTGTGTTTTTTACTATTTTTGTAAATAACTCATGGTGCCGAACATACCTAATACTCCTTCCTTGATCTATTTTGCCCATAACAACCTGGTGTGATGAGTTGAGCTGAGAGATTGACTGGCCCAAGATCACCCAGCTAACTTTCACACCTAAGAAAGACTAGAACTCACGGTCTCTCAGTTTCTACCTTGATCCCTTAACTACTAACCAAACTGGAGTAACTACTATATGTCTAATGGATTAAATTGTTTAATTATACCAACATTGTCTATGATAATCTTACCAGGTAGGATTTTAGAATTCAAACTTAGAAACAATCTGAACTAAGTTTAGAACTTGACTTCCTGATTCAGAGTCTTTTCTTGAATGTGAGAAAGTAAATTTAAAATCATACGTGGAAGCCCAAGTGGAGGAAAAAGAGGGAGAAAGGGAACCTGAATAAAAATTGCACAATATTCAGGGATATATTTATCTTCAAAATGGCTATGGCAGCATCACACATGCATAGTTAACTTAACCCATGATGGGGATTCATATACAGTAATACATAGAGTTACAAATTAATCACATATGCTACATTTGCACACCATGTAAAATTAGTTTGGTTAATTAGTTAGTTAATTAGTACATTGTGTGAATATCAACTAAATATCTTCCTCCTTCTCATTATGATATAGATGCAAATGATATGGATGCAAATTAATTCTTAATAGCACAAATATTTTTATATCTAAATATACATCAATAATAATATTTCTTTCATCTTGATTATATATTCATGTCTAAATAAGTTTTCTAATACATGGGGCATATATTCTCATATAATATATAGGAATGAATGCTTTATTTGGCCAAGTGTGATTAGACACTCAAGAAATTTGACTGCAGTACAGAGAATCTCCATGTACATGCAAAGCAACAGAACCACCATCACCTCCTCCTCCCCCTCCTCCCCCCTCCCCCCTCCTCCTCCTCCTCCTGCTCCTTCTTCTTCTTCTTCTTCTTCTCCTCTTCCTCCTCCTCCTCCTCTTGGAAGCCAAATCGAGAAAGTTCAAGAGGTGGCTGCTACAAAATTATCCCATTTTTTCATTGCTTTCAGGCATAGATTAAAATACTGAAAATTTCTGGGCTCCACCCAAAAGCAATGGTGCTAATTATAAATAGCTAAAAAAATGCTTACTAAAGAGCAATAATTTATTGACTTAAATTGTTAATATTTTAACTTTCAAGAATCTGTTAATAAGTATATATATTCTATTGCTGGTATAGCTATTACTGTTATTTCTGTTTTCAAGTTCTAATACATTGTATGATTATTGCTCTTGATAAGCATTTATTATATATTACCTAGATTCTAGCAGTCCAAGATCACTCAGTTGGTTTTGTGCAGGAGGAAGGAGTAGTACTCAGTCTCTCAGCTTAAAGCCTATTGCTTTAATTGTTACACCAAATCATAGCTGAGATTTAGTACAGGGAAAGTGTTGATGTAGAACAGAGTTCACCCACCTTTCTGGCTTTGCAGACTGGCAGGGGGAAGAGAGGATGGTTCTGGGTGAGCAGCAAGCACATATACCCACTTCTCGTGCAAATGGAGTATGTGCTCCCCCACTGCTCGCACAAGTGGGGATGTACACACGCATTTTCCTACCACTTCTGCTGCTCAGTTCCTAACGCCACATGACCCAGTAGTGGGCTGTGGTGCAGAGGTTGGTGACCCTTGTAGAGTGAATTAAATGTTCATTTATGGGATAATTGTTGGATGCAATCATTTTATTGTATTCAGGAATATTAGTTTATTGGTCTGGGTATGCATATATTTCATTATCAGTTCATGTCCAGCCGAGGTGGCACAGCAGTTAGAGTGCAGTACTTCAGGCCACTTTAGCTGACTGTGTTCAGCAGGTCAGTGGTTCAAATCTCACTGGCTCAAGGTTGACTCAGCCTTCCATCCTTCCGGGGTAGGTAAAATGAGGACCCAGATTGTTGGGGGCAATGTAAATATATATATATATATACATTGCTTACTGGTGTACACCGCTTAGAGAGTGCTTGCACTTAAAGCGGTATATAAGTCTCATAAATAAATAAATGTAAAAATTGATTGTTTCAGTAGGCATTGTTTGCAATTATATAATTACTTATATAAGAAAATAATTTAAAAAATTAATTCATTTAAATCAATTCAGTAAACATATTAGGAAAAAGAAAAAAATATTTCTAAGGTTATATTTATGAATACCTATTAGCATTGAATAATACAATAAGGAATTGTAGATAATTAAATATTTCCCATTGAAGACTGCAGCTAAAGCAGCGATGCTTTGTTTCTCTTTTTCTTATACATAATATTAAACTTTTCACAAGTAATCAAGCTTCCCTCCCCTCTTTCTTAAGAAATATTTATTCAAGACGTTTTGAGAGACCTGAGGAAACATAGTGTGGATGTAGATAAATTGAGCCCACTGGAGCTGGACAAGATGGCTGATATCATTGCTGAAGCTGTTCAAATTGTTGATACAAATGAAGAAAAGAGCAACGCCACTGGGAAGGTTGAAGGAGAGAGAACTGCAACAGGAGTGGATGGAGAAGGAGAATACGATTATGAAATGGGAGGGAATGAAGGTTTTCATGTGCGAGGTATTATATTCAGTACAGTAGTTTCCTTTATTTTAATTTTTTTACATAATCAGATTAAAATACCTTGTAAAGTATTACCAAGAGAAAAAAAAACCTTATTTTTTTTCCTGCTTTCCTTTTTCCCTTGTTGTGATTATGGCGTGTTCAAGAACGGGGCTGGTAAATTATCACTCAGTTGTAATTTGATCCAGATGATAAGTGAGTACAAATGGTGCTGTGACACTATTCATTCGTAGACATTTGTATTAGAGAGCTAGGATTAGGGTAGTGTGAGGATTGGGTAGTGTCTTTCAAAGGAAAACTGTTTGAACAAAGAAAAGTCTTAAGTGGTTTTCCCTCTTACTCACTAATTTTTAAGGAACATTTGCAGTGGAAATTCAGGGGGTGAGTGGAAAAAAAGTATAAGATAGGACTGCTTAAAGCCTTTAGATATAGATGCGCCCCTTAAAACCAGTGTTGTATTTAAAATTAGTGATCATTCTTTGTTGCTTTACTGATAGTGACTAACTTGAGTTTTATTTATTTAACTCTAATATAAATGTGATTAAATTTGGAACTAGCTATTGCGTATTATTTAGTTATTTATTTATTATTTTTTTATGCCAGCCATCTCTCCTATAAGGTGTCTCTGGGCAGCTTACAAGTTATAAAACAGGTAGAAAAATAATTGAAATATTAAAACAGTAAAGCTACATAGATTAAGATTTTTAAAACTATACTGAAACCAGAACTAAGAGACGGATGGGTGAGGATGAGGTCTTCTTAGCCATCAAACACCTCCAGCAGTGAGTGCCCTCCTCCAGGCCGCAAGCCGACCAGCAAAGCCAAGTTTTAATACTTTTCCAGGAGGCCAAAATGTTTTTTTTATTAAAAGTTTTAAAGATTTTATACAATATATATCCCAAATCCCTCCCACCCCTCCCCCTCCCCCACTTCCCAAAGCTGATTACAGGGTTACAAATAAACAATCATAATCTAATTAACATTACCTAACTATACAAACAGTCAAATCCATAACATGCTTTAACTCCTTTTCAAAGTAAATATTAACAAATTAAATACAAAAATAATAATATAATTAAACCATAAAAGTAAGAGTAATATAAATTCTACCATAATAAACTATTAGTAATAATCATAAGCTAGATAATACTTTTTAGTCTCATATTTATTCTGAATATAATCTATCCATCTTCTCCAAACCGAAATATATCTTTCTTGTGAGTAGTCCTTCAAATAAGTGGAATTTTTTGCCACTTCTGCTAAATTAGACACCTTGAGTATCCATTCTTCCATAGTAAGTAAAGAATCTTTCTTCCAATATTGGCCAGGAGGCCAAAACGTTTGAAGCAGTTCTCGCCTCTGGTGATAGAGTGGTATATCCTCCAAATATATAGGTTAGATGTGGTCTGAGTGGTACAAAAAGGAAGCCCTTTGAAATCAATAGGACTTAAATAGTCATGATTAACTTTACCACCATTGATTGCAGTTTAACTAAGTCAGTTTAACTAAGCACTAAATATTTCAAATGATACATCCATTAAACACAAAGAGGCAAATCTTTTTGAGAATAATTTTCAAGTTTATGAATAAATCTTGTTCTATAAGAATGGTGTGTTCTTGAATTCAGGGCCTTCCTGTTATTAATTAATATTTATTACTTTGGTCTATGCTGCTTGTTTCTCAAGACTTACAGATAATAAAGCTTGCAGCATTATTGTTCATTGACACATGAGCTAGGAATCTAGATATCATGTGTGTGAATGTATCTATCTATCTATCATGGTTGTTACTTATATATGAAGCACACATGAAGTTCAAAGGATCTATCATTAATTTATTCTTACTTCACAGAAATGCATAAACACCTTTTACTATACTACAGATTTTCTTGTTCCTGTCCTTGTTTGTGCAACAGAGTATTCCCCTATGTTATTTATTTATTAAATTTATATGCCACCTATCTTGTTATCAAGCAACTCTGGGAGGCTTGCAACAGATAAAACCAACAATATAGAACATTAAAATTAACAAAAATTATGTAAGATAGAACGAGGGTGGAGGTAGAGTCTTAATCCAGTATTTAATAATGTAGTGTTACTATAACTCTGAAGTAATTATTTCTAAGTGTGAAATAAAAGACATCAGAAAACCCTTTTCTTGAGAAACACCTAAGTCATAAATCCACTGCAGTTTCTCATTTATTACTGTAAACAATTTTTCTGACTAGCAGGACAAACTATTGATTTTTTTCCAGGCACTGATAAACAGAGGTAAATTCGTCAGCCTTACTATTGAACTAATTAATGTAATGCACTCTTACAGCATGGCTTCAATTGATCTTGCATTAGCAAAGTGTCCAAATGGAGTTGAAGTGACAAACTTGATCTATGTTTTTACTTTTGTCATTTAGCCACAACATCTTAATGTTTACTGTACAGTAATAGTGTCACATTGTACAGAAAACCAAAGCAATGTCTGTGTTTTATGTCTCACAATAAATGCTTGTTTCCACAGATAAGGGGGCATGGAACATTGCTGCGGAGATTAAAAAAGAGGTAAGTTAACAACACAGATTCCTACCGTATATATTTTTTCTAAACATACAGGGAAAATAAGATATTCTAAACATAATAAAAATGGTTTAGTTTTGATAGGACAACAAAGCGGGGGGGCTGGACTAGAAGACCTCCAAGGTTCCTTCCAGCTCTATTCTATTCTAAAACAATGCCAATGAGGATTCATCATAGTGATTTAATTCTACTGATTTGTCACTACTGCAAGTACTCAACATAACTAAACAATCAAAATATTTAATGTAGGCTGAAAGGTTTAACTCGTGCCATTAGCAGTATATTTGATTTAGTCATATAAATCTGTTTAGGATTGCAGTGATTTAATCTAAATTCTTCCTATTCAGAATGATTTTCCCCTCTGACCAATGAAAACCCAAATGGAGAGCAGAATATATCAAAATGATTTAGTTCTTAAGTAGAATATTGTCCCTAGAATAATGCTAATTAAAAGTCATCCCAAAATTGCTAGAATATATATTTGCTAGGACTGTGGGAGAATATGTAGTTACCCAGCTTGAATCAAATAATTTGGATGAAGAACATTATTGGGAACATTCTGTTAACAATGGAGCTAGCAAGTGTATTTTGCATAGGAAAATAGCTGGTTTTCATAGCAGTTTTCCTGTGCCTAAAATCCATAAAGTATACTTAAGGGTATTATTTTCTTCAGCACTGAAAAAGTGATACTATATGTTGGTAAGATCTGAAGAACTAAAACGAAAAAGAGTTTTCATAACTAAAAAGAGTTTTCACTGTGGTATATACACTAAAACCATTTTGCTTAAAATGTGGTTTTAAGATAAGGTTTACTGCTATAAATTCTTCCAAGCTATGAATTAATGTTTTAAAATTTGTTAGCAAACAACAGTGAGTGTTTTCATGGAGACCCATAAAAGAGAGCTGTTTGGAAACATATGTCCCGAAATGTGTGACCTCTTGAAAAATAAATACTATTAAGTTGAAAAGTGGGATTTTTTCTTTGTTCTTTAGTATAGCCTAGGATGTGTTTAAGTTAACTTTCAGCTTAGATGAATTCCAGGGTTTTTCATCCTCAAGAAATACTACCAACATAAAAACTGCTAAAATAATTCTTATAGCATAAGCTTTCTGTAAACTCTATTCTATAAAGCTGAACTGATGAATTAGACACAAGCAACTATAATAAGCTAGATGTATTTGTTGTTTGTTTATTATAGGAGGACCATCTAGATTCAAAGGTACCAGATTTCCTGAGTAAAAATATGGTTCCTGAAAATCTGCCAAGGTCATATTTCTCCAAAGAACCCTTTAAAACAGAAATGAAAAAATCAGATGATTTAGACCTCTCTTCTTCATCTGAAGAAGTCAAAGTTGGGATTGAAAATGTGAAGAGTGAAACCTTTTCGAGAGAACTGACTGCTCAAAAAAAAGCAGAGTCTGAACCCAGCTCCAAGGAGCTAAGTGAGCTTCATCACTGGATTAAGAATATGTGGCTTCAAGATGAAAGTGTTTATGAAGCAGTTCAAGAAAAGATTGGAGAAGGCCTCAAGTTAGATGCAAAGTCTTCCAAAGTGGAAGAATATGGCTACATCATGACAGAGAAAGAGTAAGTATGGATATTAAAAATGTATTTATGAACTTGCTGTCCATTGATGATAGAATAATTATTTAGAATTTGATTTAGTGTAATTTGCACACTGCCCCCTAAAGAATGTTTTCCCAACAATATAGTTGGATCATATTTGCCTGATCTGGTATCTTTGGGAAGTGTTGGATAGCAATTTCAAGAATTCCATAACCCTCTTTTGGAAAAAAAAAATTGTCAGAATACGGTTTTCTTGGCTAATGTCTCTCCCCAGTTGCTTTGCTAAAAAAGTAATAGCTTATATATTTCCTATGTAAATGTTTAAAAGAAAAACTATTTGTCTGCCTGTCTTCTGGTCCAGTGATTTGCAGACAGAAGTATTAATGGCTTGAAAGATATGTGTTTTAAATATTAGACTTCACAGTAGAAAACATGATAAATATTATACATTATTTTTTCTCCCTAATTTATTATGTTCATATTTGAATTAGAACAGTTCTGTATCTCTTCCTAAACTAAATAGTTTTTTTAAAGAAAATTTTATGGAGGTCAGTGAACTTTGAACTGAATCATTGTCAAAGCTTTTCTTTCTTTTTTTTTAAAAAAAAAGACTAAACTAAAGCATTTGTGCTCCGACATTTGTACACAGGTCTCACTATTAAAGATCATTTATTCTTTAATATTTCTCTTCCTATTTTTCTGCTTTTGAAGAAACAAATAAAGAGCTATGCTATGGAACTTGGATTTGTTCAATTACATCATTTCAGTTCTTGCTTCTGTTCTTTATCATGCATAGACCATTGGGTTATTATTACATGAAATTAAATGCATAGGGGCAGTTTTGGTGAGAGAATATTAAACAGTATGTGGAGAATGTAAGTACTGTATGTGCTGAAATTCTCTAAAGCAAGCAAAGTGTTTTCCCCACTCTAGTTATTATTACAGACCCGAAGTAGGGAAATACATGTAAGTGCACCATTTTTTCTCAACATTTTCACATTTTCAAGTCTACTTTGTTAAAAAAAAGTAAAAAAGTAAAGGTTTCCCTAATCCATTTGTGTCCAACTCTAGGCGTCAGTGCTCATCTCTGATTCACAAAGAGTCAGAATTGTCCAAAAATGCTTCCATGGTCATGTGGCCAGCATGACCATACGCTGAAGGCACATAGAACACTGCTACTTTCCCACCTATTTATCTACTTACATTTACATTGCTAGGTTGGTAAGAGTTCGGGCAAGGATGGGAGTGCACCCCATCAGGCAGTACTTGGGTCTCAAACTGCCAATCCTCCGACCGACAAGCCCAGCATCTTAATTGCTTGGTCATTGCGCCTTCTTACTTCATTATAAAAGTATCCCTCTTTTTAATCCTGCTATTCCTCTTGAAATTGTACATTGTAGTTTTTGTATCTTAGAATTTTATTGGTTATAATAAAGAAATGAAACTTTCAGCAGAAACCAGTGTTCTGTTGACAAAAGAGAACTTAGATGTAGGGAGGTTAATAACTTGAAGTTTGTTTTGCTTTGTAAGCTCAGATGTGACTGGAAAAAAAATATTCTGCCATATACTTAAAATAATATGAGAGATGATTCTTGGATTCATAGTCATGCTCCCAAAAGGTGACTTTACTGAAAACACCAGGTATTTTAATTATGCCATGGAAGTGACATAAATATTTTCCTTATAGCATCTTGAAGAAAAGATTTGTGGTGGTTTAAAGACCTGTCAAAATGGTAGCTTTTTATCGGAAGAACTCTTGCTGCTTATGAAGCAGACTTTCTTGTAGTCTATACTGATCTATATTGTAGCTAATAGACAAAATCCTCCCCAAATTCTTCAGCAAAATGTTTTAGAAGATGATGTCTGCAATTAGCAGCACAATTTCTATTATGTCCTACTGGGATAACAATATCCAAAATATAGGTTGAAATCAGATTTAGATGTAATTAAAATAGAACCACTGTAATCAATACATAGTCATAATTTACAGTAGAGTCCACTGATATCAGTAGATCCATCGCAGTCTATTAAATGAGGACTAGGCTTAAAGAGGAATTAAATGACTAACTGCCAACATTGACGTGCTATGAATGTAGTTGTAAGTAACAGCTGTCTGGTAGCATCTGATCTTTTTTTCTCAAAAAAAGTGCATATGTGGGATACCTATATACCAATATAATAGTCTTTGGGGTTTGAAGAAGACATGGTTTGATAGTTCATCTGTGGACACAGAGGTGACTCTGCAATTCCAGTCTAGAAGCACAGAGTCTAGGACAGTGATTCTCAACCTGTGGATCGGGACCCCATTTGGGGTCAAATGACCATTTCACGGGGGTCACCAAACCATGCTGTCCGCTATTTTTTTCCCTTTTCCCTAGCTGTCCTACTCCCTCTTATTGGTGGCCACACCCACTTGGGGGTCACCACAACATGGGGAACTGTATTATGGGGTCACGACATTAGAAAGGTTGAGAATCACTGGTCTAGGACAATGAGAGCACTGGAAGTCCATTGTTATAATAACTGGAGGGAGGGTTATTTTTTGAGACTATTCATGGTTTTCTATCAGTTTTGGGCACTAACTATCTTCAAAGCCAGTGGAGGCTTCAGTGGAGGCACAGGGCTCATCAGCAGGTTCTATCAGTAGCCATAATTTGTAAGTCCCCTTGGCTGATATAGGATTTCTTTCATAGCATCTTTAAAGCTTGATCTTGAGATCTCTTCCTGATTTCTGAGGATGTGCCCACTTATCTCATCTTGGCCTTGAAATAAATGAACACATTATGAAATTCCACTTTCCTGTCAGCAAGTGCCAGCGTTTCATCACTGTGAGCACCCATGGACCAATTTCACAAGTCCAGATGAAGGCAAGGAAGATTTCTATGAGAAATTGAACCAGAGAAGGGAACTAGGGGATTAGCCATTTTGGATCTAATTCTCACTAACAGAGATGAAATGATAGACGGTGTTGAAGCCATAGGAACCCTGGGAGGAAGTGATCATGCAATATTAGAATTCAACCTTATAGAAGCACAACCAATAGAACACAGTCAAACTAGAGTCTTGGACTTCAAGAGAGCTAAGTTCAATACACTTAGAGAGGGCTTGGGAAGGATTCCATGGATGAGAATCCTCAAGGGGAAAACAACTCAAGAAGCTTGGGAAATTTTGAAAAATGAGATAATAAAAGCACAGTCTATCACAATACCAACAAAGAGGAAAAACAACAGCTCCCAAAAGAAACCAGCATGGCTGCATAAAGAACTCTCTGACAAATTGAAAGATAAAAAGGACAAGTATAGAAAGTGGAAAGAGGGGAACATAACTAAGTCAGAATATCAGCAAATAGCCCGAGCCTGCAAAGATGAAGTGAAGAAAGCCAAGGCTCAAAATGAACTGAGGCTTGCGACCAAAGTCAAAAATAACAAAAAAAGCTTCTTTCAACATGTAAAAAACAAGAAAAAAGTGACGGAAATGATTGGTCCATTAGTGGGTGGAAGTGGCAAGAAGGTGACAAGCAACAGGGAGAAAGCAGAACTATTTAACTCATTTTTTGCATCTGTCTTTACACAAAGAGAAAAAACAGACCAACCTATCAAAAATAGTGCCATAAAAAACAAAACAGAAACACAAATTAAGATAGGCAAGAAAATGGTTAGCGAGCACCTGTCCAGCCTAGATGAGTTCAAATCGCCAGGACCAGATGGATTACATCCCAGAGTTCTCAAGGAACTGTCAGATGTGATATCGGAGCCACTGAACTATATTTTTCAAAGATCCTGGAACACAGGGGAACTACCAGAGGACTGGAAAAGAGCTGGCTCTTTCCCATCCTCAAAAAAGGAAAAAAAATGGATCCAGGAAATTACAGACCTATCAGCCTGACCTCAATACCTGGGAAGATCCTGGAAAAGATAATCAAACGACGAATCAACGAACACCTAGAGGCAAACAAAGTCATTACTAAAAGCCAACATGGGTTTGTCAAAAATAGATCATGCTAGACAAATCTTATTGCATTCTTTGACCAAGTGACAAAATTAGTGGATCAGAGGAATGCTGTGGACCTAATTTACTTGGACTTCAGTAAGGCATTTGATAAAGTAGATCACAACCTACTACTTGACAAGATAGAAAAATGTGGGGTAGACAGAACCACCACCAGATGGATCCGTAGCTGGCTGACCGGCCGTACTCAGCGAGTGGTCCTCAATGGAACTGCATCTATATGGATGGAAGTGTGTAGTGGGGTGCCCCAGGGCTCTGTTCTGGGCCCAGTACTCTTCAACATCTTCATCAACGATTTGGATGAAAGGATAGATGGGGAACTCATCAAATTTGCAGACGACACCAAGCTGGCAGGAATAGCCAACACTCCAGAAGACAGGCTTAAGATACAGAAGGATCTGGACAGACTTGAACACTGGGCACTAACTAACGAAATGAAATTCAATGGTGAAAAAAGCAAGGTTCTACATTTAGGCAAGAAAAACCAAATGCACAAGTACAGCATAGGTGGCACTATGCTCAATAGTAGTAACTGTGAGAGGGACCTCGGAGTCCTAGTAGACAATCACTTAAATATGAGCCAGCAGTGTGCTGCAGCTGCCAAAAAAGGCCAACACAGTGCTAGGCTGCATTAACAGAGGGATAGAATCAAGATCACGTGAAGTATTAATACCACTCTTCAATGCCTTGGTAAGGCCAAACTTGGAATACTGCATCCAGTTTTGGTCACCATGATGTAAAAAAGATGTTGAGACTCTAGAAAGAGTACAGAGAAGAGCAACAAAGATGATTAGGGGACTGGAGGCTAAAACATATAAGGAACGGTTGCGAGAATTGGGTATGTCTAGTTTAACGAAGAGAAGGACAAGGGGGGACATGATAGCAGTATTCCAATATCTCAGGGCTGCCATAAAGAAGAGGGAATTAAGCTATTTTCCAAAGCACCTGAAGGCAGGACAAGAAGCAACGGGTGGAAACTAATCAAGGAGAGAAGCAGCCTAGAACTAAGGAGAAACTTCCTGACAGTGAGAACAATTAACCAGTGGAACAGCCTGCCTCCAGAAGCAGTAAATGCTCCAACACTGGAAGTTTTTAAGAAGAGACTGGACAGCCACTTGTCCGAAATGGTGTAGGGTTTCCTGCCCGAGCAGGGGGTTGGACTAGATGACCTCCAAGGTCCCTTCCAACTTTACTAATATGAACATTGCTGTACCATCTTGCTACTAGTGTAACAGATTATTTGAATAACTTCTGCTAGTGAAAACTTGTCATTCTGGGCAACTTCAGTGCTAAGGTAGGGATAATAACAACTGGAGTGGAGTCCTTGGGAAACAGTGGAGGGGGGAATAAATAACAACTATCTGCTGCT
The DNA here is from genome assembly GCF_016545835.1 of Crotalus tigris. Taxonomy (NCBI): domain Eukaryota; kingdom Metazoa; phylum Chordata; class Lepidosauria; order Squamata; family Viperidae; genus Crotalus; species Crotalus tigris. The sequence goes on along the minus strand of NW_024096751.1, from coordinate 1,978,585 downwards.
TCTGAGCAAATGTGTTGACCACAACGTGCATTGCTAACACAATATTCAGATATGCAAACAAACACAAAACTATCTGGGTGCATCTCTGGTCCAATCATTGACACCTACTTGATGAGTAGTAAATCAGCACAATCTTAAAGACATCACCCTTCCCCTCACCATGTGAGTGAAGCTGCTCCAATTGGTCCTAAACATAGTCCCTTTATATCATAAGAAACCAAACAACCAAGGACTGTTAAAAAGTCATTCAACATCAGCAGACTACAAGGCCCAGATCAAGTCCTACACTTCCAAGATGTAGTTAATAAAAAACCCTTTGGCAATTTACCACTTGTAGGAACCAGTTCTGAAAAGTAGATGCAGTTTAAATAAGTCATCACTCAGACTGCAACAACTGTACTTAGAATGAAAGCCAGGGCACATCAAGACTAGTTTGATGAAAACCATGGGACCATTTCATCACCGCCAGGCCAAGAATAAGGTCTATGCAGACTGGCAGAACAATCCATCATCTGTCTCCAAAAAAATAAAAAAGCAAATTTAAGCATTTGCAGTCAAAAGTACAGACAAAAACAATGAGATCAAGAAAGTGACCTCCAGATGAATTCAAATAAAGTAACAAAGAGGAGGGCATTCCTGCTGAGATCTACAAAGCACTAAGCCCAAATACCTTATAGGTGTCTCAAGACATCTTGGAAGTCATTTGGTCCACAGTGGAAATGCCTGATGATTTCCAAGCTGTCTTCATTGGGGCTCTCTGTAAAAACGTGGGAAGCAAATGAGATTACAGAAACTACAGAAGTATCTAACTATCTAACAAAATGAAATTCAATGGTGAAAAAAGTAAGGTTCTACATTTAGGCAAGAAAAACCAAATGTACATGTATAGTATAGGGGATACCTTGCTCAATAGTAGTAACTGTGAGAGGGATCTCGGAGTCCTAGTGGACAATCTCTTAAATATGAGCCAGCAGTGTGCTGCAGCTGCCAAAAAGGCCAACACAGTGCTGGGCTGCATTAACAGAGGGATCGCATCAAGATCATATGAAGTATTAATACCACTTTACAATGCCTTGGTAAGGCCACACTTGGACTAATGCATCCAGTTTTGGTCACCACGATGTAAAAAAGATGTTGAGACTCTAGAAAAAGTACAGAGAAGAGCAACAAAGATGATTAGGGGACTGGAGGCTAAAGCATATAAGGAAAGGCTGCTGGAATTGGGTATGTCTAGTTTAATGAAGAGAAGGACGAGGGAGACATGATAGCAGTATTCCAGTATCTCAGGGGCTGCCACAAAGAAGAGGGAGTCAAGCTATTTTCCAAGGCACCTGAAGGCAGGACAAGAAGCAATGGATGAAAACTAATCAAGGAGACAAGCAACCTAGGACTAAGGAGAAACTTCCTGACAGTTAGAACAATTAATCCTGGCAGTGGAACAACCTGCCTCCAGAAACGGTGAATGCTCCAACACTGGACTTTTTAAGAAGAGACTGGACAGCCATTTGTTTGAAATGGTATAGGGTTTTCTGCCTGAGCAGGGGGTTGGACTAGATGACCTCCAAGGTTCCTTTCAACTTTATTATTTTGGATCATCGCACAGTCAGCCAGATTTGGCATTTTGTCTACCTATCGAGTCCTTACCCAGGACCTGGGATAGGCAGATGTGGATGTTTGATGGTATTACAGGTATCATTGCAGGATAGAAGCAGTTCCCAGTAAGGCCGCCTTTTGCAATTCACTAATAGCGAATTTGTCAATGCCAATGGTGTTCAAGTGGTGCTCCAGTTGTTTTGGGATTGCACCCAAGGAGCCTATGACTATTGGTACTACCCTTGCTTGCTTTTGCCACAGTCTTTCTATTTCTATTTGTAGGTCTTTGTATTTTGTTATCTTCTCCAGTTCTTTCTCGTCTATTCTGCTGTCTCCAGGCACTGCCACATCTACTATCCAGATTTTTTTTGTCTTTCTTATCGACAATTGTTAAGTCTGGGGTGTTATGTTGCAAGTGCTTGTCTGTTTGAATTCTGAAGTCCCAGAGCAGTTTAATTTTATCATTTTCTATGACTTTCTCTATTTTATGATCCCACCAGTTTTTGCTTATAGGCAAATGATATTTTTTGCAGATCTTCCAATGCACCATTGTTTGCTACTTTGTCATGCTGCTGCTTATTTATTTATTTATTTATTCTTAAAATTTATAAGCCGCCTCACTCCCAGAGGACTCTGGGCGGCTAACAATAAAAATACATAAAACATAACAAAACAAACAGTACAAGAACAGTCATCCAGGGGTCAGATTTTATAAACCCCAGGCCTGCCGGAAAAGCCAGGTCTTAAGAAGCTTACGGAAAATCAACAGAATGGGAGTGGTCCTAATCTCCGGGGGGAATTGGTTCCAAGAGGTGGGCGCCATCACAGAGAAAGACCTCCTCCGCGGTCCCTCCAAATGGCACTGCTTGGCTGACGGGACCTGAAGGAGGCCCAGCCTGTGGGATCTAACCCGACGAAGGCTTGTAGTCAGTCTGTGCAATCTTCTTGCAGCAGCTTACCAGATGGTCCACTGTTTCTTCAGCTTCTTTGCATAGGCAGCACTTACTGTCTGTTGCTGTCTTCTCAATTTTGACTTTATATGCATTTGTCCTTAAGGCTTGGTCTTGTGCAGCCAGAATTAGTCCCTCGGTTTCTTTCTTCAATTTTCCTGCTCTTAGCCATTGCCAGGTTTTATTATTATCTGCTTTCCCAGCTATTTTTTTCATGTATTGGCCATGGAGTGCTTTGTCTTCCCATGCCTCTATTCTGTTCTTCATTTGGTCTTTCTTGTAGGCCAGTTTGGTCTCTCCAGTAGTCAGTAAGCCTTCCTGATATACTAATTTCAGTGCATCTTCACCATTGTTCTTCAGATATTCTTCCAAAGCCATTTTTTTTTCTTCAACCATCTGATGTATTTGTAGCATTCCACGCCCACCTATTTGCCTTGGTAGATAAAGTTTGTCAATGTCACTGCGTGGATGAAGGGCGTTATTTTTCTGGTCTTCCTATCCATTGCTTTTAGTTCTGCTTGAGTCCAGTCCACTATTCCAGCTGTGTACCTAATAGTATATTGTTGTATATTGTATATTGTAGTATATTGTTGAACTGCTTGGCAATGAGTGGGTGTAAAACAGTTAGATGTTTCAACCAAAACCCATGCAGTTCATCTTCACCTGGTGCTGACCAATTTTTGATTTTCCTTGCTCTTTTTTCTACCATTTTTGTTGTTCTTACTAGTTCTTTCATTTCAACTTCTGTTTTATTTGCATCCACCTCTTTTAACCAAGCCGCATCCTTGTTGTATTTCTTTGGGTTATCCCATATCTGCTTCCAGAACTGCACTGTTTCTTCCTTGTCAGGTACTGACTGATTCCTTGCAGTTTCTCCATTGATGGATTGGTAGAAACGTTTCTGATTGGATTGAAATTGGAGGTTCTGCCTATAGTTTGCAATTCGAGCTTCATAGCTACTGATTTTCCTGGCTATAGCTGTTATTTGTTGCTTTATTATTTCCAGTGCTTCCTTGATCTTCCTTGTTTCTAAGTGGTATTTCTTGATTAGGTATTCTTTGGTCTTCTTGTTCTTCAGCTTCTTTTCTTTCATCTGTTCTAGCTTGCTTGCATGTGATCTTAACTTGCTGATCTTATTTTCTAGTCTAACCTTCCATTTTTCTGGTGCACTGTTTGTTTGTTTTTCTTCTTTGTTGATTTTGCATCCCAGGTATTCAGTTATAACTGCAGCTGTGCTGTACATTAGTTGGTTTGTTTCTTGCAGTGAATTGGTGCTTATACTTGATATTGCAGTATTTGCATCTTTTAATGCTTGTGCTAGCTGTTTCTTTGAAACAAGCTTCAATGCAGGCAGCCTTATTCTGTTGTTTTTGTGCTGTTCTAGATGCTCAGTTATTCTTTGTTTCAATTCTTTTATTTCTTTAGTTAGAGGGTTTTGTTCTTCCTGAGGAAGAGGTGCCTGGTTTCCAAATGAGAACAGTTGTATATCTCTACTGGATTCCTTCACTGCCAACTCCCCCTGGTTTGCCTCTACATTCTGAATTACTTCTGGTAAGGCTTTGATTTCTTTGCCCTGGGTAAACCTTTGCAGTTCGTCCAATTCTGTTTCTGTGAATACTTTATTTCGTGTTATAAATCGGCGTTGATCTGCTAGTCTCTGTTCTGTTATTTCTGATTCTGGATGTTGTTCTTTCCAGAACTGGTGCATTCGTTTTAGATATCCTCTTCTTGTTGGACTTGATCTGTAGTAACAGATCATTATTTCTTTGTTTTCCATCACTGTGTATCTGCGACGGGTAAACACCTTTTCTTCCAGTAGTTCTGCAGCTGCTGGCCCTGGTTGCTCAGCCAACAGTCCTGAGTCCTGTAACCCATTTTTCACCAGATATCCAGGAACTCCAATATCTAGTGCGGACCTTGTTAACCCGGGCGACATCCGAGCCGGTATGGCATTCTGTAATTTACGTCTCACTATATTTTTATGGGAGAGACACTCTTTGTCTGACTCCTCTGATGAGACCTGTCCAGTATGGTTGAACCTCTGGCATAGCTCTCATCTTCCTCAGAGTACACAAGCCCCACAACCATGTCAAGGTAGTGCCTCACTGAGGGATTATTATTATTATTATTACTATTATTATTATTATCTGCTGTTCATTGCAGGCAAGATTTTTGCATGCATTCTCCTGAACAGACTTGTTACTGTCTTGGAAACGAATTTTCCAGAGGCATAGTGCAGTTTTCATCCACAAAAGAATATAACAGACATGACTGTCGTGAGGCAAGTCCAAGAGAAGTGCATCAAGCAGACCAAGCTTCTTTGTTTTTCTGTCTTCATTGTCCTGAAAAAGACATTTGACACTTTAAATAGGGAGGTGCTCTGGATCATCCTGGAATTTTAGGGATGTCCAAGAAACTGTGAAGTTGATTCAGCTACTCTTTGATAACAAGATAGATTATTTACAACAGTGACACATCATCTGCATTTGCCATTTCCAATGGGGTAAAACAGGGTTGTGTACTGGACCCAATTATATTCAATCTGTTCTTCACTTGCATGTTGTCACATGCTATCCAGAATCTGAAGGAAGGTGTGTACATTATGTGTTGTAGTAAGCTTGCTCCAGCCTGATGATAGCAGATAAATACATGATATGATGAAATGACCAAATCTTTAACAAATTGTCTGAGATTAAGTTTTACAATGAGTAGGATAACTGAAAATTTAGATCATCTAAAATAGGTGCTTACACTGGATCTTTGCTCATGTTTACACTTTTTCTTCCTAAATATGCTCACTTGCATATTACTTTTATCTCAACTGCAATGCTTCAGTTAGTTCTTTTGAAAAGAAGAAAAAGAAGAAAAATTCAGGAATCAAGCCACAAATGAGAAATGATAGTATGTAACTAAATGCACAGACAAACATTGGAAGGGATATCTCTCAGGAAAGCATGGGAGATGTGGCTTCCCATTATCCTCGGCAGATAGCACAGCCTGCAAAACATCACAGAAAACAGAAGAGTTCTGAGATATTTCCTTAAGAAGCCCGTAAGATAGGGCGTAATCAAAGTTTTGTATCATGTGTCAGCTGTGCCTCTTCCTAGTCACCTGCCATTTGGATTTCTGCAATGGGCTGTACATAGAACTGCCTTTGAAGATTATCCAGAAGCTTCAGCTGCTGCAAAATACAGTGATACAGATAGTGATGTGAGCCCTTTAGAATGGCACATTACACCTCTGCTTTAGGAACTGCACTGGTTGCCAGTCTGCTTCTGGGTCTCATTCAGTTATTCACTAGGCCAGTGATGGTGAACCTTTTAGAGACCGAGTGCCCAAACTGCAACCCAAAACCCACTTATGTATTGTCGGGTGCTGGATGGGCATGGCCCATTGGGTGGCTGTGGCCCACTGAGTGGGCATGGCCCATTGAGTGGGCCTAACCCATTGAATGGGCATGGCTTTGGTGGTAATGGCAGGCTGGGTGGGACTAAAAAGTTCAATCAATCAATTACAACTTTGTAAGATCTTTTTTTTCCCCGTGAGAAGTTGAAATTGACTGATTGAATTAACCTTTTTTTTTTTTTTGCATACTGTGGTGGAGGCCTAAAGCAAAAAGGTTTTATAAAACCCAACTGAAGGCCTAGGACTAAGGCGATGGCTCATGTGCCCACAGAGAGGGCTCTGTGTGTCACCTGCGATATAATGTATAACCTAGTGCCACCACGGCACTAGGCTATACATTATATTAATATAATATAATGCAAATATTAACATAACATAACAGTTATGTTATGAATGCATATAACTAACAGGTAGAGAGATGGTGTTCTTGCAGTTAGTTGCAAGGATGAAGTTTGTGAATATTCTCTCTTTCACTGTATCTCCTCCCTGGCTACACAGACTTCTGTTAAATCCCCAGTAGAAGTCATCAGGATGGAACCCTCCTAGGGACTTTTTTTTTCAGTAGGGGTCCTATTGTCCCTCTTAAAATTAACAGTTCCCTTTGGCAAATGGTTGGACAAGTTCTCATGCCTTCTTAGAAATTTGGAGAAATTGTCTATTCAATCTCACTTCCTAAAAATTTTCTAGAGATATTTGGAAAGGTTATCATTTCCAGCTTAGTTTTTCAATACAACGAAGCTACATCAGAAAACTCACAGAAAAATGCAAAGGAAAAAAAAATCTGCTAAAACATACCCTGTTCTTTCCTTTTCAACTGTTTCAGTGATGTAGGCGGATCCTGTGTTTATGTGAAGTAAGACTACTCAAGGATTGCCTCTGTTAGTGTCACATTTCCATAATTGCTCTGGAGAGCTGATCTTTCTTCGCTCCTACATTCCTGTTACTTTTTCCATGATATGTAATCTCCATTGACCTTCATAGTCTGACCACTGAAATTGATTTTTGTAAAGTGTCATCTGCTTTATAAATTGGTCTGGACTTGAATCTGTCTGAGTTAAAAGGTTTAAATTTCACACCTATTTGTGGCCGGGGAAGGAGGAGAAGAAAGGTATATGCATAACATGTGGCAAGGAAAGATTTGCTGCCCTGTCAAAACAGAAGTAAGCTTATGAATGTTCAGTAGCTAATAAAGCCTTAGAGGAAACAAAGGTGGAAAAAATGGATTGGTGCCAGCTGAAGCTAAATTGCAGGGTTCTTACAACCATTACTCTTGGCTTGTTTAAGATCTTAGGGAACAGAATTTGGGAAATGCTATCCCTGGCATGATATGGCCCACCTAATACAAATCCTTATTGAACAGGGCTTGCTGCATTCAGCAACTCCTTTGAATTTCAATTTAGCTGAAATTCAAGACACAAAGCTGAATCCAATGGGAAATCTTGTACAGTTCCTGTAGGTATTAATATTTATTTATTTATGCATACAGAATAAAGAATCCTGCATAAAAATGATAAATTCCTTTTATGCACCTTTTATGTTACAATACATTTCATGCTGTTCATAAGCATCTAGATACAGAACACAAGAAATTTATTGACCAGTTTATCTTTGCACTTGATTCTCTGTGTAGAGATCATGCATAGCTTTCTCAACAAACTTTCAACAATGGCTTTTAGTGAACGGGTATTAATTTGAAAGTAATACTCCTATAAACAAATACTGACTAAACTAATTGGACCTTTGAGAAACCCCCAAAAGTTAGCTCTTTCCAAATCTTAAATCCATTTCTTTTTGCAAAACATCTCAGTGTTTGTCTCCTTTTTTTTTAAAAAAAAAAAAAACATTTCTCTAAAAAGAACTAAGTTTTATTATGGATCGCAAACTGCTTTTTCAGTAATAATAGACAGAATTATCTATTACTATTTGGTTATTACTTGGAATATTAACAAGGGCCTTGGGAGGAACTTCAGAGATTTTGTTTTATTATTATTACATGGAATTCCAAGTGGATGTAAATACATTGACAGACTGAGAAGCACAGTGATTGATGAACTCTAGCATCAAAGATTTTTGAAAGACATTTTTTACATTTACTCTAACTTAATTTCCTGCTTGGCAGAAAATCTTGTAGACCAGTGGTTCCCAATCCCTGGGCCATGGCCCATTACTGGGCCAGGAGCTGTTCATAATCAGGCCTCTTGCATCACCCCTTGCAAGAGCCATGGGGGAGCTCATGCCCACCACTCACACAGAACCATCCCCTCTTTCCCCCCGCTCCCCGGTGCCAGTCTGCGAAGCTGGAAAGGTTGGGGAACTTTGTTGTAGACAATTGGAGAGCTGAACAGTGAGTAAAAGAAAAGAAAGACTTACCAAAATGTAGAGCACTTGCTGAAATTTATTCTCCCGTCTCTTGAGTGTGACAGGTTGAAAACAAAAATGCTTTAGAGCAGCATGTCCAACTCATGATCCATAGTCCGCATGTGGACCTGGACAGTTAATAATGTGGCCCCATAAAATTGTAAACTTTTAACACTATGTAATGATATTTATATACATTAATACTTTATATGCAGCCCTAAACAATTCCTCTTCACTTAGTGTGGCCAAGCAACTCAAAATTTGGACAATCATACTTTAGAGCAGACCTAAGCATTTTGCAGGTCCCAGGCAATATCTGGCCCTTTGGCTGTCCCTGAATGGCCCATGTGAGGTCAATTGGAAATTAGAAATCAAATGTAAATAAATGTACATCATACATGCAATATAATTGCATTCCTTTTATTTTAAAAGAGACTGATACTTTTTTTTACTTTATGAAAGTATGTATGCATGTGTGCTTACAGTAATCAAAACCATATAATTTACTGATTTTTATAAAGCAATACAATTAATATTGAACAGAATTCAGTTCAGCCTATTGATTTGGACCTCCACCACAGTCCCAGATTCTTTTTTTTAAAATATATTTTATTGATTTTTTAACATAAACACCTTGATATCTGGTAAACAGCATGTTGTCTGGGTTTATGTTTACAAAGTAATCATTAACAGTCACTTTCTGTATTCCAAAGTCCACATAATAGCTTTACTTGATTTTCTCTTCTTCCAATAATATTCTCTTTGCAACCTTAAATTAATACAATTCTTATTAATTTGATAAGTAACAATTAAATATAAAGATTTTTCTAAAATTTTTACCAATAATAGTCACATCTATATCATGCTTTTTTTCTATCTTGTTATCTTGGTTGCCTTGTCATGAATCCTGTTTATAATTCTTATTTAAATTTATTTTCCATACAATGTTCAAAACATTCTTACTGGTTAAAATTTTCCCAGAGTTATATGGATATGGATATGGATAGAGATATAAAGATATAGAGATATGATATGAAATTATATGTTACCTTGCATGGTTTCCTAATCATTTCGTGAAGTCCTGTCAGAAAAATTACTTCTGGAAAAGAAGTGTTAAAGAAATATGCAAAATTTTTCCCAGTTTAATTTTCTGAAAAGATAAAGCAGATTATCTGGGAGAAATCAAACACTAGCTTAATCCTATTGGTTCTATTTGTATTTGTCCCAACCATTTATCGGTCAGGCGTGGAACACTCAAACTGTGTCCCAGCAAGCCTCAAGAGATTTGATGACAGTTTTAAAAAATAAGGTAGCAGTATGTGATTATCTCTCATAGTAGGTCTGTAATGATTATAGTGTTTGAGACCTTCAGAGTTTCTAATCCATAGCAAGGAGAATCTAATGAAAGAATGGGCTACTAGATCAAAAGCTGCTCATTATTTTCTGCTAAAAGATTTTAATGACAGAACACTAAAGTTAACAGTATAAAATGTTCTTGAATGATTCAGGTTACATTGGAAGAGAAGCCTGACCTACAAATAAATTCTCAGTCAACTTTTCACAATGTCAAGATGTAGTTTTTCAGATAGTACAGAATTTATTTACGGAACTCTTACTGCAAGAACTAAACAGATACTTAGAATAACATAGAATAGCAGAGTTGGAAGTTTCAACTTTTTATTATTATTATTATTATTATTATTGTTGTTGTTGTTGTTGTTGTTAAAATAGTGATTTTAGGAAATCACTATGAAGAAGAAAAGCTATATCGGATTCCTGCTTTTTAGCTGATGTGCAAAACTTTTTCTTTAAAGTAGACGTAGTTCTTGCTAGACTAGAAACAGATCTGGCATGCGCTAATAATCATGGATATCTTTGTAACTGGGCAAAAGTGTCTCTCATCAAATGGAATTAATTTAATGGACAGATTTGACAAGTGTGTTAGGAAGTCAGGAACAATCTTATTCTCATCATTGTTTAAGACTCACTTAATCTTTTCTCTTTTGTCATAATGGGAAAACTTAATGGCTTAGGCTTCTATCAACTAAGTCTATTTCCTAATGGTACCTACCTAGTAGGAGATATGGCCATTAAATCAGAGTGAGTTCCCCATCCTTATTTTAATATATTTTCTATCTTGGCTTATATTTTCAAACTAATTGAAGCTTCTAATTATGGAAAAGGTCTTGGCAGAGTAGGTAGTTCCTTGCAGGCATAACAGAAAGGTCCTAACTTTCTTCTTTCCCACAGGACTGTTGTGCCTGAGGATTTGTTGCTGTCTCCTCCGGCTTTCTAATATTCTAATGACTTCAGCTATGTTACCTCAGAATATTCTTTCTGAATTTCTGCTTCTTTTTCCCCTGTTCCCTGATTATCTTGCTTCAAACTCCTTCCCTTGCGATTAGCAGCACAATCTCAAAATGCAGTAATTGTTTATAGGCTTTGAGATTGGCCAGTTCAGTGGCCTTTAAGGGCTACAGAGAACTACATGCCTTCCAAGCAAGGAGAGGAAAAGCAACTATTTGTATTGCCTATGAAGACTTGGTATCAACAATACTTAGCTTAACTCTATATTCAGTTTACAACACCTGTTGGATCTGTCTTGAATTTTGTGCCTTATGGCTCAATCTTCTGCTGTAATTTGAACTTCCTTGCTTTTTCCCTCCTGTTGTTTGATTTATTTCTTTGTTTATCTTCCCAGGGAAGAAACGTGAAAAGCCTGAAACTCACATTTGGTATACTTTGGGTTGTTTTTTCAATCCATGGACTAGTATGATGAACTATTTCCCATGGCAGAGGGGCTAAACCTTTTGCGAGCATTTAGGATCTAACATTTAGTGTCTAACATGCAGGAAAGCATATAGAGCACTCTCATTCAGTGTCTTAGTCCCACCATGTGAATGGAGTTTGAACAATATTAAAATGACTCAGTCTATCTATCCCATTGGCATGCCCAGAAAGCAGGAATGGTTCATCATAACAGAGACACTGTAGATTTTGCTGAGTTTCTTTTTGGACATGGTTAGACTGTGGATAGAAATAAAACTAGTGTTTTATTACAGAAGTTATACATATAGAGCTACTCTGAGCTGCAAAAATTTTATAATTATTACATGGCACAAAAGAGATACAGAAAAGATATATTATTTGCTGCCATCTAATACTCGTCCTGATTTTTGCAGCACTATTAGGGCTGTCCTTCATACATAAATTCATAGAATCTTTCCATTAGGTTTTTAAGCCCCAATCTCCTGCTTAAATGCAAGAATCTGTGTTAAATTAGTATATGTTGGCTGAGCTCAGAGATATCCTCATGAAGAGGATTAAAAAAAGTCAAGATGGCCACAATCATGCAACTGAATCCTCATTTTTTTATGTCTGTTGTGAGGCATGTAAAAAAAAGACTCAAGCTTCAGTCACATGGATGTGGCTGCCATCTTGACTTTTTTGACACCCCGTGAGGAGACTCCTCGCTAACTAGCTTCTGCTTGTCCTATATAATAAGGGGATTCAACCTGCTTGTTTAATAATTAGTTCGATAGTTATTTTTTTCTGATATTCAACTGGAATCCTGCATATGTGAAGGATCCCATCTTTTTTGCATTACATTTTCTTGTATTGAAGTACATCTCTTCTATGTCAGAAACATAAAGATAATAATTGATTTATAATTTCTTTCTGGGAAGACACAAAGCTGGGGAAGAGCTGATGTAAACAGTAGCTGATAATTGAAAATTGTGATGGTGTGTATTAGTTGAGAACCTGGACATGAAATAGAACTGCAGATGAGCTTGGAAACTCATTAAAAATCTCAGGTGGAGAAAGAACCCAACCACAGCAAAATCATATGGATGTAACAGCAGACCAAGTAGCCAGCCAGCTGCTGAAGAATAGAAAAACACAAGATAAAAAGGTGTGGAAACAAGCTATCTGAACAAAGGAACAAGAGGCGAAGCTATTAAATGTCTTTCTTGTGGTATTCAAGCTGGAGGAAACTACAGAGATTATAAAAACAAATAAAGTAGCAAGTATTGATATCATAAGAACAAAACAGATAAAACAGTTTAGTCTCTGTACTCTGGAATGGCTCCTGTAATTGATTAACAACTATATAGCTGAATTTAAGATCCTGAAATTGTGGAGGCAGGCTAGAGGTGCTCTCTTACTGAAACACAGCAAAGACAAAGATGATCTGTAAAATTACCTACAGTATCCTTCCTCTATCACAGGGGTTCTCAACCAGGGATGCTTGCACCACTTGGATGTGCAAGATGATATTTGAAAACTTGGGTTTTCAAAATTATAGTATATATGCATACTTTGTTGCCATTATTTCGAAATTTGTAAGGGGTGCAAGAATATATCAGAAGCATTTTAGGGATGCGGGGTATAGAAAAGGTTGGGAATCACTGCTCTATCATCTCTACAAGGCAGTGGAATGGATAATTCTCAGCCATATCTCAAAATTTATTGGTGAAATGATCATAAGGATGCAAGCAGGGTTTAGAGCAGGGAGGTCCTGTGTGGCCAAATCCTAAACCTTATGCAACATACTGAAGATGGTTTTGAAAGAAAGCTAATTGCTGGAGTGGCTTTCACCAACCTAACTGCAGTACATGACACTTTTAACCATAGAATATTGCTATGCAAGTTAAATAATATCCCTGGACACAATAAGCTTACCAGGGTCATTGGCAGCTTCTTCCTAAAGCAGAGATTTTATATGATGCTGAATGGTAAGAACAATAAATGGAAGATGCTGAAGAACAGGTTGACATAAGGAAGTGTATTGTCTCTGACATTATATAACATTTATACGAATGATCAACCAGTCCCAACAACACATGTCTATTCACCTATGCAGACAATACAATACTGGCTGCACAAGGATCAATTTTTGATGAGATAGCTGGAACTTAGGGTAGTGCTTAAAGAGGATATTATAACATCAACCACTGAAAGCTCAATCCAAATAAGACCCAAGTGTATGTTTTCCACCTCCAAAATCGAGATGCAAGAGAAGAGTTGGATATTATGTGGCAAGGGTATTGTCTACAACACTGTCCAACTCCAAAGCACTGTACCTTTTAAACAGCAATGCCTGAACACTAAGGCTAAAGTCAACTTGAGGAACAGGGAACTGAAAAACTTCAACAGGGATCTCAACCATTTACATTGTGCACATCAGCTTTGGCCTTTAGCATCTCTGCAGCAGAGTATGCTTCTCCGATGTGGGGCATATCCGCATACATGAAACAAGTTAATGTTGCTATCAATGAAGCAGTACGTTTAGTGACAGGATGTCTCAAACCTAACACAATTGAGAAAATATCTCATCTCATTAACATTGCCCCACCTAAGCTCAGGAGACAGGTTGTAGTAAATGCTGAGAGAATGAACCTTGATGTACTCTGAACAGACATATGCCCCAAGGCAGTAAACTCAGATCTAGGAATAGTTTTATGGCAAGAACATTCTTGAAGGTACATAAGAATAAAATTGAATTAAAAGATGGAGACCATCAAGCAAGGAATAATGTTCAAGGGGGAATATGGCTGAAGGATCTGACCAAGTAGTGTGATACTTGGAAGACCCTGAAGAGGTTGAGGGTTAGAGTGCCTAAATGTAAGACCAATATGCTCAAATGGAGGCTCCTAGCATATAATAACATGCTGTGTGAATGTGGAGAGATGCAGAGCCTGGCCCATCTGTTAGTATGTTGGCTTCTATTAGAAACAGGTACCGATAATGACTTATTTTTGGCCAATAACAAAGCCAGAAAGATGGCTTCATTCTGACAGTTTAAAGTTTGATCTAGACATGGAATAATAATAATAATTGATTTGGAGTTATTTTATGTGAAATATTATTTAAATGATGTACCATCTCTGACCTCGGTACATGTATCCTAAACAAGCTGTTGCAGATGAAGTGGAATTAGTAAGAAGAATTTGCAAACCTTTTCTTTAGAATATTTTAATATTGAAAACTCCATTAGAGATATTTCTAATCGTGCCCAAAGTATACCAGTTTAATTTGTCCATCTTTTCCTTCTGACATAAATTAGAAAAATAATATGTTGCATTTTTGCTTTTATTGCTTTAACTGGAGTGGATTAAATATATTAAAAAGAAAGGCAATTGAAGCTATATGGCATTGTTAGCTTAGTATACACTGCTTCCCAGTCTTCATTGTTTTTATTGGAAATAAGCTTTGACTGTTGGTGATAGAGAACATATAGGATAATGGAGTGGTGCCAGGAGTATTGTTCTTCTAAAGAAACAATGAATTACACAATAATGACCCTTGGGCAAAAAGAAAATTGTACTTTAAAAAAGTAGTCATTTAAGATTATTTTATGAAACCAGATAAAACTGTTTTAAACAGTGCTGGCTACAGGGATATTTTGTAGGGTTCTTTGCATTTCATTAGCTAATAGTATTTTTGTGTGCTATTTGTTTATTGGCCATTTATAAGGATACTTAGCTTGCCCCTAGCAAATGCTCCAGCTAAAGTTTGATTTACAATTATCCACAACTGTATGTAGGTGTCACCTCATATCTACACTATGAAAGGGTTGATGGGAAAATGTAATGCCTGTAGATGAGTATGTGCACAGCTCCTAAATCCCAACTGCATGATATGCGGAGATGTGTGTCCTACATGCTGATTGGTTGATCCAACTTCTGTTCTGTGCTTTGCTGTTTGAGTGCCCTCTAGCCAGAACAAACATTTGCAGAGTATAAATGAAACAACCATGCAACGGTCTCCAAATGATGATGCATATCTTCCCTGACATGCAGTGATATTACAGCAGATTGGGGAATTATGGGCTGTATACCTTGTCTTCTTAGATGAATACTGGTGGTCATGCTAATGGGTAAGTGAACTTTCCTACTGTTGATGGCACTATAAGGGACCTGGAATCTGTGCTTCTATTCAGATCCATTACATTATTTCTGGAAGAGATTGGGAGATTTGGTTGATGAAGAAAGAGGCCACCATGGAAAGTCCCCTCAGACATCCAGACACGTGCAGGTAGACCTGATTCTGTAGTGAGCACAATATTTCTGTTGCATCACAAAATCAACACGTGCATTTCACTTCATACCAGCATCCCCCATTAAAACCAAAAATAATGTTTAGTATCAGTTTTGCTGCTATGACAATTATTCATGTGAAAAATCATCCAATGTTTATAATGAGATCCTGCTGTGTACAGTGAACACAGGATTAAAACAAGATTCAAATCTTCACTTTCCTCTTAGTTTGCTCCAGGGTTAGCCTACAGTTGTCAAGCTCACTTAGCCATAATATTAATGCAAAGATAAAATGGGAGCCTATGTACACTTTTTTTATTGGAGGTGCCTAAGTGTAGAGAAGAGTGCATTAAAATGTTTCAAATTCAGAATAAAGGATGCTGCTCTGAACTGCTTGGAGGAAGAAAAGGGAATACACAATAAAAAAATAATACATGTGCTTGATTTGAGAAGGTAGCAAAAACTTCTTTTTGGAAGGATATAAATGACCCTTAAAGAGAAGCCTATAACTAACATTTCATGAGGCAAATAAACTCAGAATATATTTCAGTTTCAATGGCATGATACACTGTTGTACTATATCTTTTTTGACACTACAGTTGTTAAATGGGTCTTTGCACTCTTTCACCAACATAAATACATCATGTCTGAGTAGTATACCACAAAGAATTCTACCCAGCCTCCTCTTTTGCTGATTATAATGCTGAACTTAGAGGCTTGTTCTTTCCACAAAACATTGAATTGATTACCTGCTGCTTCCCCATTATTTTATTACATGCTTTTAAAAAATAAATGGTCATAGGTAGAAATGGCCCTTTGGCTTTTTTCAGGGTGATGGCTGGTATAATTTAAGTGTAGCACAGAGGAATTCTCCCAATTTCTTTGGTTAGAGAGGAAAGTGTGATTTCTGTTTGCAGAGTCAATGAAGATCCATTGCTTTCCTCTTTGTAGCCATGCTAAGATGAAAATAACTCATTTTTGAGTCACTCATAAACTGCCACAGAAATTATTTGATTATTCCATTTCCAGTATGGTCTTTTGCTTGTTTCTGGACCATGTCAAAGAAACACAGGGCTAAAACTGTGACTTAATTTGGAAAGGGCACAGGTCAAATTTGGTTCTACTCTTCCCTTAGGCACAGAAGACAGCTGGATGATCTTGGGCCATCCTTCCTTCTCAGCCCTATTCAGCCTCAGGCACTGTGACAAGTTGATAGATAAACAAAATCCCTTGTTGCCTCATGCATTGATAAGCTTCACTCTAAAAACAGAAATTAGGCAGAATAACAGCGACAAATATCAGTAAAGCGTACAACTTGCAAATTAGGCAGAAGTTCTATCAAAGAGTTGCCTTGAAGTGAGATGGGTGGCAAATAAATCAAACAAATAAATAAAATAAAGAGGTTGTTTGAGGGGTACATTATTTCTGAAGGCTTTCTATAAACCAACATTGTTTCTGAGAGTTTGGCCATCAAAAGCAAGAGTATAATAGTTATCATCTTGATTTACGATTTACACAGAGTGAAGAGTTGTGTTTTGCTGAGTGAATGTGCAGTTACATGTCATTCATTTGTACTTAACTTGTGCCCATAAGAATAATTAAAGCTGAGGAAATGTCATTGTTCCTTTTTGTCTTCCAGAACAGGTTTTCAACCTTGTTGGAAGTGAACACCAAAGGCTTTGAATCCCCTTACCACTTTTCCTTTACATCTCATTTTAGCACTTCATTTTGATTTTGTAGCCTCCAGAAATATAGTTTTATGCATACAAATGATATCAAGTTAATGCCAACAACATATTGTACAGCTTTTCCTGCACCTCTGGATAAATATAACATTATAGTGTTTTGTTATGTGTGAATGTGCATTTAAAAAAAAACTACTCTGATCTCTGACACCTGTCATCCCCACAAATTTGAACCACTGTCCTCAGGAGTGAAAGATCTAATTAACACACAGGCTGTGGTGTGATGACAATAGCTTGCTTTCACAGTATTTTGAGTAGTACCATAGTTCTTTCAATTCACAGTTAAAGCCTGAAAGGGGTAGTTTTTTACATGAATAACAAGGATTTTGTATTTTTTTTCCTTTGTGAAAATACCAAGATTCCTTTTAATTTTTTTAAAACATGGCAAAATAGTTGAATTATATAAAGGCAAATAATGTATATTTAAATCTAGTCTGCAGAGAATTCTATCTTTGTATAAAGCCAAATGTCTCTTGAGTTCTTTGATAGGGAATGTATGATATTTGAAAAAAATCAAGAATTTTTCTGTCCTAGCTGTAATCCAAATTATATAAATAGACATGGCCAAGGGGACCATATATATTAAAATGCTTTAAACTACATATTAAGAGCAACAGTTCTCTGTCTAGTATGCAAATTGTATGCTTTACCTTTTAAATAGCATTCATCTTGCTCATAATAATAAATGGATCAGTATTGGCAGTGCAATAATTAAAAACAAGAGGCTGATTGTCTTGATTAATTCATTTTTATGAAGCTCCATAGATATCATTTATTTCAATAAGAATTTAGATAATTCTATTTTATATAAACACATGATAAAATTCTGTAATACTTCTTTTGTATTCTTTTTTTTTTATTGAAAATTTTTTAAGAGTTTTACAAATAACAACAAACAAAGCAACCCTCACCCAATCCCTCCCAAACCACCCCCTCCCCCCCCCGAACTTCCCATAACTGAATATAGGCTTATTTAAAATTTTAAAAAACCTAAACAAATTTTAACAACTTATAAAATAATTAATAATAAAATATAAATGGCATAAACATTAAAAAAAGAAGTACTTAAAAAGAAAGAAAAAAAAGAAGAAAGAAAGAAAGAAGAAGAAAAATAGGAAAAAGAAAAAAAAGAAAGAAAAAGAAAAAAGAGAAAACAATCTATAAAATATCAAACATTTTTATACAAGTTATAAAAAAGCTAAATGATATTTTTTATATCCAATTTATATTGTATAAAATTTATCCATTTTTCCCATACAACAAAAAATTTCTCTTGTGATTGCTCCTTTAAAAAAGCCGAAATCTTTGCCATTTCCGCCAAATAAGAAACTTTAAAAAACCACTCCTGCAAAGTAGGCAAAGATTCCTTCTTCCAATATTGCCCTACTAGCAGCCTTGCAGCTGTAATCAAATTTAACATCAATATAACCTCCTTAGCATCACAATCAGTAACAATACCTAACAAAAATAATTGCGGGGTAAATTTTACCCTCCTTCTAAAAATTCTCTGAATATTCCACCATATCTTAATCCAAAAAGCTTTTATGTTTTTACACGACCACCAAATAGGTAGCGTCCAAACAACCACATCTCCAACATTTAGGCTGTAGATCAGGGTACATAATAGACATTTTTTGTGGATCAAGGTGACATCTATAAAACATTTTGTAAAAATTCTCCCTTAAGTTCTGGGCTTGTGTGAATTTAACATTCCTCACCCAAATAATTTCCCAGGTATCCAGTGGGATTGGTTCACCAAAATTTTGTGCCCATTTAATCATACAATCTTTGATTAATTGATTAAATTAATTTGATTAATTTGATTAATTCAGATTCTGAATCCAATTCCACTAGAACCCCGTAAACCCTCTTAATGTGAGTGTGTCTTTGATCCTTTACTTGTTTAACAAGGTTTTGATCTTCTCTAAGCCAGCCCAAATTACAATCCGTCTTCCATCTGTCCACTATTTGTCTATATTGAAACCATGAATAGATAATATTTTCATGTACTAAATCTTCCAAAGATTTTAACTGCCAGTTTTGACCATCCCATCTAAGTAGTTGTGTATAAGAAACCCTATCCATTTTAACTCCTCTCCTTATCCCTTCTATCGCATGCCAAGGTATGGCCCATAAAGGTATTTTAAAATCACTCTTATAATACTTCCTCCAAACTCGAAGTAAAGAAATCCTTATAATATGTGATTTAAAAACTCGATCCACTTTTTTATTAAAAATTAAATAGGCATGCCATCCAAAAAGTAAATCCCAACCCTCCAGATGGAGTATTTCTACATTTGTTAAATTTACCCAATCACTAATCAATGTTAAAACCACAGCATCATAATATAATTTCAAATTCGGTACCTTGAGTCCACCTCTCTCACGAAAATCTTGCATAATTTTAAGCTTTACCCTTGGTTTTTTCCCTGCCTAAATAAATTTATTAATGCCTTTCTGCCATTCATTTAAGTTAAGCTCATTCTTTAAAATAGGTAACATTTGAAACAAAAAAAGAAATTTTGGTAGGACATTCATTTTAATCACTGCAATTCTACCCATAAGAGATAACTGTAACTTATCCCAATTTTTCAAATCCTTCTGTACCCTGATCCACAACTTTTCATAATTATTCTTATACAATTTTGCATTAGAAACAGATAATGTAACCCCCAGATATTTTACCTTATCAACAACTTCAAAATCTGTTAAATTAACCAAGATCTGTTTATCACGATTAATCATGTTTTTAGGTAATATTTTAGTCTTATTATTATTAATTTTGAAACCCGAAACACAACCATATTGATGAATCAATTGTAATAACTTTACTACAGAGTAAGTAGGTTGAGACAGAGTAACCACCAAATCATCTGCAAAAGCTTTTAACTTATATTCTTTTTTGTTAACTTCTATTCCTTTTATTTCTTGCGACTCCCGAATTTTGATCAACAAAATTTCCAATGTTAAAACGAACAATAACGGAGATAATGGACATCCCTGTCTTGTACCTTTTTCTATTGTAAAAACCTCTGACAAACCCCCATTAACAATAAGTTAAGCAGTCTGTTTTTTATATATGGCACATAAGGCTTGTGATATTTTTTCTCCAAAATTCATCTCTTTAATTAAACTTAACATAAACTGCCAATTCAGTTGGTCAAAGGCTTTTTCAGCATCTAAAAATATCAG
This sequence comes from Crotalus tigris, assembly GCF_016545835.1. Classification (NCBI taxonomy): domain Eukaryota; kingdom Metazoa; phylum Chordata; class Lepidosauria; order Squamata; family Viperidae; genus Crotalus; species Crotalus tigris. Next base: position 1,958,302 of record NW_024096751.1, on the reverse strand, counting down.
CCCTGCAGAGATTTGGTTGTTCTTATCTAAATATTCTAATAAATTAATAATTTGTCTAACATTATTTTTCATATACCTTCCAGTTATAAAACCCGATTGATCCTTATGTATAAGCTGCTGCAGAACCCCCATAAACCTATTAGCTAAAATTTTTGCAAAAGTTTTATAATCCACATTTAAGAGAGATATAGGCCTATAATTCTTAGGTAAAGTGAGATCTTGATCCTCTTTTGGAATCAAAGATATAAAAGCACTGCGCCATGACGGAGGAATCTCTAAACCCTGTAATATATTATTAAAAAGCTCACGTAAAGGTTGAGTCATCTCTTCTACTAAGGTTTTATAATAAATAGATGTCAAACCATCCGTACCCGGCGCTTTACCTAGTTTTAATTGCTTAATGGCTGTCACAATTTCCTCATTAGTAATTAAACCATTAATTTCTTGTTTCTGATCTTCTGTTAGTTTAGGAAAATTGGCCTTACTTAAGTAATTATTTATATCTATAGTTTGTACATTAGTGCTCTTCTATAATTTCTGATAATAATCTAAAAAAGATTTCTTAATCAATTCTTTCTGATAAACCAATTTACCATTATAATTTATTTTGTCTATAATTCTCTGTCTCTGTTTCTTTCTTAACTGATAGGCCAACCATCTCCCTGGTTTATTAGCATTACAAAATGTATTTTGTTTCATAAACATTAAGTTAGTTGCAGCTTGGCCAGCCATCAACATATTAAATTGTGTTTTTAACAATTTTATAGCTTCTTTAACCTTTTCATCTGAGGGGTTTGAAATCAAAGACTTCTCTTTTAGTTTAATCTCATCTTCCAATTCTTTACGTTTCTGAGTCTGCTTTTGTCTATGAACATTATTCATTTTTATCAAAATGCCACGCATAAAGGCTTTACCTGCATCCCATACCATTGACATTGATGTTCCCTTATACATATTTAAAGCAAAATAATCCTTTAAGCATTCCTTTAATTTTTGAACATTTTTTTCTTGTTTAAATAAATTCTCATTCACCCTCCAAGATCTCCTCTCCTCTTTTTCAGCAGCCAATTCCATCCAGACTGGACTGTGATCCGTCAATGACCTAGGACAAATTATAACATTCTTCACCCTATTATATAAATCAGTTGTAATCAAGAAGAAATCAATACTTGAAAAAGATTGGTGTCTATCTGAAAAAAAGGTGAAATCTCTTTCCTCTTGATTACGTTCACGCCAATAGTCTCTCAACTACCAGTCCTCTTTCAAATCAAAAAAGGCTTTAGGTAATTTAGCCTGTTTAAAAAAAGTAGAAGAACCTTTTTTGTCCTTTTGTGTATCTAAAACACCATTCCAGTCTCCCATTAATATCACAGACCTATAGTCCAACAAAATTATTTTCTGATGTAACAACCTATAAAATTGTTCCTGTTGCTGGTTTGGTGCGTACAATCCCACTATAAGTATTTTCTTACCATATAGGCCAAGTTCAATCATAACATATCTTCCTTGAGAATCTGATTCTACCAGACAAGCTGATAGACTTTGCTTGACATAAATAACCACACCCCCTTTTTTCCCAGGGGCAGGAGATACAAAATGAGATCCCAAGCGAGCATTAATTAAATATTTTTGATCTTTAGGTAAAATATGAGTTTCCTGCAAGCAAATAATATCATTATTATGTTGCTTTAAATAATGAAAGATTTTCTTTCTTTTCTGCGGGGAATTGAGACCGTTAGCATTCCAGGTCAGGAACTTTGCCATCTCCCTCAACCAGGAGCCTGGAGAAGACTGCCTGAAGATCTGCCACTGAAGACTGTATTGCAGAACTCTTGGGTCTTGCTCCTCCCACCGGCATCGAAGCACTCTCATGAGAAGATTCTTTAGCTTCTTTCTTCTGTTGTTCCTTTTCCTTACGTTTATGTGCTGCACGGGTCATTCTCTGCTCTTTGACCTCTGCTTGACGCAGCCATTCCACCTGTCCAACAGCCATCAAACCTAATCCTTCAGACTGCTGTTCCACCTCTTTGCCACTCAAAGCTTTCTGAGTCATAGAAGAAGATGAGCCTGCTCCCAGGACCGAGTTATAAAACTCTTTTGCTTTAGTAACAGTGTTAAGTCTGTAACGTGTCCCTGCATGGCTCAAAACAATACCCATCGGAATCTCCCATCTGAATGGCATCAATCTTGTTTTAAGTTCGTTGGTTAAAAAAGCAAAGTCTTTTCTACTTCTTAAAATTTTAGATGGGATTTCCTTTAAAATGATGACATCTTGGGCAGCAATCTGGAACCTCTTGTTGTAAAAAGCTTGTATAATCTCATTACGCAGAGACCTCTTAGCGAAGTAAATCACCACATCTCTTGGCAGATTCTTTTGTTTCGCAATCCAGGAGTTAACTCTGTAAATTTTTTCCACTTCTCTACATAATTCATCTTTATCTGTATTCAAAACGACAGCTAAATCATTAATCACCATCTCCATCAGATCTTGATTCATATCTTCTTTAAGACCCCTAATTCTCAAAGCATATTCCATTTGTCTATACTGAGACATAAGAATATCATCTTGTGAGGTTTCCATCTTTTTTTCCATATTTTGGAATTTGTACTCAAGGAAATCTACTTTCTCTGCAACTTCTTCCACTCTGGAGTCCAACTTCACGACCACAGAAGCCAATCCAGATAAAGCTGAGACTATATCTTGCCTCAGAATAGTATTATTCTGCACTAAAAGCTCCTTCATTTCCTTCTTCATTTCCTCTTTGCATTCAGACTTGCTCTGTTCAAGAAGTTGCTTCATTTCCTCCCTGATTTGAGACACAGCATTTCCCATTATATCTTTAATATCTTGTGTAGACAAGCCTGGGGGGGGAAGGAGAAGATGGAGGTGTAACCTTAGGTTGCTGCACTGGTGGTGTTACTTTAAGTTGTTGTTGTACAGTTGCAATTACAGGAGAAGAAACCACCTTAGAAACTATTGAAGCTGGTTGTCTCTTTGAAGCCATTTTTTTAGAAAATCTTGTTCTCTCTTTCTTCTTAAAAAGGAATACTAAAATCTTTAAAATTAAAAAAAGACCAGGGAGAGTGCCAAAAAAGAAAAACTTCCAAAGCACTTTAAAAGAAAAAAGAAAAAGAAACTTAAAAGAGAGAAAAAACAATGCTAAGCATACGTTTCATTTAGTCCGTCTTTTCTTTCCAGAGATAGAAAAAAAAAACACTTTCAAAACGCCATTTTACTTTCACTCTCACTCTCCGCCCGAAAGAAAAAAAACAAAGAAAAAAGAATCAACATAAGCTAAAAAAGAAATAAGGAAAAATAAATCTCTAACTCTAAGTAAAATCCTTTAAACAGTTCTGTCCGCTTTAAAAAAACACTCACCAGAAAACTTTAAGCGCGGAGATGGTAGCGGCGTTTCACTTTGCTTCCAAAGAAACAAAGACAGCTGAGAGGCAGGGAAGGCACGAACTCCGAGGGAACACTCTTTCTACCCCCCCCAAAAGAAATCCAGGGGGGGTTAAGAGGTTCTACCTCTATTCGTGCAGTCTCTACCCCTTCCCTTCGCCCGGGAAGGGGATTTCGAGCCGCGGGCCAGCTGATGAACGCTGTGCTCCACAGATCTGACACCGTCTCAGGAGGACGGCTACAAAGTAGCCGCCATCACCGTCGCTGACCACCGGAAGTTCCCACTTCTTCTGTATTCTTATGTTGAGGTATATAGCTCTTGTGTCTGATTCCATATGCAGGTGGAAATAATACAAGAAGTTTTAACTTTCTGATCACCATTTAAGGTATAATCTCCATCTAATATAGAATCTTAGAATGTAAGGATATGAATTTGGAATCAAATCATTGCAAATCATTTGGAATCCACACAGCAGGATCAACTTTATTTCTGCATTCCTGACAGGTGCCTATGGAGCCACTGCTTAAATACAGTAAAGGAAATCCATCATTTCCCAAGGCAATCTATTCTGACTGTATTGTAGGAGATGATCAGGCTGAGCCCAAGGGAGGAGTGAAATTCGTCATCAATCATGAGTCCTTTTGCACCCACAAGTAATCTAAGTCTAGCCCATCTTGAATTCCTTCTACTCTTATCTGCCGCTAATTTCTCTTTGCCATTAGTAGTTCAGATTCTTGTAGAGATTTTGTTGTTGTTGTTAGTTGCAAAGTCATGTCCGACTCATTGCGACCTCATGGATAACGTTCCTCCAGGCCTTCCTATCCTCTACCATCTTCTGGAGTCCATTTAAGCTCACGCCTACTGCTTCAGTGACTCCATCCAGCCACCTCATTCTCTGTCGTCCCATTCTTCTATTGTCCTCAATCTTTCCCAGCATTAGGCTCTTCTCCAGTGAGTCCTTCCTTCTCATTAGGTGGCCAAAGTATTTGAGCTTCAACTTCAGGATCTGGCCTTCCAAAGAGCAGTCGGGGTTGATCTCTTCTAGGACTGACCGGTTTGAACACCTTGCAGTCCAGGGGACTCGCAGGAGTCTTCTCCAGCACCATAGTTCAAAGGCCTCAATTCTTTGGCACTCAGCCTTTCTTATAGTCCAACTTTCACATCCATACATTGCAACTGGGAAAACCATGGCCTTGACTATATGCACTTTTGTTGGCAGGGTGATGTCTCTGCTTTTTAGTATCCTGTCTAGATTTGCCATAGCTTTCCTCCCCAGGAGCAAGCATTTTTTAATTTCTTGGCTGCAGTCCCCATCTGAGGTGATCTTGGAGCCCAGGAAAATAAAACCTGTCACTACCTCCATTTCTTCCCCATCTATTTGCTAGGAATTGAGAGGGCCAGATGTCATGATTTTGGTTTTCTTAATGTTGAGTTTCAAGCCAACTTTTGCACTCTCCTTCTTCACCCGCATCAAGAGGCTTTTTAGTTCCTCTTCACTTTCTGCCATTAGAGTGGTAACTTGCAATAAATCTTTATACCCATTTGAACTGTCTGTATTTCCTGATTTTCCTGGAACTTGGCATATGTTAGGATATGGTCATCCAAAATTTGCTTCCTTATAATGTAAAGCTACTGCTTCTTGTTTTGTCTTCTGGAGCAAAGTTGAATAACTTCATCCCATCTTCTATATGATAGTCCTTCTAGTACTTGAAGAAATTTGTGATGTGTCTTTGTATTCTTCTCCAGACTAAATGCACCAAATATTTTCAACCAATCCTTCCTTACATCTTGGTTGCTTTCCTCTGGACTTTCTCCAGTTTGTCAGTTAAATGCCCAGAACTAGATGCAGTATGTATGTATGTATGTATGTATGCAGTACTTTTTTGTAAAAAAAAAAAAAAAAGGTGCCGGAACTCTGTTCTGGGCATTCTATGACAAAAAAAGCCCTCTTATCTATCTATCATCTATCTATCTATCTATCTATCTATCTATCTATCTATCCATCCATCCATCCATCCATCCATCCATCCATCCATCTATCTCTATTTAAGAAAATTTATATGGTCACTCAGTTCATTCTCAGTGATTCTTGGGATAAAACCCCAATAAAAAAACATAACCTCCACATGCGATCAAAGTATATTATATCCACTGTATTTCTATGGTTTCCTAATATGGTCACTTCATCAAAAAAGAAGATAATTCGTATCTATTAAATCCATGCTGGCATTTTCAGAGCAATGTATTCTTTTCTAAATGTTCACAAACTGACTATTTAGTAATCTGCTCCAGACTTCTGTTCAGAATCAAAATCAAACTAACTAGTCTATATCTACCCAGTTCTTTTCTTTTCCTCTTTATGAAGTCAGGAGCTAAATTTGCTTTCTCCAGTCCTGTAACTGTACTTCTTCTTCATAATTTTTGTCAAGGAATTTAATTCTGCCCTTGAGGAAGAAGTGGAAATTGGAGAAGAAAGTAGTTTCTCTGGCCTTGGAAAGAAAGTATGAGAATCACACTCAAAACACTCCCCCCCAATCTTGACTTTTTTGTCCTTAAAAATAGAACACTGAAGGATTTGGACAGACTTTTAAAGTTTTATTAATATCCTACAAGATTAATATTAATATCCTACAACAGTGGTGGCGAACCTATGGCATGCATGCCAGAAGCGGCACTCAGAGCCCTCTTTTTGGGCATGGGTGCCATCACCCAGCCCCGCCTCCCCCACGGCCCCCTCAACAGCAGCCCCCCTGGAGGAGAGTCGCCCCGAGTGTGGCCTGCGCAGAGCAGCATAGCCAAGGACATGGCAACTGGGCAGTGAGGACAAGACTCCGTCCTCATGCCCCATCACCGTAGTTGATGCTGTGGGGTGCGGGCAGAGGGCGTGGCTGTCATAGCGCTGCTGGGCCACCTGAGTGATCTGCGGCAGGCCATGGAGGTGATGGATGGCCCTGCGGGCAGGTGGGGCAGGGCGGGGGTGGAGCAGGGGCGGGGGACAGTTTTGGGGCACTCTATCTCTAAAAGGTTCACCATCACTGTCCTACAACAATAAAGTAGCTTTCCTGGAATACCAGTTTCTTGAACTGCCTTACCTCAAGGGCTGACTGTTTCTGAAAGATCACAGAATGGAGCTTCAAATTATATCTGCAAGCTTCTGCAAGAATCCTGGATGAAATTTATCTTGTCCCAATAATTAACACAAGATCATATGAGTCAGATGCGGCCTATCTTTTTTTGTGTTACATAAACACAATTTGGACACTCTACTTTGCCCCTGTCATGCCTTTATAATTTTGTCATCTTTTCAAACAGAAGATTCAGAAGATTTTTCTTTTACTTTGGACATAAATGAAAAAAAATGCACTTTTGCCTATTGTCGTTGCTTCTTTTCTTATGAATCCAGGTTTCTTCTGCAGTAGAGTTTGATTTTTTTCCTGCAGATATAAGCTATTTACATCTCCTTGAAGGGGATGGGGAGAAGATGGTGGTGAGGTGGCACCTCACTACAGACAGACTTCCTTGATGACTATACCTCTCTGTCTTTTTCTAAACATGCACATTTTAACTCTTAACTCAGTTGAAAGCCTTTTGTACATCCCCCAGTGATTTCTTGCATTGTCTCCTAATTATTTTTCTCAATAAAAAGGAGTTCAATTGCATTTCTTTTTGAGATGGTCACAATCATTTCACTTCAGGATGTCTGCCTTAGTACTTCCCTAAGTTTATTGAAATTTTTCTCCCTTAAAATTTGATAATGGCCCTATTTTCTTTCCTGTATGATAATAAAACCCAGATTAATGTAACCACTTTCTCCCAAGATTCTCACTGCATTTACCTTTTTAACCAACTCTTCTCTATTGATTTGTATCAGATCCAGAAGATCCCATCTCTTGTCCCTTCTTCAACTTTCTGAGAAATAAAATAGTTAGCAAGGCCACTGAGGAATTTGGGGGAACACTCAGTTTCATGTTGATTTTCTAATAGATATCCAAATAATTGAAATTTCCCACTGATGCTAAATCTCTAATTTCTGAGAGTCATATCTGCTTCAGGAGAGTTGTATCCAGATCATCTGCCTCACTTAACAGTATATATTATTTATTTATACTTGTTTATTTATGTATTTATTTAATGTGCCACTCTATTTACTAGAGTTAGAGTGACTTTGGATGGCAGACAGTAGTAATATTGCTATTTGCTATACCTTGCATTCTTATCCAAATATATGGTCAACAAATTTCTAAGGCACAAGGTCGGAGAGGGGAAAATCAAAGTATCTTTCTTTGAGTTTAATTTCTCTTTCTTTTTTTCCTTAATTTAAACTCTGTTATTGCAAACATCATTTTGTAATATAACATGAGCATTCCTGTAGTGAAATGTGTATGATGGGTGGAAAAGGCTATATTATTTCATACATGTGTATGTTTTGAATATCCTGTTTTCTTAATTGCTAAAATTATGCAAATGTTCTGCAATCCTAGTTGATTTAAGATGTTGGAGACAACATATTGCTATCCCATTGTCCTGTTAAAAATAAAATAAAATATTCAGAAAAGTCTGAACACAAGATTTTTGAAAATCAGAGATGCATGTCTCTTCCTCAATTACTGCCTACAGAATGGTGTACTAGTTCTCTTTTTTATTCTTGAATTTATAACATTTTTGTCATTTGCTGGGCAAGAATTCATTCAGCAACTAATGAATGTAGAGGTGGATTTTTCCTTCTCCATTTGATAGAGGTTTGCAATTTACTTCCTTTGTTTGTCACTAGCTTCATCTTGCCATTTTTCTCTTACATCGTTTGTTCCCTTCTCTTTCCTTTCTCTTTAAACTGCATTACATTTTTTTATTGAGGACCAAGATGAACTGGTCCCTGCATCATTGGACCCATTACATTTCCTAACAATTCCATTTACACCTTATTGTTTGTCTTATTGCTGGAAAATTCAGGTGATTCATCATGCCTGGGAAAGCACCTGATCCCATTTTCCTTGATATCGCAATCAGAATGTGACAGGAATACTGTAAGCATTGCCTTTCAACCTACATAACAGGCTAAGGTGATAAGTCTTCGGGGATTTTTAGCGTCTGATGTATTGATGAGTTCCATTTTTGTAATGCTTTTTTTCTTTTCTTTTCAACAGCCCACTGAGTGAGGAAAAAGGTTTGGACTTAATAAAAGAAGTTGCTGGTTTTCTGAAGCTCCAGATGACAGCATTTGCTGATATCAAGTATGTGCAGTAGAAATCTTTCTCTTAATTTTTCCTAAATTTCTACATCAACATTGGAATTTGTCCTGTGGTGTGACAGTCAAAAAAACAAACCAAGGCACAAACCCCTCAGTAATTCTATTGTCTTGAGATTGTCACATTAAAAATAATGTAAAAGAGGAAAAATACATGTCTTTCAATATTTTAATAGAGTGCGGATTATTCAGTCAAGTCACCAACAGTTGGTTCAAGAAAACATTCAACCTTATAAATTTACCCATGAGAGCTAAACATGCAAAAAATTTAATTCAGAGGCAGGGTATACAGTACATCTAAAGTGTCTGTCAGTATATTGCATGTTTCTTCTACTTAGTGGGATATGGGCTTGCAAAATAGGCTGTATATTAAAGGTCTTAACCGCTTGGAAGAACTAGGCTCTACTTGCATTTCTAGGATACTGGCCGAAATGCATCAGAATAACCAGTATTGTCTTTAACATTGTTATGATGGAATGCTGCTTGTGGCATCACTATAACTATATCTGGTAACTTAGTCTTCACTTTGTATTAATAAACAGCATTATCTGAAAGCCTTCATCAACCAAAGCCATGATGAGCAGCAGAAGTCCATATCTGTGGAGAAATTTAGATGGAATATTATATGATTGAAGAAATTAATCTTGAACTTTATAAGGCTGCCCCATTTAAACAGCATAACTTTGTTTGGTGGATAAAAAGCAAACAATAAACCAACAGTCATTATATGCAGTATATTAAATGTATACAGTATATATATGCAAAATATATAGAATGGAATCAAAACAACATAACTAATGAAAAATAGATATGTGGTGTGTCTATGAGAAAGGAGAAAAATGTAATAAATATGAATAAATAATATAATTTTATGAAATTAAGTAGAAGCAGTGAGATGAAGATGTAGTTTAATTATGTATAAAAGGCAATAATAGATATGTCGGTAAATATGAATTGATATTAACTTGATTATTATGGATAGTTATAAAAATAGGAATTCATTAGTTGGGATAGTTGTGTTAGGTTCTAGTGATGGTAATAATAGAAAAACTAAGTATGAGTTTTTGGAAAAATTATGTACATAATGTAAGTGATTGGGGTATGGTATGATATTTTGTTAAAAACCATAAATATATGGTTGAGATAAAGAGTATATAAAAACTAAGTCATTTGGAAAATCAAAAATGAATGCCAATAGTGGTTGCTTAGTGAGTATCTATTTTAAAAATGTATTTTGTTTTGAATATGCGGTTTAAGAATGTTTATTCATAAATATACGTGGCAAAGAAATTAATATTAAGCTAAAAGCAGACCTGACTATCTGATAAAAGACTAAAATAATTAATAGAGAATCTGAGAGGGATGGGAGATTCTGGAGTGTCTGAGTGTCAAGAGTGGATCTTAGGGGAAACATGGGTGGCAAACATTTGAATCTTATAACAGCTGCAAGATTATTGGTGGGGCAATATTGGAAGAAAAACTCATTGCCTACTTTGGAAGAATGGATACTTAAGGTGTCTAATTTAGCAGAAATGGAGAAAATCTTCGCCTACTTGAAAAACCATTCACAAGAAAGATACATTATGGTTTGGAGAAGATGGATTGATAATATTCAAAAGAAATATGAAACTGAAAAGTATTATCTTGCTTTTGAGTAGATTTTAGATAATTATTAATAGTTTTAATTATATTATTATTTTTGTTTTAATTTGTTAATATTTGTTTTGAGAAGGAGTTAAAGTGTGTTATGGTTTTGATTGATAGTATAGTTGGTTTATGTTAGTTAGATTATGTTTGTTTATTTGTTACCCTGTAATCAGCTCTGGGAAGTGGGGGAGGGGGGGAAGGGGAGAGGGGTGGGTGGGTTTATATTGTAATAAATTTTTAAAAACTTTTAATAAAAAAACTAAATCATTTGGAAAATCAAAAATGAATGCCAATAGTGGTTGCTTAGTGAGTATCTATTTTAAAAATGTATTTTGTTTTGAATATGCGGTTTAAGAATGTTTATTCATAAATATGTATGGCAAAGAAATTAATATTAAGCTAAAAGCAGACCTGGCTATCTGATAAAAGACTAAAATAATTAATGGAGAATCTGAGAAGGATGGAAGATTCTGGAGTGTCTAAGTGTCAAGAGTGGATCTTAGGGGAAACATGGATATGGAAGAAAAGGAGAAAAAATAAAACTGAAGAAAAGTAAATGACTACATTAAAGAAAATATGGAATCCTGTATGAAAAAGTATTAGAAGATAGATTTCCCTTGAGAATGAATTGAAAATAGATATAAGAAAAGAGGATGTAAAAATTTCTTAGAACAGAATGAAAAGAGTTACATAGCAGGGTGCCATAGAAATTTGTGGAGTTAAGGGGAAATTTGAAAAAGGATGCCGGATAAAATGATGAGAGAAAGGCTGATGATGAGGAAGAAATTTATGTAAGAAAAAATGTTGAAAAAATTATGAAAGAAATATATTATATAAATACATATAGCCAAAAAATGTAAGTAAGAGAGGAAGGAAGGGTTGAGAATAAAAGAGACAAAAAAATGCAGACCAAATTTAATGGAAATAATAAAAAAAATACTTTGAAAGTGTGTGAAAATAACTAAACAAGGAGCCTCCAGCAGAGTGAATAGAGTTCAAAATAAAAGCAATGAAATAATTTAGGGAGGGAATGTGAATGAATGCTGGAAGGAATATTTTATTTATTTATTTATTCAAACAGGCAGTCACTTCCAGTTCTTTTAGAGATTGTGATGGAATTATAGTGTTACGTATAAGAGTAGAGTTAAAATGTATGCTATGTTAGTGTCCAAGAAAATCTTGATGAAAAATAAGTCATAAATGCTGTGAGAATATTGAAAAATTGTAAGGTGCAGGTAAGGATAGTGGCAGTATATTAAAAAATAGATCTAGTTTTCTTATGGAGTGTCAACACTATGCAACTTGCTTAATGTCTGGGTGAAGGCTGCATCTTGATATGATGATGAATGCAATTATTGTTCTCCTATATAAAGGGGAAAGTAGCAAAAATAAAAGCAAAAGGAACAGACAGATATTGACAAAGATTCTCAGTCATCCAGGTAGAATTGTCTGGAAGTTGAGTCATGAAAGCTAGATTTATTTCCTTGTTGGTTTGAGACATTTTGCTACCCATCCAGGCAATGTCTTCAGTCTGAATAAGGTGGTTGAGGAATCTGAATAGGCAGACAACCATTGGAATGTACCAACTCTTAAAATTGTTAGGTGTATTCTTGCACCAACCTCTGGATTTCTTCCCCCAAATATGTGGCAATATGTCAATAAAAAGTCTCATTCATCCACATCCAAAAATTATCTGAAAGTTGAGTCATGGTAACTGGACTTACTTTCTTGTTGATTTGAGATGCTTATTTGGAGAAGAAACCATGAGGTTGGTGTGGGAATACCCCTAAGAATTTTGGGAGTTGGTAGATTCCAATGACTATCTGCCTGCTCAGAGTCCCTTAGGCTTAACCAACTTGCTCAGACTGAAGGAGCTGCAAGGATGGGAAGCGAAATGTCTCAGACAGGGAAGGAAACAAGTTGAATTGCCATGACTTAACTTCCAGACACAGTAGGATTAATTTGTTAATGTGCTTGGTAAGGTATTTGGCATAACTCTGACCAAGGAGAGCCAAATTTGGAAAAGCAAGTGTCACTTTATACTGAGTAGTGGATAAGCAGACAAGTGATAACCAATGTGGCTCTAGGTTCACGCTTCAATATGCTGAACCCCAGTTAAAATACCAGAACAGAAAAACCATTTAATTTATGATTTATTTGGAATGCTCCAAGATAAAAAAATATAAGAGAGGAAACATGGAACATAGGTTTACATTTCTTTTTATAGTTTGCACAACAAAGATACTTCAAAGTAAAAGTTGATTGGATTAGGAAAACTCAGTTAAATAATGAACTCTCCAGTTACATAATGAAAAATTAGATATCCAATAATATGTAAGCATAAGAATTGGAAAGGGCATTGTATTCTGAATAAAAGTCAAAGAAACATTTGCAAAGGAATAAAAGGCAGAATGTCATTCACAGTGCTTTTCTGAGCACTGTGCTCAAATACTTGCTTTGTTCACTGAAGCTTGGGAAAAGCAGAAAAGGAAAGTATTTTATTTATAATGTATCAAATACATCAACCAGTCTTAGTTTCTAAAAGAAAAGGCTTTTTACATTATTCTTGAAAGTTAAGGTTTGTGGCAAATTACTAACAATACATTTGAAAGGGGAAGAGAAATAAGGTTAATTAACATAAAAAGACCTCATGTTAGTTACCAGTGCAACAGTGCTACAAAAACCATATTGCAGATATTACAAAGTCCATACCATGTGTCCCTTACCAGATTTTGTTATTCAGCAGGTTTTGAAGAATATGTACTACTAGTAAGCCAAGGTTCTAATCAATGTCTGGTGTTGCGCACTCCAGTACTTGCTTGTTAGCCATCTTTGCTATCCAAGGAATACGCAGGAGTCTTCTCTAGCACCACAGTTCAAATGTCAATTTTGTTCCTGTTTTGCTTTTTTAAAGTCCAACTTCCACAACCATAGGTAGCTATGAGGAACACAATAGAGTGTTGCCAAACTGATGTTCTTGCTTTTCTATATTTGGCTCATGTTCATCATTGCTGTGTGGCTCAGTACAATCTACCATTTCATTTCTGGGCTGTCTTCTCTGCATTGAGTGATTTGGGGTTTTAGGAAAGTGAATTTTTCTATGCATTCTTTCTCTTTATCATCAATTTGTATTTTGATGTTTCTATTCATTGCAGTGGTCATGAGTTTGGTCTTTTTGATGTTCAGAAAGACATCTAAATTCTTACTTTCTTCCTTGATTTTCTTGATCAGATGTTCCAGGCCTTCTTTGATTCCTGGAAGTAGAGTTGTATCTTCAGTATATTGAAGACTGTTGTTGTTTCTTCCTCCAATTTTTACCTCAATATTTTTTGATTCTTCAAGATTTAGTTTTTTTTGTGATCATTTCAGCATATAGATCAAATAAGAAAGAGCCTTTATTAACTTGGGCAATGACCAATCCTATATAGGATTCTTTTTCTGTCATCATAGTTAATGGGTTTGTGGATACTCTTAGTCTGGCTTCTCTGTTGAGACCTGTCTGGCTTGGGTGACCCTTCTGGTATACTTTTATGTGATATACTTCAAACGTAGCTCTCAACTTTAACAGAACACACAAGCCCCTCTCCTGCAACAAGGAACTATCCATATGGAGGGGCTTCTGCAATGAAATAATTCAAATTAAACCATCAGAGATAGTTTGGTTGAACATATGGCCTCTGGTTGAACATATGCATTGAAACGAACTTAATCTTCTCCCTAGTTCCATTGTTGAACAACTCTTAGTGTTAGGGTGATTTCCCTACTAGCCAGTGAGAGTTTGCACTTTGCAATATGGAATAACAACTATAACAATAACAATAATAGCAATACTGTTTCAGATGCTTGAAAAATGCCATCATATTCTCTCTGTACAGACCTCAGTCTTCTCCTGTTATATCAGACATAATCTTTCTTTAATATCTCCTTCCATACTTATGATCAATCCCATGACTATCCCTTTTGACCCACTTTCAATCTATTCTTCTTAAATATGGCTGTTTCTTAAAGTGTTCTTTCCAGACCTAAACAGAGTACTTGAGGTGAGAATTGACCAGTTCAAAATACAGTAAAGTTTTTACCTACTTTGTTTTGAGTTATAATAAGACAAAACATGAAAAAAGAACATTCAGAAGTTTTTCATCTTTTAAGAGGCCCAAATTGAAAAATTAGAGTATCTTGTTGAAATCTATTATTTATGTTATTTGATGTGCCATTTCAACTCAGTCTGGAAGATTTAAGGGGGGGGGAGAGATGCATTTTTGCATATCAAACGTGCAGAAATTTGATTATTGCTCTGAACTGTAGAATGGTCCATACAAGAAATCATTATCAGCAGAAAGACAAGATGTATTTTAAATCAGTATTTCAAAGCATATGTAAATCTGGCTGCAATACTAGAAAGTAGGAAGAATACTCGAATAAAAAAAAAATCTAGCTAGCCCATAGTCTTGTTCCCATTGATGGTTGGTTCTAATACTGGCCTAATTCTTCCTAATAGTGGTCAATCAGTGCCTATCAACAAAGCACAAGAGCAATAGCTTTTGAAGCTAAACAGCTGGTTTTGTGAGATATGCCACTTCTAAAAGCAATGTATATAGCACTATGAAGCCTTCTTTTTTTCTCTGTGCTTGAAATGTCTATTTGATAAATGCCTTTAGGATTGCTCTGAAAATTGTATTTTGAATTGCTATGTTACCAAGTTGTATCTTAATAGATATACGGGTAGTCTTTGACTTACAATTCACTTAGTGACCATACAAAGTTACAGTGGCACTAAAAATAGTGACATGACCATCTTTCACACTTACTACCATTGCAGGATCCCTATGATCATGGGATCAAAATTTGGATGCTCGGCAATTGATTTATGTTTATGACACTTGTAATGTCCTGGAATCAAGTGATCACCTTTTGCAACCTTCTGACAAGCAAAGTCAATGGGGGAGCCAGATTCACTTAACAACCGTGTTACTAACTTAACAACTGCAGTGATTCACTTAATTACTGTGGCAATAAAAGTCATAAAATGCGGTAAATTTTACTTAAAATATATATCTCACTTAGTAACATAAATTTTGGGCTCGATTTTGGTTGTTAGTCGAGAACTATCTGTATAGGCTTTGGTTTGCTTGTCATCTTGTTATATAAATCATCTGAATAACCTAATCACCATTTAATAAAACTCATTCAGGCAGATTCTAAATATGATGCCTCCATTTCAGCCTGCAGATGAATTATAACACAAAACATATTTTAATATATTTATATTTCATGTTTCTAGACTACTCCTCTCCCTCAAAGTGTGTTTGTATAAATATGATTATAAAGATGGACATCTAAGGATATTATTGTTAATTTGTATACAGAACAGTATGAAACCAGTTTATGTAACTGAGCTTGCAAAAATATAAAACTCAAATGTTGCAGTGGTTCATTCTCAACTAATTCTTGTGCAATTTTGATAAAGTTACTGTTACTTTGTATTATAAAAATAATACATATATATATATATATATGATCAACAGGGATTGCTGCAGAATATTTCATAGAGATAGTTAATTTCACAGTATAAAAGGCATCTACTTCTTCTCATGAGTCAATTATACTATTAGATATTCTGATTGTGAAAAGTCCACTTTCTCCTTCCTTCACACTCAGTATAGAGCTGTAAGGAATTACAAATTAGAAAAAAACAAGATAATCTATTGTTTTACAAATTATTAGAATAGTTACTGATTAAAATTGTTAAAGATAAAATTAAAATTATATTTTGTAAATTTAATGTTGCTAATTTTTACCTAACTGTAAAATTTAATAAAAATAACCAATATTTTAGAAAGAAGGAAGGAAACATATGCATGTTTTCATTGATTTATTGATTATGTGCTAATAAGTCAGCGTCAACTCTTATTCATCATATACACAGACTTTCTCCATAAATATCTGTCCCAAGCTTGTTCATGGCTTCCAATGATACATCCATCCATCACCCTCTTTGCCACTGCCATCCTCTTTTTCTTTTTCCTTCATCAATTCCATATTTAGAAATAGGAAAAATGATTATATGTGTATTATTTAAATTTGGCTAAAGAGATTGCATTAAATTATTTCATGGTACAAATGAAACCCCACACAATAATAATAATAATAATAATAATAAAAATAATAATAATAACAATTGTCGATAAGAAAGACAAAAAAGTCTGGATAGTGGATGTGGCAGTGCCTGGAGATAGCAGAATAGAAGAGAAAGAACTGGAGAAGATAACAAAATACAAAGACCTACAAATAGAAATAGAAAGACTATGGCAAAAGCAAGCAAGGGTAGTACCAATAGTAATAGGCTCCTTGGGTGCAATCCCAAAACAACTGGAGCACCACTTGAACACCATTGGCATTGACAAATTCGCTATTAGTCAATTGCAAAAGGCAGCCTTACTAGGAACTGCTTCCATCCTGCGACGATACCTGTAATACCATCAAACATCCACATCTGCCTATCCCAGGTCCTGGGTAAGGACTCGATAGGTAGACAAAATGCCAAATCCAGTCTGAATATCTGGCTGACTGTGCGATGATCGATAATAATAATAATAATAATAATGTTGGAAGGGACCTTGGAGGTCATCGAGTCCAACCCCCCACTCAGGCAGGAACCTACACCATTTCGGACAAATGGTGTCCAGTCTCTTCTTAAAAACTTCCAGTGTTGGGGCATTCACCGCTTCTGGAGGCAGGTTGTTCCGTTGGTTAATTGTTCTAACTGTCAGGAAGTTTCTCCTTAGTTCTAAGTTATTTTTCTCCTTGATCAGTTTCCATCCGTTGCTTCTTGTCCTGCCTTCAGGCACCTTGGAGAATAGCTTGACTCCCTCTTCTTTATGGCAGCCCCTGAGATATTGGAACATTTCTATCATGTCCCCCCTCTTCCTTCTCTTTATTAAACTAGACATACCCAATTCCAGCAACCGTTCCTTATATGTTTTAGCCTCCAGTCCACTAATCATCTGTTGCTCTTCTCTGTACTCTTTCTGGAGTCTCAGCATCTTTTTTACATCGTGGTGATCCAAATTGGATGCAGTATTCCAAGTGCATTGTAAAGTGGTATTAATACTTCACGAGATCTTGATTCTATCCCTCTATTAATGCAGCCCAGCACTGTGTTGGCTTTTTTGGCAGCTGCAGTACACTGCTGGCTCATATTTAAGTGATTGTCCACTAGGACTCCGAGATCCCTTTCACAGTTACTACTATTGAGCAAGGTACCCCCTATACTATACATGTACATTTGGTTTTTCTTGCCTAAATGTAGAACCTTACTTTTTTCACCATTGAATTTCATTTTGTTAGATAGCGCCCAGTGTTCAAGTCTGTCCAGGTCCTCTTGTATCTTAAGCCTGTCTTTTGGAGTGTTGGCTATTCCTGCCAGCTTGGTGTCATCTGCAAATTTGATGATTTCCCCATCTATCCCCTCGTCCAAATTGTTGATGAAGATGTTGAAGAGCACTGGGCCTAGAACAGAGCCTTGGGGCACCGCCCTACATACTTCCCTCCATGTAGATGCAGTTCCATTGAGGCCCACACGCTGAGTACGGCCGATCAGCCAGCTACGAATCCATCTGGTGGTGATGCTGTCTAACCCACATTTTTCTATCTTATCGAATAAACAGTCCTAACTTATCCTAATAAACAGTCTAAAAATTTCACTATCCAAATTGCTACTATTCTATAAAAAGATTTGCCTTAACCAGAAACTAAATGACATTTAGTCAAACATGAAATATCTACTTACCCAATAGGACTATAAGTCCTTTATATTTTTCTAGATAATTAGAAATTAGTGATTTTTACACACTCCATGGTGTCAGATGAATAGAAACATACACACACACACACACACACACACACACCTGTATAACTATTCAGAACCCAAGAAGCTGGCTTCATTTGTTATCTAATCATGACATTTGAAGATATAATTTTACTCCCTTCTGCCTAAAATTCTTCCTTCTGGAATTTATTTCTTCAGTATATACTTCTTAAATTCTTTTCCACTATGGGGTATAACAGACTGTCTAGACTGACTAAAACCTTCATTTATATTTTATTAATGAGGATCCACATGAAGAAGAAGTGTGGTCATCTGAGATTCAATCCATAATCTATAAATACTTAAAGTGATCTCATTTATAAAATTAATTGTGGCCCTACAACTGAAATGATGTAAACAATATTCTATTGATTGTGCACCCATGCTCCCCACTCAAATTATCTTGCTTTTCAATTTAGTCATTGATGAGTAACTCATATTCTTCCATTTCATGATAGAATTAGGAGAATGCTGATGCTAACATTGTAGTGCTGCTTAAAGAGAAATGGAGAAGGAAGGATGTCAAATTAATATAAATAGCTTTCTTATAAAAACCAGTTAATTATATGCTAGCAATTTATAACATTACCAGTATGGCTGTATCTTCCAAAATTTTCTTCTATTCAAAATTAAGCCATGGCTGATATGGAGATAAAATGATATGCTTTTGGGTTATAATTTGTTATAGCAAATTTTGTAATTTTACTATAATGAGAATGTTTTAAGAAAATAGCCTTGAAACTGCATTTAGACACTAGAAATAAGTAAATTATAATCTCATTTACAGTATGCAAGCTAGGCAATTTTGAACTGATAAGATTTTTTCCAGAGAATATGCTGTTGATATTAGTGATGCCACGTGACAGAATGTGCCCCCCCCAGTGAATAGTGGATGGGACTGGTGACAGATATGCTAGCAGTATGGTTGCTACAAAAAAGGACTGTGCTTTAGATATTATGAGAATATCAGGTATAGCAATCCTCTCTCCAATCAATCCAGAATTGTTACTTGAGACACAAATGATCAGTCTCTGTTATCATATTCTGGGTATATAATGTGAAGAGTCTATGATGCTGAGAAAAAAGAAATAAAAAGGATAATCAGTAGCAAGATAGATGAATTTAATTATAGTGGTGCTGGATGTATCATGGGTAAAATCTAAAGGGCCAGGTTGGGAATATATCTTTGAGAAAGTTTATCTATGTGATCGCTAAAAATTGAGATACTAATGGAGGAAGATTTTTGCACCTACAAATGGGATTCTGTAGCACTTTCATCTGCTGCACTCTGAGCTAGATCCCTTGGTAGAACTATGAGGAGGACTGGGGGATATTCTGAGAGGTGGTCTTTTAAACACTTGGGTCTTGAACAATGCTGTGTTTAAAAATGTATACCAACTGGTTCAGCTGGCTTCATTGCACCACTGTGCTACATCACTAGTCACTGTGCTACATTACTAGTGCCAAACTGCTAATCAGAGTGCTGGATGTTATAGTTCTGAAGGCAGGATAAGAAGCAATGGGTGGAAACTAATCAAGCAGAGAAGCAACCTAGAATTAAGGAGAAACTTCCAGACAGTTAGAACAATTAACCAGTGGAACAGCCTGCCTCCAGAAGCAGTAAATGCTCCAACACTGGAAGTTTTTAAGAAGAGACTGGATAGTCATTTGTCCGAAATGGTGTAGGTTTCCTGCCTGAGCAGGGGGTTGGACTAGATGACCTCCAAGGTCCCTTCCAACTTTACTACTATTACTAGTTCTGTTCTGCTTTCAGTTGGCTCACAAAATTCTAACAAATCAATCAGCTCTTGCAAGTCAATACAGTGTAACTAGGCTCCAGGACAACATTTATCCTGGGCTTCATAAACTCACATCAGTTTCTTGAACTAGCCCTAGTAACTCACAAGTAACCTGTGCAGTTCTTTAAGAACCGCAATTAAGTGCAGTTAAGAACTGTAATTAAATGAACAAATGAACATGTGCTTTGCATCAGCTTTTACACAAGTTTATGGGTAGTTCTAGGTAAAGAATAGTGTAGTAATCCAATTGAGAGGTTGTTAAAATATGTTTTACTAGTGAAAAATAGATAAAGAATAAACTGAAACTAGTCAGAGCATTCCTTGTTCCTGAGCCCCCCCCCCCCCGTACTTTGGATGGAATCAAGAAGATCCTCAAACCATTCATACGTCCCTTCAGGTACCATGCTACATTATGTATAATAAGCCAACTTCCAAGAATCATTTATACACAGAAATTCTGACATGTGTGACACGCTTCAGTTTGTTGGCCCTGATATAGTCCAATGGTTAAAACCCACCTCTTCCATAGTAGAGTTTCGGTATGAGATAAATCTTTCCTTTTGGATAAAGGGCACCAGGCTGAATGCCCAAGTAATAAAAAAAGAGGGTGCGATGACTCAGTGGTTAAAGACACTAAGCTTGTCAGCTGGAAAGCTGGCAGCCTGGTTCAAGACTTGAGCATCGTGCAATCGAGTGAGCTCCTGTTCCTTGCTCCAGCTCCTGCCAACCTAGCCATTCAAAAGCAAGCAAAGGCAAGTAGAGAAATAGATATAACTTTGGTTGGAAGATAACAGCATTCTGTGTGCCTCGGTGTACATTCATGCCAGCGACATGACCATGGAATTGTCTTTGGACAATGCTGTCTCTCTCAAGTAGGAAATGATGATAAGCACTGCCCCCTAGAGTCGGACATGATTGGAAAGGGGAACCGTTGCCTTTAATAAATAATAAACTTTACTCTGCAAGCAGATGCTAAGCATTTGCACAGCTTTGCCTGATCTGAGTAAAAAATGAATAGAGCTAAGTATCATTTCTATTCTGAAGACATTACCTTCCACATTTCTGAATGACTGTCTATTTGATCTCTGTGTGGATACTGAACAGCAATGTAAACATTGTAGATCTAAAATAATCTTCCGCTCCCACTTTCTAGTAACTCTCCTAATAAGTTATGGAATTTAAATTAAGCAAAGAGTAGACATAATGTGTCTCCTTTTAAATACAGTTATTATTTCTCCCTTCTGAACTTTCTATTAAAAGTCATTAATGAAATGCATATTGGAGGCTTTTCATTATTTGCTAAGACATGGGTAGGAAGGATAAGGTTAAAAATGGAAGAGCAGTCTAGGTGAAGAAACTGTTTTCTATTTCCATTGTTGATTGATAAAAGAAAGGCACAAAAATTGAAAAGTTTTCTTCAATTATACTAGTAGGTCATTAAAAGAGAGGGAAATGTTTAGGAATTAATTGGAAGGAGAGAAATAGGCAAGGAAAAGAAATTGTATGTATGCCCATGAAAGTTTACAGAGCTTAGAGACCGGCTTATTTGCCACATATATAGTGTATTTTGAGATACTTGAATCTGGTGCAGGAAATGATTACTAGAAATTTACTCACAGTATTGAGACAAATTATGCAGAAATATTTTAAACTGTAGCTAAAATATGTAAATAAGGTCTAGACTCCAGATCTGAGTTGTTATACCTTTTTTTGATACTATTTTAATAGTGAGCTCCCATACAAAAATCAGAAATGATTTGTGATAAAATTTGGTGACCGGGAAATAAACTTTTGTGACTTATAGAATTGTAATTCATGGATAGCATTTGTTTTAGGTATATTTAATTCTTGCAGCTATAATATAATAAGCACATGATACATATAGTTTTATCAATATGTTCTCTAGAATGAACTTCCTATGCCTGTGGTGGCGAACCTATGGCACGCGGGCCACAGGTGGCATGCAGAGCCCACTCTGTGGGCACTTGTGCCATCATCCCAGTCCTAGGCCTTCAGCTGGGTTTTATAAAACCTTTTCGCTTTAGGCCTCCACCGCCGTGTGCAAAAAAAAAAAAAAAAAGGTTCAGTCAATCCATCAATTTTAACTTCTCGCGGGGGAAAAAAAGATCTTGCAAAGTTGGAACTGATTGATTGAACTTTTTAGTCCCACCCAGTCTGCCATTATCACCGCAACTACGCCCACCCAATTGGCCACACCCACCCAATGGGCCATGCCCAACCGCCATCCGATGATACATAAGTGGGTTTTCGGTTGCAGTTTGGGCACTCGGTCTCTAAAAGGTTCGTCATCACTGTCCTATGCTTTGCAGATCGGAAGTGAAATGCACCACAACATTTCATCCCATGTCTATGTGGTATAGTGAGCAAAGTTTTAGTTTAGGACTGGAGAAGCTTAAAGTTTAGGTCCAATCTCAGTTGTGGAAGTTCATTGAAAGACACATTGGTTTAAATAGGTTAGAAACTAATGTAATCACTGAAGAAGCAAAACTTGTCTTCATTATTTACAATCCCTTCCTTTCAATTGCCTCTTCCAGGCTGGTTGGAACTTTTAAAAGTTCTTCCCTCTTAGGAGTTACAGACACTAGCTCTTTGTATCATGTCTCCACTTATAAATAAAAGATAGCCTGTCCAGTTCTATCCATTATTGCATCTTTTTCTTATAAACATCAGTGGGAGACATCCACTTGCATGGATACAGGTGAATACATTCTAATAAAGATCATCACTAAAAAAAAGAATAAAATTGGTCCCTGTCCCAGACAGTGGCAATCTCAAATTCAGCTGTGAAAAATAAATAATCTCAATAATTACAATGACTTTACATAACATGACATGACATAACTTCCTCATGATATCATTGAATAGAAGATTCAAAGAATATACAGTACTAGCAATACTTAGCATATAACTGTTAGTATAAAGTAGCTTATTTTGTGTAATAACATCTTGAAACCCACAACATCATTTCAATGTCATTGTACCTTCTTTTAAAAGCTATTATCAATTTCAGCAGAGTCAGACCTGGTTAATGCTTAGATGGGAGTCCATTAGAAAATGCCACAATTAAAGGCAAGATTGATTTTTGTTTTGTAATGAATGAAAACTGAACCAAAATGGTCCTGCATTCTTTTCATTTGTAATGAAGTTATGCAACCTAATTTTAGTGAGAGTGTTAAAAATGATTTACACTTTTTAGTTCTGTACCTAAAAAAGAAAAGTAAAAGGGCATGGTTATCTTTGGACAGATATATATTTTATCTTTCTTGGTTACCAATTTCTTGTTTTAACTCCCTTTTTGTAGCATATTGGGGCCAGCTGTGACCTTTAAAGTGCACCCAAATGCTCTTGGTATCACCACTGCTGATGTTGTCAGAATAGCAGGTAAGAATCCTTATTTTTGAATGCAACCATTTTCCACCTGTCATTTAAATTAGAAAGACAGTCACGGCAACAAGAAAATTCTTCTTATCAGAAGATTGATGTTTAATGAATAGGCTTTTGAAGAGGTAGTGGTAGCTGAAATAGAACATCTTAAGTGTAACATCTCTCATTCAGATAGAAATGCAAGACATTTCCTTGTTTGTGAAAGAACTGAATGAAATGGAGAGGGAATCTTGGATATAATAGTGAAAGAGAACTCATAATGTTGTATGTGAAGCAAAAAAAAAATCTACTCTTTAATGAATATTTGATCTTGGTGACCTCCAACTTGTATAATTGAATAGCACAGAAGAAAAATGGTTACAATTAAGTTTTTATTTCTGGAGTATAGAGGCTATAACCGTGTTTTTGCTGTCAAATTAACAATTTCCCATGACCTACATATGGTAAGTACTACAAACTGACAACTAAATCTCCTTGAAAAGAGGTACAGCAAAACACTCTAGATTTGATTACAGACATTCTGGAATCTAGTCTTAATTGTAAATTGTTTTCTTAATAAAATCATGCTTGGAATTCTACTTGACTATATTGAGATGGTCTGTGCTTTTTATTGGCTTCTACTGGCATAAATTAATTAGGAGTTCACTGCTGTCTCTTCTCTGGGTTTTAGCTTATAAGGATTAGCATAACTATATTACATTAAACTATCACTCTCTGATCTGGATGCTGTTTTCTTGTTTGTATTTCTAAAGTCCACTGTAATTTGTTTCTGTACACCTACAAAAGAGTAGTCAATATTTTTAGTCTTTCCCTTGATATTTTTGTAGTTCAGGCATCTTCTATTTCTTGTGGCTGCCTCACATGCCTCCATAACAGCCTCTTGGCTATAGAATGAAACTGTCTAAAATAATCAAAATGATATGAACAAAATAACATTATAGCTTACAGAAACTTTATTGGTACTGGATTTTGCCATTGCCAGTTTTTTTGTCGCAATTCTTTCAAAACTCATTTGTTGGGTATGTATGTATGATGGGTCTGTGAAGGCCTTTTCTGCTTCAAAGTTTCAAGAAACAGAAGGAAGTATCTCATCGAATCTTGAGCATCAACATTCGAATGTTAAAGGACAGGCCAGCATAAGTATTTTTCAGACTATATGAAAAAATTGTCTTTCCAGATCCCAGATTTTATGTAGAATGATAAAACTTTGTGCAGAGCCAACATACGACTTGCAAAGCAAACACATGTATATGATGTACAATCCAACAATCCATGCAATATGGGAAAGTTATCTTTGCAGCAGTAAAACAACACTTGTTACTATTATTTGGTACAGAAAAATTAAAAGTCCCATTCTGCAAACGGTGCTGCACCAGTTGAGTAGTCCTCAACTTACGACCGGTTGAGTAGTCCTCGACTTATGACCGGTTGGGGGTTGCGGCATTAAAAAGGTTGAGAACCACTGCTGTAGGGCATGATTAAGGGAAAGTGTCAAGTTGCAATACATACAACTAATCAAGAATCTATTCATTTTTATATGTCTATCACATAAAAAATGTGGAACTTCAGTTGTACTACCACAGCCATTTTTAATATGATTATTATTTTTATTATTAGATTATTTTATCTATTTGTTTTATTTATATATCAGCTCAAAATGACAAACATATCTAATTCTCCTGCCTCCTGTTTTTCCCACAACAACAATATTATGAAGTAGTTTGGGCTGAAAGAGAGTGAGTAGCCCAAAGTCAGTGAGCTAACTTTCATGCCCAAGGTGGGACTAGAACTTACAGTCTCCTGGTTGTATGTTAGTCTCTTCACTGCTATATCATACTGACTCTCTATTTTGACCATACTGTATGGATATTCTTAGTTGGTATGTAAAATTTGTGCAAATCTCTTGAAAAGCCATTGAAATGTGAACTGTGCACAGCAAGGTTCATGGGTGGATTTCTTGCTTAAGAAAAGAGTATTGTGTTTGCTACTGAAAACATTGCAACAGAGTTAAGGGTTAGTATGATTTTGTTTTTTGTATAATTAGTAAACTTAATTAGATTATGTTTAGTATATTTGTATGATCCTGTTCCTAGCTCTGGGAAGTCAGGGGGGAAGGGGGGTGGGGCAAGGATGGGTTGGAATTTTAGTAGTTCAGATAAGTAGAAATAGTTTTTATTGTATATATATTGAGGTTTCAATTTGGAGAGAGGAATTGCTCGGGCACCGGAGTGAGAGGATAGAAGAAGGTGAGAAATAAGTAGGAAGGTGGAGGAGAGGGGGTGAGGGAGGAAGAGAAAGAAGAGGGAAAGAGGCAAGTTGGTTAGAGGGTGGATACGGTTTGGTGGGAAATACCGAAAATGGTGTGTATTAATTTGTCTTATTTTCTTACCTGAAGTATTTTTAAGATTGTATTGTATTGCAAAATTGAAAATAATTTTTTTTAAAAAAAAACATTGCAACAAACAATCTAATGGATTTTCATACTGTACTTGATTGCTAGTAGATAGCCATGTATAAATCCTGACAATTTAACGGATCCATCAAGGCCATTTTTGTAAATGTATGATAGAGGAAAGGCTAAGAAAACATTTTTAATCTTGCCAACATAAGAAATGTCTAAATTCTTAAATACAGAAACTGTTTATGTTATGACATTTGCAAATTTTGCCATAAAAATGGAGAATGACAATAAGAGAAAAATACACTAAACCCTAAATCTATCTTTTTCCAGATATTCCCTGGCTCCAAATTCATTTGTTGTTAATTAGAAATTATGTGTGGAATTGAACTTACCGATATTATGTTGACCACTTGTCTTGCTTAGCCAAGAAAATATTTTCTGGCTTGACAAAGACCCTTGTAATCTAGTTCCAAGATCTTGGAAATCTTCTAAGGTTTTCCTGTCTCCTCTAGAAATTGATTATCAACAATATTGGAAGCACTGCTGTATTTAACATAAAACAACACTATGCGTTCATTAAAAGTTGTGTCACTTATTTTCTTTGGTTCCCCTTTAAGCTGACCTAAACGTAGATAACTATTGTCAATAAGACAAATTTTCTCTCTGTGGGACAGTCCTATAGATCTTGTAGATATATTATTATATGTGCAATTATAGTTTGCATAATTGCTGTGCATATAGCAGTTACATTTGGGAATCTTATCCTTCCATTTAAATTACCTATCTGCAAATTATATTAAATTGAAACACATATCACCTTGGGGTATATCTTCTTCCAAAGATGATATTTTCAAGGAAACAATAAACTTATTAAAACAGCTGTAGTCAATAATGAAAGTTATGTTTTACTTACACTTTATGTAGTTTTTTATCATCCTGAATTAAAATGCTAATTATATAAGGCATTTTCTGTAGTTTTTATCATCCTGAGTTAAAATGTTAATTATATAAGGCCTCCCAATGTACTAAAATACTGAGTTTTACCTTTATCACACCATCTTTATCTACTGTAATGCAAATTTATTTATTATTTATGTAGCTCTCTCACTTCATGTGATTTTGGGAGGCTCACAGAATTAAAACAAAAAACAAACTATCAAGAATTCTACCATTAAAATCAATTAAAACAGTTAAAAATAATTTATAAGTGCCCATTTCAACATAATAGAGCTTTTTAAAGTTAATTGCATGAGCATTGGAAGAATGAAATTCAGCAAATTTTATTTTACTTTTTTTTATACTTAGTCATATTGCAGCTTTTATACCCGTTAGGTATGTGGATGTTTGCCTGATAGCACACATCTTTGAAGAAATAGGATGGAAATAAAAATACTGTAAAGCTTTAAATGATTGAAAATCATGCATTCATAGATGACATGCTAATTCTTATATATATAAGGGGGAGAAAACCCGAATAACCAAAGACTTACATACAAACACCTGTGAAAACCTCAGAAAACACACACACACACACACACACACACACACACACACACACACACACACACACACACACATATATATATATATATATATATATATATATATATATATATATATATATATTCAAAAGATAAAAACGAGCACCAGGAGGTAAAACAATTAAATGTTTAATAAATAAATAACCTAGCTTTCGATGGCTATATTGCTGCCATCATCGTCAGGGTGTTAAAAGCCAGAGGGTGGGGGAGCTCGTTTATAAGCACAAACGCGCCTGCACACGGCTCATAGACCTCGTTATGGGGCCCGGTCGATTGATCTTTTCATCACTCATGTCAGAAGTATTTCTGAGTTCTAAGTTCTTGCAGCTGATTACTTCTCTGTTGCGTGCGGCTCCTAGGCTGGGAGGCGAGCATTCCATGTCACTACGCACTAGAGTAACATGTGTAACTGCAGACCGATCCTGCGAAGAAATCCCAGATCTGGCTATCTTCCTCCCCCGTGTCTGATGTGTCACTCTCAGGGGGCATGCTACCCCATGCGTGCTCCCATCTTCCCCTATAGCCCCCAACCCGCCGCCCTTCCGTGCGTGGGATGCACAGCAGTTCGTTGCGATCTCCGTTCCTGTTAGTTTGGCGTCCGATTCAGCTCTCCCTTCGGAGGAAATTCCAACTGCGGTCTTCGCGCGTGCGCCCTCAAGTTTCCACCGTACTACTTGGGAACGCGTGATGGGACCCTTAATGGGGCGGTTGCAGTCAGTAGGTCGGACGCAATATCGAGGAGAGGGAGGGGGAAGGGGAGGAGTGTTCGGGGCATCCAGGGCACTAGGGGTTGGGTTGCTGTTGTCAACGAATTCTTCATTCATCAATGGGTGCACGCAGGAATTGCTAACAGCCGGGAGCACTCCGGATGGTAGGATCGTTCTTACCTCATTGTCTATTTCTTCGTTGGAACAACTGAGATTGCAAACAGTGGGGTGCTTCCTCCGTCTGGAACAAATGCGTGCCTCTCAAGTTTTCATGACCTGGTGTGCAGGATGTAACTCCACACATCGATTAATAGAGTTACAGTCTGAGAACCAAGCCTCTTTGAGGAGTCTGCTGCTCTTGGAGGCATCACTAGCAATAACCTGCACCCCATTGAAATCAAACTTGTGTCCAAGCTCTACCATGTGAGTGAGGATTTGTGAATAGTGCTCCCCTCTATTTGTGTTAGGGAGTCGTTTGTCAATAAGGGCGGGTTTCCAAATGGCTGGTAGGCAGGAGGTATCATCTCGCTTGTTCATGCTGTGTGGGCATTTTTCTATCTCGATGGCTTCTCTGATTATTCTGTTATTAAAATGTTCACTTTTGGCAATGGTTCTGGTATTTTTAAAGTCAATTTCATGTCCTGTGGCTTTAAGGTGTTGGACCAGGGAAGATGTTGGTTCCTCTTTTTTGACTGAGTTCTTATGTTCTTCAATGCGTGCACTTATTCTTCTGTTGGTTTGTCCGATGTATGTGTTCGGACAAGCAATGCATGGGATTTCATATATTCCTTGATTTTCTAACTCAATTTTATCTTTGGGGTTTCTTAGGATGGTGGATATTTTTCTGTTTGTGCAGAATGCTGTTTTGATGTTGTGTTTATGGAGGATCTTACTGATTCTGTCTGTGGTGCCTTTTATGGGAGGAGGGCTTTGCCGTTTTCTTGTTCTCTGTCTTGGATTTTAGTGGGGGTTTCTTAGGTCTTGTTTATTACCTCTTCTTCTGAGGGTGTCTCATTATCTTTCCATCTCTGTACAAAGACTAATCTTGCTGCTGTTAGCATGTGTAGTAATAAGTATAGGGATCCTTTATTGTATTTATCCTTAGTAATACCCAGCAGAAAAAGTTCTGGCTTTAACTTGATGTTCTGCATTAGTATCTCATCTAACCACTGTTTTATCAAACGCC
Source organism: Crotalus tigris (assembly GCF_016545835.1). Lineage (NCBI taxonomy): Eukaryota > Metazoa > Chordata > Lepidosauria > Squamata > Viperidae > Crotalus > Crotalus tigris. The sequence continues at coordinate 1,929,100 of NW_024096751.1, read as the reverse complement.
AAAATTTTTGTGCTTTTGAACATTCCCACCACATATGGTAATAGGTCCCTAGCAATTCTTTGCATTTCCAATATTTCGGTGAGATCTTTTTGTCCATTTTAGCTAATCTCACAGGGGGAAGGTGCCACCTGTAGAATACCTTATATAAGTTTTCTTTGTATGCAGTAGCTAATGTGAGCTTCCTATTCCTTTCCGATAATTTTTGCCAGTTATCTAAATCAATGCCATAACCAAATTTTTTGCTCCAATTTAACATTGTGTCTTTTACTCGCTCTTCCAACATATCCTGTTCCAATAAGTATTGATATATCCTTTTTATCTCTTTTTCCTCTGTTCCCAATAAAATTTTATCTAATTCTGTATGTTCTAAATCACTTTAAAGCATGCATAGACCACATGCTAATTCTTTATGTGTTTACTTTGGGCTCTTTACATAAGTGGCGCACAGTAACATTTCCCTATGTTTAGCTTCACTGTCATTCGTTAAAGGACATACTGTAGGCAAGCTGTTACTTAAACAGTTGGCATAAGAGGGATGAAGCCAAGTGAGGATTGGAGAACCCCAATTCTCATTAAAATAATACAACTGAACATGATGCCTAGAACTGTTCTTGGAAAATAACTCTATTTGAGTTTGGGTTAGCACTGTCAAGAATATGGGTACATGTAAGCCATTCAGAACATTTCTTGCTCTCTTTCTATGTATTTCATTATGAATTTACTATTTTGCATTTCTATGTATGTTTTTACAGTGACTAGTAGTGTAATGTACATCCCATGTACTGTAAACAATTCTGGACAAGTTCTTTCAACTATGAATTAACACACTGTCCCAAAGAGACAGTGAATAGCATAGCAGGGAGCCATTAATATGGTTGCCATGATACAGAAAAGAGGTTGAGACTCTAGTCCAGAAAGAGTGCAGAGAAGAGCAACAAAGATGATTAGAGGGCCTGGAGGGTAAAACTAAAGAAGAATGGCTGTGGAAACTGGGTATGTCTATATAATGAAGAGAAGGAGGTGACATGATAACAGTGTTCCAATATCTGAGGGCTCTAAAAAAAAAAAAGAGGGAATCAACCTATTCTCCAAAGCATCTGAAGGCAGGACAAGAAGCAACGGATGGAAATTTACCAAAAAGAGATCCAGCAGTAGAAGTAGTGTATACCTTTTTTTAATGAAAATTATCAGCACTTTTGATCAGTGACGTCATCAAAGTAAACAAGCCCACGTGTTGATTACGTCAACAGGGCACAGCCCTAAAAGGAAGTGACGTGCTCAGCCCCCACCCTCCGGATGTGACGTTTTGGCCTAATCCCATCAAGATTGGCAGGCAATCCTCTGGGTACATGATTAGGTTAACCCTAGACTAATTCTATGGACGTTCAAAACCAAAAAGAGCTAAGTAAAGTGAATAATTAGCAGAGGCCTGTGTTTTTGGGGAACAAGCCCTACTTTGGGGAGCTGTTAACCCTAGACTATTTCTATGGACCTTCAAAACCAAAAAGAGCTAAGTGAATAATTAGCAGAGGCCTGTGTTTTTGGGAACCAAGCCCTACTTTGGGGAGCTGTTTGTGTTTTTGGGAAACAAGCCCTACTTTGGGGAGCTGTGAAATAAAAAATAAAAAAAGGCTTTTTATTAGCCTAACGATGCTTTGAATTTTTGTGGAGTTTTAAAAATTAGTGCCTCAAAAGCTGGGGGAAAAGAATCCCCTGAAAGGCAGCCAGAGCCTGCATTTAACCCCCTTTTTCTAAAAGATATTTTTTCTGAAAGGTATTTATTTCTAGGTGGCTTTAAAAGCATTTCCTCGAACGCAGGGGAAAAAACAAACAAACACAGCCCCTTTTAAAACCCACAGCTGGTTTTTACCTTTGTAAAAAATCTAAAGACACATATTTTGCCATTTGCACCCTGAATAAAATTTTTTCTGCCCCCCTCCCCACTATAGCAAAAGACAAGGAATATTAACAGGAATTAAAATGCTCACAAGAGGCAAGCAGCCAACCAGGCTCACAAGAGGCAAGCAGCAAGCAGCCATGCCTCTCTGTCTGCTAGTAAAAAAAGTGGGGGTTAGGCCTTGTTTGGGACGTGCCCGGGCATGTCATGCTCCCCGTGATCTGGGCATGCGCAATGCTCAAGGGTGTGTCATTGCAAGGGGCAGGGGAGTTTGCGCGGGCAGGGACATGCCCGGGCATGTCATGCTCCCCGTGATCTGGGCATGCGCAATGCTCAAGGGCGTGTCATTGCAAGGGGCAGGGGAGTTTGTGTGGGCAGGCCTGAACAGCTAGCGATTTACCCCCAGCAGTCTTTTGAAGATGGCAGCCTCTGATGGAGATTTGTTTGATGTAAATTTGACCCCCAAACCACCCAAGCGTGGGCGCAGAATAAGAAAAGGACCTGAGTTATACAGTTTCATTGAAGAGAACAAACTTATAAAACCTTGTTATTGCAGATTCTGCAAAACATCAAATGGTAAGTAAATATATATATATAAAATTAAGAAAACAGTATTTTGATTGGTTGAAACAGCTAGCCTAAATCTACCTTATTTCCTGCTTTAGAAACGGCGGAGTCTCAAAATGTCAGCATGCCTCAGATTCTGAAAGCGTGTATTATTAAAATATTACACCACTGTTTAATGGGGTGTCTACAATCAGATGAAGACCACGTGGATGGTACCAGTGAAACAGAACATATTAACAGCTTATGCTTTAGACTTTCTATGCCTCATGTTCTCTGGATCATCATCAGTATTTCTGACAAAATGAATAACTTATATTTCACCCAGGGTTCCCTTGATGAGGTCAAGACATTCATACAGCGTATCGAAAAGAGCCGTAAACCACTGTCATTAATGTCAAAGATTGAATCTGAATTGCCATTGTCTCTGAAGAGGCTCATATGCCAAAATGTAACAGAAATTAATTACAAGAATCTCTTAATGCTATGAAATTTATAATAAAATGGGCTTTACAAATCACATGAAATATGTATTATGTTTTTCTTTTGCTGACCCCTGTTTAACTTTTGGCAGATGTTAAACACAATTTAATCAAAACTCAAGGGGTATTATTCAATTCGGTTTCCCTGATGAGGCGGGGCTGGTCAGATTTGCAAAAGTTGTGAAAAACACACCTCCTCTGATGTGATTAAGTTGTGACATCACCAGCGTATACAAAAGCAGGGTCCATACTGGTCTAGTCACATTTGCTGGTTTCTGGCATATCTGTACCTCTGGAGCCATTTGATCTGCTAAGAAGACCCTTTTCAGAATGGAAGCCACTATTGTAAGTAGTTTTATGGCTAATTTTTGAAACACTTAGATGCAAAATGGAGTTTTAGAATATTCTTTTCTGCTTGCTTGTTTGACTGATTGATTGTTTTATTTCACTAGAATGAATTGACAGACTCAGAATGCTTGAGGGCTTATGAAGGTATTTGTCTTTCATACTTTCACACATTTATATTCTGGTAAACATTTCTGCAACAAATCTGACCATAGGATTTCTCTTTTCCTTCAGAATGGGAGGATGACCAGTTATTCACTGATGTTGCTATTACTGTCGAGAACCAATTGACAGACTCAGAATGTTTGAGGGCGTATGAAGGTATTTGTCTTTCATATTTTCATAACATTTTAGATTCTGGTAAACATTTCTGCAACAATTCTGAACATTGGGGGCTTTTTTTCCTTCAGAATGGGTGGATGACCAGCCCTATGTAGACCTTACATTACCCCAGGAGCCCCAAGAGGCCCAGCCATGCACAAGCTACACAACACGAATGCTGTTAGGAGGTATAATATCTAGCATTTTATCCAACTACAAAATCATTAGTATTATTTTTTTAGAAACTAAAGGGAGGGGAGCGTTATTACATTATTAGGAATGTTGGTGATAGCCTTTTGTTTGTTTGTTTAACCAGAGCCGGCCTGCAAAAAAGCAAAAATGCATGGAGGTGGACTTCCCGCATCCCCAGCAGACAGTCATAAATGTGATTCCACGCCAGCATCTCAACCAGAAGGGGAGATATGTCATTCTACACCACAGCTCCAAGCCCCTAACTCTGAAACTCTCAATGTTTATTTGGATATGGTACAGGAATGGGAGAAGCCTATCAGGAATTTCAGGGCTGTGGAATATTATCAACGCTATAGATTTATTAATCTTGACCAAATCCGGTCTTTTGTAGATGCTATAGAGGCTGTTCATAATGTGATACAGCCTCTTTTGAATAATGTTGCTAGGGACATAGGTCCAAATGATTTTGTTCAACTCCGGCTGGATGCAGAGGGGTTAAATCATCCTCTCTTTTCTCTCAGGAGGAATATCAATGATTTAAATGCTGAGGATTTTCTGACCGGTATTGAAAATCTGCTGCAAAGTAAGGCCGAGATACTGTGGGGGGGTAATTTGCAATTAGTGGTTACTGTCGTGAAGAACAAGGAGGGGGGAGGTCTTAGGAAGTTAAGCACTGTGCTGCTCACCAGAGTGCTGGAGAAAAAAAGACAGCACCTAGTAGATTTCAATGTGGGAGGTGAATTTCTATGTTTTGCTAGCTGTTTGCTCTGGCTGATTGGCGGGGATGTTAGAAATCAAGAAATTATTACCAGGGCCAGGGAACTTCACAATAGACTGGGTGTTTCCACAGAAAACAGAATTGACTTTTCTCAGATACACCTCTTTGAAGAAGCTTTAAGGGTCACTATAAAGATCTTGTTTTATATGCAGGACGGTTGGCGGTTTTTTGTCACAGGTAGCCCCCAGCAAGAAAAAATAGTGTTTATATTGTTACACGACAAGCATTATTATGGCATCAAAAATATCAAGGGCTTCCTGGGTGAACGCTATTTCTGTAAATTCTGCCACACAGCCTACCACCACAAATTTAGTCATGGCTGTCAATATATCTGCAGAGCCTGCCTCACCCAAGAATGCCAGCAGGTGGTGGGGGAGAAGGCGCGCTGCTGTAGGTGCAAAGAGTTTTGCCGGTCTAAGGTGTGTCTTGAAAGACACACACAGCTTGCTATGGAGGGAAAAGTAGACTGTAAGAATAAAGAATATTGTGAAACGTGTGGGGCTTACGTCTTTAGCCCCCACAAAAAGTGCAAGGAAACCAAGTGTGGACAGTGCTCTGAGAAGGTTGAAAGTTTGGAAGGGCATTTATGCTTTCTAAATTCGTTGGACTGGCCGCAAATTGGCAAAAGATATATTATTTATGATTTTGAATGCTGTCAAGAGACAGGCATCCATATACCTAATTATGCCTGCGCCAGGGATATGTTGAAGGATGAGGATGATAAAGATGTTGTGAGGTGGGATTGTTATGGTGTTAGATGCCTGGAGCAGTTTGTAAAGAATTTTATAAATCATAAGTTTAAAGGATGTACTTTTATCGCTCACAACTCCAAAGGTTATGACGGGTACCTAGTACTGAAGCAATTGATCCGTGAAAAGGTTAGGGTTCGGCTTATAAATCAAGGGGGGAAACTTTTGTGTATCACCCTGCCAGATTATAAGATCCGGTTTATTGATAGCCTCTCATTTTTGCCCCTTAAATTAAGCAAATTACCCAAAGCTATGGGGTTTCAAGGCAGCAAAGGATATTTCCCCCACTTGTTCAATACAATGGCCAATCAAGACTATGTGGGGCCACTCCCTGAAATCAAGTATTACAGCCCTGAAACCATGATGCCCGGGGAGAGAGAAGAATTCATGAAATGGCACTCTGCTAATACAGGTACTGTGTTTAAACTAAAGAAGGCTCTGGCTTACTATTGCAGACAAGATGTAGATATATTAAGAGAGGCCTGTATTCGATTTAGGGAACAGGTGATGGAAATGACTGAGCGAGAGTGTTTCAGAGGGGTCGGGGGGGATATTGTTGAGGAGATAGCGATTCGAGGCATTGACCCCTTCCAACATATCACACTGGCATCTGTCTGTATGGCCCAGTACAGGTTCATGTATTTGAAGAGCTATACCATTGCATTAGCTCCTTTGGACAATTATCACAAGACACAGAAAAGGTATTCAGCTCCAGCGATTCAATGGTTGTTGCATATAGAGCACACTGAGAATCTCAATATCCAGCATGCTCTGAAGGGGGGTGAAAAGCAAGTAGGCAAATATTTTTTGGATGGTTTTGCTGTCATAAATGGAACTCCCACAGCTTTTGAATTTCGCGGGTGTTTTTTTCATGGGTGCCCTGTCTGCTACTCTGAAAAAGACTTCAACAAATTACTTGATTCAACATATGGAGGCCTGCACAATCGTACTAAGATTAAAGAAGAGTACCTCAGGGGCCAGGGGTATGCTGTGCGCTGCATCTGGGAACATGAATGGAGGGCCATGGTGGAGGATGACACCTCTTTGAAGCAGTTTCTAGTTGAGAATAAGCTCCCAACTCCTTTGAATCCTCGAGATGCTTTTTTTGGTGGTAGAACAAATGCTACATGCCTGTACTACAAACCAAAACCCGGTGAACAAATCTTATACTATGATTTCACCAGTTTGTACCCGTTTGTGAATAAGACCAAGGAGTACCCAATTGGCCATCCGCAAATCATCTACCAAAACTTTGGGGACATAAAGCAATATTTTGGGTTGGCCAAAGTCAAAGTGTACCCACCAAGGAATCTCTATTTCCCAATCCTACCCCACAAATCAGGGGGCAAATTAATGTTTAGTTTGTGTGCAACCTGCACAGAAAAACTGCAAACCACCCCCTGTAAACACAGTGATGAGGAAAGAGCTCTGACTGGGACATGGTGTACCATTGAATTGAATGTAGCTTTAGAAAAAGATTACAGAATTGTTGAAATCTATGAGATCTGGCATTTTGAAAGAACATCAAATGAGCTATTTTCAGGTTATATGAACACGCATCTCAGACAGAAACAGGAGGCCAGTGGTTACCCTGACTGGTGCAAAACAGAACAGGATGAAGAGCAATATATTCAGGATTATGAAAAGATGGAAGGTGTCCGCTTACGACGTGACCACATTGAAGTAAATCCTGCTAAAAGACAGATTGCCAAGCTGTTTTTAAATTCGCTGTGGGGCAAGTTTGGTCAGAGCACCAATCACCCGACCACATCCGTGGTGACAAACCCTGAGGATTTATTCAAATACCTTTTTGTGCCCTATTATGATGTTTCCTCATGTGAGTTTGTGGATACAGAGACAGCTGTTGTGACATGGAAAACAGCCAAGAACCACCCCACCAAATCGACATGCACTAATGTATTTATCGCCAGCTTTACTACTGCTTATGCCCGGCTGGAATTATACAGACTACTGGATGGGCTGGGCGATAGGTGCCTGTACCATGACACCGATTCAGTCATTTTTGTAAGTAGAGAGGGGGCGTGGACACCTCCTTTGGGTGATTATTTAGGACAGCTGACAAGTGAGATTCCACCAAACACTACGATAACAGAGTTTGTTGCAGCTGGTCCCAAAACGTATGCTTATGCTTTGTCCAACGGGGAAACGGTGCTAAAAGTGAAGGGGATCACGCTAAACTGTGGTAATAGCAACAAGGTTAATTTTGACAGCTTGAAAGATTTGGTAGATGATTATTGTGTGTCTGGTGCAGAGAGAAAAAAGGAGATCGGGGTAGAGCAGTTGGGGATTGTTAGGGTTAAGAAAAATTGGACCCTAGAAACGCGGGTCCTCCGAAAAACTCTAAAAGTAGTGTATAATAAAAGGTTATTAAAGAGTGAGGATTACTGTACGCTGCCTTACGGTTATTAAGGATGGCAGAAAACATTGCACAATTTGTACATCCTTTCTCCTGTATTATAAGCGGCCCGTCCAATTCTGGCAAATCTTTTTTTATCAAACAAATGTTAGAACATGGTGATGTTGTGTTGTCTCAAATGCCTCAAAATATTGTATGGTTTTATAGTTGTTGGCAACCTCTGTACAAAGAACTGCTTAATAAAATTCCTTATATTAAGTTTATGGAGGGGCTTCCGTCTTCTTTTGAAGATGATGATTTGTTTCCGCCAAAACAAATCACTCTAGCTGTGATAGATGATCTCATGGCATCGGCCGGTGACAGCGATCAAATAGAGAAGGCTTTTACACAGTACGTCCATCACAGAAACCTGAGCATTATTCTCATACTACAAAACCTGTTCTTTCAAGGTAAGAAAATGAGAACAATAGCTCTGAATTCCAAATATTTGGTTTTGTTCAGCAGCCCCCGTGATCAGATGCAAATTGTCACACTGGCCAGGCAAATGTATCCCACTAACACAAAGTATTTTTTAGAAGTATTCCAAGATGCCACTCACAAACCACATGGGTACCTTTTGGTAGATTTGGCAGCCACCACTCCAGAATCCTACAGGTTGAGAACAGGCCTCTTCCCGCCTGATTGGCCTACTGTTTACACGATGAAAAAGAAGTGTAAAAAGCAGTAGCTCAGTTACCCTAGCACTAGTTCATTTAAGATGTCAGAGAGGGTACGTAGAAATTGGGGGCTTTTAAAAATCTTAGTAAAGGCTGGACCAAGACAGAGAAAAGCCATCTTATGCAATGCTAACAATGACCTGGTGGGGGCAATAGCAGAAATAGCTCTGAACACCCTAAAAGGAAACCTTCCTCTGAAACCTTCACAATTCCGGTCTCTAAAGAGAAAGAAAGGTGTCATTAAAAAGTTGAGTGATAGAAAGGTCTCACTAAAAAAGAAGAAGAAGATCATACTTCAGTCGGGTGGTTTTATCGGGCCCTTACTAGGGACAGCTATTCCGCTGTTGACTAGCCTGTTAGCTGGATAAACCATGGATCATGCCGAGAAAATGTACCTGGTGTCGCGTCATCAGATGGAGCAACTACAGGGTAGGCCACCTACTATGGGGGCTATAGCCACTAACCGGTTGGATGATGAGATGCGTACCATTCTTCAGAGAGCTGATTTGTCTGAGGATGACAAGATTAAGCTCTACAATTCTACACTGCAGAGGTATCTAAGACTGACCAGGCAAAATGAATCTGAAAAGGACAGACTGAATCTCATTTATCCACCGGAAGAGCCTCGACCACTTCCAACTTTACCAGAACAGCCGCCACAGCCATCTCCGCAGGACACAGCGATGGATGAGATCCTAAGGGGTGTGAGCACCCGTTACAGGAAAAATGCAGAACTTTTACTGAACAAAATGAAGCAGCATCAGGACGTCTCAACCTGGGATGATCGTGGTACCTTTTTATACAAAGGGGTCCCTATTCCTGGTACTAATATTTTAGACTTGGTAAAAGGAGCCTCACAACACCGAGCTCCTACTGAGAAGCGGAAACCTAAAGGCTGGGATGACTTTATGAATGCTATGGCTGAGGTGAATGTTCCAACCTCTGTGTTGGGATCTACAACTGTTAAAGAGCAAATAGAAAAGTTGAAAGATTCTCTGGTTGTTAAGGATGAAGCTGCTACTAACCCCGTCTCTGTTATGACACCCCCTTTTGGAACTCAGAAGCCTCTGATTACCGGTACCCCCTCTAGCCCTTGGACATTAAATCCTAGAAGTAGGTTCAAGTTTGGTGACTGGCTCAATTTGTAAAATGAATAAAAACACAGTGAAACAAGTAAAAACGTTTAAGTCTTTTTCTTTATTTTACAATAAGGCATGCAAGTCTGCATGCATTGGTGACGGTTACAGGTTCCAAGCCCCCTCCCCACCTTTATAGTTTTTACAAACAGCTTTACCATTTGATCATTTTTAATATCTGCATTGGAGTACATCTTTAAAATATTTTCATAGTCCACTCCTTTAGTCCGGTTCAGTAGAAAAAACGCACAGTGTTGCCCGCAGGTCACAGCGCTGGGGTGTTGCAGTTGACGTTGGTGAAATGTGTATTTCTTAGCTTGCTGCTCTAGAAACATCACTATAGAGCCAGGAAAGTCAGGGCTATCCGGCGGTCTTCCATAAGAATCAAAAAATTCACCATATCCAGGAGATGGGAAGTAGAGGGCCAGCCAGTGTTCACCAGGCAGAGTGTGAGGGTGAGTATTTACAATTAATCCAAAAGGTCTTTTGGAGATATGTCTCTGGGGTAGCAGATCACAAGGGTAGACCCCTAGAAAGGCAGTATTTCCAGAGAACAATTGGAGGAGCTGCAGTGTGTCCATACTCACATATAATCAAAAAGCACATTCCTTGTGTGACTTATTTCAATAAGGTTTTCAAAAATTGCATAGAGAATCATGTTGACGGTGTTGGGGAGGGGTTGTGCAAATCTAATTTCGGCTCTGAGGTTACCATTCTTGATCAAAGAATAGTGCTCAGAGCATCCCTGATCAGGACTCAAGTCAAAACAATACAAAGTATACCCTCGGTTAAACTCTTCCCGGCTGATTATCAGTGGCCTGTCTTTCATGCCTTTGCCTGTGGCTTGCACCATCTGCATGTACTCTCTCACAAAAAGACCGTGTTCATAATCAGGCTGAAGAGGCTTTGCGGGGATCTGCTCGCCATCACAATACAGGGCGCAAAAATTGACATTGCAGTGTTGAAAATTGAACGGGTTTCTTTCATAATCCCCACTAAAAGATGCATTGTCCACAAACCCAATAACTAATTGTTTAGGTAGCTGCCCCAGAAATAGATTTTCCTGATTACACACAAGGCTCCCTGCAGGAATGCTGTAAACCTTCATCCCCACTCGATCAATGGGGTATTTGGCATTGGAGGTGAGCAAAGCTTCTGCATGGCCAAGGCGCACTCCCGGGGCTATTTTTACACGTTTTACAAAGAGAGAAGCTGCCAGGAGTTGCACTTTATAATTCTCATTGCCATCCTTCATCACACAAAATTCATTTCTGCTTCTTGTGAGTTTGACTTTCACATCAACGCCATTAATCAGCAGTCTATCTTGAAAAAACAGATCGCTATGCAGTGGTCCTAGCAAATCCCATTTACGACTACCGGCCGTGTGTCTTGCTCTCGCTTTGAAACCGGAGTTCCCAGCAGCTGTCAGTAGAGTACTCTCCATGAGTTCTGAGTCATCTTTGTAAAAACCCCCAGCTGTAAATTGGGAACCCAGTGCATCACTACCAAAGTTCAGAATCAGTTCAATCATGGCCCGATAAGAATAGCAATGATGGCTCTGTGTAATGAGCCGATCTCCCAAAGTAACATCCAGCTGGTTAAATAGTGATGCTATAGGGTAGTTGGTCAGGCCCACCCTTGCCCCATCATCAATATCCGTCCCATCCGCCTTTACAATCTTGCAACTCACATACAGCAGAGTGTTGTTTAAATCTGTGTAATGCTCACCATGCCCCGTGATAAAAAATTCCAGGGGTGCGTTGGGTGTTAGCGCTGATAAAGGAGGGATCTCGACATAGGTACTGTTTTCAATACTGGTCTGTGTAGGCGCCAGTTGAAAAAGATCCAGTTCTGATTTAACACATTCCTCTGAAGCAGAATGAATAAATGACATATTGTATTAGAATATGTCTTCCTTGTCACAGAGCTTCCTCTTCTGCGCACGTCTCCTCTTGGTATGACGGGCCTTTTTCACAAGTCTTTTCTTTTTAAGCGGAATAGGCGGGCCCGATGCATAATTCTTCCTGGCTATGAACAACCCTGATCCAGCCTGCCCCCTATCAACAACTTGGGATACAAGATTCCCCGCAACATCTCTGACAATGTTTTTGGCAGCAGATTTCACATGCGGCTTAATGATTTCTAATCCACGCCTCAAAAAAGGCATTGCTTTTCGAAAAAGCCCACGGAACAGACCCCCTAACCCTGTCCCGTACATAATGGGGGCTCCTCGGAAGCCTGGAAGGCCTCCACCGGCTTGTGCCCTGTAGTAAGCCACATAGTCTTGAGGGTTTCCGTGCTCCTTGATTACAACCATCCTTCACTTTTCCGAGGCCTAAAATGAAGCTTGACAATCACCTTCCCGTTATAAAAACGCACGTTTTTGTCCTGGTCGGTTTTGATTTCTATAGTAACGGTATCGATGTGATGTTTGCTGACTGGTACATAATGTGGACGGTCATAGGTTATTGTGATGAAATCGTTGTCTTGCCCTTGCACAGGCACACAGCGCAGTAATGGCACATAGTAGTCACCCACTATCTGGAGCTCTACAATGTCTGTGTAAACATATAAGGTGTTGAATCCAGGGAATGTACTTAACAGATGTCCAAGTTCTCCGCTAACTAGAATGGTATGCGGTTCATCACCTTTAAGGTTAATTTTTCGACCCACTGCATCATACTGTAGGGTTGTCTTAGGGCCGTCCTTGGCACTTGATATAAGCTTGTTCATATTTTCTAACAGTTGTCGGATGCTAGTATAGTATCCGCTTCTCAAAGAAAAATGCCATCTCTTTCTCTCATTAGCAATTTCAAAATATCCAGGAGAAGTTAATGTGTGCCAACTATGCGGATACTGTATCTCTGCTAGCCCTACTTCCCATGACCCTGGAAGATCCAATGATCTTGCTAATTGTATAGTAAAATTAGAATTTCTGTTTTGGGGGAAAATTGCTGCTGACGCATTGCTGGGAAGGGTGATGTAAAACTCCGCCATATCAAAGATGTTGTACTTCAGTCTCCTTAACCCAACTGTTGAACTTCTCTGGCCATCCAGTCCATTTGACTAGAAATTCTCTGTGTCTCCCCCGCCCTCTTTTTTGGATAATTTTCTCTATTCTGTATATGCGCTGTTGGTCAGCAGGAACCTTTTGGAGCTCCTCAAAGTAAAAAGCCCCCTTTACAGGGTCACCATTGTAATCATTTAATCTATACACCGCTCTTTCCCCCCTTGTCTGCAGTTCTTTGACGATGAATATCTCATCCGTATAGGTTTGCTGATAGCCCTTTTCAAACTTACCCTTCAGTCTGGATACCCTGACATGATCCCCCATCTTAAGACATTTTTCCTTTCTTTTTCTTTTTAAAGTTGCCCCATAAAGCCTCATCCACACACCCCTTTCGTTAGACAAATTTACGGTGTTAGGAGCAGTACCGATGCTACGATGGTAAGAGCTATTGTACCCCTGAATAGTATCTGCTAAAATGTCCACATACCGGTGGGTATTTCTAGCTGTGAAATATCTCCAGAGTTTGTTTTTTAGGGTTCTATTAAACCTCTCTATAACGGCTGCTTTAGTTTCGCTATGAGTGACAAAATGATGAATGCCGTAACGTGCTAAAAGTTTCTTCAGTGGAATATTCAAGAACTCTTTACCTGCATCTGTCTGTAATTTTCGGGGTGCACGTCCTGTTTGAAAGATATTCTGGAAAGCGGATGTAACTTCCCTCCCTGTTTTATCAGATAAAGGGGAGGCCCAGGCATATTTAGATAACACATCGATAACTGCTAAGATGTACTTTTTTCCATGATTCTCTTTAGAAAATTTGGAGACATCTATGAGGTCAGCCTGCCATTGATGATCTAAGCCAGACACTACTGTTTTATTTCTAGGAAAATTAATTCTTGCAGGCTTATGAAGCGTATAAGCGTCTTCCCCTGACAGCCACGTCTTGACTTGCTTCATGGTCAGGTTTTTATCATGTTTTCTAGCTTCCTGAAAAAGGGCATTCACACCTCCATAACTCCCTACACACCCCGGAGTATAATAAATACGACTTAAAAGCTTTTCATGCATCGTTATACTGAAAGACCACTGACAAATGTTCAAGTGTTGACATTAACACAGTCTTTTATTGGTTATACAGAATTCAGAGGGTGCACGGCTCTGCCATCAGAAAAATATCCCTCATCACCACTATCAGAATCAGAAGATAATACTATTTTATAATACTCTGACCCGTCTGAGCCCCACAAATCACGTCCGCAGTCACAAGCAAACCAGTCTTTACACAAATTGCAGCTCTTTAACTCACAAGGTAGATAGCGTGGTCTCTGGGATAGCTCATAATCCCTGTTACAGTCTAGATCAGAGAAATCTGCAGAAGCTTTCTGACCATGGCGATTACCACAGGAATCTAAAAGCGGGGTGTCTTGAAGTGTTTGCTGTCTAGGTATTACTAATTCAGTGTCTGCAAAATATAAAGCACATCCTGTTAGCGGTGTATCCGCTCCAGCACCATTTACATTATCATAAATAAAAACATATTTACTTACCATTTGATGTTTTGCAGAATCTGCAATAACAAGGTTTTATAAGTTTGTTCTCTTCAATGAAACTGTATAACTCAGGTCCTTTTCTTATTCTGCGCCCACGCTTGGGTGGTTTGGGGGTCAAATTTACATCAAACAAATCTCCATCAGAGGCTGCCATCTTCAAAAGACTGCTGGGGTTAAATCGCTAGCTGTTCAGGCCTGCCCACACAAACTCCCCTGCCCCTTGCAATGACACGCCCTTGAGCATTGCGCATGCCCAGATCACGGGGAGCATGACATGCCCGGGCATGTCCCTGCCCGCGCAAACTCCCCTGCCCCTTGCAATGACACGCCCTTGAGCATTGCGCATGCCCAGATCACGGGGAGCATGACATGCCCGGGCACGTCCCAAACAAGGCCTAACCCCCACTTTTTTTACTAGCAGACAGAGAGGCATGGCTGCTTGCTGCTTGCCTCTTGTGAGCCTGGTTGGCTGCTTGCCTCTTGTGAGCATTTTAATTCCTGTTAATATTCCTTGTCTTTTGCTATAGTGGGGAGGGGGGCAGAATAAATTTTATTCAGGGTGCAAATGGCAAAATATGTGTCTTTAGATTTTTTACAAAGGTAAAAACCAGCTGTGGGTTTTAAAAGGGGCTGTGTTTGTTTGTTTTTTCCCCTGCGTTCGAGGAAATGCTTTTAAAGCCACCTAGAAATAAATACCTTTCAGAAAAAATATCTTTTAGAAAAAGGGGGTTAAATGCAGGCTCTGGCTGCCTTTCAGGGGATTCTTTTCCCCCAGCTTTTGAGGCACTGATTTTTAAAACTCCACAAAAATTCAAAGCATCGTTAGGCTAATAAAAAGCCTTTTTTTATTTTTTATTTCACAGCTCCCCAAAGTAGGGCTTGTTTCCCAAAAACACAAACAGCTCCCCAAAGTAGGGCTTGGTTCCCAAAAACACAGGCCTCTGCTAATTATTCACTTAGCTCTTTTTGGTTTTGAATGTCCATAGAAATAGTCTAGGGTTAACAGCTCCCCAAAGTAGGGCTTGTTCCCCAAAAACACAGGCCTCTGCTAATTATTCACTTTACTTAGCTCTTTTTGGTTTTGAACGTCCATAGAATTAGTCTAGGGTTAACCTAATCATGTACCCAGAGGATTGCCTGCCAATCTTGATGGGATTAGGCCAAAACGTCACATCCGGAGGGTGGGGGCTGAGCACGTCACTTCCTTTTAGGGCTGTGCCCTGTTGACGTAATCAGCACGTGGGCTTGTTTACTTTGATGACGTCACTGATCAAAAGTGCTGATAATTTTCATTAAAAAAAGGTATACACTACTTCTACTTCCAGCCTATACCTAAAGATAAATTTCCTGACAGTGAGATCAGGAGGTTGTGGGTGCTCCATCACAGAAGTTTTGTGATAGTTATTTGTCTGGTATGGTGTAGGGTCTCTTGCGTGGGCAGAGGGTGGACTAGAAGAGCTCCAAGGCCCCTTTATTATTCTGGATAAATCAAGGTCATTCATATATCAACTTATGGCTGTTCAGTATAAAACCACTATAATTACAACAATTGAGAGCATGTAATTTTTGAAGCAATATTTCTGCAGAAAGAAGTATCAATGACTGTTTTCAAACAGAAGTGCCAGAAGGCTAAGCTCACATAGCCACTTTAGAATCTTTTCCAAAACACAGCAATAAGATTTAAACCTGGTGATCTGACAACTAATATGTCCACCTCATTCTTATAAAAATAACTACATATCATCAGCCAAACTGAAGTGAATGCATTAGCAAAGTGGCTTTTCATGAAACTGAACAAGTAGGAAAATCTGCAACATAAACATCCTTGGTTTGCCATAAGATGGTATACAGTAATTATATATATTGCTCAAAGCTTGTTTTCTTTTATTATTCAATACCATAAACATGAGGTGACAGCAGTCACAGAAATGGAATACTCATCCAGTCAGTCTTATAAATCTTTATTCTTTAATAAGGATGGATTTGACTGGCAAGAGATCATGGAGTTATGATGTTTAAATGCTGTATAGATTGACAAACAGTTTTGTATACTAGATCCAACCAAGGAAGTGTAACTCTTGCCAAAGCTTTCTACTTGTTTTAGATCACTTACAAGTAAAGTAGGCAGAAGCTCACCCATTACTCCTTCCCAACATCTAAGTAATTAATTTTGACAAGTGTTTGCTAGAGAGAAGGTCATAACTGTCAGTATATAAGATTTATGCTGATCTGCTCAGCTGGAAAATATTCAGGTAGTAAAGTTTTCATTACTTGCATTGACAACAATAGTGTCACAAACAGGAATATTGTCCTGAATTATGTAGCTGTTTCATTTGGATATATAATAAAGAAGGATATCAGTTGCATATTCTATAATTAGTGGATTATTTATGAATAATATATTTGGTCCTTATTCTCAATTTATTTTTTTGGTAAGCTACATAATTTATATTTAGAATAGTACATAGAAAATATATCTTAAAAAAACTGCTTTTAAATGAAGTATGAATGCAGAATACAGAAGAACAAAGTTGGAAGGGACCTTGGAAGTCTTCTACCCTGCTGTTAACTGTTACTGTTATGTCCCGAGCCTTGCAAACGGCTCGGGGCGTTTGCAGGCAGTCCCGGGCAGGTGCAAAGCTGCCCGGGACCAGACAGGCTGTCGCCAGCGCCGTGCGCATGCGCGGGTGCTGGCGCGGGAAAAGTATCGCATTGACCCGGGAAATGCCTATATAAGAAGCTGGGAGGTTTTGGGAGCTGCTGAAGCCATCTACTTGTGAGCTGAACACAGAATAAAGAAAACTGAGAACTACAACTGCTTCTCGTGTCTTGCTTTCCGCGAGGGACTCAACACTGGCGACGAGGATGGGATGCCTTACATCACCTGGAAAGGAAGAAGTGTAAGCTTACCCAAGTGAGTCCTGAGCGGCGGAACGGCGTTGACTCGGCAGCTACTCGCCAATCCAGTGCGCATTCGGGGGTAGGCTGGCTGATAGACCCGTCTCCTGAAGATGGCAAAGGTTGGAAGGCTTTCGGAGTTCGACGTCTCACATCCAGAGCGGTGGGAGTCCTACGTAGCCAGGGTGGAGAACTACTTCAAGGCAAACCAAGTGAGGGAAGAGAGCTTGAAGGCTGCCACCCTGCTTTGTGTCTGCGGTCAAGACGCCTTCGAAATCGCAGAGAACCTTGCAGCACCTGTTCCATTAGAGTCTGTCAGCTACGCAGATCTAAAGAAGCTATTGAAGGAGCACTTCCAGCCCAAGATGTCCGTCATCGCATGGCGCCACACCTTCGAGCAGAGGGATCAACGATCCGGAGAGTCGGCCAAAGAATACATCGCCGCATTGAGGAAGGCCGCCAAGCACTGCGAGTTCAAGGACCTCGAAGAACGACTGAGGGACCGATTCGTGTGCGGCTTAAGGCATCGAGATCTACAACAGAGGCTTTTCGCCAAAGAAGAACTGTCCTTCCAAGATGCCTTAAGAGAGGTCACCGCAGAAGAAGCAGCAGGCGGCGCCGTCAAGAACATGCGGCCGATCAGAAACAGTCCAGAAGTTGCATCCGTGCACCAGGAAGACGTCCAAGGAAACTCCGAGGAGGATCCGGACGAGGAAGTCGACCATCTCCACCCCACGAAGGAAGGAAATCAGAAGGGAAGCTCTTCAGCTCCACTCAAGTGCATCGGCTGTGGAGGTCGCCACAGGAGAACCGACTGCAAGTTCCGCTCCGCTACCTGCCGGGCATGCGGCAAACAAGGACACATTGCAGCTGTGTGTCTGGGCCGACGAAAGGTACAACCTCAGGAAGAACTGCGCCTGAAAGGTACCAGGGTCCCCAGCCAGAATAGGGTAGGTTTTTGCGCTTCGCGAAGAAGCATCTTCAGGACAGGCACACACAAGCCCATCAAGAAAAAGCTGTCACTCAAGGTGAAGCTACAAGGGGTTCCATTAACTATGGAACTAGACACAGGGTCTGCCCTTTCAATCATCTCCTTGCATACATTTAGGAAGATTTGTTCCGGTAGTGGAACTCAGGCCAAGTTAAGGCCTTCTGACATTGTGTTAACAGATTTTCAAAATTCAAGAGTGTGTGTTAAGGGGGAGGCCACCCTTAACGTGCAATACAAGAATTTTGAAGGTCCACTAGACTTATTAGTAGTAGGGGGTGAACAAACGAGTCTCATAGGACTCGATTGGTTTGAGGCCCTGGGGATACACGTCACAGGACTCAACAGCTTACAAACACTCGACCTACAGGAAGTCTGCAAAGAATTTGCAGATGTTTTCAGCCCCCAGCTGGGCACATTCAAAGGACCCCCTGTGTCCTTAAAGCTAGACCCCACTGTCACTCCCATTAGAATTAAAGCAAGAAGGGTCCCTTTTGCTTTAAAGAGTAAAATTGACACTGAGTTAGCTGGCAATGGGGGTCTCCTTGGGAGACCCCCATTGTCACGCCTCTAAAGGCAAATGGGGACATTCGCATTTGTGCTGATTACAAATGCACTCTTAATAAGGCATTGCAGCAACATGCCTATCCTGTTCCTGTGGTCAGTCATATTCTGGCCTCCCTCAAGGGGGGGCGCATTTTTGCAAAGCTTGACCTAGCTCAAGCGTATCAACAGCTGCCTGTTGATGATGATGCTGCTATAGCTCAGACTATTGTGACCCACAGGGGAGCCTTTAAGGTAAAAAGGCTACAGTTTGGAGTGAATGTCGCTCCTGGGATTTTCCAAAGCGTAATGGAAAACACACTACGGGGCATACCGGGGGTTTGCCCCTACTTTGATGATGTCTTAATTGCAGGAGACTCCACACACATTCTAGCTGAAAGGCTAAGGGCTGTTCTGTTAAGATTCAGGAAAACAGGCCTCAAGCTCAAAAAGACAAATGCAAAATTGGGGTGCCTTCTACTGAATTTCTGGGGTTCAAAATTGATGCTGCTGGGATTCACCCTGCTGAATCCAAACTAACTGCTATTTTAGAAGCACCTAGGCCAAAGTCTAAGGCCGAACTTCAGGCCTTCCTGGGCCTCCTGAATTTCTACAATTCCTTCCTTCCACATAAAGCCAGTGTAGCTGAGCCTCTTCACAGGCTACTAGACAAGCAAGCAGTGTGGCACTGGTCACAAACAAATGAGGCTTGTTTTAACAAAGTCAAGGCCTTGCTCACTTCTAACAGTGTACTTGCACATTTCAACGAGTCCCTTCCTGTGTGCATCGCTTGTGATGCATCCCCTTACGGGGTAGGAGCTGTCCTGAGCCACCTCAGGTCTGATGGAACTCAGGTTCCTGTTGCATATTACTCCAGAACATTGTCTTCTGCTGAGCGCAACTACGCTCAGATAGACAGGGAGGCTCTGGCTGTTGTTGCTGGAATTAAAAAATTCCATGATTTTCTATATGGCAGGCATTTCACGGTCTTCACTGACCATAAGCCTCTGCTGGGACTGTTTACCACACGTAAGCAGACTCCCCAAATCATTTCCCCTAGAATGCTTAGGTGGTCTATTTTTTTGTCTGCATATGATTTTTCTTTACTCCACAAGCCTGGGAAAGAAATGGGCCATGCTGATGGCCTCAGTAGATTGCCTCTGCCAGTAGTAGAAGCTGACCCTGCGCCAGCTGTCAACATTCTATCAATCCAAGCCTTGCCCGAGCTCCCTCTTAGTGCCAGGGATGTTGCCGCTGAAACAGGTACAGATCACACACTTTCACGTGTCCGTTCCTGGGTTTTGTCTGGTTGGCCTGAGCACTGCCCTAGTCCTGAGTTTCAGAGTTTCTGGTCCAAAAGGAACGAGCTGTCCATTTCTCAGGGTTGTCTGCTTTGGGGAAACAGAGTTGTCATTCCCACCTCAATGAGGACTAGGGTCTTAGAATCCCTCCACGAGGGTCATTTTGGCATTGTTCGTATGAAGGCTCTTGCGCGCAGCCACTTGTGGTGGCCTGGTTTAGATAAGGACATTGAGGATAAGGTGCATGCATGCCACTTGTGCCAGCGCTCTCGCCCAGAGATGCCCCAAGCTCCTGTGCATAGATGGGAGGATACACAGTCCCCATGGTCTAGGGTGCACATTGACTACGCTGGGCCCTTTCAGGGCCAGTTCTTCTTGGTCCTCGTTGACAGTCATTCAAAATGGCTTGAGGTTGTACCTGTCTCATCCACCACCACTGCAAAGACTATTCAGGTACTGAGGGGGATTTTTGCTGCACACGGGCTCCCAGATGTCATTGTGTCTGACAACGGCCCTCAATTTACTTCCTCCGAATTCCAAGCTTTCTTACAGGCTAACATGATTCGTCATGCCACGTCTGCACCCTTCCACCCGTCCACCAACGGTATGGCTGAACGCATGGTCCGCATCACAAAGGACGCCTTGAAAAGACTCACCTATGGGGACTGGCATCACAGGTTGGCTGACTTTCTCCTTTCTTATCGCACCACACCGTCCACTTCTACAGGGAGAAGCCCAGCTGAACTTCGTTGGGGGCGTCAACTTACTACTAAACTTGACCGGTTGCATCCAGACAGACTGCCTTCATCTACCTCACATCCTAGGGCACCTAGACAACTACTTGTGGGTGCCCCGGTTTGGACTCGCAATTACGGGCCTGATCATACATGGGTCCCCGCTTCTATTTCCAGGGTCACAGGTCCTCTCTCCTACGAGGTAGCCCTGGACAACGGTCTTGTCCTGCGTCGGCACATCGACCAACTCTGCCCTAGGCGGGACCTTTCAGATGAGACTCCTGGGTCTTTTCCAGGGGGGGAGGGGTACCCTTTGGAGCAAAGGGAAGGGCACGAGTTGCTGCCCATCTCCACTGATGGAGCCACTGACGGCCCATTTCAAGCTTCCGCAAGTGCTCCGAAAAGGAATTCATGGAGCTTACCCACACAACAGGCACTCACGCCTACTCCAGCCAGGGAGTCGCCCCGGGGGCATACTCACTTTCCACACACATCACACAGCACTCCAGTCACGGAGGATACCCGGGAGCATCCCAATAAATCATTCCCCGCAAGAGAGCTGGCACACAATCCCCAGAGTTGGCCTGACCTTACCCCAAATACTACAGGGGGTCAAACTTACAGGGAGGTGGTCGAGGAGCCAAGTCCCGACCGCAGCACCTCTAGCCCAAATCAGGGAGTAATTGAGTTTTGGGAAGGTACAGAGACCCACACGAGCCCGGACACAGAACGGGGCTTATGGATTGGACAGCCTCCTGACAGGTCTTGGACGGACCTAGGAGGTTCTATAGAGATGCCCAGCAGTGGCTATCACTTCAAGGGGCCTGAGGGCCTACAGCTAGGCAGGTCAACCAGGTCAATCAGGTCACAAAGTGACAGAAGCCCTGGCCTGACGAGCCCGGTGGGCGAGCAAGCAGGCCAGGCATCAGGGCAAAGTCCTTGGAAGGCACCAAGGCATGATAAGGGGAACAGGCTCTTGTCACCCCTCAGTCAGGGAACACCTGTCAGAAACCCAGAGCTGAGAAGGTCACAGAGAGCAAGGAAATCTCCTAAATACTTAGAAGATTACATAACATTGCTGGCTAAACAATAGCCAGGTAACGATAGGAGCACTGAGAAGCAGAACACTGCATAAAATAAATGATTATATGTTGGTAGTAGTTTTAGCCCGGGGGAAAGGGGTGTTATGTCCCGAGCCTTGCAAATGGCTCGGGGCGTTTGCAGGCGGTCCCGGGCAGGTGCAAAGCTGCCCGGGGCCAGACAGGCTGTCGCCAGCGCCGTGCGCATACGCGGGTGCTGGCACGGGAAAAGTATCGCATTGACCCGGGAAATGCCTATATAAGAAGCTGGGAGGTTTTGGGAGCTGCTGAAGCCATCTACTTGTAAGCTGAACACAGAATAAAGAAAACTGAGAACTACAACTGCTTCTCGTGTCTTGCTTTCCGCGAGGGACTCAACAGTTACCAACCCACATTTTGTTGACTTAATTCTCAACTTATTTTTACACTTCCATTCACTACCTTCAAGAGAAAAGATAACACAAATTTATTTCTCTACCGTATATAAATGACTTTCTTACAATCTCTATTTTTGAACCCAACATTCAAAGGGAATGAATCCTACAAGGTCTGTAACTTGAGTGGCCATGGACATTCTTCCATTAACAGCTACTGATGGTACTTGTTTTTAAATGTATGATTTCTAAGTCTGTGATAGGTAGAGGGGCATATATGGAATTTGCATTATTCTTTTACTTAGAACTGTACATATCATTACAAGAGTGGCAAGCTGTTGCAATGTCAGTGAAAGTATCCCTTTGAACCAAAATACTGAGGTGGAGCAGATACCTCATTTGAAAATCACAGCTTTTGAACTTATTTACTGGTGGCATGTCAAGTGATCAATTGAATGGAATTTTGTTGAAAAAATTTGCAGATGATTTTTTTTAATGCCACATATTCTTATAAGGAGCAAAATCGTGCTAGATATTTTCTATGATGAAGCTTTTCCGGTGTTAAGTGAGCTGATTAGTTGTCCAGAACATTTCTGATGAAAGATGGATAATCTGTCATACAATAAATATTTAGCATGCTAAATGAAAGGCAGACCAAGTTGAAAAAAAAAAGAATATTCCTCTATCCAGCACTGATATTAGTTTTTTAATTTATTTTCAAAATTTTAATAAAATGAATTGTATTTTGCCCTCTCTGTCTGTCTGTCTGTCCATCTGTCTCTCTCTCTTTCTCTGAAATAAACAACTAAGGCTGCCTTAGGGTTTGTGAAGATTGTAATGCTGGTGTTATTAGCATGCATGCGTCTCTTCTCATGGCATAGTTAGATCAATAGGAGGAGTTGTGTGTGATGACACTTTAGCATTCATTAAAGGCGGTTTATGCCATTATTTCTTTTAAATTTAAATAAGTTTGCATACTTGTAACACCTGCCTCATTACCATTGTAAACTACAAAAGGTGAAGCTGGCATAAAATATAACTTAGTTTTTCCAAATAATTTTATGGAGAGAATGAGAATTAAGAGAAGTGGAAAATGTTTAACAATATATGTAGCGGGCACTGCTTAAAAATATGTTATAAGAAAAAGGTGTTGGCAATGGTAGGAATGATACTAATCCATGCTGGTCTTAGAATATAGCAAAACTGGAATATTTGGGTTTTGAAACTAATGCTTCTGTGGGAAACATTAGGAAAGGCACATGACAGCCCTTTTGCTAGTAAACATCTTATTTTGTACCCAGCATGGTTGTGCCATACTATAAGGCAAATTCACATTGATTATAAGTTAGGGTCACAATTTTCATTAGGGCAAAGATTGGTATACAGGTGCTGAAGTTGTTAAAAATCCTGAGATTGCAAACAGAACATTGAACTGATTCTGCTCTTTTCTCTCCCTACATTGTACATCAATGATGTTTTTCCTGTTATTTTTTTTTTCTCCTTTGTAACCAATGCTACAGTAAATAAGGATGTGTGGGAAAGTCCTGAAATAACTCTTGAAGTATATTTTAACTGATTGCTCCCTTAAATGAAGATTATTTGATTACTTCATCTGCAGCATCCTCTTTTAAATATCATTTTTATTCATTATAATAAAAAATGATGTTCCCTTGAGCCTGTGTCTAGTTTGCTAGACAACAATAAGGAAGTGGCATGTTATTGCCATTTTCTGGTATGTTTTTTAAAACTTCCCAGTCCAGCTATGGCCTTGGAGTTTCCTGATTCTCAACCATCCAGAAGTAACCTGATTTGATCCTTCTTAGTTTGTTGATCGGCCATCAGTTGTGACTTGGCCCTAATACAATTTCATTAAAATGAGAAAGTTGTCTTTGTTACATTGCTGCACTAATTAGTTCATGTATCAAAAGGAATAGGGCTTCAGTTCTGCACCATATTGCCTTTTTTGACCCCCAGTGCCTTAGAGGTGCATGTACTGACTTGTCCTTTCTTTTCACAGCAGTGTTGTCAGACAGGCAGATATCTCAACAGATTTGACTTTTTCTCTGCAGTTTTTCCTGCAAAGAAAACACTTCTTATTAAACATTTCCTATGGCCACCTTGTTCAACTAAATAGAGATTTATCTCTGAATGACCCATCAGTATATATTTCAATTTTTTAAAATTTAAAAAAAAAATTAAACTGCCATAGCAGAAATTTGCCATGCTGAGTCAGCAGAAAAGCTGGCATTACTGCCCTGAACCTCCCTTAAGTTAAATTCAGTAAAGTGTCTAGCTGAAAATCTGACTCGGTCATACCTGCTGTATAAAGGAATATAGCTTGAGTATCAGGCATGTGCCAAAATGTTCTATATTTAAATATAATGATTCTAAACTCAAAGGCAAATTAATGAATAATAAATGAGATTTTTAAACTAAACTGATACTGGCAAGTTTTTAAAGCCACTCTTTCTCTACAACATCAAGTCACAATTTGCAAAAACCTTCAGAGAATAACAACTTGTGGATTTAATTACAGATAAAAAAAAGGAAAACTGACTTCTATTAAAAACATGAGAAAACATGACCTTAGAAAAAATTAAAATGGAACAGAGCTTGAGAAATGAGAACTCTGTCCTCCAAAGGCAGTCAATTAGTTTGTCATTTTCTCCCTCCTGAAAAGGTGGCTTAGGTTGGGATTGTAAATGAATTTGCCAAATTTATTCATGAAAAATGTGCTTATTCCATGGTTAACTCACATATATTCAGATATATTTTGTGTGTTTTTAAAGAAGGTGCTTTAAATAGCAAACATCTGTTTAAAGCTTAAAGTATTAAAATTTATATAGTTCAAATTTTTATTTCTCTTCCTTTTCTGAAGTCCTGTCAAATCTGAACTGGTCTTTCTAGGATAGGGGTAGGCAACCTTGGCTCTTTTATGACTCGTGGACTTCAACTCCCAGAATTCCTGAGCCAGCCATGCTGAGGGGAACAGGAGAGTTTCCAAGCTGAGCCATGCTGGCTCAGGAATTCTGGGAGTTGAAGTCCACGAGTCATAAAAGAGCCTGTTCTAGGAAGATCAGGGACAAAGAACAGTGGGATTCTAGTATCTGAAGGAGTCAAGAAAGTCAGATGCTCATCCTGAGTCCAAGTGAAGGACACAAACTCTTGAACAGGAACATGAGAGAGATGGAGAAGGAGTAGGAAGGGAGGCAAAGGTAGCTCAGCTTTGAAGGCAGTAAAATTGAAATGTGGAAAATCCAATAGGGAATGTTATGGTATCATTTATCATAGACCCCTTCATCTAAGGCCCACCTGCTGCCCATCAATATTTTCTCTGGAAGCCTATGAAATTAGCAGTTGAGCCTTGAGACTAAAATAAGTCAGACCATCATGCATTGCCCTGAGTCTCACTGCAAAGGAGAAAATACACCTTGGAACAAGATGAGAATGCATATACAAATGCACCTTTAATGAGTGCTTTATCTTTGAGTATAGATAATTTTTGAAACACTGTGCACTCAGATATAGTTCGTCATTAAAATTAGAAGTGTTGAAATTAGAAGTGTTGTATTACCTCAATAGAAAAGAATCTATTAGCATGGTGCAATAGGAAATATTGCCTATTTCCTTTGACACACACTGATTTCATCTCACAAGAATAAGGAGACTGCATGGCCTCCATTTATCTTCATGAAGATGTAATGTCGCTAACTATGATTGGATATGTGATCAGTGAGTTCATGACATATAATCAAGAACTCTTTATTGCTTGGGATCAATAGTGAA
The DNA here is from genome assembly GCF_016545835.1 of Crotalus tigris. Taxonomy (NCBI): domain Eukaryota; kingdom Metazoa; phylum Chordata; class Lepidosauria; order Squamata; family Viperidae; genus Crotalus; species Crotalus tigris. The sequence continues at coordinate 1,903,280 of NW_024096751.1, read as the reverse complement.
GAATCTTTTTCATTTTTTTTTCAATGATAAGGCAGCCATGGAGGGAGAAGTCCAAAATATATACCAAATACCTTAACTCCTTGATATCTAACAACCAACAATGAATTTGGATTGTGATGAGACAACTACATCAAACAACAAATGTTTTGGAAAGAGAATGTTCACATTAAATTTAATTATAGCAAAAAATTGACACTGTAGCCAACACAATGTTGTAATAAGGATTAAGGGGAAAAATGCAACGTGGCAGCTTTGATCCACAGTTGTCGCTGCCATCTTGACCTTCTTCCCCACAAACGCTTATGTTTGTAACACATTTAATGAATGTGCTCAGAATGATGTTTTTCTCTTTTCTACTGAAAAAAATGTATAGAGTTTCTCTGGAAAATCCAGTTTTCAAGGATCATTGAAAGATATTTACACATTCAAGATATTACACACCTTTTCCTAAAGGACAGTGTGTAAATATGGATCATGTTTTATCTGGTCTATAGGTAAAGTGTGTAATTGACAAATACTGTGAAAGAAGTTGAAGGAGCTGGGGCAATATTTGATTGGAAATTATTACTATTTGGCTACCTTCAAAAGAAAAGTAGTATAATTTATCTTCCTCGTTGTTATCATAAACCAGGCTGCAGTTACAATTAAAAACCCAGTACTGTAGTAAACAACCACGGGCTTTCCAGGGTTTTTTAAGTTACTTGCCATTGATTGCAGAAGGAAGATATTCAGTCAAAGCTTTTATATGGCAATGTTTGTTTCATTCTGAGAAGAATTCAATCAAAACAAATATATATGATGTTTTTGAATATTAGTAGCTCGGGTTGGTAGCTAGGTGTTCGTTTGATCTCCTGGTTTGGTAATTAGGTTGCAAACGTTTCGTCTCCATTCGGGGGACATCTTCAGTGCAGTTCGAAGTGTGTTTGGTTGGTTTGTAATGTTGCTTCCGATATTTCAGTTGAAGTAGCTCTCTCGCTCTCACTGGTTGGTAGGTGGGGTCGATGTCAATGTGTCTGTTTACTGATTGGTAGAGAATCAGGCCTTAAGGAATTCTCTTTCTCTCCTTGACTTTGCTTGGGTTATAACTGTGGTCCTGGTTAGATTGAACTTGTGTCTTTCTGAATCCTCGTGGATGGACATGGGGACATGTGCTCGTGCAGTCAGGTAAATAGTTTTTTTCCTGTTTGGCCCACATAGTTCATTTCACAGTTGTTGCACTGGACTTGGTATATGACACCTGATCTTTGATTTGCTTCTATTGGCTCTTTAGGTTTTGATAGGGTCTGCCTGAGAATTGAGTTTGGTTTGTGGGCTATTGTGAGGTTGTATTGGCTGTCTTGCTGTCATCTCTAAAATGTTCTGTAAGGGATTGTGATTTGTTTGGTCATTGCTGTCCTTGTTGCAGTTGCTGTGTTGTTTTGGGCATTTGTTTGTGTGTAGGGATCTCCGGATGAAGCCTCATGGATATCAGTTTCTCCCAAATACTTTGTATAAGTGTCTCTGTTCTGCTAATTTGGCTTCTGTGGTGTTGCAATGGGATTCTGCTCTTCTGAAAAGCAGAATGTTCTGACACAGCTTTGTTTATGGCATTTGGGGTGGTTGCTGTGGAAGTTGAGGATTTGGTCTCTGTGTGTTGTCTTTCTGTATACGGATGTTAAAAGTTGGCCATTGGTGGTTCTGGTTACAAGGACATCCAGGAATGGCAGTTCATTGTTGTTCTTGGTTTCTATTGTGGATCAAATGTCTGTTGATTTTTTGGTAGGTTTGGTTGATTTGGTTGTACTCTATTATCATGAAAATATCATCTACGTAATGTACCCATAGCTTGGGGTTTATTTGTGGGAGGATGATTTCTTCAATTTTTTGCATGATGACCAGATATGGGGGATACCATAGGTGATCCTTTCAGTTGTTCAAAAACCTCACTGTCAAATTTGAAGTAGGTGGTTAGGCATAGCTGGAGGAGTTCACATGTATTTTCTGTTTTGAGTGGTCCTCTTGGTGGATGTGTTTTGTCTAGAAGTTCTCGGATTAGGTCGGCTGCTAATTTCAGGTCTATTTTTAAAAAAATATATTTTATTAATTTTTTATAATAACAATCTTTAGTGCTTTGTGAACAGTGTGTTATCTGGGTTCATATATTTAAAACAATCAATGATAATTAATCTCTACAATTAATCAATATGTTGGTAATATATTTTTTGATCCTCTCTTCTTGTAATATTCTCCTTTTGTCTACATTAAACAAATATAATTCTTAATATTTTCAGTATATACCAAGTTGAATATAAACATTTTTTAGTATTTATGCATATAATAATATGAACATATAACATGTTTTTAATCAACTTGTTTTCACTGTACTTATAAAAGTCATAATGATTTAATCATTATATGTCCTGTTTTCAAGATTCTTACTGAAGCTTAGTTTCCCCTGAGTATTCAGACTACTCTTATCAGTCATAATTTTCTCAAAATTCATTACCTTTAAATATCCAAACATTTCATTTAAATAGACCCTCTCAATGTTTTAACATTTCATATATTCTAAAAGTATTATACTACTTATATATCTTATTCCTCTTACTATAAGAGGAATATCTTATTCCTCTTAATATATATATATATATATATATATATATATATATATATATATATATATATATATATATATATCTGTGTTTGTGTGTGTACTAACCGTATTCAAACAAGTGTTTAGTCATATAATATTCCATCTGATAGGTTGAATCACATCTCCTGACTTCAACTTTAATCTTCTTCTTTTGCCAGGTTGCTTTCCAAATCAGTAAGTTTGGCTTGCCAGGTTGTATTTTTGTTAGTGTGGTTGGGGACAAAAAAGACAAATCAAGTAAAGTATCAGTTTTTTGTCTCCCAAGTTTTAATGATTCTTCTGACAGTTCTTTAATCCATTTTATTAGTTCTTTTTTATCCTCAAATTTGTTTTGAAGTCCTGGAGGATAAAGCATCTTTTTTGTCTTCTTTATTATAGTGAGGTTTTGCAGATTTCTTTTTGTATTAAATTGTAGTTTTTTTCATTTGAAACTTTTCTATTTAAGTCACTTTCAATTAATTTATGTTATGTTGTCTGATTTGCTTGTTCATTCTTTGTTGTCATTTTTTGAGTGTTATTTAGGTGTAGGTTTATGTTAGAGATATGTTCATTTATATTGTCAAACTTATTTCTAATCTCATCATGGTTTGAAAAAATTATCATTTGCATCTGTCACAGCATTGTGTATATTTTCTCCTGGAATGTATTTGTTTTGTCTTGAGTCATTGTTCCTGCAGATCTTTGAAGCTCCAAACTGGGATCCTCAGGAGAAGGTGTTGGATATGGTTTTCTATCACTTTTAGATAGGTATATAATATCTGTTTTATCTCTCCCCTCTAAGTAGTTTTTCATCGGTGTCATAATATTTTTAATTAGCTTTATCAAGCCAACCCATCTTAAAATCCAAACAGCCAAATATTACATAGTTCTTATCTTTATATAATGGTTTTATAATTCAATACATTTCCGGTTGTCAAGGCACCATTGAAAACAATATTTTGTGACAGTTCTTTTCAGGGGTCTTGTAATTATCAACCAATCAGGATTCAGTCCAAAGTATTTGACCATCTAAAAGTTTTCTAATAATTTCTCCTTTAGAAAGTTAGCCAAAGGCCAAGATTTTTCTTTCTCTGCAAAGAGTTCTTAGGTTTAAGAATGCAGCTCAGTGTGTTTATAATCCCAGAATGTCAGCAGTAGATAGCTCAATGCTTTTTTCCCAGCTGCTTTTTGCTATTTCTAGGCTTCTTGCCAAATTCTGGGTCAATGCTGCTATAGTTTTCTCTAATCCTCCACTAGATGTCATTATTCATTTTTCAACTTTTTTAAACAAAGAGTTATTTTTGTTCTTCTTTTTATAAATATATAATTTCATCAATGCTTTTTCAAATATAGAGTTTTAACAATTTTCTTAACTTTCAAATTTATCCAAATTGTAGTATTTTATATTTTTATTCCCCATAAGGGTTTAATTTGCTGCTTCCATCTATAGAAGGATGAGGTATAATCCCCTCCCTTCTCACTTTGGGAGGCTTTTTGCTTCTTGGGAAACTTTTCCAGGAAATCGGATATAAAATAGGAGAGAGAAGATAAAATTCCTTATCCAGTTTCACTGTTGTGCTGGTTAGTGCTTTTGGACTTCGGCTGCAAGTAGCTTGGGCTGGTCAACAAAGTGTGACCAGCCTTTCTCCTGTTGGGCTAGAAGGCTTTCCCCGAATTGAGCGAAATGACTCCCATCATTCCAGAATCATAGGGGCACCCTTCTTTTCTTCGCCGCCTCTCCAGGGGGACTTAGACCCATTTAGGGTCCCCTGGCAGGGTGAAACTAGCTGTGGGGTGTGGAGGTCTGCGATCCTGTACTGGGCGCTACAGTGCAAAACTGGAAGTCCTGCTAATTTCAGATCTATTGATGTGAACAGTGCAGTAACATCAAATAATATCATAGTTTTGTTCTCATTGATGTAAAGGAGTTTGAGTTTGTCCAGGAATTGTATGGCGTGGTTTATGGCAGAAGTCTTCAAACTTGGCTCTTTTATGACTTGTGGATTTCAACTCCCAGAATTCCTCAGCCAGCATGCCTGGCTGAGGAATTCTGGGAGTTGAAGTCCACAAGTCATAAAAGGGAAGTTTGATGATCCCTGGTTTATGGAGTATTGGGAATTGCTAATGAGGTGTTTTTAGGCATTTCCACATTTTTTTTGCGAAATTATAAGTGGGTATGCCAGGGAGTGAGACAATCAGTCTGAGTGGGTTGTTTTCTTTATGTATTTTTGGGAGACCATAGAACTGCGCTATGTTTGAATTAGTTGCTTTCATCTTCTGGTATTCCTCTTTGGTGATTTGGTTTAGTTTCTGTAGCTTTTTTAGAGTTCTGTTGATCTTGTTGGTCAGTTTTGTCATTGGATCTGTGTTGGTGTGTCTATTGGTGTTTGTGTCCTGTAGGAGTTGTTTGGCTTTTTGTATGTAGTCAGTCTTATCTAGTATGATTATCATTCGGCCTTTGTTGGCTGGTAGGATGACGATGTTGCTGTTGGTTTTGAGGGACTAGATTGCTTTAGTTCCTGTTTTGTAAAGATTCTAGAGTTTCATTTGTGTCTCAGGATTGGAATGATGGTCTGGCATATTTGTTGTTGGGCTTCTTCGCTGAGGTCTACTGATTTTAAGGCACTTTCTATGTTTGCTAGGAATTCTGTGTTTGGTGCATCTTTGTGGTTGAAATTGAGTCCTTTTGATAGGACTCGTTCTTCATCCTTGAGTTGGCAGTGGGATAGGTTCTTGATCCAGGTTTGTTCATTGTCGGGGTTGTTGGCCATGAGTCTGGATAGTTTTCTTTGAAGGGTGGTGTGTATTGTATTTGTCATTCTGCATTCAATTGCTGCGTTTAAATTTTATATTTAAATATAATGTATATATGCTAATATATACTGCTCAAAAAAATAAAGGGAACACAAATGTATAGGATCCTATACATTTGTGTTCCCTTTATTTTTTTGAGCAGTATATATCATGTTAATATGCTAATGTGTGATATATATATATATGTAGGTCTTTGGTTGTTCGGGTTTTCTCCCGCGTAAAATTGGAAGTGTCTTGGCGACGTTTCGACGAAGTCCCATTCGTCATCTTCAGGCTGGTGCTTTCAGCTTCGTGCTTTGAGCAGCTGCTTCATGCTGCTCAAAGCACGAAGCTGAAAGCACCAGCCTGAAGATGACGAATGGGACTTCGTCGAAACGTCGCCAAGACACTTCCAATTTTACGCGGGAGAAAACCGAACAACCAAAGCCCTACATACAAATACCCGCGAAAACCTCAGAAAACATATATATATGTTTTTCACCATCATTATTGAATATATATATATATATATATATATATATATATATATATATATATATATTAGCATATATAATTCTATTTCTATCTATCTATCTTTGTTAATAATATACTTGAATAATAATGTTGCTAATCTGCTAATGTAAATTAAATGAAATATAGAATGTATCTACTCTCACTTTAAACTGCTATTTCTATTCTATTTCTCTTTATCCTATAATTTAAGAAATGATATTTGCTTGGTTTCCACTCTTTTTATTATCCATCCATCCATCCATCCATCCATCCATCCATCCATCCCTCTGGCCTTCCTTCCTTCCTTCCTTCCTTCCTTCCTTCCTTTCTTCCTTCCTTCCTTCCTTCCTTCCTTCCTTCCTTCCTTCCTTGTAATTCAAGTTCACACATTGATTTATCTGAAAATGAAAACAGCATGTGCTATTCTAAACTAGAGTCTACCTGTGATATTGAAAGAAGGAAATTCTAAATTAATTTATACATTTTGTCTTGAAAATAATATTTATATATTCCAGTGGTGAGATTCAAATATGTGAACAATCGGTTCTCTGTGTGGATGCTGCTTCTGGAAGTCCATTCTGGGCCAGGACAATAAAAAATTAGCTACCGGTTCTGCCGAAGTGGTGCGAACTGGCTGAATCCCACCACTGATATATTCCCAATTGTAAAATATTACAATAAACTTGCTGGACACTAAATTACTTGATATGTTTCATTGTTCAGCCATTTAAATAATCATTTAAGTAACCCTAGGCAGCTTGTGGCTTTCTGATATAATTGAGATAAAAATTGAAGCTGCGTAAACTATTTGCTTTAGCAATATACTGTTTTCTATATTTTTTCTCCACCCAACCAGTAGATTTTGTTTCATGCCAAGGTTTTTTTCTTCATAGTTTCTGAAGATTTAAGAGTAGTAAGCAAAAATTCATGAAAATCACTTCTGAGAAGAGGATATGTGCGTAAGAATCATTAAGAAATATTTAACAAAAAAGTTCGTCCAGTAGCAACCATTCGCATATTAATTTAATGCTGCTGCCTAAGATAATACAATCTCTTTGAAACAGTCTCAGTTCTTCTGTGCGAAGGGAGCGTTTCTGGATCAGAGGCCAGATTTCCATTACCTGATGAGCTAATCTGACGTGACAGCTGCATATGCAGATGAGAGCATCTCTTGTCAATAGTTTGCCTTCAGAGACAAAGAGAGGCAAATGTCTATATTCATTCTCTCACTTCATGCATGAGTAATATTACCTTTCCTGCCTCTCCTCAGTCTTTGTTCAGGTAGTCATTGAGAAGAATTTAAATCCAAGCTTTTATGCTTCTGAATTAGCTTATGCATGAAAATCTGTCTCCTGAAAATGTGCCAGGAGTCTGTTTGTTTAGAGTACCTTATGTGTTTTTATGTATAAATGTGCAAGAGCCAAACTTAATCAAACATGTTTTTGTATATGTGTTTGTGTGTGTTTGTGTGTGTGAATTGGGAATGGGAAAAAATTAGAAAATGAAGAAGACTTCCCAGCTGGGATGCTTTATATTCAATGATTTATATGCCAGAGAAGCAGAAAGGGCAGGAACTTAAATATACACACACTTCTCCAAACTAGTGTGATTTTGTGAACCTTGTGAACTCTAAAGCTTCCTGTTTCCGTTATGTATTCAGGATGGACAATGAATAATATTTATATGTTACTTATATGTAAAGGTGTAGGTCTATACATATGTTGTATATAGTATGTTTTAAATGTGTTATGTATGTGTACACTTTGAGAGGAAGCAACTAAATTTCATTTTTAATGTGTGCCATTGTGCCCACAGGAGAAAAAAATACAATAAAGGCTACCTATTTATCTATCTTTATTGTTGCAGTGCTGTTTTGGTAAAAAAAAATGGTACTTTCTGAATTTTTATTACACTGTGGCCTTAGCTTAACAAGGTGTTATTGTAAATGCATTTTATTATCAGCCTGAATCAATCCACTGAAGAATAAAGTTTTTTTTTATTGAAGATTATAGACCATTGGTCTATAATCACACTGGTCAAGGGCAATTGATAGATCAATGTTTCTCAACTTCACAGTCTCCAGGCTTCTAATCCTTTAGCCATAATACCAAACTAGATGTCATACTCTATACATATACATATATGAAGAAGGAAGGAGTAGATCATAATCTGCCATGCTGGTCCAACACAGGTTGGCAGATGTGATTGGGGTTAGTCTGGGGTATCCATCATGGCCTGTTCACCTTGGAAGACCCTTCTGGACATATACATGTCTGACAACTTAGCCCAGAATTTCATTTACCCACACAAACCCCTTCGCCTCATCAGGGCTCTGATCATAGAAGGAGATGTACATATATGTATATAGATATGGAACATTCTTAATGGTTTTGTTCATCTTTATTTGCACAGGTATTACTTACCTGATATTTTAAGCCCACATGACATGGACCAGTCTACTTATGAAACCATCTTCAGCCCATTACATCAGCCCATCCTGTCTAGTAAGGCAGGAAGTATACATTGCAGACCTGTCAGTTAAAGAATTCCAACTGGCAATGTCCAGGAAGAGAGCCTTCTCTACCAATGCCCCCATTCTCTGAAATACTTTCCCATCACAAGTTTTCTGAGATGACCTTTCAGAAAGGTATAAAATCCTGCATCTGTGACCTTGCTTGGGGTTCGCATATGAATGCACTACTAGAGAGCTTGTTCGTACCCTGAAAGCCCTCTCTCCTACTTTTTAATTAATTTTTAACAATGATTTTTAATTCATCCTTCCCTTTTTAATTTTGAACTTTTATATACTGCTTTTATGTTTATGTTTTAATATTTTATTAAATATTAAAACATAAACATAAAAGCAGTATATAAAAGTTCAAAATATTAATTTAATATTTGAATCTCTGTGAGGGACATTCAGCTCACTGAATATTTATAATCTCAGGAGGTCAGCAGTTTTTTAAAACAAATATAGTTATCAGTCTGTAGTAGAAGACCAGTATGTTTTCTTTCCTTGTTCCAACTGTTTTCTAAGGTTCAAGGCAACAGATTATTCTTCGTTTCTTGCATCTTGCCAATTTCTGAGTCAGTGTTGCTGTTATTCTATACTCTAATCCTCCACTAGATGTCAGTAATTATTCATTTTCCAAGTTTTCAAACAAAGAATTGTTTTTTTATAATTTCATCAAAACTCTTTCAGGTGTAAAATCTTAATGGTTGTCTTAATTTTCAAGTTTATCCAGACTGTAGTATTGCTAATTTCATTTCAGTATATTTCTTTCCCCTGTAAAAATTAAATCACCACTTCCGTCTATGGAAGAGTGGGAGTATAGTCCCCTCCCTTCTCACTTTCGGAGGATTTCTTGCTTTGGAGATCATTTCCAGGGAATCAATTGCAAAATAGAAGAGAGAAGATTGATATTCTCACCCAGTTCCAAGCACACTGTTCACCGTTATTCTGGTTCATGCTTTTGGACTTCAGCTGCTGGTAGCTGATGTGCAGTTAGCCTTTCTCCTGTCGGGTTGAAGGGCTTCCCTCAGATCAAACAAATTGACCACCATTGTTCTGCAATCATAGGGGTGCCCCTCCTTCTTTGTCACTTCTCCAGGGTGACTTTCGATCCATTTAGGGACCCCTGGCAGGGCGAAACCAGCCATGGAATGTGGAGCTCCGCAATCCATCATCCGTGTCATTACGAGGCGGAACCGGAAGTCTCAATTGAGTTAAAATTACTACTTTAAGTCATTGAAGTCATAATGGATCTGATTTTTATTATGACTGTATGTTGAATCATGTGGTCGTAAGTGCAAATGCAGCTTAACCTGTGACATTTTTACCAGAAACTGGCAAAATGCATTATAAATTATGATCCCTTGAGACACAGCAACCATTCATAAATATGAGTGAGTTCTAAATGCAGGCAACTTTCTAACTGTGTGGTCAGAGCAATGGTGATAAGTTTGAATTTGGGTTGTAACTGATGTTTTCAAAGGCTGTTATTAATTCAAGCCATTCTTAAGCAAATGTTCACATGTCAAGGACTAGCTATAGAAAATCCTGTTTGTCTCTGTGACTGGGTATGGAGAGGTACAACAATTATTCAAGATATTGAGATGAGAGAAAGGTAAACAAAAAAATGCAAGCCTTATGGTTGGATTTGTACCAGCCACAAATAAAACAAAACAATAAGCCACATGATGACTCAGTATTTATTACTGGATACCTGAATCAGGCTTCTAAATTAATAGTTTTTATAAAGTTAGTAAAGCCTAAAACAGAGTTAGATTGTAGCCAGTTATCAGTTTATCCACCTTCCAACAGATAATCTTTTCCTATTCTTTAATATAAGAAATACATTTTAATTGTGTTATGTAATATTTTTTTTCCATTCAGTCATGTCCGATTTTTGGAGACTGTCTAGACAAGTCCTTGCAGTTTTCTTGGGAAAATTTTTCAGAAGTGGTTTGACTTTGCCCTCTTCCTAAGGCTGAGATGAAGTGACTGACCAAGAAGGGATTAGAATTCACAGATTCCTGGTATCTTGCATGATGCCTTCATCACTAGATGAAATTGGTTCTCGTTATGCAGTATTGGTAATTGGCAAAATGCAAACTTTGAAGTACTACTTTTACTTTATATAATAATGTCATTGTTCTAGTGGCATTTAGGATTTTCTGAAATTTTGGCATGAACAAATTACCTATTGTTATGGTTAAATCTATCATTGTACAAATATAATTACATAATAAAACTTTTTGTCCAAAATAATTTTCTTTGCCTTAGAATTTCACATGTACTTGTAAAATAGCCTCTCCTTTAATCTACAACCCCTTTAAAAGGTGTGATATATTGCAAAAAAAAGATAAATAATTTCTTTTGAGGATGCCAGTTCATTGGTGGTTAGATATTATTAAGCAGGAAACCAGGTGTGGCTCAGCATGAACGAGGAGACAAAATCCAAGTTCTTTCTTAAATCAAACATTTATTCAGCATTGGACAAAGGTGGGTATAAGACTGGAAGAATTTCGAGTGCATTTTGAAGCAAGTATATATGGGTTTCTTACTTTCATTTAGTCACATAACAAGAACACAGTTCATAATGGGTAAGGTATAGAGGTTAGAAAAATATTTGTGCATGCGTTCTGTGATTATAGTCACATTTTCAGCTGTAAGCTTGTGGTTTCTTTATCAAAGTTTCCACAACTCTTAAGGCCTGCTAAGGCCTGAATTTTATTTCTGTTATTTCAACATAAGAATCTTTAGGCCAATCATCAAAGTTATCAGAATCCTGATTAACAGATACCACTGCATTGAGCATTGTAGTCCCTAATTTTTGAATGAGATTATTTTTATTAATTAGTAGAGGGAATTCTTTATTATGGAAGGATACATAAAATACAAGCAAATGCACCCTATCAAGTCAAAGAGTTGATACCAATTCTGAGCAATTACTAGCGGTACAATCTTTTTAAAAAAGATATCAATAAGTACCAATTAGATGGTTTTATTTCTTGACTAAACCTAATAAATTAAAATATCTGGAAGTATTTGCTATAACATATTTTATAATTTAAGCAGATATTCTACATCTAAGATTTAATAGGCAAATCTACTTTAAACTAGAGCCTCTGAAAATGATTAACAAGATCACAGCTATTTTAAAAAAATCCCTCAAGACCAGTTTTTAATAGCTTGCTAGTGATTTATTGCTGTTCAGTCTTTTGCAAAGACCAGGAAACTGCCATCTCACCTCTATAGTTGTTTAAAAATGGTATTGCATTACTGTAACTATTTTACTTCTTTTTTAAATTTTCTTTGAAAAGGCACATTTCTGTTTATACATAACTGTGAAAATTTTTGTTTCCCAAGGACTGGACATACCACACTGTAGAAGATAATTGTACAATATACTTTATTTGAATGTCTGTAGCTCAGGTGTAGGATGAGGGTGAAGGTTCATTCTCCAAGCTTGTGCGTTGGTTTCTGAATGTTTCATTATCAGACTAGGTAACATCTTCAGCAGAGTTTAGGGGATGTCTTTGTTAGTGCTCTAATGTTTATAAGGGCTTTATGAACAGAAGAGCAGTGATACAGACATCCCTAATCCCCACTGAAAATGTTACTTAGCCTGGTAATGAAATGTTTGGAAACCAGCTCACAAGCTCAGAGAACCAACCTTCACCCTCAATATACTTTATTGTTGCACACACTTTTCCTATTGCCCTGAGTTAACTCCACCCTCCTTGCAAGGTGATGTAGTCATGTAAAGAAGTGTTTAATATTCAGTTCCTAAAACAAATAAGTCTTTAAATTTATAGAATGGCATAATAATAATAATAATAATAATAATGATGATGATGATGATGATGGTGATGATGATGATGATGATGATGAGATGATGGAGGAAATACCATAAAGGCAATCAACACCTGGGCAATTCCAGTCATTAGGTACACAGCTGGAATAGTGGACTGGACTCAAGCAGAACTAAAAGCAAAGGATAGGAAGACCAGAAAAATAATGACAATGAATCATGCCTATCATCCACGAAGTGACATTGACAGACGTTATCTACCAAGGCAAATAGGTGGGGGTGGAATGCTACAAGTACATCAGATGGTTGAAGAAGAAAAAATGGCTTTGGAAGAATATCTGAAGAACAATGATGAAGCTGCACTGAAATTAGTATATCAGGAAGGCTTACTGACTACTGGAGAGACCAAACTGGCCTACAAGAAAGACCAAATGAAGAACAGAATAGAGGCACGGGAAGACAAAGCACTACATGGCCAATACATTAAAAAAAATAGTTGGGAAAGCAGATAATAACAAGACCTGGCAATAGCTAAGAGCAGGAAAATTGAAGAAAGAGACCGAGGGACTAATTCTGGCTGCACAAGACCAAGCCTTAAGGACAAATGCATATAAAGTCAAAATTGAGAAGACAGCAACAGACAGTAAGTGCCGCCTATGCAAAGAAGCTGATGAAACAGTGGACCACTTGGTAAGCTGTTGCAAGAAGATTACACAGACTGACTATAAGCAGCAGCATGACAAAGTAGCAACAATGGTGCATTGGAAGATCTGCAAAAAATATCATTTGCCTGTAAGCAAAAACTGGTGGGATCATAAAATAGAGAAAGTCATAGGAAATGATAAAATTAAACTGCTCTGGGACTTCAGAATTCAAACAGACAAGCACTGCAACATAACACCCCAGACTTAACAATTGTCGATAAGAAAGACAAAAAAGTCTGGATAGTGGATGTGGCAGTGCCTGGAGACAGCAGAATAGACGAGAAAGAACTGGAGAAGATAACAAAATAGAAAGACCTACCAATAGAAATAGAAAGACTGTGGCAAAAGCAAGCAAGGGTAGTACCAATAGTGATAGGCTCCTTGGGTGCAATCCCAAAACAACTGGAGCACCACTTGAACACCATTGGCATTGACAAATTCACTATTAGTCAATTGCAAAAGGCGGCCTTACTAGGAACTGCTTCCATCCTGCGACGATATCTGTAATACCATCAAACATCCACATCTGCCTATCCCAGGTCCTGGATAAGGACTCGATAGGTAGACAATATGCCAAATCCAGTCTGAACATCTGGCTGACTGTGCGATGATCCATAATAATAATAATAATAAAGTTGGTAGGGACATTAGAGGTCATCTAGTCCAACCCCCTGCTCAGGCAGGAAACCCTATACCATTTTGGACAAATGGCTGTCTAGTTTCTTCTTAAAAACTTCCAGTGTTGGTGCATTCACCGCTTCTGGAGGCAGGTTGTTCCACTGGTTAATTGTTCTAACTGTCAGGAAGTTTTTCCTTAGTTCTAGGTTGCTTCTCTCTTTGGTTAGTTTTCACCTGTTGCTTCTTGTCCTGCCTTCAGGCGCTTTGGAAAATAGCTTGACTCCCCCTTCTTTGTGGCAGCCCCTGAGATATTGGAACACTGCTATCATGTCCCCCCTCGTCTTTTGCCTCCTTCCAAACATTTTTGCATGGGTTGGGTTTAGGTGTTGCCTCTGCAAGGTTGTTCTTCTTCTAGTTGGTATTTAGTTCCAGGCCAAGCACTAAGCCAAGCTGTAGCCAGGAATCATATCACAATGGGCTACTTACAATAGAGTATGGTCCGGGGCAGTTGACTGATGGCTCTTGTAGAATAACAGAGTTGGAAGGCACTTTGGACGGCTTCTAATCCAACTCCCTGCTCAAACAGGAAACCTTATACCATTTCAGACAAATGATTTCCAATCTGTTTTAAAAACCTCCAGTTTTGGAGCACCCACAATTTGCCTGAAATAACTGTACATTCTCAGAAGTTGCTTACAGTGGTGGAATTCAGATATCTGAACAACCGGTTCTCTTATTTGATGCAGGCCTGGGCCTGTGAGGCCTAGAATGGACTTCCAGAAATGGCATCCACGCACTTCCGGTGGGCCGTTCTAGGCTGGGAGACCTCCTCCATGCCTCCGAGGCCTAGAATGGACTTCTGGAAGTGGCATCCACGTACTTCCAGTGAGCCGTTCTAGGCCTGGGAGGCCTTATGCTGGCCTCTGAGGCCTAGAATGGACTTCTGGAAGCCAGTCGGTTCTCTGAATGCAGCAAAATTTAGCTACCGGTTCTACCGAATTGCTGCAAACCAGCTGAATCCCACCACTGGTTGCTTTCCACTTCCTCATTTGTCTTCTCCTTCTCTCCTATTCCCACATTTTTGTAGAATAAGGACCTAGGTGGAGTAAGAATATCTATGGTTGTTGGCACGTTCCTAAAAATGTCAGCATATGGCTAAATTATCCAGAAACCTGACACATGTGTAGATACTTATGAGTTATCTATGTGAGTAAGGGAGTGGATGGATGGATGGATGGATGGATGGATGGATGGATGGATGGATGGATGGATGGATAAGCCCAACCCCTTCAAGTTTTGGGGACTATAAACTTTGATGGTTCTTTGGCAGAAAGCTGAGTTTTGGGGAAGTGGGAGTAAGAAATGTTTCTGCCTGGCTAAACCTGCTTTTCCCAAATGCAGACAGCAACTTTAGCTTCATTCCCTCATAATAATATTGCTAGATACAAAGCTGCAGCAACTTTGTATGATAATTTTTGGTGCTATTTTATAGTGTGAGACTTCACTTTATCTTCTTGTTTCTTCCTTCTTCCACATGTCTCAAATGTGGTTAGGGAGGTTAGGGAACCTTAAAGGTTTCCTAGGTATCTTGACAGATTTTATTGGTCTAATGCTCCAAGCTATTTCACCAATCCAGAAACAGAATTGAATCCAACAACTGAACTGTTGTAGTTTTCCTAAGCTGGTATTCCCCACCCTTTCCTATAGAAGATATCTAAAATGTTTTGCTTAGAAATCTCACATTATTTCATTAAATGTAATTTAAACTGGAAACAATGAAAATCATTTTGTTTTTCCTTACACACAATTATGTATTGGTATTTGTAAGAATACTGTAACAAATAGTATATGCTATGTAAGAATAACTGAGATGGATACAAGAAATAACAAAACAACAAATTGAACTGAAACCCAAAACATTTCTTTTAGGCATAATCAATCCAAAACCGGAAAAAAAATTCCAATACATCATTATACATATAATAACTGCAGCACGCATTGCATATGCTCAATGTTGGAAAAAGGAAAACATACCAACAAATGCAATGATTACACGTAAGATATTAGACTGTGCAGAGATGAATAAACTTACTTTAGAATTAAAGGACAAAGAAATTACTGAATTCTATGAGATATGGGACATGTATTACAACTGGTTAGAAGTGAGGAATAAAAAAGTATGAGAAGCAATGTTAATAAATGTAAATAAATGCAAGAGATATAGGACATAGTATTGTTAAGAAAAAAGAAAAAATGTATTTTGTTTTGTGTTGTTTGTAAAGGGAAAAGGGGGGGAAAAAGAATAACTACATATGCACCTTTGATCCCCTTTTCCTTCTGCTCCTATTATTCACATTCAAATTTGACCCATTGTACATATTAAAATGAAGGTGGGGCTATGGGTTCAGTTTGAAACCATAGTAACAAGAAATAATGGTTTGCATGTTTGAATGAATGTGATTATCATTATCCCTAATGATAACTTGTTCGCACTGGGTAGTGGGAAAGTGTTTAGTTTTAAGTAGTGGTAAAAAGAAACAGGTAAGTTCGCACTGAATTTTTGGTGGAGTTTGTTTCATCATAAGAAATCATCTTTTGTGGGTATTACATTTTGTTTCTTCATTTGAAATAGTTGTGTTCCCTTGCGTGAGAAAGATATAATCTTACTTCTCAGGTTTTTGGAAGAACCATATTGTGTTTTGTTTTATAGTAACTGTTCTTTTCAAAGGAATGATTCAAGTTTATTTGTTCTTGCTCTCTTGCCAAGTGACCCTCTTTACATAGTTCTTTCTTCTGCTATGTGATGTGATACTGAATTGTTCACTCACTGTGATATCTGGTGGATTTGGGGAAGTACTGTGAGGCATTGGGCCCTCTTCTCTTAGAGAAAGTGAGAAAGTTCAAAGCTTTGTTTAGCATTCAGAATTTCTCAGCTAAAAAGAAATTTTCTTCATTATGAATTTAATTAGTACTTTTTAAATACTGTTACTTTACAATACTGTTAATTAATACTTTTTAAATACTGTACTGGTTGTAAGTCTTCAACTTACACCCACGTTGAGCCCAAAAGTTCTGTTGCTAAGCAAGATATTTATTAAGTGAGTTTTGTCCCACTTTGTAACTTTTCTTGTCACAATTGTTCAGCGAATCATTGCAGTTGTTAAGTTAGTAAAACAATTGTTAAATGAATCTTGCTTCCCCATTGAATTTGCTTGCCAGAAGGTTGCAAAAGATTATCATATGACCCCAGTCACTCCAGCCATCATAAATATGAATCAGTGTCCAAGTGTCTGAATTTTGATGCTGCCATGGTTGTAAATGTGAAAAACTGTCATACGTTACCTTTTTCTATGCCGTTGTAACTTTGCACGGTCACTAAATGAATGGTTGTAAGTTGAAGACTACCTTTACTGCATTCTCTTATCTCTTGCATCTTCTTCTTTCCCTGACCCCACTCTATCCTGCAATTTGTTCTGAAACTTTCACTTTTAGTCAATGTCCCTTCTTCACCTTTCCTCACCTTTCTTTTCCAAATGTATATTTCAACTGGTAGGAAATACTCCTTGGACAGCATGTGTACTGCATCTGGATGAAAAAGTTTAAGGAGGGAGAAAATGCAAGTGCCTTTCTTCTACCTAAATTGAATAAGTAAAAAAAAAAAGTGTTATTCACTCTTTCTATGCAGTGATAATTTTTAAGAGCAAAGAGAAAGATGTCATGTCATGCTATTGTTTGTATGCTTCTTGCAGCAGTTAAGTGGTCCATTGTTTCTTCAGCTTCTTTGCATAGGATATCTATTTGGCTTTGCTGTATATTACTGTTTTCTCAATTCTGGCTTTGTATGCATTTATTTTTAAGACTTAGTCTTTTGCAACCAGAATTAGCCCTGTGTCTTTTTCTTCAACTTTCCTGCTCTTAGCCAAGACTTTCGTGGTGTGCTAGCTTCAGTGCAGCTTCTTCACTGTCCTTCATTTATTGTTCCAATGCCCTTTTTTTTTCTTCAACAGTCTAATAAACATGCATCTTCCATATCCACTTATTTTTCTTGGTAAGTAGAATCTGTCAACATCCATTCATGGATGGAAGGCCTTGTAATTATTTTTCTGGTCTTCCTAGCCAGGTCTCAATAATAGATTAAGTCCAATCTATTATTCCAGCTATGTTTCTAAGGTCTGGAATTGCCCAGGTGTTAACTTCCTTTATGGTATTTCCTTCACTGAGTTTGGATTTTTCACTCTCATGATGTATTTACTTCTAACTTTCCTCATGACTTCAGTGTGCTTGATGTTGTCAGCTTGAAGGATTCCCAGGTATTTGCAATTATCATTTTCATTCAGACTCTTGATATTATTTCCACAGGGCATCTTGATTCCTTCAGTTTTCACTATTTTGCACCTGTTGATGGTAAGGGTGGCAAATTTGTCCAGTCTAAACTCCATTGCAATACCTTGGCTGTCTCTATATAGAGCATGTGAGCAGTAATTCTATTTCAGATGGTGTTTTCCATACAGCTTCAGCTTTCAAGTCTCCTTTAAAAATTCCTTTCTTGATATTAACTTTTCTCAGTCTATCACTTTTGATCAGCAACTGTGTCACTGATATTTGCACAAAGCTTCTAATGTTTCTACTGACTCTTGTTATTTCTAGGCACTTGATTATACAATCATATGTCAGGGTATCAAATACCTTCTTGTAATAAATCCAAGCTCCATTCTCCTGAAATTCTCCAAAATTATCTTGTAATTAGGAACTGATTTTTTTTTCTCTAGTGTCTGGCCAGTTTTCAGATGAAAAAAACATGCTTTTGACTAGATCAGGGGTGTCAAGCTGCTGGCCCGCAGGCCGGACGTGTCATCCGGAAGCCGCACCCACCCCATTGCCAGCAAAGGCAAAACCGTCCTGATACGTTGCGCGATGTCACATGACGTTGTGAGTTTGACATGTCAGGACTAGATGCTATTGGGCTGCATCAGCTACCAGACTTATTAGCAATTAGAAAGTTGTTGGTAAGCAGGTAATTGACCTGTAATTGCCTGATGCTGCTCCCTTTGTTGAATTTTTCATTACATGTTGAATTTTTCATTTTTTTGCTAGGTGTTATCATTATAGTTTGTTGCACAATCAGTCAGATATTTAGGTTGAATTTGGCATTTTTACCCATCTATTGAGTCCTTCCTATGGACCTGGGATAGGCAAATGCTGATATTTCATGGTGTTATAAAATTGCCTTTTGCAATTGATTGATAGCGAATTTGTCAATGCCAATCGTCTTCAAGTGGTGGTCTAATTGTTTTTGGATTGCACCCAAAGAGCCTACTACTATTGATTTTATTTTTGCTTTGTTTTACCATAATTGTTCTATTTTTATTTGCAGGTCTTTTTTGTTATCTTCTCCAGTTCTTTCAGTTCTTTTATGTTGTTTCCAGGTACTGCCATGTGCACTAACCAGACAGTTGTTGACAGTTTTTAAATCTGGAATATTATGTGGCAGGTGTCTGTCCATTTGAATTCTAAAATACCAAGGCACTTTAGCTTCTTCATTTTCTATGACTTTCTGTACTTTATGGTCCTACCAGCTCTTCCTTGCGGCCAAATGTTAATTGCAGATCTTCCAATCTGCCACTGTTGTATTTTGTTGTGCTGTTGTTTATAGGCAGATGCAGTCTTCTTGCAGCAGCTAACCAGATGATCCACTGTTTCCTCAGCTTCTTTGCAGAGGTGGCACTTGCTATTTGTTGCTGTCTTTTCAATTCTGGCTTTATATGCACTTATACTTAAGGCTGGATTAGGCCATCTTTCTTCAACTTTTCTGCTCTTAGCCATTGCCCCATGTTCTTATCTGTTTTCCTGCTATATTTTAATGTATTGCCATATAATGCTTTATCTTCCCTATGCCCCTTTTCTGTTCTTCATTTGATTTTTCTTTTAGGTCAGTTTGGTCTCTCCAGCACAGTAGGCTTATTATTATTTGTGGGAAACTGAGAGCAGCAAACCCATCAAAGAAGAAAAAGAAACTGTTTCCTCTTCTACATCTTACATGTCATAAACAGAAGGAGTACTAGTGAATGAATTAGAACAGTGTTTCCCAAACTTGACAATTTTAAGGCATGTGGACTTCAACTCCCAGAATTCCACAGCCAGCGTTGCTGGCTGTGGAATTCTGGGATTTGAAGTCCTCATGCCTTAAAATTGTCAAGTTTGGGAAACACTGAATTAGAACATGCTACCTCAATTTGATGCCCTAAGGGTGTATTAGTAATAGCTGAAGAAGGGTGAATTATGCTCCCCTTCATGTATTTGCTTTCATTTTGGAGGTTCCTTGTCTCATTTTTTTTTTTTGTTTATACCCTTTTCTATTTATGAGCTTCATTTTTTCCCAGTCCATGCATCCATGGATGCTTCTTCTATTTTACTCTTTTCTCCTTACTTCTGCCAAGAAAAAAAGCCTGATGTACTATTTCTGGTATGTTTCATGCTTCTATTCTCTCATCTACGATGGCTGCTTTGCCTGCAAAAGAGAAATTCTGTCATTTTAAAAAAGCCATGTAGGCACTAACCTCCGATGAAACTATGAAGGCTAAATAATGCATAAACCCCAGAGAGCACACCATGCCCTATCTACCTTCCAATCCTCTGGTCTCTTTCTAAATCAATACTATGTACTGCTGTGATGGTTCATAGCATGATATGCATTTGGCATACTGAAACAGTTAAACTTGCTTAATAGTAGCATAAGCTGTAGCACAGGCTTTGTTTTTAAAGAAACGTTTCTTCAAATATATCAAATATATAGTTATATTACTGCCATTGAAAAGGTCAGTGATGATCATTCTTCCTTTGCAACACAGACAATGGAATGATATAGTCTGTGTGGCAGATATAAAAATGGGGTGGGGAAGGGGAGCAATTTAATCTACAGTTGCATTTCATCACTATGAAAGTCCTCATTATGTAATTATTATTTGAATCCAGGGTTGGTTCTTATTAACCCTTCACACTTATTGCCTGACCCTTGTAATGCTAATTGTTGCATTTGAAACAAATGAGGAATTAGGGAAATAAATTACAGGAAAAGGCAATCATTTTCAGTTGGACGTGGAACAATATCATATGCTAATTAGAGCATGAGGTGTACAGAGTAAAATCGGAGAATATGGTATATACAGGTGTGACTCTTTGTCATTGTCCCTTATTGTCTTCTTTGACAGTGAGATGGAAATCTGTGGTACCACTTAATACCTGATTTTTTTTTAACCATACAGCAGCTTCTCCAGGCACACAGTTTGTTGGCACCCTAGTGACTACTCTTCAGATTATAATATCATCTCAGTCATGTGCAAAACTATTCAAGCTCAAAACATGAAGGTTACATTTGGACTCTGAAATACTTGCTCGTCTCTTGTTTTGTACAATATTGAGTTTATTTACATGGGCTCTTCCTCCACCAGCCAAATAGGGCTGGCATAATTAGGTTACTATATAAACTGATACAGTTCATTTAAAGCCTGCCAAATTTTACATTCAAAAAAATCCACAGAGCAGTTGAAAATAGTTACTGTCAATAAAACCCTATTCTACATTTCACAGTGAGAGACCAAAACAAAAAAATCATTGAATGCAGCAGACAAATTGATAGAAAATATGGAATGTTATAGGCATACAATAAGGCACTTTAGTGAGTTCACTTTCATATTTAAAAAAGAGTCTCTTTTTTATCAGGTGCAAGGGTGAACAATTAACCAGTGGAATAACCTGCCTCCAGAAGCGGTGAATGTTCCACACTGGAAGTTTTTAAGAAGAAACTGGACAGCCATTTGTCCAAAATGGTATAGGGTTTCCTGCCTGAGCAGGGAGTTGGACTAGATAATCTCCAAGGTCCCTTCCAACTTTATCATTATTATTATTATTATTATTATTATCTTAGTGAAAACTTTTTCAGGCACTGGGAAAGCCTCAATGGAGAAAACCCATGTCAAGAAAGGTAGAAACATCCATGCCCTTGAGTAGAATATATCTAGTTGTCTTCTACAAAATTGTGATTACATGCAGTAAAGTGTAATTCCATCAGAGTGACAAAGATGTGATGTTTTGATACAGATTCTGTTGTGGAATGAGAGAAATCTCCATTCTCATCCAGCAGTCACTCATTCAGAAACCATTCAAAGTTACAGTGGGACTAAATAAGTGAATTTACAATCATTTCTCATAGTCAATGCCATTACAGTGCTACACAGTCATATGATCATGATTTGGATGCTTGGCAACCAGATCACAGTTGTGACAGATGCAGCATCCTGCAGGTCACACAATTGCCTTTTGCAGCTTTTACTGCCAGCTTCTGATAAACAAGTCAATGGGGAAGCCAGCAGGAGGTCACAGCTGGCAATCATGTGACTGCAGGATACTGCAACTGTATGGGATTTACTTAATGATCACAACTGGAACTGCCGCAACTGCCTTAGTAAGTCAGCATGGTCACCTGACATTGTATTTTATGACTGTGTTGCTCACTGGTGGAATTTTCAATGCCAATTATCATTGCTAAGTGAGGACTACGTGTATAATATCATGTCATGCAGTTTATGATATTTGTTAAAATCTGCATTTTTAGTTTGTCAGGAATCAACATTTTTTTCCTGTAGTTTCTGATTGCATACACTGGACCCCCTCATTATGGAATAGGAAGGAGAAAGTGTGACTCCTAAAAGGAATGCTAATTTTTGCTTGTCATATATAACAAAACATGTTAATAGAATGGAATAATGTATTCTGTCTTCCACTTTGTCAATTTTCTCTGACTTGAATATTGGATCTTATGCATATTAGATATTGAAATGAGACTATGTTTCTTTGATTCTGAGGAAGAGTCTGAAAGCTACAATTAATGTTATTTACAGAAAGGAAGGAAAGACTTTTAAATATGAATTTTACTTATGAATGTGTTTGAAAAATCAGTTGACATATGGAACAAGTGATTGCTTATGAGGCACTTCAATCTTCCTTGTACCTTCCAGGAAGCATGTAATATTTATATCAAGGTATATAAGATGAAAAAACAAAAAGAGCATGTATTATTTTGGATTTTCTAAGCAATTTCATTAATGTATTTATAAATATATATAAACCATTTTTAAAGTGAATCAAAATATGGCTATGTAGACATTAATCTTGACTGCTAAAGTTACTAATGTAATTTGTTTGGTATTCAATTTTTAGAAACTGGAATTTTCCTCAACATTCTGTAATGTAAAAAAAGGTCTAAATTCAGAGAAGAATGAATGGGAGATTTTAAGATTCTGGATCTATTTTAATATAGATTATTGAGCTACTTTACAGAGACATGTTGAGTGGGACACAATCTGTTTCATCTCTTAACCGGGTGTTTCTGAAAATGCAATTAGTAGATTTGTAATTAGCATTCCTATTTTATTTTGTTGCATGAGATGGAAGTTTTTGATTGCAGGAAAATGAGGTGAGATGTAATTGATAAAAACAGTCTTGACAGGTTCTTTGCAATTCTAGCAATTCTGTAAAAGTTAATTGGCTTAGTTCTACTCTGTGCTAGATGGACATTCAAAGACAAGGGCAGATCAGAGAGTTGCAAGCACTCGTGTTTCACTCCAAGGAGATGTGGGGATTAAAAAAATGTTCAATGCTGTCCAGCTTTCTTGACCCCTTGTTGCCATAGTTACCAGTCAGTCTGCTAATCTGATGATGATGGTGTGTATGTGTATTGATACTCATTTCTAATGATGTTCAGATACTCATCTGGATTATATTATGGCACTACTGTGATCAGGGGTAGCAACTAAATGATTATTACATTCTAAATGCTGCTATTATAGCTGAAGAACATCTTTTTAATGTTTTTTAAAAAGTTATTTCTAACTGCGTAGTATATTTCTCAGAGAGCCCAGATATTACAGCTTCTGTATGTAAAGATCAGATGGAAAGCACTTTCAATAACAGGCACTTTGCTTGCTTAATTGTGGGATTTGTCTGTCCTTTAAAGTTGATTTTGTTCTTATCTTTCTATCAAAATAGTCTATTATGGGTGTAGGAAACTCTGGAGGTAAAAGGTTTATAAAAGACCAAATGGTTCTTGATCAGACAGAGACCTAAGATAGCACATAACCATAAGCATTTTGCTCATGTATTATTTTTTCAGGTTTGTTCTGTTGTTGTTAAATTTTGTTCTTGTGGTGCTGTTCCTGTGGAAGATCAAGATATAAGATCTGTGTATGTAGCTCATTTCATCTCCACAATAATCAACTTGTGAGATAGACTGGGGCAGGGGTAGGCAACCTTGGCTCTTTTATGACTCGTGGGCTTCAACTCCCAGAATTCCTGCACAGCTGGCTCAGGAATTCTGGGAGTTGAAGTCCACGAGTCATAAAAAAGCCAAGGTTGCCTACCCCTGGACCGGGGAAAGGAGGAGGTGGTGGTGGAGGAGGAGGAAGGGTAGAAGAGGAGGAGGAAGAGGAGAAGGGGGGAGGGGGAGAAAGTCTAGTAGGAATTAAGCTTGGTCTCCCTGGTTTATTATATAAGCCACAACTCCTAACTTGCAACATCTGAGAATATGAAGATTATAAACATAATAAGCCAATATTATAGTGCTGTGTGGTGCCAGATTGTTTGAATGCTCTTTGTACTGTACATCCAGACAACAGTATGACTGCTTCTTCTGCTCTGCCAGCGGGTTAAGCTCCAATTCCTTGAACAGGCTTTGCAGATCTCAGTAGGCTCTGTAGTGTAAGATGTGATAACCTTTGGAGGAAAAATATCATTTCCTGGAATACTTCTTAAAGACATAATAAGATTTGCTCTACTCTAAGTTTATGAACATAAATACTTATGATTTACCGTGTTTAATTTTTATATTAAAGTGTCTTAGAATCCAATCATATCTGAAAAATTTTCACTAAAGCACTTCAAGCAGGAAGATCATGAAGTGAATACGTCATGCTGGTTCATTACTAATTTTACACAAGCATTTTTTTAATTGTTATGTTGCTTAGTCCTTTTCTGATTCTGTCTGACAAAATAAGTGGTGTATTATTTGGTCCTTTGGCTAACTTACAATTTAAAACTTCAGCAAGAAGCAGCTCTTTTGGGTCAGCTCCAGAGGTGGGATTCAGATATGTGAACAACCGGTTCTCTGTGTGGATGTCGCTTCCAGAAGTCCATTTTGGGCCTGGGCAACAAAAAATTAGCTACTGATTTTGCTGAAGTGATGCGAATCAGCTGAATCCCACCACTGGTCAGCTCCTCATTGTGACATTTATAATTAACTTCTTATGAAAAGCAGAGATGTTCTGGTTTCCAGTGTTATAAACTGTATATTTATTATTTGTTTTTATTGTTTGGTTTTGAAAGCATCTAAATATTATCTTATATCTTGATTGACTTAGAATTGAATCTAAGCAAACTGGAAATAAAATTGCTCTACTGATTTTTAAATGTTTTGATTTTTGTTTGTTTCTTTGTTTAAGTTGGCATGCAAGCCTTTAAAATGAAGATTTCCCACAGTAGCTTTTAACCATTTTAAATCATGTTTTAAAACTTTAAATTAAAAACAATGGGTATAATTACACAACATACCAACAATATACAAAATTAACTTAAAGTGACTTTTAAATAAACCTCTAGTGTGTTATTTAAGAATCTTTCTAGCTATTGTAAAACTATACAATATTTAGTGATAGGACTGATCTTTTTCTTTTAGGAATATATTATCATAACAACCTACCGGAGGCCTAAACATTCCAAATAGTCTTTGCAAAGTTATTTCCTTTATGTAGAATATATACTTTCAATCTATTATTTTATTTTATTTATTACAGGATTAGAAAATTCTAAGCTAGCTAAGAAACATTGCTTAGTGATCTTTTGATCTTTTTTAGGGAAGTAGGAAATCTGCAAAATAAAACAATGGTAACCTTTTCATATTTATTAACATAAGCTGCAATGACCTTACAAATCATAATCTAGCACAATCTGGCAGTCTTACATCAAGCATTATTTATTTCTGGAACTGAATAATTTTGCAATTAATGTAACTATAGAAAAAATGTATACATTAAAAATAGTTCTTTAAAATGTAGGTTAGAAATCCTAATTTGACTACAAAATTTATATAATGAACCTGTTTGTTTCATAATTGCCTATATATGTGTTCTTGGAGATTAGAGGAAACCTATGCTAATTTATTACAATCATCCACAGATTTATGTGTAATAAAGAGATTTCATTTATTTAAAACATTTATATAGCCCCTCATCTTCTAACCAACTCTGGGTGGTTCCAAGTCAAAAATTAAACAACATATAAGATTCTAATTTAAATGAGGAGATATCAAATATTGATATGGAACACTTGAATCAGATAGCCAAGATCAAATTCCAAGTTTCTTAACTGAATGGCAGTATATTTTCATAGATATCTTTACATTTCACATTTATTTGTTAGATATCTATACAAATATATCCAGCAACTCCAAGTGACATTCATTAAACTAAGTTTCATGACCACCCTGGATTTGAACTTGAACACAACTCTGCCTAATAATCCTATGTTGTCTGGCTAATTCTTATAATTAATTATGATTAATTATAATTCATGCAAGGGTTCAGATAGAATGTGCTAACATTGCACCTGATGACAACTTATTAAAGTTGGTGTATCTTTTCCTGAAATCTCTTGGGAAAGTTGCCTTTGGTTTAAGGAGCACTAAAGTGTTTTTCCTTCAAGCCAGAAATTCTTCATGACCTTACTTAATTTGAGTAATAAAACATAGAAGACTTGAGTCTGAGAATTGGAAATATGAGGAACCCGTTTTCCTTTAGACTTGTTTTTGTCTTTGGAGATATAGAGAATAGTTATGGTCATAATGTTATGTGTGACATCGTAGAGCAGTAATTCTGCTGTGCAATTTCCCTGTGTTTACTAGACAGAGCTGCTTATCATATCAGTCCCTGCCTTCCCATGTTTGCAGACAGTCAGCTCAGAGCAAAGGTGGAAGTTGTCATTACTGTTCATGAAAATGAATCATGGTTGAATCTTGGTTCACTGAAGTATGCAAATGATAAAACAGGTTGCAAAGAGCCTATTAAAATCTAGATGAATGACACTAGGGAACAAGTCTAAAGTACTATTACCAAATGTGAGTCCATATATTTTGTCTGAATAGAATTGTGATCTTATGTAAGTATCACCAAAGAAAATGGATGAACAGGCTATGGAATTAATAATAATAATAATAATTAATCAGCCTGGCTATCTACTCATCCCCAGCCTGTTAGCAGCAGATTTCTACTAAGAAACATTTTTGACCAGGATTATGCAAAGAAAACTCTATCTTGGTGTGGGGTGCATGAAGTAATTCAGATAGTAAACATTTTTTTTAATATTATTGTTTCAAAAAGCCTTTCAAAATCTGGGGAAGTTATACATAAATGATATAATCATTATCTTGTGGGGAAAAAAACTGACCAAAGGCTAAGCATAAGACTAAAATCTTTGTAATTGGTTGACCTCCATATTATCAAAACATTTATTTAGTAGCCCGTGAATATAAGAATTTTAAGAAATTTTGCCCTAGAGCAGTTGGCATCTTACATTTCTTTCTTCAAGAAAAAGTGACTTATTCTTGCCTGCCTTCAGTAGGAGAAACCACTGATATTTTCCCCATTAGTTTAACTGCATATGGCAGTGTTTCCCAAACTTGACAATTTTAAGGCATGAGGACTTCAACTTCCAGAATTCCACAGCCAGCATTGCTGGCTGTGGAATTCTGGGAGTTGAAGTCCTCATGCCTTAAAATTGTCAAGTTTGGGAAACACTGCCATATGGCATACAATGACTTTGCTTTTAACAGTGTTGCAGATAGGTAAGTAGCAGATTTTTATAAAAGTATACATGCATATTAATTTATAAAAGTGGCTGCTTTAAATGAGCATATCTGACTAGTGAACAGGTTTCCATTGTTTCCTTAGGGAAAAACTGTTTTTGGAAAATTGTTATTTGTTCACTTAAATAATGATGTAGAAAGTAGAAACAATCTTAAAAATTAAACCACAGTACTTACAGGAAGAACTTGCAAAGGTCCTCCCCCCCCTTTTGTCTGAGTCTTCTAGAATCAAAGGAAATCAATATTTCAGAATAACAGAATAACTGAGTTGAAAGGGACCTTGGAGGTCTTCTAGTCCAACCCCCTGCTCAGGCAGGAAATTCTATACCATTTCACAAAAATGATTGTCCAATCTCTTCTTAGAAACCTCCAGTGTTGGAACACCCACAACTTCTGGAGGCAAATTGTTCCTCTGATTAATTTTTCTGTCAGGAAATTTCTCCCCCTGACATTATAGAGAATTTTTAGGCAGTATAGTATAAACTAGGGTGTTTTTTTATTTTATAAGATTCAAGAGATATAATGAGAGTTATATCTTTTCTATAAAGAATCCCAGGTTGCAGAGATTTGAGGCTGCAAATCTCTAAATTTCTAAGTAAAGGATATACTACTTTGGAATTCTGAGATTTACAAATCCAACACATTCAGACATAAGGCAGGGTCATGAATCTAAAAATGTAAATAATGTAAATAACCTGACCAAGATCCACTTAAAAATTTGGAATAAATAGTAAAATATTAAAACACCTGAGTAAAGGTCTATTTTAAAACCCTAATTTTTTAACAACTAAGCAACCTCTACTCCAGTTTCAGTTTGTTCCATATGGTCCTGCCATTGAAAAAGCATGTGTATCTTACATGTATCCAGGTAAGAACCACAAAAATTGGCTGGTTAATGAGGCAGTCCTGAAAATAGCAGGTCAGATAACATTAATTGGATGAAAAATGCTGATCCATAAAATGTCTCAATTCTTTATAAATAGTAGCTTGTTTAAGAAATCTCAAGACTTGTGGGCATGCCCTCCTTCCCATCTCTGTAGACAAGAACAAGTACAGTATTCTGATGGCATCAAGAATTTCAGGATTATGAATAGCAATTTTGCAGCAACCAGTAGAAACATTTTTGGTCTTAAACTCTTGACAAAAATACTATGCTTGAATGGTACAGTTCAAGTGTTTATATCATAGAAATGAATGAGGATAAACTCATTGCTGTCTTCTTTTTACCCTGGGACCGAAAGAGAAACTACAGACAAAATCATGGTGAATTTTTTTAAAAAGTCAAAACATTACAAAGAACAAAAGAAATAATTGAGTTGTCTTATTGGAGTAATCCAAATGCTCCCTTGGACTGTAAGAACAGAATTGAAGCTCAGAATTCAAAGAGCTGGAAAAAATGAGTTTCTCTTTTCTCAAACCATTGCCTTTGACATATCCATAAAATTTATATATATTTTAGCATGGTCATCTGTTTCCTGTTCTTGTGAGCCTCAGGTTTCTTGTGCATGCAATTGCCTTGTTCCACTCTGAGCAAGCATGTTCTGAGCATTTTACTAGCTAAGTTAATTCCATTACTTCTCATGCACTAGAAAATGTCTGCAAATACCAATTCTCTATAGAGGTTGTAATTTTAGGGGAGGGTACCTTTTGTCTTTTCCTTCACCGTGGGAATGCTGCAATTGTTGTAATTGTGAAAAATGGTCATAAAACACTTTTTTCAGTGTCACTGTAATTTCGAATGGTCACTAAACAAATGGTTGTAAGTCAAGAACTACTTGTACTTTGTAAAATAAACATAAATTACCTGAATGGGTTTTTTAAAAATCTGCAGTCTTTAATTATTCCTTTTCCTTTTGATTACATAAGACCAAAGTGGAATATGTTCTTTAAGAGGGAAGAAGAGTAAAAAAAAACCCAGAAAATCATAAGAGTGTCCATGATTTACTAAACACCTCCTTTAAGAAAATTAAATTTAGCTAGGATGATGTAATTTGGGGGCTCATTGCCACTAGGTAATATATATTTGCTGCAGTAAACCATTAAGTAAGTAAGTAAGTGGAGGAATTAGATTATATCAATAATGTTTGCTCCAGTTTATTTTAGCTTAGAGGGAAAAAAGAGAAAGCAAAAAGAATTATTGATAGAATAATTGTTCACCCTTCAAGGAAATCAATTTTAAATTCAAGACAGTACTGTTTCTTATTTATAAAAGACAAGCTAGCTTGCTTTTGGACTATTGAAAACTGTGAGAAGGTATGTCTGCCTCTTTCTGAATCTTCAAATCTCTTTCAGATAGGGAAAATGATCTCCAGAGAAAGCATAAAAACATGGGCCATAGCTCCAGCTCCTTTGTTTAGAGTTTTGTTCTCTTCTTGTTCCAAGTTTATTCTTTTTTTTATTTAAAAAGTTTTATTGAAAGTTACAAAATAAACCCATTTGCCCTCCCCCCAACCCCCACCCTCAAGTTTATTCTAGTCTCTGTCTTGTTCATGTCAGAGGCACCATTTAAGGCACTTCCTGGTTTAAAGGATTAGCCAGTGACATCACCGTTGTCCAGGGGACACCTGTGGGGCTCTTTTCATATCCCCTGCTTAGCAAACAAGCAGTTAAACTAAACAGACTTTTATCAGGTCATACCTAGGCAGACCTCCTGGGCTACCAGACAAGCTACTGCTGAGTCAGACTAGAAAACAATTTGCACATTATACATCACACTGCATATTGCATCTCTTCCTCTCTCAGTCAAAGGATATCTTGCCACCACTACTAATTAAGAACAGTAAAGCTAAGCAGCAAAGACCCAATTCAAATTTTATACACATCTTGCCTTTAGCAAAGCTATGCAACATACAGTTTTGGGAAGGGGAAATCTTATTGATGACTCAAGAAAATAAAGAATCATATGTAATGAAGTCCAGGAATCCCTGATCTGTGATTTTGGGGAACATTTAATAATCCTAGCATGTGCTGCAGATGCTTTGTGTTTCGATACCATAAAAATTAATCGCAGTATTTTGATAAAAGAAAAGAATCCACCATTAGTAGCAGAAGGCACTATCTCCATAAATAAATAAACAATAAAACAGGGATTGTGAAAATCAATTAAAAATCTTAAAATATGTGGCAGAAAGAAGGAGCATCCAGACAGTAAAATTAACAGAGCAATACAACTTGAAATAAAAGTAATTCTACACTGTTCCTTGGCTTCACATTCCTATTGTTTACAGCCTGGGAATAACAATGTGTTGGTTTATTGTGCAAAATACCTTTATAATGTACATAATCACTTCTTATACTGTTGTTCCCCAAATGTATTTGGACTATATAAAATATTATGAACAGAATATAGATCATTAATAAATCTGTCTGCCTGAGTATTTTCTTTCAAGATTATCTTTATAAAGATATTTGCCATTAAAGGAAATGCTGTTGCAAATGTATGGAATCACTATTGGAATACTTTTGTATGGGTGTGCTTTTCTTTGATAATGTTACAGAAAGCAAGAATTGACAATATTAGTTTGAATTATTCTATAGGAAAATACAGTAGAAGACATGAAGGACATAAGATTTAGAGCAGGGGTCCCCAACTCCCGATCTGTGGACCAGCACCGAATCATGGCATGCCAGAAACCAGGCCACGCAAACAAGTGAAGCCCCATTCATGGGATGCAGGCAGCACATGTTACCATGCCTCTTCTGGTCCGCGGAAAAACCTCCCCCCACAGAACCGATCCCTGGTGCCTAAAAGGTTGGGGGCTTCTGATCTAAAGTATTGAACCTGTCATCTTTTTTGTAACTATGGGGTCTCCAACTCAATTAAGCCTTACTGAATACATATTTACTGATATGAATTATCACAAACAAAGCAGAATTTTTTTGTTTCCCCTGCCCTATGGATTCCTTAGGCTAATCAACCTTATGATCCATATGGACTACTAGAAAGTGGATACAGTGCCAATTAGAGAATAAATCTTGCCTCTATCAGCATTACAGAAATCATTCAGGATTTAATGGCACAGTTTGTGTTTTGAGAGGCAATGCTTTTAAATTTGTGCTGCTATATTTTGTAGCCTTTTGCCAACAGCTGTACTGGTTAGGAATTTTGGGAATATTGATTTCTAAAGAAAAAATATCAATCTGAAGATGGATCTGATACAAGCATAGTTGATGACTGCAGCAGAATGAAGAGTCAGCAAGTAGATTTCCTAATTCCTTTCCAGACAAGGAAAGACTTGAGATAACCCAGAAGTGCTCCATACAATTGCTTCTTTTGAGGAGATTATAAGGCAGCAGTCTTTAGCAGGCATAGAGCTCTAGGAGATAAGGAAGTAGCTGTTTTATTCATACCAAAGTTGGCATTTTTAAAGACACTTGGCTATAATTTTTTAAAAAATAAATTACTATTAAAGAAGGAACTCAGGAAATGTTGTCCAACAGATAAAGAAATTTGGAAAGATTTAAAAATATATGAATGAATGTTTATCTTAAATGATCATTCACACAGAATTTTTTCTCATATACATTTTGGCTCGTTTCTATTGTTTAAATATTTAAACAGCAAATAATTTCATCAATGGTTCATCTAATGCCCCTGATCAATATTAAGTTGTTTAACTGAAGATCCAAGTGTTCATAATTTGATGAACTTAATGTGTAACAAACAGGGAAAATAATTCTGAAAAGTTGATTTCTTATTAAAATTTTATTGTTTTTTTCAATGGGAAATATCTACTAAAAATATTCAGTGAGAAACATTCTGGCATTTTGGTTCACTATTGTCAACTGAAACATGAGGGTTTCATTAAATCTTAGATGAAAGGAATGTATGACTACCTCAGATTGGTAGTCATGCACTAAATAAATACTTACATTGGTAGAAATTCCACCAATTCACTGACATAAAAAAAATGGGCAAAATGGTGAATTTAAAAATGACCTTACTACACCTTCTATATTTCAGACCTATTAATCTGGTAAGAAACTGCATTAAAGGGGCTTGCATTATAAATTTCCATAGTTTAATGTTTTTAAATGATAGTTTTAAAATGTATGTGGGTTGAGTGTGTTTGCCACCTTTATCTTATAGATTACTCTTATTATCTCATTTGAGCTTTTGAGAAGTGATTAAGCACCAAGAAATTGAATTCTTTTATTTTTCATGGATTGTTGCTTTGCATCCGAGTGAATTCTTTAAAATGTCTTTTTTAAAATATATTTTATTAATTTTTTTACAATAACAATCTTTAGTGCTTATCTGGGTTAAAATATTTAAAAACAATCAATAATAATTAATTTCTATAATTGATCAATATGTTAATTGATAATATATTTCCTTGATCCTCTCTTCTTCCAGTAACATTCTCCTTTTGTCTACATTAAACAAATATAATTCTTAATACTTTCAATACATACAGAGTTGGGTATAAACATTTTTCTACTATTTGTACATATAACAATAACATCAACATAAAACGTCTTTTTTAATCAGCTTATGTTTCAATGTCTTGAAATATGTTGAGAGACTAGGCTTCTTACTGAACCTCTAATTTTTCACCAAATTTTGATTTTAATTAAAGTTAAGCAAGCCCCAAAGAGCATTTTTTTCATCATCTGAGCTATCTAGACATTTATATTAATTGGTTACCAAAGCATTAGATAAATGCAATTTGTCTGGGATGGGCTGGGGATTTCTACCTAAGGCTAGACTAAAACATTTTCCTTTCCATCCCTAAAATTGTAGGATGGAGGTATTCCAAAGGGAAGTCCACTAATTGTTGTTGTTGTTCTTAGTTGTGAAGTCATGTCCGACCCATCGCGACCCCACGGACAACGTTCCTCCAGGCCTTCCTGTCCTCTATCTTCTGGAGTCCATTTAAGCTCACTCCTACTGCTTCAGTGACTCCATCCAGCCACTTCATTCTCTGTTGTCCCCTTCTTCTATTGCCAGTCCAATAATAGAAAGGAATAATTTAGACACCTATTTATCTCACTTAAGTATCCACCCTATAAAGTAGACCAGACTAAGAAATAGATACTTTGTGGACCTAAAGCTATTTTTTTTAGAACAACTTTAGTAATAACAGAATTTTGCAAGTTTCAAAGGGCTGAAATGTGTCTCTCTGTGTGGTAATGTATAAGGCATCTTTATATATTACTTTCTTTGTATGTGTTAAAGCCAGATTGTTGCCTTGATAGTGGATCTTTGTTTATTAAAGTCATTTTTTATATTCTGCACATGGATGTGACATTTTTTTCTATTCCATCTGGTATCATTCTTAATTTGGATTGGTGAGAACATCAGTCTGGTTAGATTACCCCTTTAGTCTTTGATTGTCTTTGATTATTCTTTTGTTCATGTATGTCCTTATTTATTTTACTATGTAATAACAATTGTAATATACAATAATATTTGTGCTGATTGTTTTTTTAAAAAAAATTCTGTTGCAGTGATTCTCAATTCTTTCCAGTTTCTTTGTATCATTCAGATCTAACCTTCAAATCCTTGCAATATCCCATGTTTATTCCAAGGACTTCTCATTCTCTTTAAAGTTGAGAGTTTGAACAAAGCTGTTAACACAGAATAATGATATCTGCATGTTGTTTCTCATGATTTTCATGAATGCAAAAGTTTTTTCAGTCCAATTGTTAGTTTCTCTCAAATTCACAACTTCAAATGTATTTAGCAATATTTCAAATAGGTTCAGATATTAACAATCAATCCCAAAAACTGTATTTCTGGATTATCATGTGTGACAGTTCTGGATAGTGCATTGCATTATCAATATTTTTATCCATTCTTTCTCTTGTTCATTCATTAATTTCTAAGTTTTAGAATCTTAGGCTTTGCTCTTTCTCTAAAACTTCTTAAACTTTGTTCACAATGTAGTTAATTCTTTGTCTTTAAAAGAGGGCTCTGTGGTTTGGGGAAAGAACAACTGTTTTTATTGAATTGATTCTGGGGGGAAAAAATCCAGTAAAGACTCCCTTCAGTCAAGCTTGGCATTTGGTGACTACTTGGATATTGCTGGATTGTTGATGTTAAAGAAAATGTGGAAGTAGTTTGCTATTATTATCTTCTTCAGGGATGCTTTTTGCATTTTTCAGTGTGGCCTATAGTTTGGAAATTTCAAATGTTATATCCAAATATAATCAAGTTTAATCCTATTTATTTTTCAAGATCAGTCAAGATCAGCTAGGTATTGTAACTGCTTTAACCATAAGTTTACATGAATAATAAAACAAAAGGATTTGGTGGCATGTATGTTCCTTGATTGGAACCTGGTCTATGATCTATACCAGTGGTAGGCAACCTTGGCTCTTTTATGATTCGTGGACTTCAACTCCCAGAATTCCTGAGCCAACCATGCTGAGGGGAAAGGGAGAGGTTTCTAAGCTGAGCCATGCTGGCTCAGGAATTCTGAGAGTTGAAGTCCATAAGTCATAAAAGAGCCAAGGTTGCCTACCCTTGGTCTATACGCTTCTTGCTTATATCAGCCACCCAATAATCATAGGTAAAGTAATAATAATAATAGTAAAGTTGGAAGGTACCTTGGAGGTCATCTAGTCTAATCCCCTGCTCAGGTAGGAAACCCTATACCAGTGATGGCGAACCTTTTAGAGACCGAGTGCCCAAACCGCAACCCAAAACCCACTTATTTATTGCAAAGTGCCAGAAACGCAACAGCATTGTGGTGCCCTCGGGGAGGGGGCAGGGAGGCACCTCTGAATGCCGACTCTGGCACGCAAAACCCAGGGGCACAAAAATGGGTCACTGTGCTGCAAGGCGCAAAAATGGCCACTGCCACGCCCTGTAAGTGCTGGACCACATACGGGTGCAGGGCTAGTGAGTGTCATGCAGGCACTAGCCCTGCCCCATTTGCAGTGTGTGCATGTTTGCGGCTCCATGCATGCATGCACGCATGCAAAATGCTTCCCCCTCCCTTTTTTTCCAGTCCACCAATCGACAATGGTTGGTGACCTCTGTTCCACCATCTCTACTCAAGCTTTCTAGTCGGCTACTTTGCCTCCTTTGTGCTAGGCGGGGCTCCTGCTCTGGGTGGCAGGGACAGCCTGATGGATCTGCTGCTGGCGGCAGTGGCACATGTGCCAACAGAGAGGGCTCTGAGTGCCGCCTCTGGTACGCATACCATAGGTTTGCCACCACTGCCTATACCATTTCAGACAAATGGCTGTCCAGTCTCTTCTTAAAGATTTCCAGTGTTGGAGTGTTCACCGCATCTGGAGGCAGGTTGTTCCACTGGTTAATTGTTCTAACTGTCTGGAAGTTTCTCCTTAGTTCTAGGTTGCTTCTCTCCTTTATTAGTTTCCACTCGTTGCTTCTTGTCCTGCCTTCAGGTGCTTTGGAGAATAGCTTGACACCGTCTTCTTTGTGGCAGCCCCTGACTCTAGTAATAAAGAAAATGATTCCCTTCTCTTACTATTTTGCTGAGCTCTTTATCTGTCTTTAGCATAACTAGAGGAAGCTTAACAGCAAACAGTAGATTTCTGTAGATTCTGAACTTGATAGGAGTGGGGATGGGTTGGTTGGTTTGTTTTAATTATTCAATTTTTATAGCTACCCAGCTCAACCATTGGTTGGGTAAACTTACCATTCTAAAATTTTAAAAAACATTAAAACAATAAAAATATCCACCAAAAATTTGCTGATACAGAAGCTAGGCCATATCCTACTTTCTAATTTTACAAGTATTTAGCTCTTTTATGCTCCCCCAAAAATGGATATGATGGGATATGTGGATATGAAACGTGGATCTAAAACACAGCCAAGAATGAATTTCCTATATTTCAATGAATTTGTGTTGGAGATTTTCAGAAACGTTGTGGAGCTCCCTCAGACCTGTCTTAAAATACATTCAAAAATTAATGTT
This sequence comes from Crotalus tigris, assembly GCF_016545835.1. Classification (NCBI taxonomy): domain Eukaryota; kingdom Metazoa; phylum Chordata; class Lepidosauria; order Squamata; family Viperidae; genus Crotalus; species Crotalus tigris. The sequence goes on along the minus strand of NW_024096751.1, from coordinate 1,866,924 downwards.
TTTGTTAAGAAGAATGCTCTTCCTTAATTCCCATATATTTGTTGTTTTGAGAGTGGGCCAGACATCCTTGCCATCACATGCAACCAGGAATACTTCAGGGTTCAGTTTTTATACTTTACATCTGAATGCCTTGTTCCTTGCTCACCTTTAAATTTTATGATGAAAAAGTTTGAAGAGATTTTATCTTTTAATTGCGATTTAAACAAGACTACTGAAGCATGTGAGGAGACGACTGGAGCATAGGGGAAAGACATATTGACAAGAAGATGACTGAACTGAAATGAAAGCATATTCTTGTGTCTGTTGCACGGCAATAAAACAGGATTTCTTTATGGTCTCTGTTGCATCTTCAAGTAGTCACCTGGGGTTTTTGTGTGTGTTTGCTTTCAACATCATGTTCCAAATGATATTGGATCCCAAGAAAATCTGCAAGAACTCATTTAGAAGTCATTAGGAAATAAAGGTTTTATGTTGGGATGAATCTAGATGGCATAGTTTATCCTTGTCTGAATACCATATTCTTTGGTCCCCCTGGTTTGAGTTTGAAGAATCAGCTTGAGAAATCAGTCTGAGGAGGTGGTAAGAATTGTAGAGGTGTGTATATGATTACATACTCTGATACAGTCTGGCTACAAGGTATTATTTTGTGGAACCTACAAACGATCCACAAACCTGGTGGAAAGGGCAGGGTTATAAGTGCAACTGATAGAGCTGGGATTAAAGAAGTTGAATGAAGTGGTAATGTAACAACTGCTTCACTCAATGATTAAAAATTCCAATCTCTATTATGGCCATAACTCAAGGACTACCAGTATATCTTTTTTTCTAAGTTCATTATTTCTTTTCTTTTTTTCCAAAACTTTAAAAAGAAAAGGAAACTGAGATCAGATCTTCATTTCTTGATTGGTTTGGACTATGTAGAATCATTATTATATTTGAAAAAGATGGGAAAAAATGCTGGTTCTGAAACATGTGTAGTCTTTGATAGGAATTTGAATCACCATATGTTCAGAAGCAGCTGGTAAATGCTTTTGTGTTGATGCAGGTTCACTATTCTTGGAAAATAAGTTCAAATGGGGAAGTCCAAATGAAATTACTATTCCATTGGCAATTAAAACACAAGCTGTGGTGCTGAGAGCATAGTTGGGTTGTTTCCAGTTGAACAATGAAGTCAAGTACAATATAAAATAGATACAGATTTAAATTACAGATGTTTTATTCTTACTTAAAAGCATTTTTCCAGAAAAATGAAACTCCAAATATTCAGTGTTCCTTTGCTGCTGATAGAAAGAGGTCTCTCTTAAGCAGACTTCTATATTTTTTACCCAAAGCTATCCTTTGTAAACCTACTGTTTACAAATTCTTCATATCAAATAGCTTCATAAGACAAACAAATGACTGGACTGAAAGAAACATCAAATGATTAAGTCACAATAAAATCCTGATTTAGAAGCAAATGCAGAAAAAGAAATGTAAACATATGTGTGAAAACAAGATGTAATGTATTTAAAATAAAGATGGCATTGGATTGGGGAGGCTTTTAAAGTTTTTACTTTGATTGTAGCTTGTGCTTTAAATTATCTGGAAGAGTTTGGTATTTTTGCCTTTCCTCTGGAAAGTTCACAAATCCATTGAAAATTCTGCTGGGACAGACAAAAAGAGAGTTATAGATCTGAAGGTTTTGGAAGCTTGGTTAGGACACATTAGTCTAGGGACAATCCCCTGTGACCCTTCTCTTTGTTTTGTAAGTATTGTCAGAAATGTGGTTTGAAAAACTTTAGCAGCCGGCCTATTCAGGTGAATGAATTTCCCCTGTGAATTTGACATTATTAAACTACTGGTGTGCTAGTGTGTTGTAACATTTTGAAATAAAATCTGTTCAAAATTTTCTACAATGTTTTCAGTAAGCTTTTTGGATAAAGCAATATTGTGTTAAAGGAATCCGTGAGGGTTACCCAGGCCTGGACATGACTAAATATATTACTTTCATAAAAGGAATATTGCTTAGTTCTCTCACTTCACTTGTATCTTTCAGCTACTCATTGTTTCCTGGGGAGTTAAAGTTGAGTCATTCATCACCCAACTGTCCCAAGAAAAGAAAAATTTGAAAGAACTTCAGATGAGAGAGAAGGAGAATTACTTTTGAAAACAATCCTCCTAATGAGCAATTTGTTTTTGTTTGTTGATACTTCATCAGCTTTCCTTCCTAAAGAGTACTGTATTGTTCATTAAAATAATCCCTGTTACATAGACAGACTTTAAAACCACCCATTCAATCTAGTCAATGAGGAGTTTTGCTTTAATCAACTTGATCACTTTGGCATCACTTGAGTCTAAATGGACTTTGATTCTCAATTACTGAGCTATTGCCAAGATACTCATCAGGTTAGTAATAAAGTATTAAATTTAATAATACAAAATTATGAAATGGACTCGCTTAATTTCTGGTCTGTTTCTGCTTTTATGGTGTCATAGTTTCTCTCCTACCATAAAGGTTTTCAAATGTGCAAATTGTAAATGATGCAGAATTCTAGGAAGACACTGGACCTAAGATATGCTGTCTTTAGCAGAGAGAAGAGCCGTTACACCTCAATGAACTTGGTCCTGAAGGTTCAACTTGAGCCCTTTGAATGTCATCTGAAATCTATCAACATTCTGTAGCAATTTTGGGGGAAAAAAAACCAGTAGATATAATTGATTTGTAAGTTTGGTTATTGTTTCAATTTATGTAGTTTCCCATTTTAAATACATGATTCTGAGCAATTTAGAGCAATTGTAATCCTCTATGAAATTAAAAATATGTATTTTTTAATCATTTCTTTAAACTTCTTGCAGCAATGGAGTTCTAAGCAGATATAATTTGCTAGAAAGTGATGAAGCATTTCTTCAGTATAATGGGGAAAATATGTCATTATACGCAAAGTTTGATAGAAGAAAAAAAAATCTTAGTAAATGCTTGGGAAGATAGCAGTTAATCTTGCTGGTCTTTCAAGAAGGTGTTTCCTATCCTCCTCAGAATTTCTGGTTCAAATCTGATATCAAAATGCCAAATATTAATAGAAGCTACTGCACTATTTTGAGAGTCCCCTTTCTTTTAAACTCTGATAAGCCAGCCATCACTGACTTAAATTGAGTGGCTAAATTTGGAAAGTTGTTAATGCTTCTTTGACAAAACAGAAAATGCCTGCCTCCCTAAAAAGGCACTGATATGTCCCTGCTTTAAAAAGCTGTTCATTGTTCCGCCCATGTTAGAAAACATGCTATAAAGTCTTAAATCTCCTTTTTAGGGAAGATTCTGGAGAAGATAGTTGGATTGCAGCCAGAGATTCCTGTAGGAAGTAGTAGATTATTTGGATTTCTTCTAGGCAATGGGCAGACTTGGATATAGGAGGGAGATATTCTGGATACTCTTACCAAGTGTTGAATGCCAGCAAGATAACATGACTGTTTGTCCAGAAATGTAGCGTACCTCCTGTGCTAACTATGGATAGGATTGCACTTCCCTGAAGAATTCATAGTCTTTTTCCTAATTCACAGTTTTTTTGGTTCTGTAGCTAGTGAAGCTTCAGCTTCAGCTAATAAAGCAGTTCTCAACCTGTGGGTCGGGACCCCATTTGGGGTCGAACGACCATTTCACGGGGGTCGCCAAATAACGCAGTCCGCCATTTTTCCCCCTTTTCCTTAGCTGTGCTACTCCCTTTTATTATATTGGCTTTTGAAAGCTCTCTATTCAAGAGAGTAAAGTCTAGTTCTATTGTCTTTCAAAAGCCAATAGGACTTGTCCACGTTGTCTCTGCCCTGCTGAGCCCGCCAAAAATCCCATTCTGTTACTACTTTGAAGCTGAATAACCTCAGCACACTCTTCTGGAGGCTATCCTGAAGATAGTCAAAAGCTTCAGCTGGTGCAAAATGCAATGGTCCATTTACTGATGGGTGAAAACCACTTCATCTGAGTTATACCAATATTCCAATTGGTGTAATATTACATTGCATTGGTGGCCAATTTGTTTCCTTGTTCGGTTCAAGATGCTGGTTATTATCAATAAAGCCCTATGTAGTTTGAGTTCAAGTTTTTTGTGACCATCTTCTCCAGAGAAAATTATATATCCCACCAGTCTATGAAGACCTGTTCTGAATTCCTCCTTCTTAAGCAGCAATGAGCGAGAAGCAGAGTTTTTTTCCCCCTGTGGATTGTGCTGTGCTGTGAGTTGCATATTGCTTAGTTTTGTATTCAGCAACAAAGGCATGACTTTTAAAAGGAATGTTGAGGTTGATGGATTATTTTTAACCCTTATACTTGCTATCTCTAATTTTACATTATTGTTTTTATGATATTATTTTAGTGCTATTTTATATCATTTGAATGCTAGCTACTTAATATTTGTGAAGCAGGGTGCCAGCTCATAAATAAACATAATTTGTAGTAGGAAAAATTTACACAATACAAGTGTAAATGTAGTTCTTGATTTACAACGGCTCATTTAGTGACCATTTGAAGTTACAATAGCACTGAAAAAGGTGACTGATGACTGTTTTCAGATTTTATTTTTGCTACAGGTTCTAATCTATGACTAAAAATATGAGGTTTTGCATTGGATTCTGTTGTGTATTCATTTAAACAAAGATGTAATAAAACATGTTTTTTGTATTTCATGATCAGTTAATTTGTCCCAGGAATTTTGGAAAACGATGTTGCTGTAAAAACAATTTCTCTGAGTTGACATAGGTGGAGTTGACCATTGCAGGGTGTTATTTTCTCCTGAGCACAAGCAGGATAAAACATTTAAAAAAGAAAAGGAAAAGCAAATTATTTTCTTGTATAGTATCCAGAAAGTTATTTTAAAAATATACAATAATATAAAATGTTTCTGGTTTAAGTAGCCAGGAGAAATTTTCACAGAAAATTTTAGTCACTTAATTGTTAAACTTTAAAATTTAATTTTAATTTATTTAAATTGATTAAATATTCAAAATTTATTCATTTTGTTTTTTCCTCATTTTTTTCGTAGAAATTTTCATTCTATTTGTGAATTTGATTCTAAAAGAGAACACAGAGGAGTATCCACAGGAATCAACCTTTTATGATGTCCTTTTAGTTTAGAAAATGAGAATGCCGAGCAAGGATCATGATTGTGTGTGCTAAGGTTTTTTTTCTCTCTCTGCATGTGTGGATTATTATAGAAGTTTTGTCATATGTTTTGTTTTACACGAGATCTCTGAAACTTAAAGCATGAATTTCAGAATATATGATTGACATCATACAAGATTTGATCTGTGAGATCACCTATGTTTTTGGCTGCATTTATATCTGTATTCTCTCCACTGCACAAGAACTTAGAGAACTTGACAATGTAATGAAAAATTCTCATCCATCCCAAATGCTACCAAGCAATGTACTTCAAAGCAAGTGACATCCCACTGAAAAAAATATGATCTAAAGAGTCATAGACTAGGCTTAGTAAGAAGAGAGAATGCAAGCTGCTGTATAAATAGCTCATGCATTCTATCATCCAAAAATGATGTAAATTATGTATTTATTCCTTGCCCTTTCCTGTTATTTGTTAGCAATTTCTCAAAGCCAAGCTCTCAAAAAATGACATACACTGAAAGAAGTTTGGGCTCAATATATATATAGATAGATAGATAAATTCTATCTTTAAGAGCAAATCAGCACAATGTCTGGTGTTTGGGCCCTGTTTGTTAACTTTTGTAATTGTAATTTTGTACAACTGAACTTTTTGTACAATTTATTTTTTGTAAATTGATGTTCTTTTTATAAGACATTTGAATTTGCATGGACCTGTATCAGTTTTCTTTTATTGACAGATGTGTTGGGTTCCGTTCCCAAAATTCTCAGCTAACTCAAGGCCTTTCTGCTATGAATCTGTCCAGTTACTTAGATCAGCAAGAGAATCATTTTGAACATGCTCCCACTGGGAGGAGTTCAGTCATGTAGTAGATGGGAGAGTATTTTCTTCATTGTGACTCATAAATTTTTCCCAAGATGATGAGCTAGGATCCTATTCTCCTAGTCCTAGTATTTAGGAAAATGATACAAATGCATCTCTTTCATCAAACTTTTATCAATTAAATTGACCTGAGTTGCCTTTGTTTTTATTACATTGAATGTATTGCTTTTAAAAAACTTTGTTTTATTGTTATATGGTACCTTGGGTTCTTATATAATACCAAGAAATTTGATTCAAATTATCTTTTTACATTTGTGACTAATAATAATAAATAATACCCTTAGAAATACCTTCCTACATTGATAAGTTCTGAATTTAGACTAAATGGTGGGGGAAAGTTGTCCAAGGTTATCCAAGATACCCCTCACTTTCTCTCACAGATGCTTTAAAGCAAACCTGTGAAATGAAATGTTGAAATGAATCAAGAAAGAGGACTTATCATATCTCTGAACGTAGAGGATTGGTTGTTGGGATTTTCATTGATTTATTTAAAAAAGTCTGTGCAATCAGCTTGGGAAAATGAAATTCAAAAGAGATTCTTAATGAATTTGTTAATAGAAAAGAGCTGGAGGGTTCCTATCTCACTTCTCAAAATTATGTATACTAACCTCCAATTTTTGAGGTTAAAATTCATCAAAGGAAATTGGTGCAAATGTTGCTTTCTTGACTGACTTTGCAGCTGTGAAGGGTTTAACAAAACCCCAGCTATGTGCTATATCCATATAGAATTCAATAGCTTTTCCTATTGGTCTTCTATCAATGTGACCTTTCCTGCACCAAAGAAGAGATACAATCTTGATAAGTTATTTCCCCAGGCACCTTGGAAGGGTGGTAGTGGTGATAGAGGAGGAGGAGGAGGAGGAGGAGGAGGAGGAGGAGGAGGAGGAGGAGGAGGAGGAGGAGGAGGAGGAGGAGGAGGAATCTTTTTCTTTATAAAGGAGAAACATTTATAAGATGATGGTGTAGAACTGGCAAAAGATCCCAGCAGCAAAAATACAAATACAAATAAATAAGACTCTTAAACTGTGCACCTATTCTTCATTCAGTGAGAATATTCTTGGAAAGTGATAGTATTTTTCATTTCTAATCACTGGTGTTATGTCTCGTATCTTTTATTTGTTTACTGATTTGACTGACACAGTGTGATATGTCTAATGACAACTAGAACAAATTTTAGTAATGAGGTGACCTTGGATTTGTATCGCTGCCTGACTACTACTGTTTTCCATAGAAATTACTTGTGAAAGCATACCACATGCTTTGCATAACATCTACCCCTTTGTCAGAGAATGATGAAAGAGAGATGTGTTATAACTTGCAAAACACTAAAGACTTTGCATTGATCAGTTCCTGATTTCTGAGTTGTAAATTGATATGTAATGAGAACCCTCCTATTTTGGTTTCTGTGAAGATAAAAAGATAGTGAGGAGAAATATAGAAAAAGGTTAGAATTTTGGATCAGTTGTTTTATTTTGTTTGTTTTCATTACAAAAATGAATGTTGATCACAAAGCATGCCAGTGGAAAACATTATTTGTTGTGAACAAATTAGGTAAGGCTACCTGAAATCCTTTGCAAAAATCCATGGCAACAAACCTTTGGAGTTTTCTATATCTCTTTGTTGTCACCTAATGGTCATGTGAAATTTTGCAGCACTGGTCTAAAATTATCTATTAAACCCTAAAATTAAAGATTACTTTTTAACTGTATTGTGTGGATTAGATTTCAAAGAATGAGACAGCAAAATTATGAACTCTTAAAATCTAATTTTAACTAAGATAGATAGATAGATAGATAGATAGATAGATAGATAGATAGATAGATAGCAAAAACAAATAAATACGAACACCAGGATAAAATTAAACTAAAAATCATTTAATAAAATACTGAGCTTTCGTCTATCAACACTACCAACATCATCAGAGCGTAAGAGTAAGTCAATGGGAGTCTCTTTTTATAATTGGATGGACCAATGACTAGGTTCAGGAGTCGTGTGCAAAACCGGCCAGTATTATAAAAAGAGACTCCCATTGACCTATTCTTATGCTCTGATGATGTCAGTAGTGTTGACTGATGAAAGCTCAGTATTTTATTAAATGATTTTTAGTTTAATTTTATCCTGGTGTTCATATTTATTTGTTTTTGCTGTATGGCTCTATCCAGGATTCGAATTTTTAATGAAATTATTTTAATATATATATGTATGTATGTATGTATGTATGTATGTATGTATGTATGTATTACGTACGTACGTATGTACATACATACATACATACGTAGGTCTTTGGTTATTCGGGTTTTCTCCCGCGTAAAATTGGAAGTGTCTTGGCAACGTTTCGACGAAGTCTCAAACACTAGCCTAAAGATGATGAATGGGACTTTGTCAAAACGTCGCCAAGACACTTCCAATTTTATGCGGGAGAAAACCCAAATAACCAAAGACCTACATATAAACATCCGCGAAAACCTCAGAAAACAAACAAACAAACATAGATACATACATACATAAGTACATATATTAGTTATTTTAATCATTTTTAATATTTAAACAACTATGACAGACTTACAAATGTACAATAATACAATAAATACTGCAAAGATACAGATATATTATTAAATGCCATACTGATAAGCTATTCGTAGCTATTGGTAGTCAGTAACAATGAATCACTAGTAACTGATAGTATTTTGTCCCCCAATCAATAATGACAGTTGATTTATTTTACAGATATGAAAGTGTCATCCATTTTGACTGAATTAAAAAAATGACTAACAACAACATAGATCATATTTTAATTAGAGCACGTTTCAAAACTGTTATTGACATTTTTACATAATGTCAATCTTCAATGGGCACATTTAAACCCACTGTGAAAGAGGTAAGTATAAACAAGTTAGTTGCAAGATAATAGATGACATAAATAATAAAATTTACAATTTGTGGCAGTTCTGAGAACCTGAGGGCTTCTTCTAAGAAAAATTGGAAAGCTAATTTGAAAGCTTAGTTCTCAAACGTTTTAGCTGTACTTAATATGCTTAAGGCATTTTTTATTGCAACCCTCTGAGTTGTTCATGAACCCCCAATGAATCATGATCACTGCCTGAGGATCCCTAGAATCAGTAAAGATAGAAATTGGATGAATACTAGAAGGAAAAGGAAAAGAAAGCAAGATAATCATTTTACAACAAACAAAATACAAAAACTGGTTACCCATGAGACAGCTTCCAAAATCAAATACCTTTCTTCAAGAGAAACAACTTTCACCCTATATTCACTGCTCACAGTGAAAACTATCATTCTCTATAGTAAGCAAAACATGCTCATAATCAATTCTTTTTCGTTTTTCCACAGGTAGGTAGATTTTTCATATCACTTTTAAATTCTTGAAAGCCAAAACAGATTCTATACAGAGCACAGGTAGGAATCTGTGCCACAAAGAATATGAAATTATTGAGAGCTATTCTTGCCATTCCAGGATGTGTGACTCACACTGTGTTTAAACCTGAAATGGGGATACCCACATAAAAAGTTATGCCTTGGAAATTGACAGTTATTCTATACTTAAAAACCAATTCTTCTCCATGAGTCTACTGTTCTTTGTACTGGCAGAGAACTATTCTCTAAATAAAATTCTTAATATTTTATCAGCAACATATTGTCTGGGTTTCAATATTTAGCTTACTAATACATATTAAACTCCTGTCTCTCTACCTCGTTTTTCTAGCCATTGATAAAATGTATCCCATGTTCTAAGTATTCTGAATCTTCTTTCTCTTTCATTTTCAGTGTCAGTCTGTCTGTTTCTGCACAGTCTAAAATTTTCTTAATTATCTCTTCTCTATTGGTAATTCTTCATCTTTCCAATGTTGACCAAATACAATTCTTGCTGCAGTTAACACCTGTAACATTAAGAATATACATTCCTTCTCATAATTGCCTACAATTATACCTAACAAAGATAATCCTGGCTTAAAGTCTATGTGTTTTTTAATCATTTTCTCTAACCATATATGTATTCTTGACCAAAATCTTTTGGCTTTAGGGCTTGTCCACCAAAGATGATACTCTGTGCCTGGCTTTTGTCTATATTTCCAACAATTACTAGACATATTTTTAAACATTTTCGCTAACCTCACAAGTGTTAAGTGCCATCTGTAAAACATTTTATATAAGTTTTCTTTGTAAGTTACTGCCTTTGTTATTTTAGAATTTATTTCTCAAAGGCTTTGACAGTTTTCTAACTCTAAGTTATGCCCAAAGTTTTTTGCCCATATTATCATTGTTTCTTTAACTTGTTCTTCTTCCATCTTTAAACTTAGCATATATTTATACAGTTTCTTAATCAATTTTTTATCTGATGTCAATAATATCTGATCAAATTCTGTCTGTTCTTTGTAAAATCCAGATGTTTTAACATCTTTTTCATATCTCATTTGAATTTGCAGATGTGGTCACTATGGTAAATCAATGTCCTATTCTTCCAGTTCTTGTCTGGTTTTTAGTTTCCCTTCAGTATTCAAAATGTCTTTATAAGTCACATTTTTCTCATAGTTAATTAAGTTTGGGGGAAAAAACACTTCTATTGTTGAAAGCCATCCAGGTATTTTCATATAAAATTTTCGCTTCTAGAAGCAGTGTGTTTCTTACATAATTGTTTTGAAAGTATCTATGTATTTTATTCTTCCCATACCATAAGAAGGCATGCCATCCAAGTTGTAGGTCATGCCCCTCTACGTATAGTAATCTTTTATGTCTAAGAGTTATCCATTCTTTTAACCAAGTTAATACAGATGCTTGATAATACAAGGCCCAATCTGGCAGCCCAAATCCTCCATTTTCTTTCGCTTCCTTTTCAATCTAATTCTAGCTTTTTTTCCTTGCCATATAAATTTCAAAATCAATGTATTTAATTCTTTAAAAAATCCCCCAGTTTTATAGGTATTGTTTGAAATAAAAAGTGTAGTTTTGGTAAAATATTCATCTTCACTGTTGTAATTCTCCCTAGACACTCAGTTTTGATATGGGTGGTTATATTTCCAGTGATGTCATGACACATACATGTTACCCCTAGTGTATTGCATAGATGTATCCATTAAAAGATAAAATATAGAAGTGATTCTAAAATATTATGGCCTTTTTCTGGGATTTTTTTCCCCCAGCTTTAGAGTTTCCTTATGATTTCATCAAAATACTAAGTCTGTTTCTTCTTAAATCAGTCAAAGCTGACTAGATGTTTCCAACTAAAATAATGAAAAACAAATATAGCAGTAAAACAAAAGTTGACAGAAATATGGAAGTAGCCAGATACAGGAAACTCCTTGAAAGCAAAATGTCTAGCACACTTCAAACTTAATGGGACCTCTATGCAAGTTCACACTATTATACTACTCTCCTTTTACACTGGCCTCCAGTCATTGTTCTGTATAATAATTCCTGTTGTAGCACAACTTTGTTGTAGATTGTTTTAAATTCCAAGTTGCTGTACTTCTGTTTACTGGAGCTGGGTCTGATAGATGAATCCAGAAATTTCAACTATTGTGCTAGTCTAGCTTTTAACGCACAAACCTTGAACACATGCTTTGTTTTAAAGACAATTTCTAATCCCTATTTCATTTTTTAATGAGCTGTGCTATACTTTCTCATGCATGTTACGTCCATAGACAACTTGTGAAAATGTACAAAGAATATTGGTAGGCTAATCTCTGATGTTAAAGCTAAATCAAAATATTAGTAACTTTTTCTAAATGAAAGATTAATTTCCTACTATGCATGATTTAATTAAACATTTCAAAGGGGCACTAGGGTTGGCAGCTACAAATAATGTTCACAAATATTAGGCAATAAGGCTAAATTGGGAGCCCAAGTCTGGGAAAGAATTCATCCTTCCTTATCTGTTGAATTCTGAAAGCAAATATTGGTTTCTTTGCCATCTTTAACCTGGAAGTATCTGTTTCAGATTGTATTCATAGGTTGTACTCCGTCATATTTATTCAGTTTGACTTGGGTAGTATGTTTTGTGGCTTATTACTACTATATACAAGTAATTCTCAGTTTACAACCACAATTGAGCCCAGAATTTTCATTGCTAAACAAGACAGCTGTTTGAATGCATTTTGTCCCATTTTACGACCTTCCTTGCCACAGTTGTTAAGTGAATCATTGCAGTTATTAAGTCAGTAACACAGTTAATAAGTGAATCTGGCTTTTCCACTGAATTTGTTTGCCAGAAGGTCACACAATCACATGATCCTGAATCACTGCAATCCTTATAAAAATGAACCAGATGTCTGAATTTTGATTACGTGACCATGGGAATATTGCAATGGTCGTTAAGTGTGAAAAAATAGTCATAATTCACTTTTTTCAGTGCAATTGTAATTTCTAATGGTCACTAAACAAATAGTTGTAAGTCAAGAACTATCTATATATGAACACCGCCCATTCTATTTTTGCCAGTAAACCACAGCTAAGCAAACCATAGCTTTCTAAAACACATGAATCAGGTTACAGCATACTTGACAGAACATCTTGATAATACAAATACTGGCCTACAGAGAAGATATTCAGGATGTGCTACAGCCTGTAAAAATACTCCAGGCCTGGTAAGAAAAAAAATCTAAAATAGAATGGTTGATCTTTTTAAAATAAATAAATAAATAAATTTAAATCAGGCTATGAAATGGTCTTGTGTGATAACTGTAATTAGAAACTACAATATTAATATATAACAGAGACTTTACTTGTATATCAAGTAGATTGCCTGGAGAAGAGTTGTGTTTTCATGCTGGTTCTCAGAGTCAATGACTGAGGTTCCTATGAAGTTTCCATTAAATGAAGCTTTGCCTTTTTGCAAGAAAGTGCAGGCTTTGTTCAATGACAACCAAGTGTTGCCCCCTGCTGTTCCTATTCATTCCTGCATGTGATCAATAATTGACACTTGCAAAATTTGAACATTCAGTAATTACAGTGCATATTGTATTGATTTTTCTCATCGTCACAAATTAATGAGGAAGTTTAAATTGCTTATCCTACTGATCAGGAGGCAAAGGATAACCATCTTAACATTTCATATCCTTTATGCTAAAAAGGAAGGGTCAGACAAATCTAATTAGAAAATATGCCATTCAGAATTTATTTTTCAAAGAAAGCCCTTTGAAGGCTTCATAATGTAGATGATTGGAATAACTGAAATGTATCTCAATCTTCTAGAAAATGTGCAAGAATAAAGGAGTTGAGTTCTTCCTCATTATCTTTTCGAAAGTGTTAAACTATCAATTGCATAATATACTTCTGTAACCTTTCTTGCTTTGGTTATCTTTATTCCACCCTAGTTGTATTAAATATAGTGCTCTGAAAAGGAGCAATGCAATCGATTAAGGGATTTTTTTTTGTTAATTGAAGTGCCTTCTTACTAGTAAATTATAACAAATGACATTTTCAAAAATATTTGCTTATTATTTTTTAACGTTCATAGCAGAGTAGGAAATCAGATTAAGAAAGCTGATGAACACTCTTTTAGCTTTCACACACATATCTATCCCACTAACATCTATAGGAAATTTCCTTTAAATTGAAATTGAGGATTATACTTGACTAAGCCATAGTTTGTTAAACCATGTTTTGCAAAACATAATAAATGAGTTCACAAAACAGATCAAGCAAGTCTCAGACAAATTATATTGCTGGCTATCAGGTTTGTGAAGCCAATCAATGTTACATAATTTTGTAGAATCATGCATTTTAATATCATTGTACATTAGGAAGAGGGAACACCTAGATTTCTGCCTGCTGGATCCATATTCTAGTTCTTTTACTCTCTTTAACAGAACACTCAGAAAAAATAAATATATTTGAACTGATTCTGGAATTCTTGACCTTTGCTCTTGCAAACTTTTGTCACTAAATCTCATGTGTTACCAACTGATGCTTATGATTTAAAAAAGTAAGACCTGCGTTTATCAGTAGTTCAGTTGGTAGTGATCTTGCCATTAATTTTAATAGCCTTGGATGAAGTGCAACATTCTTTATTGCAAAATATTTATTTGTTTGTTTGTTTATTTGCTTACTTGCTTACTTATTTGATTAATATGGTTGCCCATCTCACAACAGTGACTGGGCAGTGTACAAAGATTAAAACACTGCTACAACCAATATTAATGAATTTTGATTTATTATATGTCATCAAATCATTGTCCATTTTTAGCAACTGAGTAGATAGATTTTCTCCATAACCTGGTCTTTCCATTGGTGCACTCATCACCACTGTATCATCGCTCCATCCCTCTTGCTGTTGGTCACGCTCCTTTCTTTCCTCCCACCTTTCTTAGCATTAGAACCTTCATCAGAGAATTAGGTCTTTGCATAATATTTCTGAAGTAGAGACTGACCACTTGTACTTTGAATGAGAAATTGATTTGTCTATTGGTGTGCGTGTGTGTGTTTTGTTTATTTTATGGTAAACAGCAATGTTTAAATGGGTGAATATTTTTTCTATCCTGTTTCTTCAACCAACAGCCAATAGCCCTTGGTAAAAAGAATAAACCCCATTAATGTGTTGATGAAAACTACATTAATAGCAGCACGTCTTTCAAGGACCTCTAGAACTGTAAGTCGATCACTTTTTCAACAATGGAAACAGGATGAAAATTTTCCACAGTGATTAAGTCTTGCTTCTTTTAAGATGACAGAAGCACCCACTCCCACAGAAGTATTCACCACTGAATTCACCAATACCCAATCAATTTAGTTTAGTTCTTTTCATAACAGTGAATAGAAAGAACTGTTTCAACTTATATAGCAAATATAAGAATATCAAGATTGGATGTATCTGGAATCAAAATTGATGGTTGAAACACTAACAATTTTACCATGCAAATGATGTTAGTTGGTTAGTTGAAAATAAGACTTGGAAGGGCTCAGCATGAATCTGAAATTGGAAAGTAAAAAAAAAATCTAGATTAAATATTAAAAAGATAGAGATAATGCTAATTACTATGCTTAGCAAATTCACATTTAACCACAGAGAAGAAACTAAAGTGATAGTTTGGTGGTGTTAGACTCAGAAATAAACTAGGCAGGCACTGCATTTGAGTAAGGAAATAATGACAAATTTATGCCAAAAATATGTTTATTTTTGTGACAACAGAAATCAGAATATTTGAAGCAATAGGCCTTTCCAGTGATATTGTACAGTCGCAGAACCTGGATGTTGGAAGAAAATCCAATCCAGACTGAGTTCCAAAGTTATAATTCTAATAAAGATCAGCATGCAAAGTTTAGGGTGTTTTAGTCCTGGTATATTTATGACAGAATAATCCAATTTAATAGGCAAATTGCTCATTTATTAATTTATTGTTAATATGATTAAGAATAGTTCACATTCATTTCTACTAGGCAGAAAAACTTCTCCAAATTTCTGATTTTTCATTGCAACAATACAGATGTTGCAAAATCTTATAGAAAAGATCCATTCATTATTTTTTCACGCTGACAATTTATTCAATAAGGAAAGCAACAGGCAAGCTGCATGCTGCTCTATCAAAGAAAGGTATGTTTCCTTCTCTATAATTGCTGTCTGAGCAGAAGAGACTTACAAACATCTTTTTTAAATCCAAAGCTTTGATTCTTCTGCTTCCTTCCCACTGGGGACTATGTGCAAAGATGACATACAAAATGGAAAGATGGGGGCCAAAGAAAGCTAAAAAGAGGATTGGGAGCCTTAGATGAGACACTTTTCTTCCTTCTGTACTTCTGGAACAAAATAGACTAAGTCTGATTGCCTGGCTTGGTGGAAAGCAAATTTCACGGATTGAAAAAAATAAATTTTATGTGCTTTAAATTTTATTTTGCTTAATAAGAATATTTTTACCAGCATCTTCTGCTAAGTTTTTTTTCCTTAAAAAAACAAAAACCTTATGATTTTATATAATAGAGTTCCAAATATTTGCCAGAAGTTCTTGACTTAATAATCAGAGGACATACATTGGGTCATACTAGTTCCTACTGTTCAACATCACTTATTTTGAGGTATAAAACTCTTCAGATACCTTAAGACAGAGATTCTCAAATGTTAACACTGCAACCCCAAAAAAGATTAACTAACTTGTTTGCTACTTTTTGAATATAATTAATAGCTTTGTAGGGCTTAAGTTTGGGCAAAAAATAATTGTTACTTTTAATATTGATTGATTGATATATTAACCAAAATGTAATATGAGGAGTAGTGGGATGGTTTTTATTTTTAGTTTTGCATAATTGGTCAATATGCCTGGTGGCTTCATATTTTCACTGGATGCTATTTGGGCACAATGGCTCAGCAGTTAAAGACAAGGAACATGTCAGCTGGAAAAGTAAATGTGAGTAGATAAATAGGTACCATTTCTGTGGGAAGGTAACAGCATTCTGTGTACCATGGCATACAGTCATGCTGGCCACATGACCCTAGAAAGGTCTTCAGACAACTCTGGGTTCCTTGGCCAAGAAACAGAGATGAGCACTGCCCCCTAGAGTTGGACACAATTGGATAAGGGAAACTTTTACCTTTGCTATTTGCTGATAATTAAGACATTTCTGTAATTAAGACATTTTTCGTATAATACTTAAGACTTAGTCTTAATGTCGTCAGTATTACTGGTAGATTGATAACCTTCAACTTTTATTTTACTATCCAAAAGGATAGAAATTTTAAAAAATTGGAATAAAAATACTGAATGCCATTAATATTTACACTTATTGAGATAACCAAATACTTTGGTTGTATTGGTACATCCCATGCCAATGGAAACATTAAGGGCATACCAATTCGAATCCAAATATCAATGTTCAGTGTTACCTGATACTAATAGTAACTATTTGTCCACTTCAATTGCAAAAAGGACAGCCTTTTCCATTTTAATTGGAATAACCAATGAAGGATATTTGTAGCTCAGGCTTGAAATGGGGGTCCTTGGTGACAACTGGATCAAGAAAACTCTCATTGACCTCTCAAAGGAGGGTCAAATTACCAAAGAGGAACAGTGGTGGATGAGAAGCAGTGGAGCCATCGTCCCATATTTCTACAGACCACCCCAAAATACAAAAGCCTGACATACCTCTAAGCCCGATCATATAATTACGAGGGACGCCTATCTACAACACTGCAAAAAAGCTTGGGCACCTCAGAAGAGAAAGCAAACTTTCCATCAACTCCCCAGTACAGTACCTTCAAACAATTAAAGATATGACTATAAATGAGGATGAAATCATGATCTCATTTGATGTCACAGCCCTGTTCACATACATAGATCTGGAATTAGCCAAGAAATCTATTGCTCCATAGCACACCTGACAACCAAATATACAAAGATTGAAACATTCAGGATTATGAGTTTCATAAACCTCTGCCTAACTACATACTTTCAATTTGATTGATAAACTTACTGACAGATTAAAGGTACATCTGTAGGATCACTGCTTTTATGACTTAAAGCAGAGGTCTTGAAGATTCTCAGTCATCCAGATCAGAGTTGTCTCAAATTTTAGTGCTTTTTCAAAAAGAAACTGGACTATTTTTTCCATGAGGAAGACATTTTGTTTCTCATCCAAGAAGCTTCATCGCTTCTCATCCAAGAAGCTTCATCAGAATAGCAGAGGTCATAATGCAATGTCTAGAAGCCATAGCACTTCCACAAATACAACCCAAAATATGGATCAGATTTGTAGACAACACCTTCACCATGATAAAAAAGGATAAACTGGAGAATACTCACCGAACCATCAGCATATTAAAAGGAATCAAGTTTATTAGAGAAGAAGAAAACAAAAACTCACTACCCTTGTTGGATATCCTGATCAGCAGAGAGCACAATGGCAAAAAACACAAATGTACAGAAGAACCACCCACACTAACCAAGTGCACCATCAACAAAGCAACAACCCAACCACCCACAAGAGAAACTGCCTAAGAACTTTATTTAGACAAGCACAAACTCACTGCAGCAACCCTGAACAGCAAAAAAGAAAAAGAAAGAAAGAAAAAAGAAAAAGAAACAGAACATCTATACAACATATTTCAACAAATTGGATATCTATGTAACTTTATCAAAAAAAAGTAGTTGACCACTCAACCCAATACAATACAATCAACACATGCCCTAAAAGGAATAACACTGCCATTCATCAAGAACATTTCAGAAATTACCGACAGACTACTATAACTACATTAAATCAGCATAGCACACAAGCCAACTAAAACCCTTCAAAACATCCTAAGTAAAGCAAAGACCCAGCAACCCTGAATTAAAAAACAGGAATCATCTAAAACATGCATGTAACCTAAAGGTCTTGGGAATGGACATTCAGAGCTGGGAATCCTTGACCTCTGATCATTCAGCCTGGAGGCTAAAGATGCAGCATGGCCTTCTCCAATTCGAAGAGACGCTTGTGCGGCAGGCTGAGGCAAAGAGGTAGTCAAACCAGCAAAATCTGGGGGCTGGACAGGGGACAGATTGTATCTGCCCTAGTGTGGAAGGGACTGCCATTCTCGAATTGGCCTTTTTAACCACACCAGATGCTGCCTTAGGACCTCTTTCCAGAGCACGATACCATAGTCTCTCAAGACTGAAGGATGCCAATGGAATGACTGTAGCAGCCATTATAGGTAGAAGACTGGCAGAATACATCCATGAACACCAACTAGCAGTCAGAAGATATGATGAAAACTCTTAATTTCATAACAGATGGACAGACTTAACCATAGTTTCAATTGAAAACTATGACCATCCTAGACTAAGCCAAGTCCCAAAACACTAGAGAATTTCTAGAAGCCTGACACTTTGACAAATTAGCAATCAATAAGCACATAGAATAAGAAAATCTATATACCATGCAAAACTGACAATCAACAAGCCAAAAAAATGGGAACAAAAAGACCAAAACACTTCCCCAGCCACAGTCAGCACCTAGATGAGCATAGATTAACTCCAAGATTAACATTAGACTAACAATCAAGAAGTAAACAATACCACAATCAAGGAACTGCCAAATGAGCCAACAGTAAACAGGTCAACCAAAGAACATGCAAGACCCTGGAATTGAACAACTTGCCACAGCCAACTCACTGTGGCCAACTCACTGTGGCTGAGTCACCATGGTCAACTTGCCATAGGACAATTCAACAATTCAGTTTAATTATTTAAAATAATTTAAAAAATATTTTAATTTTTGTCATTCACATTTCATTTTGTCCCTCCTTTTGCATCATTTCTTTGATAATTCTATTCCACTATTTCTTTAATATTACTGTAACTGTTGTCCCATGGTGAGTTGTCCCATGTGAGTTGGTCACAGGGAGCTAACTGTGGCAAGTTGACTGTGATGAGTGGGCTCTGGTGAATTGGCCACAGCAAGTTGTCCTAGACCCCCAAGATCACCCCACCAACACTAACAGGCAAGCCACTAACTGAGAGTAAATGTCTATGGAGATTCTCAGTCATCCAGATCATGGTTGTCCTAAAGGTGCTTTCAAAAGGCAACTGGACTTTCTTTGCTTTTGCTTGAAGATGTTTTTCTTCTCATACGAGAAGCTTCTTCAGTTCTGAAGAAGCTTTTTGGGTGACAAGCGAAATGTCTAAAAGCAAAAGCAAAGAAAATCTAGGTGCCTTTTGAAACAGCATCTTTGGGATAAACTGAGCACAAATCCCACTCCTTTCTAGCAATGATGACCTTATATAGTTTGGATAATGAAATGTCTTCCAGAAAACAATCAATGAAGAGAACTCCAAGAACCTCTCAATAGAAATAACACTTCCTCAATTTCATTAGGCTTTAATCAGAACATATGATGCTTTAACCATAAATATGGGTTTTAATGGATAATTTTGAGGATTTTATAAGACAGAAGATAGGAATACAAAAACTCCATTTCAGAAAATGTCTTTCAGCATAATATGCATACATACATACATACATACATACATACATACATACATACAGTACATATACAGTACAGCTTTGAGATTTTTGCACCATTTTTTCCCAACTTGATTCATGAATTCTAGTTAATCAACAGGTAATATATATTTTGATAATTATTGTTCTAGACATATTCAAATGCTGAGAACTATACACTCCAAATTTTTCACACATACCATAATGAAATCCATATCTAAAAAATGCACTCAACACATATACATTCCTTTTCAAAAGAAGAGGTTTTTTTAAAACAAAAACAAAAATCCATTTTAAATACAAATTCCCCGGAGTCTCAGAGTTTTAGTTAAAATGCTATGTGAGATTAATTAGGTATGATAATTTATTGATGTATCTAAAGAAGTATAGCAATATAATTCCAAATAAGTGAGAAGACATGCCTGGAGCACTGAAATGGTAACGAAAGATAAATAAAATATAATTAGTAATAACAAGTAACCATAATGATTTGCTCTTTCAAACATCCTTCATTGGGAAATTAATATTACAGCTGTGATGGATCTGAAACAAACAACTTTATTCTTTTTTTTTAAAAAAAAAAACTTAAATAGTTTATGGATATTGAGTCCATAAACTTAAAACTTATTCAAGTTCTTAGGCTTGAAGAACTGGCTGAGCCGCCAAAAGTGTAATTCAGTTCCAGCAAGATACATCTTAGATTGTTGAATATTGGAGACATGCCAGCCTATTAAATGCTCTCTATATTTTAATCCTAGTTGTTTCTTGCTTGTCTAATCACTCTTTCACTATCTTCAATATCTTTCCTTTGCTTCTCCTCTTTTTTGTGATCCTCTGCTGCTCTATACTATTCTCTCAATATAATTTGTTTCTCCTGGATACATCATTTCTCTTGCTTTTGGATAGCACCTATATAATGGAAACAGCCAGCTCGGCTGCAGATGCTTTGATTCTTTTAAATTTCTGTTTGGAAGCATCATCATTTCAAGCTTAACTCTTAAAGAAACTTCTCATCTTTGAGGAAAGTAAACAATATTTTCTGCTATTGTTCCTAAGAGAAAAAAAGTTGTGGAATGAGGAAAGTTAGTGAAGTCCGGGATCTCATAGCAATTTCTGTTCATCACTCATTGCTATAAACCCTTTAGATATACAGTTTTCTATTGGGAAGTGATGTTTTGGCCATATTATTACAGTTTTCATGTAATCATTTGGCAAAATTGTTTCAGGATCTTTGGGAGTCTTGTTATAACTGACTTTCTCATCCAATTGCTACATTTACTTATCAAAACTTTAACTAAATTTAGTATTGCTCTTTAAAGAATATGATATATAGAAATTTACAAACTACGAATGTAGAAACATTGAGTTGAATTCTTCTGCACTTAATTTCTTCCTTTGTCCAATGTTTCAGTATGCAAAATATAAAGCTTATTAGACAAAATAAACATTTTTTTCATGCTGTGAAAACAATATTGGTTGTGAATAATTTGTCATTGCACTGGAAGCATATTATTGTGACCTTAAAAATTGTCAAGAATTTAACCATCAGAATTTCAGCATCAAATCAAACCCTCACTCTGGTTCTTTTTATAATTCTAAAAGATAGGTGCATCATCATTTACTATCCTGATATGTGATAGGCAAACATGATTTTTCTCTCTTGAATATCACTTACTCTTTAGATTAAGCTCAATTTCCTGTTTTGAGTTTCCTGAACACATCAGATGATGAAATCCAATGATTAAGAATAAATCACTTTTACCAACCTGTTGATGTCATGTCCATTTCTGCGTGTTACTTGGTCAACTGGACATGAGATTTGTGAGAGAGAAAGGGGACCCATCAAAGATTTCCAGAGCTGTAGAAATGAAATGCCATGATTAATCAGAGACATTGTCAAGCTCCAGTGCCTTTGCCCATTCTTAGATCGATCCTAACTACCTGTAACTAGATCTATAAACTTTCCCTTTGAAGTCAATTGTTATGGGGAAAAGGCCTTTGTGTAACCAGATTTTGGCATCTTCTCTCCCAGGACACTGCAAAGGAGATCTACATATATACTAAAATGGAAGGCTGAAAATTGGAATTGTATGGTTCATAGCACTTTGCATTAGCAGGACTAAAAGTACCCGCCCTATCTGTGTAGTCTTCTAATTTCCTTTTGGCAGGAGATCACTTGCCATTTAGTTAACTGAATGCTTTAGGCTCTGGAAATAGAAAAACTAAATTAAGTTCAAACAGCTAGCATTTTAAACCAGAACAGTAGAATATTTCTTTTCATTTGGGATCATTCTTGATGATTAAAATATGGAATTGTAATGATCTTTTTCACTCTTAGGTTTTATGCTTCCAGGATCACTTGATTGGTCAGACAAATAAAAAGATGAAAAAGTCAGTTAATTACTATGAAGAGGTGGGCATTTCTGCTAGTTAGCATGTTAAGAGCTGCTATGCTATTTAATCTGTACACATACACACAAAAACTACTTTGCTACCAAAGAAAGTATAAACTTTAATATGCAAAGCATTCCCTAATTTAAAAAAATACTGTTAATATATTGCAGGCATATTTCATCTACAGTGTATTTGAAGAAATAAAATGTACAAAAGTATTACAGATTCCCAGCAAAGTAATATATAATCAAAAACTAGTGTCTGAAATTGTAATTTGTAAATTGTAAAATGTGTACAGCGAGGTAGGTAGACTTGAGCAAAAGATAATGGAAGAAAATTAAAAGTAATGAGCAATTTATCAAAAATATAAGAGAGTATCATACAAAAAATGACTGTGTCTATATTCAAATTATTTATAACAAATAATAGACAAAAGTTGACTGGTATCCTACTAAGATTCATGGATAGTATCATTAAGGGATTACAAGCTCGGAAAGTATATGTAGAGAGTTACCCCATTTGAGTTTCCCATCTATTAGTTCTCAGGGACTGAGTTGTGTATGATACACAGCCTGTACTACATTACTACATGTCTAGTGTACTACATGTCTAGTTTAACGAAGAGAAGGACAAGGGGGGACATGATAGCAGTATTCCAATATCTCAGGGGCTGCCATAAAGAAGAGGAAATCAAGCTATTTTCCAAAGCACCTGAAGGCAGGACAAGAAGCAACAGGTGGAAACTAATCAAGGAGAGAAGCAACCTAGAACTAAGGAGAAACTTCCTGACAGTGAGAACAATTAATCAGTGGAACAGCCTGCCTCCAGAAGCAGTAAATGCTCCAACACTGGAAGTTTTTAAGAAGAGACTGGACAGCATTTGTCCGAAATGGTGTAGGGTTTCCTGCCTGAGCAGGGGGTTGGACTAGATGACCTCCAAGGTCCCTTTCAACTTTACTACTACTATTATTATTACATGCCTAAACTAGGGTGTGCTGGGGGATATGATCCAGGAAAAAAAAATCAACTTTCAAATAGTTGATTTCTGTATATGAAGTTTTTTTCTTATGTATATTTAAATCTTGAATCTATCATAGACTTAAGAGAAATTTGAGGAGAATATCATTGCCATATTAGAATATTGTTTTTTCTTTTCTTTTTGGAAATGATACACAATTCACCTATATTAAGTAAATGAGTGTGATCATCCAATCAGACCTAGTCTATTCCTCCTTATATAAGGATGAAAGCATTCTCATCTCTTTTGGTCCAGCAGCTCATTAATAGGAGCTGATAATGAGTTTCTTTAATTTCTCCTGACTAGCTTGAGTGACATCTTTTTCAATGAGCTCTGCAAACACCTAGGGTGAAGCTTATAACCAGAGGCCCACATGGGTTTGTCAAAAACAGATCATGCCAAACAAATCTTACTTCATTCTTTGACAATGTGACTAAATTAGTAGAGCAGCGAAATGCTGTGGACATAATTTACTTGGATTTCAGTAAGGATTTGACAAAGTAGACCACAACCTATTACTTGATAAGATTGTAAATGTGGATTGGATAGCATCTCTACCAGATGGAGTAGCAACCAACTAACTGCATAAATATGTAGTCCTTAATATAAGTTACATGGAGGGAAGTATGCAGTGGGGTACTTATAGGCTCTGTCTTAGATCCAGTACTCTTTAATATCTTCAATGTTAAATTAAATGATTTAGAAGGGGAACCCATCAAATTTACATATGACACCAAGCCGACAGGAATAGCCAATACTCTAGAAGACAGGCTCAAGATACAGAAGGAACTATACAGACTTGAACACTGGGCCGTATCTAACAAAATGAAATTCAGTAGTGAGAAAAGTAAGGTTCTACACTTAGGCAAGAAAAATCAAGTGCACAGGTGTAGAATAGGTGGTACCTGGCTTGATAGTAGTAGTTGCAAAAGAGATCTTGGAGTCCTATGGACAGTCATTTAAATATAACCCAGCAGTTGCTGCAGCTGCCAGAAAAGCTAACATAGTCCCAGGCTGCATTATCAGAGGGATAAAATCAAGATCATTGAAGTGTTAGTACCACTTTATAATGCCTTAGTAAGACTACACATGGAATACTGGGTCCTGTTTGGGTCACCATGATTTTAAAAAGATTTTGAGACTCTAGAAACTAGATTGCAGAAAAGAGCAACAAAGATAATTAGGGGACTGGAGGCTAAAACATATGAAGAACATATGTAGTAACTGTGAGAGGGACCTCAGAGTCCTAGTAGACAATCACCTAAATATGAGCCAGCAGTGTGCTGCAGTTGCCAAAAAGGCCAACACAGTGCTAGGCTGCATTAACAGAGGGATAGAATCAAGATCACGTGAAGTATTAATACCACTCTTCAATGCCTTGGTAAGGCCACACCTGGAATACGGCATCCAGTTTTGGTCATCACGATGTAAAAAAGATGTTGAGACTCTAGAAAAAGTACAGAGAAGAGTAACAAAGATGATTAGGGGACTGGAGGCTAAAACATATAAGGAACGGTTGCTAGAATTGGGTATGTCTAGTTTAACGACGAGAAGGACAAGGGGGGACATGATAGCAGTATTCCAATATCTCAGGGGTTGCCATAAAGAAGAGGGAATTAAGCTATTTTCCAAAGCACCTGAAGGCAGGACAAGAAGCAACGGGTGGAAACTAATCAAGGAGAGAAGCAACCTAGAACTAAGGAGAAACTTCCTTACAGTGAGAACAATTAATCAGTGGAACAGCCTGCCTCCAGAAGCAGTAAATGCTCCAACACTGGAAGTTTTTAAGAAGAGACTGGACAGCCATTTGTCCGAAATGGTATAGGGTTTCCTGCCTGAGAAGGGGGTTGGACTAGATGACCTCAAAGGTCTCTTCCAACTTTACTACTATTACTATTATTAACAGTTGCAGGAATTAAAAGAATTAGGTGTGTCTAGTTTAATGAAAATAAGTAAGGTGAACATAATAGCAATGTTCCAATATTTAAATGGCTGCCACAAAGAAGAGGTGGTCAATCTATTCTCCAAAATACCTGAAGTTAGGACAAGAAGCAATGGATGGAAACTAATTAAGGAGAGAACCAACTTAGAAATAAGGAGAAATTTCCTAATGATTAGAACAATTAATCAGTGGAACAGCTTGTCTTCAGAAATTATGGATGTTCCATCACAGGAGGTTTTTAAAAAGAAATTGGACAGCCAGTTGTCTGAAATGATATAGGGTCTCCTGCTTCACTAGGGGGTTGGACTAGGGTAGACATGTCAAACTCGCGATGTCACAATGTCGTGCGACGTATTGGAGCTTTTTCCCTATTGCTGGCAATGGGGTGGGTGCGGTTTCCTGGTGACATGTCCGGCCCGCTGGCCAGCAGTTTGACACCCCTGGACTAGAAGACCACCAAGGTCCCTTCCAACCCTGTTATTCTGCTCTTTGGTTAGAATTGCATTCATATTATTTGACTTTTGATTATAGTTAGTGAGAAATTTTAGCTTGTTAAGTCTATTTGATAAACACAATGAAGTTCCAGAGGGTATCTGTTCATTGCTGCTTCTCATCTGCAAGGTGGTTTGAGGGGATGGAGTAAGGGAGACACTTGCACTATAATAGCTTCTACCTAATTAAGATGGTTGCAGAGGGAAGCATGTGAGGTCCCTCATTTGCTTTCAAGGCCGAAAAGAAATGACATAAAAAAGAAATAATCACATAATAATGTCAAACATGGTGAAATTTTTCTCAACAAATATGCATGGGTATGAGATATCCAAATTTCATAAACTGCCTGACTTCTACTCTTATTGCTCATTGTTGTTGTTTTTTTTTAATTGGATTTAATATGAACTATGATTCTTATAATTTTGGCACAAGATGTCTTGTTTGGTGTGCAAAATATGCTAGATAGGGGACAGTGTCTTTAGAAGACAATGCAAAACCCTCAAGAGGTCAATTCTTTGTTTGGCTACAAACAAAGGCATGACACAGTGACAACGATGGTGCATTGGAATATCTGCAGGAAATAGCAGTTGCCTGCAAGAACTGGTGAGACCATGAAATACACTTAGTAATAAAAAGTGAAGAAACTAAAGTGCTCTGGGACTTTAGAATTCAAACAGGCAAACTACTTCCATAGCATTAAGAATCACAGTATATAATTTTTACATTTCCTTCAGTGTTGTTTAAACTTTTAAACACCACTCACTTCTACATTGTTGGCTAGGATGAAAAAACCTGATTCATGAGTAACTAAGTGAGTTACCTATTGCCCTGGAGGCTGATTTGGAAATAAAATCTTCTTGTGTTTGTTTTCCTGCCATTTGATATAATATTATGATCCCATCACTTCAAAGCAATACCTCAAAGGGTTAAATAAAAATATATTGGTCATCTCCTAATTTTCTTCTTTTTAAAAGATAAATTACAGGTAATCCTCGACTTATAACAAGGGAGTTGGGATCTTTTTTTCACACTTAACAACCATTGCAGCATGGTCACATGGTCAAAATTCAAATGCTTGCCAATTGGATAATGATGATGATGATGATGATGATGATATTGTTGGAAGGGACCTTGGAGGTCATCTAGTCCAACCCCTGCTCATATTTATGATGGTGGCAGTGTTCCAGGATCGTGTGATTCCCTTTTGCAACCTTCTGACAAGCAAAGTCAATGGGGAAGCCAGAAACTAGAGCCACTGCAAAAAAAGTAGATATACATTGTTGAAAGCCCTAGAGAATGATGTACGTCTGGGGATTCATTTGTGTTAGGGAATTATACCTTAATAATAATAATAGTAGTAGTAAACTTGGAAGGGACCTTGGAGGTCATCTAGTCCAACCCCCTGCTCGGGCAGGAAACCCTACACCATTTCGGACAAATGGCTGTCCAGTCTCTTCTTAAAAACTTCCAGTGTTTGAGCATTTACTGCTTCTGGAGGCAAGCTGTTCCACTGATTAATTGTTCTCACTGTCAGGAAGTTTCTCCTTATTAATTTTCTAAGGTTGCTTCTCTCCTTGATTAGTTTCCACCCGTTGCTTCTTGTCCGGCTTCAGGTGCTTTGGAAAAAGAGCTTAATTTTCCAATCTTCTTTATGGCGCCCCTGAGATATTGGAATACTGCTATCATGATCCCCTCCCCCCTTTCCTTCTCTTCGTTAAACTAGACATAACCCATTCTTCTAGCAACCGTTCCTTATATGTTTTTAGCCTCCAGTCCCCTAATCATCTTTGTTGCTCTTCTCTGTACTCTTTCTAGAGTCTCAACATCTTTTTTTTACATCGGTGGTGACCAAAACTGATGCAGTATTCCAAGTGTGGCCTTACCAAGGCATTGAGAGTGGCATTAATACTTCACGTGATCTTGATTCTATCCCTCTGTTAATGCAGCCTAGCACTGTGTTGGCCTTTTTGGCAGCTGCAGCACACTGCTGGCTCATATTTAAGTGATTGTCTACTAGGACTCCGAGGTCCCTCTCACAGTTACTACTATTGAGCATGGTGCCACCTATGCTGTACTTGTGCATTTGGTTTTTCTTGCCTAAATGTAGAACCTTGCTTTTTTCACCATTGAATTTCATTTTGTTAGTTAGTGCCCAGTGTTCAAGTCTGTCCAGATCCTTCTGTATCTGAAGCCTGTCTTCTGGAGTATTGGCTATTCCTGCCAGCTTGGTGTCGTCTGCAAATTTGATGAGTTCCCCATCTATCCCTTCATCCAAATCGTTGATGAAGATGTTGAAGAGTACTGGGCCCAGAACAGAGCCCTGGGGCACCCCACTACACACTTCCCTCCATATAGATGCAGTTCCATTGAGGACCACTCGCTGAGTACGGCCGGTCAGCCAGCTACGGATCCATCTGGTGGTGGTTCTGTCTACCCCACATTTTTCTATCTTGTCAAGTAGTAGGTTGTGATCTACTTTATCAAATGCCTTACTGAAGTCCAAGTAAATTATGTCCACAGCATTCCTCTGATCCACTAATTTGGTCACTTGGTCAAAGAATGCAATAAGATTTGTCTGGCATGATCTATTTTTGACAAACCCATGTTGGCTTTTAGTAATGACTTTGTTTGCCTCTAGGTGTTCGTTGATTCGTTGTTTGATTATCTTTTCCAGGATCTTCCCAGGTATTGAGGTCAGGCTGATAGGTCTGTAATTCCTGGACCATTTTTATGTTCCTTTTTTCGAGGATGGGAAATACATCAGCTCTTTCAGTCTTCTAGGTAATTCCACTGTGTTACAGGGACTTTTGAACAATAGAGTTCAGTGGCTTCCGATATCACATCTTGCAGTCCTTGAGAACTCTGGGGTGTAATCCATCGGGTCCTGGCGATTTGAACTCATCTAGGCTGGACAGGTGCTCCCTAACGATTTTCTTGCCTATCTTAACTTGTGTTTCTGTTTTGTTTTTTATGGCACTATTTTTGATAGGTTGGTCTGTTTTTTCCCTTTGTGTAAAGACAGATGCAAAAAATGAGTTAAATAGTTCTGCTTTCTCCCTGTTGATTGTCACCTTCTTGCCACTTCCACCCACTAATGGACCAATCATTTCCTTCACTTTTTTCTTGTTTTTTACATGTTGAAAGAAGCTTTTTTTGTTATTTTTGACTTTGGTCGCAAGCCTTAGTTCATTTTGAGCCTTGGCGTTCTTCACTTCATCTTTGCAGGCTCGGGCTATTTGCTGATATTCTGACTTAGTTATGTTCCCCTCTTTCAACTTTCTGTACTTGTCCTTTTTATCTTTCAATTTGTCAGAGAGTTCTTTATGCAGCCATGCTGGTTTCTTTTGAGAGCTGTTGTTTTTCCTCTTTGTTGGTATTGTGCTAGACTATGCTTTTATTATCTCATTTTTCAAAATTTCCCAAGCTTCTTGAGTTGTTTTCCCCTTGAGGATTCTCATCCATGGAATCCTTCCCAAGCCCTCTCTAAGTTTATTGAAATTAGCTCTCTTTTAAAAACTTAATAAATATTTACAATAAAAAAAAGAAAGAAATTAGCTCTCTTGAAGTCCAAGACTCTAGTTTGACTGTGTTCTATTGGTTGTGCTTCTATAATGTTGAATTCTAATATTGCATGATCACTTCCTCCCAGGGTTCCTATGGCTTCAACACCGTCTATCATTTCATCTCTGTTAGTTGAGATTAATCCAAAATGGCTAATCCCCTAGTTTCCCTTCTCTACTTTTTGGGAGACAAGTGTCTGCTAGGTTTGCCAGGAACCTGTTTGATCTCCACTTGGTGCGGAGTTTGTCTCCATTGGATGTCATGGTAGTAAAGTCCCCCCTTAGCTAAAAGTACTTCACTGGCACATACTGAGTTAGGAGACAATCTAACTCTTGCTTATACTGAAAAGAATGTGCCAAGCCGGGCCTTAAAAAAAACTCTTAAAATAGAGTTTGCATTGAATGACTTTCCCACACATGCGTTTCCCCCTATATTTCTTTGTCAATGTAATGGTTTTCCTGCCATTAGGTTTCTCCTGCTGGAATTGATGGCCCCACACAAAGCTAGAGAATTTTTTTCTGAAAGAATCTTTGTAAGCAAAAGGAGAATGTTATCTTGCTTTGAGATCACATTGACCTCTTATATGTCCAGGTAAGACTATATTAAGATGGGTGGATGGACAGATAAATAGATATAGAAGACAAAGAATCTAATATGTTATTGAAATCACAGACAGAACAGTTTTCATGAAATATTTTGCAGAAGCACAGGGTTGCATCTAATTCAGACATGTGTGTCCTTAGAATCCCTTGAAATGTATTATGCTTGAAGTTTAAATGCCATTTCTATAATATACTCAGATCCAATTAGATTCTTAGGAGAGTCTGTACATATCATTTTTTATTTTCTATTTAGCATCATAGATGACCATATTCCCCTTCCATTGTGGTGAATCAACATTTCTTAATAAATTTCAAATGTTCCGGTTATTTCAATCAATTCACTTCCTTTATATTTTTTATGTCAAAAGAAACCCATGGCTGGGATTAAAACCAGGCTGTGGTTATAACAGAAGCTTTTCTTTCACTTGGCGTAGTCACATTCTCATTAACAATATTAATCTTATCCTTATGAATTCAAGATAATCATGCCAATTAATAGATTGTCTCTTTAGTAGGTGCTAACCATGTGGCACTGCTCCCCTGCAGCTGCAGAATCCTCTGCTCTTTAGCCTCGTATGTCTTAATAAAAGGAGATCCAGACACTTTCATAATTGTCCTGCCTGACTGCTGTCTGAGAAAAAAAGGCATTTGATAGTGATGTCTTTGACAGAAGACAGAGAGAACGAGCAACCTCGTGAAAGCCTAATTTTACAGATTTTTATCCGTTTGGGAAATGTGTATAGGATAAAAATTGCCAAACAGGAAATGCAAAATGAGCATGTCCTCACCAACATGTTCTTGGCTGATGTAAAACCCAGAGGACAACAGTGTAAAACTGAAGAAATGAAAATGTGAAATACACCAATAAATCAAAGCCCTATATTAAGTAGTGCTCTAGCATTGAAATACTTTGGGGAAAATCACATATTATTTTAATTTTTTCTCTCTGCAATGGAGTGCTGTACTGGAGTTTCTAGCAGTTCCTCAGTAATGAATAACTTCCATTATCCTACAGATCACTTATCCCAACCTGGTGGTCTCCTTTCAAGCTGAGGATTTTTTTTGAATCCCAAACCAGCAGTGGCCAATTCTCTATAGTTATAGTAGTTGGATTATATTTCAACAAAAATTTATTTCCATAAGTATTCTGTCATATTGTTACTTATATTATGTGAATTTTGCAGGTTATACAGTTCTATAGTTTTTTATCTACTGCTTGTGCTAACTAATTTCAGTGCCACTGGAGAACTCTGCAATCTTAAGGCAAAAAAATAAACATTCCAAATATGAGAGGAAGTTTTTGATGGAATATAACGTGAACTTGGGAATCAGGAAGGAATTGAAGGGAGGAAGGGAAAAGGTTCCAGAAAGGTTATCATTCCTGGAAAGAATAAAGCACCAAAAGAAAGTCAAAATAAATCCACTTTGATTTTTGGTTGATAGGACATGGAACAGAGAAGAATTCTTTTTCAAGATTCTCTTATTCCACTCTACACAAAGTAACACATTCCTAAAATCATAGCTGCTCTTGATTCTTGACGCTGGCCTATCCTGAAGCATGATACAGTAATAAGTTTTTCTTTCATAGTACCCATTTTAAGGAGAGTCTTCAAGACGATTCAACATTCAGATGGACCAAAAAACAGTCCAGGTCCCTTTTGTATATCTCGCATTTCTAGGAATGGGCATGATCTCATAAAATATAGGATAGATAGCTTATGGGTAGAATTATAACCCCCTTGATATGATAATGGATTAATCTGATTTCTATGTATTTTCTTCTGGACCCTTGCCAGAATGTTTCTCAATTAGTAGTTTCTTCATAGAAGTGGGTCATCTTTAGTAATAGAGCATTAAGATGCCTATCAGAGCTGTTATTCTTAGAACACACTGGATAGACAGATGTTTTGCTGTTTGGGTTCTTATAGACAACATTTACAGGATTTTATTTGGATAGATACCACTTTAGCCATGCAAAGGTCAAGTCATAACAGAATTCCACAGATATACCAGAACTTCCTTTAGTGGATATAGGCTACAGTAATCATATTTTCTTTTCTTTTCCTTAAACTAAACAGACCAGCTTATTTCTTCCAACCTGGGCTTAAACATTCTTTGCTAACTGTTGCTGATATTCTTTCTCCAAAGTCATTTCTGAGGTTTTCTATATCTGGCCTTATCTTAATTGCTCTTCAAATTACCCAAAACTGTTGTTTCCCACAGTTTAAACAACAATCAGGTTTTATTCTTTTTCTGGGGAAAAATGTTGGCAAGCTTATGATGACCATCGACGTTGATGTAAAATCTCTCTGTTGAGCTTGATTCTAGCTCACTCAGTAGACATCTTCCTGTCATCTGGCCATTGTTTTTTCCTAAGATGTTTGTTTTATTTTTTACTTCCACTTTTCAACCATATCTCTGGGAGTTCACAGTATTTTATAATCCTAAACCAAATCTTAGTTCGTACGCTTATTTAATTTTCAGTTGGCTAAATGTTAGTTGGACATGTGAATGGTAGAAAACAAATGGAAAACATCACTTTGTAAAGAAGGAAGAAGTCATATGCAATAAAGAAGGCATATGCCAGAGAAGGTGAATAAGATTTTATCTTATAATTGGCATTATTTGTCTTGCAATAGATATAAAATCCTAATGATAAACAGCATCATATGCCAATACACAATTCTTAAATAAATGAATGGAAATCTGTCCAAGCCTTTTTATTTATTTATATAGCTACTTACATCCCCACCCCCCCGAAGAACCACCTTGATTTTTGTGGTTTAGAGCAGTGGTTTCTCAACCTTTTTATACGGCTACCCCGGGATAAGCAGGCGGCTACGCATGCGTGCGCCGCCGCCCTGCGTGCACGCATGCGCAGCATCACCTCCCTGCGCCACCCCCTGCGCGGTGCACATGCACGGTCGCCACCCTGGCTTCGCCCCCTGCATGGTGCCATGCGCGGCGCTGCCCCATGCACAGCGCTGCCCCTGCGGCACCACCTGCACGGTGCGCATTGCGGCGTTGTCGGCCCCTGTGCCAGCTGACGAAAAAAATGGCGGATCGCATTGTTTGGCTACCCTGTGAATGGTCGTTCGACCCAAATGGGGTCCGACCCACAGTTTTGAGAACCGCTGGTTTAGAGTAATGGCACAGATAATACATTTGCGGTGTTCTAAAACCCTGTACTAATATTAATTGTGTAAGGAAAATGTGTTGATTTAATTTTATATCGTGCTTTTATTATTTTTACAATAACTCCAAGTGGCGAACATATCCAAATATCTTCTCTTCCTATTTTTCTCACAACAACAACTCTGTGAAATGGATTGGGCTGAGAGAGAGGACTGGCCCCAATCACCCAACTGACTTTCAGCTAAAAGGACTTGAACTCCTATTTTCCTGCTTTGTAGCATGATGCCTTAAACCTACTGAAGTAGACCGTGGTTCTCACCTTTTTAATGCCGCGACCCCCACCTGGTCGTAAGTCGAGGACTACTCAAACAGTCATAAGTCGAAGGATCTTCTCAACGGTGCAGCACCGTTTTGCAGAATGGGACTTTGGCGGGCGCAGCCGGAAAGAACAGCCTGACAAGTTCCTATTGGCTTTTGAAAGCCAATATAATTAGACTCTATTAAATAGAGTCTATTCTATTGGTTTTCAAAGCCAATAGATAAAAAGGAGTAGCACAGCTAAAAAAAGGGGGAAAAAATGTGGACTTGTGTTGTTTGGTGACCCCCGGAAATGGTCGTTCGACACCAAATGGGGTCCCTACCCACAGGTTGAGAAAATGCTCCAACCTGGCAGTTTTAAGAAGAGACAGGACAGCCATTTGTCCCGAAATGGTGTAGGGTTTCCTGCCCCGAGCAGGGGTTGGACTAGATGACCTCCAAGGTCCCTTCCAACTTTACACTACTATACTATTAACTAGACAAATTGTTTCTCTCTGTAAATAGTCCCATTAGCAAAACATTTAATTGTATCTCCTAGTTCAGAGCTATGCTGACTTCAACTCCATAATTCCTGAGCAGCCAGCTGAAGGGAAAGGAAGATGTTTTCAAGCTGAGGCCATGCTGGGCTCAGGATTCTGGGAGTTGAAGGTCCATGTGTCATAAAAGAGCCAGGTGCCTACCTGTCCTAGTTTGACTTTGTGGTGTCTCTAAACCTATTTTATCCCTTCCATCCATACTGTGAATCCACTTTGACACATTACTTGGGTCTCATTTGGCAGTGAGGACTCAATTGGCCACTTGTGTGCAATGAAACCCACTTCTGGCTTTAATATTGTGTCCAATCTTAACCCTGTTTCTGTAGCCTCAACTATTGCAGAACTGTCTCTTCAAATTCCATTCTTGATTTCAAATGATTTATAGGTTGAATTAGGCTCAGAATCCTACAAGTGAATCTCCCTATGCTGAGCACTTTTTATGAGCTTTTAAAATTATTTAATCTCCATATTTTCAACTGATTATTATTTACCCATTTTAAATGGAATCTGAAGCCTAATGTTGTAATGAAGGATTTTATTTCTTTGAGATCTGTTGAAGTGATATGCAGTTCTTGCATGACAATTTAATATAAAAAAGACAGATAACCAATCTTCTAAAGAACCAACCAACTCTCGTCTCTCTTCAATATCTCAGCAACTTCCTATATAGATCTTTTTTACTTAGAATCAAATAAAAATAATTTTCTGACACGGTTTAGAGTAGAGACAAAGCCAACATAGGACTTTCTGGAATTGAAACTAGACCTTTGTCATCGTCCTTCTGTATATGGTTTACATTTATTCCCTTAATATCTTTAAGACATAAGAATCTCCTATGACTTCTACTGTATCATATCCATTTCCTTCTTTTGAATTGCTTTACTGGGGTACTTGTGATAGCAACTTAATAATAGATATCTAAGAGATCTTGCTAAGACAGGCTTAAAAAACTATAATGTATCCTGGGAAAAAAAAGACAGAATCATGCACTGAAACTATTGAAGATAAGAAGCCTTCAAAATGATAATCAGGGAATACTTTGTGCCATCAGATATTTCTATTTTTAGTGTGCTCTCTTTCTTTTAAGTCCATATAGTGGGGGGGGGGGGGGGGGGTTTGGGCCCCCCCCCCTCCTCTTTCTTTTTTCAGTCCATATATTTGCTAAGCCAAAGAAAGAAACCTTGCTTTGAACAAACTGAATTCAAACTGCCATAAAAACATGGGAAAACGTGACAGTAATTTTCAGATTTGCCCTACTTTATCAGAACTTTGCATTTTTCAATTTTCAACACTGGATTACCAAATAATATTTTAAAAAATATAGAAAGTTATTTTTAATTAGAGGCTTCTTAAGGCAGATGTCTAATACTATTTTTGGCATGGTATCCCACCAATTTCTTGTGTGTGGCTTGTCAGACATGGAAACATTCACCATGGTAGCTATTGCTGGACATGCAATGATATCATCCGGTGCTTAAATGTTGTGAAATTCATTGCTGTCGATGGTTAAAAGATGATGGTGGTGAATATCAGGCCCAATTAGAAACAAACTACGAAGCTGATTGAAAAGGAAAACATTCTCTCTTTTCTTTTTCACACTTATATATTCACTTTAATATAAAATTGCTTGTGCAATATAATATTTAGTTGGGATTCTAGCAGTTTCCACATATCTGTTAATGCAGGAACATGGAGCAGCTATAGTACAAATGCAAATGTAGGCATAAGCTAAACAAAATACAGCGTAGGTTCTCACATTCTATAGACCTCACAAAATTTCAGGGATTTGTTGTTGTTTTTGCTTGTAGATTTTTATGTGGCTTGTGATTTTATTGTACTGTAGCTTTTAAAAATCTTGTGCAACAAATTTTATGTTATATAATTTGTAGCTTTAATTAATAAAAGGCAATATATATATATTCATTCAATAAGGAAACCTCCATACTTCACAATAGCCCCTAAGGCCTCACAAAATCTAATCTGGCACGTTGGGTGACATACAATGGGAAGAGTAAAGGAATAATATCAATTGCAAAGCGTGGGACCAATGTTTGCAAGATTTTTTACTTTGTGGGCATTTGATGGAAATCAAACTGTTTTCTTCTATGAAGCAAGAAAGGTTTAAGCCCAACTAGCAATCTGTCGGTTAATTATGAGTTTTTCAAGTATGAGCTTTAATTTTCAGAGATGCCATTTATTTTTTCAAGACAAAAGTAAATTAAAATGAACATTTAAATATTTGATGCCAGATACCATTAGCCTGAATGTGGTATTGATGTAGATGGATGGTGATGAGTAGATAACATTAAGCAAGAATTACAAGGAGCAAAGGAAAGAGAAATCTGTGTGGTAGTAAGGCTAGTCTCTCTGGCCATATCTTCTGTAATAAACTGCATAGTCCTGAAATGCCAACTTCTGTACCTTTAATAGTAGTAGTACTAGTAGTAGTACCAGTTAGTAGTAGTAGTAGTAGTAGTAGTAGTAAAGTTGGAAGGGACCTTGGAGGTACATCTAGTCCCAACCCCCCCCTGCTCAGGCAGAAACCCTACAACCATTTTCGGACAAATGGCTGTTTCCAGTCTCTTCTTAAAAACTTCCAGTGTTGGAGCATTTACTGCTCTGGAGGCCGGTTGTTCCACTGGTTAATTGTTCTAACTGTCAGGAAGTTTCTCCATATTTCTAGGTTGCTTCTCTCCTTGATTAGTTTCCACCCGTTGCTTCTTGTCCTGCCTTTCAATGCTGTTGGAGATACTTTACACCCTCTTCTTTGTGCAGCCCTGAGTATATTGAACACTGCTATCATGTCCCCCCTCGTCCTTCTCTTTGTTAAACTATGACATATCAATTCCAGCAACCGTTCCTTATACGCTTTAGCCTCCAGTACCTTTCTTGTTGTCTTCTTTCTTTCTTTCTTTCTTTCTTTCTTTCTTTCTTTCTTTCTTTCTTTCTTTCTTTCTTTCCTTCCTTCCTTCCTTCCTTCCTTCCTTCCTTCTTTCTTTCTTTTTCTTTTTTAATTTTCCTTAATTTTCATTTTCTACCTTGATATTTAATGATACTCCTATATATATGGGATGCATTGTAATGCAAATACACCTGAGTAGAACTTGTGCTTGAACATAATGCACCTATCATCAACTTGACATCTTAGTGGATAGCTGTTAAGTGGCAAATCTGCATAAGTTACGAATGCACATGTTCAATTTCCTCCTGTGTTTCAATAATAATTTACAAAGTTCTGTATAGTGTATCATACTTTGAAGACTGGGAGAGTAAATCTGAAGCGTCTTCAGCAATTCTTTCACCAGCAGCTTGGCTGAAGGGGCCATTCTTTAGCAACAGAGAGCAGATACTTTTCAAGCAAATAGACAACCTATATTGTTTAAGCAACAATTAACTAGTCATGTCAGTTTATCAGGATGCCACTTTGAGGAAGCCTGGCAAAATAAGGGATATACGACTGTAGTGAAAATTCTTCCCTCCCATATACATCACAATTATTTAATTGTTCCACATTTTCTTTATGCAGTTTCTCTACAGGAGAATCAGACAGTTATATTGGAATATTAAGCCAACGAAGCATAATTTGTAGAGTAAGTCATCATTGGCTGATTCACACAAAACAAGGCATAAACTATAGTTTACAAACTGCAAATTAATGTGAACTAGGTTTATAATAGCAATCTATATACATATATACATGTACAAAATGGCCAGGAAAAATAGAGCTGAATCAGAATAGAGTAGAGTAGAGTAGAGTAGAGTAGAGTAGAGTAGAGTAGAGTAGAGTAGAATAGAATAGAATAGAATAGAATAGAATAGAATAGAATAGAATAGAATCCTTGGAGGTTTTCTAGTCCAACCCCCTATACCATCTCAGATAGGTGAATGTCTAGTCTCTTCTTAAAAATCTCAGTTATGGAGCACCCACAATTTCTGAAAGCAAGCTGTTCCACTGGTAGATTGTCCTCACTGTTAGAAAGTTTCTCCTTAATTCCAGGTTGCTTTTCTCTTTGATCAGTTTCCAACCATTGTTTCTTGTCCTTCCCTCTTGTGCTTTGGTGAACAACCTGGCCCTCTCTGCCTTGTTACAGTCCCTCAGATACTGGAATACTGCTATCTATCTTCTTCTTTTCTTTAGACTAGCCAAACCCAAGTCCCATAGCCATTCTTCGTATGTTTTAGTCTCCAGGCCTTTGATCATCTTCTCTGAATTTTTTCCAAAC
Organism: Crotalus tigris; assembly: GCF_016545835.1. Classification (NCBI taxonomy): domain Eukaryota; kingdom Metazoa; phylum Chordata; class Lepidosauria; order Squamata; family Viperidae; genus Crotalus; species Crotalus tigris. The sequence continues at coordinate 1,828,808 of NW_024096751.1, read as the reverse complement.
TCTCAACATCTTTTTCGTGATATGGTGACCAAAATTGGCTGTAGTATTCCAGCTGTGGTCTTACTAGGGTTTTATAAAGTGGTAATAATACTTTGTGTGATCTTGGTTCTATGCCTCTGTTTATACAACCCAGGATTGTATTAGCTTTTTTGGTTGCTACTGCACACTGCTGGCTCATAGTCAAGTGATCGTCTACTAGGACTCCAAGGTCCCTCTCACAGTTACTGGTCTCACCCAATCTGTATTTGTACCTTTGGTTTTTCCTGCCTAAATGTTAGACTTTGTTTTTCTCCACATTGAAACACATTTTGTTGGATAAGGCCCATTGTTCAAGTTTGTCAAGATCTTTTTGTATCCTGAGTTTGTCTTCTGGGATGTTGGCTACTCCTGACAGTTTGGTGTCATCTGCAAATTTGATGGGTTCCCCTTCAATTCCCTCGTCTAAGTCATTTATGAAGAGTCCCTTTCAGCTTCTGTTCTAAAGTGATATTAACACTTCACTGATCTTGATTCTATCCTTCTGTTAAAGCAACCTAGGACTGTGTTGGCTTTTTTGGGGGGATCATAGATTTGAAGGGACTAGATCAGTGGTTCTCAACCTGTGGGTCGGGACCCCATTTGGGGTCGAACGACCATTTCACGGGGGTCGCCAAACAACACAGTCCGCCATTTTCCCCCCTTTTCCTTAGCTGTGCTACTCCCTTTTATTCTATTGGCTTTTGAAAACCAATAGAATAGACTCTCTTGAATAGAGTCTAATTCTATTGCTTTCAAAAGCCAATAGGAATTGTCCAGGCTGTCTCTGCCCTGCTGAGCCCGCCAAAAGTCCCATTCTGCAAACGGTGCTGCACCAGTTGAGTAGTCCTCGACTTACGACCGGTTGAGTAGTCCTCGACTTATTGGGGGTCGCGGCATTAAAAAGGTTGAGAACCACTGGACTAGATTGAAGCCAATTGCTGGAATTATTATATTAGCCAATTGCTAATATATATCTAGGGTATTGAGTCTGTCAGTGAGCAGGAGAAAGGAGTCAATTTACAAAATCACAATAGACAGAAGTTTGAATGACTACTGCTGTGAAAACAGTCAATTAAAAAAAATATTTTAAAAACTGGACAATATTTGATTTTAAAGCCATAGGTGCTGGAGGGAGGCCATGAGGACAAAAAGGAGGACCTATCCTCCTTTTGTAGACATCTGGTAATCCTATTACAAGAAAAGAATAACAGAGCTGAAATTTATACCCATAAAGGGGTGGGGTTTGAGGTTGATTCAGAACAGAAGGTGGAGCTCTTACCTCACCAGCTTGGGGGAGTAGAGAATGTGTTTGTGTGTTATGGTAGTAATGGGGGGATTTCTCTAATTGCTTTCAGCAAGAAGGAGGGAATTGTCCTAAAGCTTAAGTTAATGTCAATTTCTTGTTCTTTATTTTCTCAAGTGTGAATTTAAGCTAATCACAAATAGAAATTTGCTATTCTTCTATGTGTAAGTTTCTATTATGATATTTTCAAGTGCCAGATTATACAATCCTCCCCATGAACAAAGTCTCCCTTTCTAACTGACAGCTCAAAGCAATGCCCATTGAAATCAGTAAAATGAAAAAAAGAAGTATTTAGTGTACAGCCTTAAATTGCATGCCAAAAAAGAAAAAAAAGGAAGAAAAAAATGCTACAGAATCAGGTCTCACGCATTTTGGGGGGTTTTGTGTGTTTCAAATGCAAAACATTTACACTGAATTTTTCATTATGTGGTGATTTAGAATAAATCCCTTTTATTTTTGCAAAAGAGCTTTCTCAGCCTTCATGAAGGTGCAAGTGTTGGAAAGAGAAATGTAGGCAGATGCTGGAGTGGGGAAACAGTGAGCCTGTTTCTATAACTCATTTTCATTTTCATCAAAAAGGTTTATAGTGTATCTTGTTAGGCTGGTAATATTATTTTTTCTTTTCTTTTTGAGGGCAGAGCAAATAGATTTTATAAGTGGGTGACCCAATGCATTATCTGTATAACTTATGATTTAATAAGCTAGTCAGTTGAAATATTGGAAATGTTTTTCCAACTCTGGCAAATCTGGTTGTGCCAGGAGAGCATAAATGCACTAGCAGATGAATAACAAATAATAGGCTTGGTTATTATTGAAATGGACTTGTAGAGTGAGGCCTTATTTGGCTTTGAACAAATCAGTGGCTAAATGCAATATTGAAACAGAAGTATACATTTTGTTGTTCATTAGAGTTTTTTAAGCTTCATTTTGAAAAGCAATTCTCATGCATTCTGAAACACATGCTATCATCGAGATACATAATTGGTCTCCCCAAAGAAGTAATATATGCGAGTTATAAAAATAAGAAGCAAAGAAGCATACACCAGTCCTATTGTTGAGGTGCTGATTGAACAGTCTTTGAACAGAATAATTTTGCATTTGAAATATCATCAGCTGGGCTTTGAGAATAGGCAGGCCTGCTTGCTTTTCTCTTTTCTTCTTTCCCTCTTTCTTGAAATAAAACATGCAAACTTCAGGAAGTCACTTAGATCTTCAAACTTCTTCCTTTCAATCTTTGTCTTCTATAAATAATTTTGTTGGTTCTATCTGCTGCTAATGGCTTTCTTGGCAAATTTATCCTCTAGTTCAGTATGTAATTTGGTTTTCCTGAGCTTGGCAACTTTAAGACATGTGGACATCAACTGTGGACAGCCAGCATGGGAACTCTGGGAGGTGAAACCCACAAATCTTTGCCAAGCTTGGGAACACTGCTCTAATTAAAGCATCTACATCCAAAATGTCATTTCAATTTTATGTTTTCATTTGGAAAATTTGATCCTGGCATGTTTCATCTGTAAAACTATGTTACTTGGTTTACACATAATGTGGCTTGTTTCATTCTAGTATAGAATTAAACCATGGTTAACATACTATGTGAATTTAACCATTGTCAGTCCAGCTAGTCGGCAAACCATGATCAAAAGAAATCAAAGCTTGGCGGACTATGGAACTCAGTGTCTGCATTTAATTCTGTCATAGTAGAGCCTTCCCTCAGCAGAGATTTTGGCGAAAAATTCCTTGGTGGTTTGGCCAAAAGAATTATTATCCTTCAAACTCTATTTTAATAATTTATCATATGCTTTTGTAGTGAGATGTTTGGGCTAAAATTGTGTACGGAGGAATAACTGCTAATTAAAAATACTTTGGATTGGTCATTGTCAAAATTTATAAGTCATTGTGTCTGGCCTTTCTGAAAACACCTGTTTTATTCATCATAGAAGATAATGGTGGACAAAGGTGAACATTAGCATAATGGGAGAAAGACTAGCATTCAGATTAAAGTAGGGCTGAGCAACTTTGACCCAGAGCCAAATGCAGTTCTATCTGCAATGCTTAGAGATTGGAAACCATTTTGGCTTTTGGTGTTTTTCTGAGCAAGGATATAGCTGAAAGGCTAGCTAGCGAGAGAGAGAGAGAGAGAGAGAGAGAGAGAGAGAGAGAGAGAGAGAGAGAGAGAGATGAAGAAAGAAAGAGAGAGAGAGAGAGAGAGAGAGAGAGAAAGAAAGAAAGAAAGAAAGAAAGAAAGAAAGAAAGAAAGAAAGAAAGAAAGAAAGAAAGAAAGAAAGAAAGAAAGAAAGAAATAGACATACTCCTACTCCTGTCTATCTTTGGGTTATACTTGGACAACGAAGGATGTTTTGGGGTTTCTATTTTTCATCTCAATAAAGAATACATTCATTTAATGTTTTGAGAACATTTCCTGGGAAATGCTCTGATTTCATCTAAAATAGTTCCTATCTGGCAACATTTCAGTTTGAGAAAGATCCCATGGAAAGTGCAGAAAAGAACATTCAGGCAAAATATAGTATATTATCAGGCTGTATAGTCTAGATCAATGGTTCTCAACCTGTGGGTTGGGACCCCATTTGGGGTCGAACGACCATTTCACGGGGGTCGCCAAACAACGCAGTCCGCCATTTTTCCCCCCTTTTCCTTAGCTGTGCTACTCCCTTTTATTCGATTGGCTTTTGAAAGCCAATAGAATAGACTCTCTTGAATAGAGTCTAATTCTATTGGCTTTCAAAAGCCAATAGGAATTGTCCAGGCTCTCTCTGCCCTTCTGAGCCCGCCAAAAGTCCCATTCTGCAAACGGTGCTGCACCAGTTGAGTAGTCCTCGACTTACGACCGGTTGAGTAGTCCTCGACTTACAACTGGTTGGGGGTCACGGCATTAAAAAGGTTGAGAACCACTGGTCTAGATGCTTATGGATAGTGCTCATCTTCAATTCTCAGTCAAGGGAGCCTGAATTATCTGAGAGATACTTCTGTCATCATGTGGCCAACATGAAAATAAGGAACACAGTAATTTTCCCAATGAAGCAATAGCTATGTACTTGCATTTTAATGCTTTTGAACTGTTAGGTTAGCAGGAAAATTATTAAAATTACAGTAACACAATCTTGTTGTTTAAGAAACAATGAGGAATCAGATTTAGCCATTGTGCTAAACTCTTACACTTACTATTTGTGTTGAATACTGTTGAATTGAATGCTGCATATTTCCATTTAGTTACTTTGCAGGGTCACAGATTCATTATCTTTGATTTAGTAGTCAGTTTGTGATGCTCAGCTCAATAGTGGTTCCTGGCTGACCTTGGCTGATCTCAAAAAGTTGTGCAGGATTGAATGGGAGATCATCAAGAAACCCCAGTGCTATAGGGTAGACTGAAGTTTTAAAAAGATCCTAGAAGTTGGCAGTGGCAACCAATTCTGTACTTTTGTGAAGACAATCGTGCAAACATGTCCATGATATCACTGGGAGATGTGCTTAATTTTAATTGTGTAGAGCAGGGGTGTCAAACTCAATTTCATTGAGGGCTGCATCAGCATTGCGGTTGCCCTTAGGGGGCCGGGTGGATGTGGCCAGGGTGGGTGTGGCCTACTGGGTGGGCATGGCCAGCTCTACATCATTCATGTCAAGGGTGCCTGGGCAGCACTGGGACAGATCTGAGGGTCTCTGGCAGAAAGAGGTGGGACCAGGGCAGAGCCCATCAAGCCAGATAGGTCAGAGGTTCTCAACCTGTGGGTCGCAACCCCATTTGGGGTCAAATGACTATTTCACAGGAGTCGCCAAACAAGGCTGTCTGCCATTTTTTCTCTTTTTCTTTAGCTGTGCTACTCCCTCTTATTCTATTGGCTTTTGAAAGCCAATAGAATAGACTAGTTAAGAGACCCTATTCTATTCGCGTTCGAAAGCCAATAGAATAGAGCGAGTGCAGGGAGGGTTGCTGGTGCGCGTGGGGCATGGCTGGTACCTTACCTGCCTTGGGCTGGGCCAGCTGGTGGCCCAGCCAGTGGTTGGCCTGCCCCATCGCTGCTGCTTGCCATGCCACCCAGGAGCGCCTGGGCCTGTCTGCCAGCAATTGCATACCATAATTTTCCTTCAGTGAGAACAAGGACAGTCATCCAACGCAAGGATTCCTAGCCAACAAATCATATTAATTTAAAACAATAATTTTAAATTAATATGATTTGTTGGCTAGGAATCCTTGCGTTGAATGACTGTCCTTGTTCTCACTGAAGGAAAATTATGGTATGCAATTGCTGGCATTATTACACAATTCCAGTTTTTCATATGGTGGAGTCTGTCTTTTCACATCTATGAAAGAGCTGGGAGAAGCTAAATTATGAGTTTCCTTGACATTAGCAAAAAAGGCAATTCTCCTTTTCCTATGTCAGTTTTATGGGGTCTATTGGCCTGCATGAAGACAGTCTGCTGAAAATGGCTTTAAATAAAAAAATCTTATTTTAAATTATTCAAAACATCAAGCTCCAGTCATGGAGGGAGAGGTCCCATTCAATAGATCAGAAGCTGAAACATTTCTATAAAAAATTATATTAATGCAAAAGAGATTGAAACAATATCTAATTAAAATCACTTGAAAAATGAGTTGAAAATTGGATTTGACATAACATTTACAAGGCTGTCACTGTTATTACCATGCAGTTTAGCCTTTTGGTGGCTCCCTTTTTATTGCAGCCTTGCCAGAGATTAGAAAAGAAGCAAGCAAAATGTGAAGGTCTTACATATTTCACTGCCTTTGACTATGAAAGGCGGGACAAAGATAGCTTTCTCTGCAACCTCTTGGCCCTTGACAAAAAAAAAATCCCTTTGGATATGGAAAAAGGAAGCATTTTGGTGTTGTGTCTGACTGTTTAATTCAGCAACATTGTCACTCTAGTGCATGTAACATAGCTAGGCAAAGGTGTTTTTTAAAATTATTAATCTCTCTAGTGTGGTATTGTAAATGGAAATAAACGCAATGGCCAAATGTTCTTAGCTTAAAAGGAATAAGATGGGAAAAGGGAAACAATGCTGTGTCGAGAGAAATCTAATCTTCCATATTAACTGTGGCGATGGAGATTTTCCTTGGAGAATTAAATGGCGGGTTAGGATAGGAAGCTAAGGCCTAACATTTACCTATAGATCTCTGCAGTTTATGTAAATCAGCAACAATTTTTGGTGTTAGTTTAAGAAAGAGCTAAAAAGCTTATTTTTCCCATTAAATGAGGTTGCTGAAAAACATTGGGAGAAAGAAGAAAAATGCTTTAATTCTGGTCACAACTGCTTCCTCCGGGACTGCACTTGTGCTGTTTTCCTGAATTCTTGTTGGAGTTCCTGGATATCTGGTGAAAAATGGGTTACAGGACTCAGCTTGCAGCTGCCCAGGACCGTTGCAACATCCCGAGCCTGCCTTTGCAGGCTCAGGACACAACACCCCTTTCTCCCCCCCAGCTAAGACTACATGAACAATTAACGCGACCTCAACACGAGCGTGGTAAATCCACTTTGCTCAAGGTATCAAGCTATTGTTCTGGGCATTACTCCCAGTGTTTCCTTTTCTGGCTTTCACAGAAACACGCTCTTATTGTTTCTGCCTGGCCAATAAGGTTATAAAATCTTCAAGATATTTGGGAGACCTCTTATCTCTCTGTGACCTGCGTAGGCCTGGATGATTTCCAAGTACACCTTGTCCCATGGAGATTATAGGTTCACCCCCCTTCTCAGACCCTGGTGGCCCCCATGGACCGTGCCCTGATGCCTGACCTGCTTGCTTGCCCACCGGGCTCGTCAGGCCAGGACTTTGCTCTCTCTCTAACCTGGTTGACCTGCCTAGTTGCAGGCGATCTGGCCCTTCTATTAAGCTGCCATCTGAATGGCCTCTCAAGCCCACACTGGACCTAACGTGAGGCTGGCTTCCTCCACTTCCCAGTTCCATAGGAGGACTGTCTGTTATTTCAGCATTGTCCCAAAACTCAGTTGCCCCCTCCGTTGTACCAGAGGGTTCAGTGTCTAAAATTGGCCCTTCTCCCACTTCCCTGTGGCAGTGTCCTTCTCTGGGAACTGTGGCTATGTTGGGCCAATTGTATTGATTGTGTGCCAGCTCTCTTGCAATGTTTGAGTTATTAGGATGTTCCCGGTTATTCTCCCTGACTGGAATGCTGAAAGGTGTACGTGTGTAATGATTATGCCCCCGGGGTGACTCCCTGGCTGGAGTCTGCACTGTAGCCTGTGCGCTAACTGGTTCCCTTGAATTCCTGTTTGGAACACTCGCGGAATCTTGCAATAGGCCGTCTGTGGCCTCACTGTGAGAGTCTGAATTCTGCCAACACCTTTCCCTTTGCCTGTAGGGGTCCCCCTCCCCCCTGGAAAAGAACCAGGAGTCTCTGCAGGTGCGTCCAGCCTTGTACGCAGCTGGTCAATATGCCGTCGAAGAATATGACCGTCTTCCAAGGAGACCTCATAAGATAAAGGGCCTGTAACCTTGCAAACAGTGGCAGGAACCCATAAATGGCCTGGCCCGTAGTTACGGGTCCATACTGGGGCACCCACTTGCAAATGATGCGGTGCCCTGGGTTGTGTACCCCTAGGCGGCAGTCTGTCCAGATGCAACCGGTCAAGTTTAGTAATCAGTTTGCGCCCCAACGAAGTTCAGCTGGGCTCCTCCCAGTAGAAGTGGACGGTGTAGTGCGGTAAGCAAGGAGGAAGTCAGCCAACCTGTGATGCCAATCCCCATAGGTCAGTCTCTTTAAAGCATCCTTGGTGATGCGGACCATCCGTTCAGCCATCCCGTTGGTGGAAGGGTGGAAAGGTGCAGAAGTGGCACGACGAATCATGTTGGCCTGTAAGAAAGCTTGGAATTCGGAAGAAGTAAATTGTGGGCTATTGTCAGACACCAAAACATCCAGGAGCCCATGTGCAGCAAAAATTCCCCGCAGTACTTGGATAGTCTTTGCAGTGGTGGTGGATGAGACAGGTACAACCTCAAGCCATTTTGAATAGCTATCAACCAGGACCAAGAAGAATTGACCCTGAAAGGGCCCAGCGTAGTCAATGTGCACCCTAGACCATGGAGACTGTGTTTCTTCCCACCTATGTATGGGAGCCTGAGGCATTTCTGGGCGTGAACGTTGACAAAGGTGGCAAGCATGCACCTTAGCCTCAATTTCCTTATCTAACCCGGGCCACCATAAGTGGCTGCGCACAAGCACCTTCATTCGAACAATGCCAGGATGACCCTCGTGAAGGGACCCTAAGACTCTAGACCTCATTGAGGTAGGAATGACAACTCTGCTACCCCACAGCAAGCAACCCTGAAAAGTGGACAATCGTTCCTTTTTAGCCAGAAACTCTGAAACTCAGTACCTGGACAGCTCTCCGGCCATCCGGACAAAACCCAGGATAAGACATGAGAGAGTGTGAGATCTGTGGCTGATTCAGCAGCCACATCCCTGGCGTTGAGAGGTGACTCAGGCAGTGCCTGAATTGAAAGGATGTTGATTGCCGGGTTGGGGTCAGCCTCAACAACCTGTGAGGGTAATCTACTGAGGCCATCAGCATGGCCCATTTCTTTGCCAGGTTTGTGAATTAAGGAAAAGTCATATGCTGACAGGAATATTGACCATCTGAGCATTCTGGGGGGTATGTTATGAGGGGTCTGTTTGTTAGTTGTGAACAACCCCAACAGAGGCTTATGGTCAGTGTAGACCGTGAAATGTCTGCCATATAAGAAATCATGGAACTTTTTAATTCCAGCAACAACAGCTAAGGCTTCCCTGTCAATCTGGGCATAGTTCGTCTCAGCAGAGGACAAGGTTCTGGAGTAATAAGCAACAGGAACCTGAGTTCCATCAGGTCTAAGATGGCTGAGTACAGCTCCTACGCCATAAGGGGAAGCATCACAAGCGATGCACACAGGAAGAGTTTCATTAAAATGTGCAAGCACACTGTTGGATGTTAGCAAGGCCTTAATCCTATTGAAACTAGCTTCATGTGCTTGTGACCATTCCCACACTGCCTGTTTGTCCAGAAGTCTATGAAGTGGTTCAGCTACATTAGCCTTGTTAGGAATGAATGAATTGTAAAAATTCAGAAGTCCCAGAAAAGCTTGCAGTTCAGCTTTGGACTTAGGTCTAGGAGCTTGCGTGATGGCTCTTAATTTGGACTTAGCAGGATGAATCCCATTGGCATCAATTTTGAACCCCAGAAAATCTGTAGAAAGCACCCCAATTTTACATTTGTCCTTTTTTAGCTTGAGGTCTGTTTTCCGGAATCTCAGCAGAACAGCCCTCAATCTCTCAGCTAGGTTTTGGGTGGAGTCTCCAGCAATTAAGACATCATCAAAATAGGGGCAAACCCCAGGTATACCTCTCAATATATTTTCCATTACACTTTGGAAGATTCCAGGAGCCACGTTTACTCCAAATTGTAGTCTCTTGACCTTGAATGCTCCCCTATGAGTTACAATGGTTTGTGCCACAGCAGCAGCATCATCAACAGGCAACTGTTGGTATGCTTGTGCTAAATCAAGCTTTGCAAAAACACGCCCCCCCTTGAGGGAGGCCAGAATATGGCTGACAACAGGCACAGGATAGGCATGTTGTTGTAATGCCTTGTTGAGAGTACATTTGTAATCTGCACAGATGCGAATATCCCCATTAGCCTTAAGAGGCGTGACTATGGGAGTTTCCCATGGACTGGAGTCAACAGGTTCTAAGATTCCTTGCTGAATTAATTTGTCCAATTCAGCATCAATCTTCCCTTTTAAAGCAAAGGGTACCCTTCTTGCCTTTACTCTGATAGGCGGGACAGTGGGGTCCAACTTCAAGGACACTGGGGGTCCCTTGTATGTGCCCAGCTGTGGGCTGAAAACATCTGCAAATTCCTTGCAGACTTCCTGTAAGTCTACTGTTTGCAAACTATTGAGCCCTGTAACTTGTATTCCCAGAGCCTCAAACCAATCGAGTCCTATGAGACTCGTACGCTCCCCCCCCCCACTATAAATACATCTAATGGACCTTCAAAATCCTTATACTGTACGTTAAGGGTGGCCTCCCCCTTAACACACACTTTGGAGTTTTGAAAATCTGTGAGTACAATGTTAGAAGGCCTAAGCTTGGCCTGAAAACCACTACCAGAACAAATCTTTCTGAATGTGTGAATAGAAATGATTGAAAGTGCAGACCCAGTGTCTAGCTCCATGACCAATGGAACTCCTTGCAACTTCACCCTAAGTGACGATTTCTTTTTGAGTGGTCTGTGTGTGCCTGTCCTATAAATGCTTCTTCGTGAAGCACAGAAACCCACCCTGTTTTGGCTGGGGACCCTGGTATCTTTCAGGCGCAATTCTTCTCGGGGTTGTACCTTCTGTCGGCCCAGACATACAGCTGCTATATGGCCTTGCTTCCCACATGCTCTACAGATTGCAGAACGGAACTTTCAGTCGGTCCTCTTGTGGTGACCTCCACACCCGAAGCACTTGGGTACAGCTGAAGACTTTTCTTTGCCTTCCCTCTGCTTTCCTTCTTTGGTTGGGTAGAGATGATCTATTTCTTCATCAGGCTCCTCTTCTGAGCTTCCTTGAACTCCTTCGTGGTGCACGGAAACAGCTTCTGGAGACCTTTTGATAGGCCTCATATTCTTGATTGCCCCACTTGCTGCCTCTTCTGCAGTAACCTCTCTCAAGGCATCTTGGAATGATATGTCCTCTTTGGCAAAAAGTCTTTGTTGTACATCTCTGTTTCTCAGTCCACATACAAATCTGTCTCTCAGTCTTTCCTCTAAATCTTTAAATTCACAATGCTTAGCTGCCCTTCTTAATGCAGCAATGTACTCTTTAGCTGATTCACCAGCCCGTTGATCCCGCTGTTCAAAAGTATGTCTCCAAGCAATAACAGACAACTTGGGTTGAAAATGCTCTTTCAGTAATTTCTTAAGATCTGTGTAGGTGACAGATTCAAGAGGTGCAGGGGCTACTAAGTTTTCAGCAATTTCAAATGCATCTTGACCACAAACACAGAGTAGAGTGGCAGCCTTTAAGCCATCTTCTCTTACTTGATTAACTCTGAAATAATTTTCTGCTCGGGCCACATAAGATTCCCATCTTTTGGGATGTGAAATATCAAACTCTGAAAGTTTTCCAATCTTTGCCATTTTAGTAAAGCAGGAAGGGTCTATCAGCCAGCTTACCTCCAACGAAGCTGTATTGGCAGGCAGTCGCTGAATTTAATGCCGTTTCCTCGCTGTGCTGGACTCCAGGGTAAGCTTACAATTGTCTGCGTAATTGCAAGGCCATCCCATCCTCATCGCCAGTGTTGAGTCCTTGGTTAATGGCAATGACGGCGCGAGACATTCTTGTTGTTTCAGGAACGCTTTATTGGTCTTCAGTAGCCCCGTTACAACTCAAGGCACCACAGATCTCTCAGCCTCTCTTAAGGACGTTCCCCGGGCCAAAAACATACATTTTGGCACGCTGAGCGCCTTGCGCATGCGCGCGAGGCTGGTGCTGACCAGTCTGGTCCCGGGCAGCTTGCAGCTGCCCAAGACTGTTGCAACATCCCGAGCCTGCCTTCGCAGGCTCAGGACACAACATTGGCAGTGAAGAAATCCAGCAGAGATATAGAACTGTTCTCATTTGAAAACCAGGCACTTCTTCCTCAGGAAGAACAAAACCCTCTAAGAAATAAAAAAAAATTGAAACAAAAAATAACTGAGCATCTAGAATAGCACAAAAACAATAAAATAAGGCTGCTTGCATTGAAGGTTGTTTCAAAGAAACAGCTAGCACAAGCATTAAAAGATGCAAATATGCAATATCAAGTACAAGTACCAATTCACTGCAAGAAACAAACCAACTAATGTACAGCACAGCTGCAGTTATAACTGAATACCTGGGATGCAAAATCAACAAAGAAGAAAAACAAACAAACAGTGCACCACAAAAATGGAAGGTTAGACTGGAAAATAAAATCAGCAAGTTAAGATCGCATGCAAGCAAGCTAGAACAGATGAAAGAAAAGAAGCTGAAGAATAAGAAGACCAAAGAATACCTAATCAAGAAATACCACTTAGAAACAAGGAAGATCAAGGAAGCACCAGAAATAATAAAGCAGCAAATAAATAGCCAGGAAAATCAGTAGATACAAAGCTCAAATTGCAAATTATAGGCAGAACCTCTAATTTCAATCCAATCAGAAATGTTTCTACCAATCTATCAATGGAGAAACTGCAATGAATCAGTCAGTACCTGACAAGGAAGAAACAGTGCAGTTCTGGAAGCAGATATGGGATAACCCAAAGAAATACAACAAGGACGTGGCTTGGTTAAAAGAGGTGGATGCAAATAAAACAGAAGTTGAAATGAAAGAACTAGTAATAACAACAGAAATGGTAGAAAAAAGAGCAAGGAAGATCAAAAATTGGTCAGCACCAGGTGAAGATGAACTGCATGGGTTTTGGTTATATTATATACCCACTAACTATTATATACCCACTCATAGTATGCAATATTGTTCAACAATATACTACAAGGAGGAGAATTTGAAAAGTGGCTAACAACTGGGAAAATCTAGGTAACAATTGTAAAAATTTGGGGAGTTTTCCCCTGCTTCGGGAACAATATAAGGATACATAATTAAAGCAAGCCAAAACTTGGTTGCATATGCTAAAACAAAGATGGGCTCATAGTCCACTAATTTTAAAATAAAACCCCAAATTTGAAGGCCTTTCTTATTGTGAAGGTTAAGTAAGTATTGTGAAGGTTAAGTAAGATATCGCTCATATGCTTTTTAAAATAACATATAGCATGTATTACATTTCAAAAAGATCAATATGGAACAAAAGTTAAAAAAAATGAAAGAAATACAAAAAAGTGATTGTATTCATTACAGTACTGATCAATGACTAAAGCACGTATAAAAATTGTATCTGATAATCCTCATCTTACAATCATTTGTTTAGTTACTACACAAAGTTAAAACAGCATTGTGACTTACAACTGATCCTTGCACTGACAAATGGCACAGCTTTCCCATAGTCGCATGATCAAAATTTGGGCACTTAGCATTCGGCATGTATTTGCAATGTTTGTACCTACCAGGATGATGTGACTGCCATTTGTGATCTAGTCATTTTCTGCCAAGCCAGATTTGCTTAAGAATTGCCTGATTCATTTAATAGCTGCAGTGATTTGCTTAAACAACCATGGGAAAAAGGTCATAAAATTGGGCATGACTCGCTTAACAGCCACATTGCTTAACAATGGAAATTCCCATCCCATTGGATTCATAAGTGAAGGAGTAACTATATAGTAAGTTTTGTAAGTTATTGTACCCAGTAGAGAGCAGTTATGTATCTGACTATGAATATGTATAGTGTGTGATCCATTCAGAGAACATGGACAAGAAAGGCTACTTATATGCAGAGCAATTATGTTGATTTTTAGAAACAGCATATTTACTATTCTTCTTCTTCTTGTGCCATATCCGTTATAGAACGTTGGTGATCATATTGGCGATCCTCTTTTTATCAGCAGCCGCACGAAAAAGTGCTGCTGAGTTTTGTCCAAACCAGTCCCTTAGATTTTGAAGCCACGATGTTCTTCTTCTGCCTGGACCTTATTTGCCTTCAATCTTTCCCTGGAGGATTAAATGGAGTATGCTGTACTTTTCTGGGTATCGCATCACATGTTGAAATATTCTAATTTTTGTTTTTTAATTGTTTTGACCATTCTTTTCTTCCTTTGTTCTCATTTATATTTTCCCCTTCCTTCATAGAAACTTTGTAAAGTTTAGTTCACAGCAACCAAGTAAGCATGGTCTTATAACATCTTTTAATAAAATTCATGACATAGCTTGATGGAGATTTCCTTGTCCACACCCAATATTTTAGCTTCTGTTCAGTATCAATAACTGAAATGTGAAACATTGAATAAATGATTAAATGTGTACTACTTCTTCTTCTCTGTCATCTCTCCTAAGATTGTGTTCTAGAAGATATAATGTCATATATGCATTAAAATCTGCATCAGTTTATGCCTATTTGTTTCTATTGCCAACCCAGGAGATTAGATACATACATTGTATAGTGAGAGCTTATTGATGGAAGTAACAATGATAATTAATGATTCTTCAAATAATTTAGGCAGATCCATTGTTATAAGACAGAAGTTTGGATGAATCATATTTGTTGCATCTGAACTTAGTAACAGGCACTGTTGCAGTGAAACAGAACATGTCAGTTTACATGATCAATTCATCTATTTTAATGTGACTGACATAATAAAGAATTATATGTTTGAAAACTTTTAGTAATCTTTTTTAGGCCAAAAATAGCTGTAGTGAAATAATTATACTGTAAATGTGAAGATTGGGTACGGATGCAGTTTCTATGCTTCCAAATATTGTGAAGAAAGACCAAATTTATGCAACTTTCCACATTCATGTGCACTTTTGTTTGCATTTATCCCAACACACGTATTCAAAATGGACATACTGTATTTTTATATGCTTTTTCTTGAATGTATAGATTTTATATATTTTTTCCATTGTGGGACTGTTTCACAGAAATACAAAATCCAAAGGGTAATTGTGTGTCACATGTGTTCCAGAAGAGAAAATTAGTTCAGTTTATACTAAAATGCATACTACATTAATTTTTACAGAATCCTTAAAAGTAATTGATCCCAAAAAATATTTTTCAAAGAAAAAAAAAGGATTTACTTGGCTTAAGAATTGGTGGTTAGAAGTAGAATGTAACCATATTTCAGAAGGATATAGTGCCAAAAAAGAGCATGCTTTTTAACAATACATGCTTTAAATATTTTTATTAAGTCATGTATTTAAATCATGGGTGTGGTTTTGTATATCATATGATTTGTATGAATACTGAGACAAATAGAACCATATTAAATTTTTAACACAGATGCTAAATATCAAATTTTCATCTGCAGATCTTTGATGAATTGAGATCTTGTTATTTGCATTTTAATACTGATAGGTTTGAAAAAATGATTGTTTAGAGAATATATTACTACAAAAAGATAACTCCCATCAATACACCTGTAACATTTTCTTAATTATTAAAAATACAATTTGAATTGCAAACATTTCTAGAAAAGATGGAAGAAATGGGTGCTCCTCTTTTAAGGCAATTAAAAAAATATTCCCATGTGTCTAAAAACTCCCAACCAGTTCTTGAATACACATTTAAAAAGAAATCCATTAAAATTAAATTCAGGAGATGAAGATATGCAAATTACCTGAGGAAGTGGAACCTTATAATGTTCTCAGAATTCAGCAATAGTCTATTTAATTAGTATTTTAATTTATCAGAATAATTCTTTGCACTTGACAATTCCATATAATTAAGCACGTAGCTATGGTGCAATAATATCGCCTGCTCTCTTTATACTAGTTATTTTAACTTGAAAGAATCTGTAGAAGTCTCTTCTGTGATCTAAATTACAATGGGGACAACTTAATGGCCTTGCTCTATTAAGCAGCACAACTCAATGGTTGCTGAGTGTTCAACGAGATAGAGAGGTTGCCACAGCTCAGAGCTTTGAGTCTCTAAAGGTGAACTTCCTGAGCAGCACAATTTATTTCTGTCACTGTGTGTTGGAGTGGAGGAACAGCCATTTTCCAGCAGAAAGAACTGGAGCCTTGAAATTGATTGCCATAATCATCCATAACAGACTTCACAAGACTCTTCCAACAGACAAGACTGAGGCCTCCTCTAGATGGATGCAGATGGTTAATTGTGACAATTTTACAGCATCTCTTTAATAAACGGCCCGCATTTTCTTTTCTTCCATCCGAATGGCAATCTTTTAAACAGAAAGATAGGAAAAAGAAGCTTAAAGGAGGATAGTTGTGGAGATATCGTGCTTGATTCCATTCAGTGTCAGCAATGGTGATTATTTATTTTCCATCTTGATTCAAGACTTTCCCAAATCTCCTCCTTGACACACACCCCATCCCATAGTTGGGCAAGCATACTGCTTTTGTGCTTATTTTCATGCTGAGCAAAACTGCTGAATTCCAAACTTCAGTTTAAAAATTAGCAAACAAAGAAATTCCAGGTGATTAAAAAAGTGCATATCAATTTTGCCAGCTGGGGAAATGGAAGGAATGGGGAAGGGGCAAAAAAACCAAAAACCCGCCAATAAAGCTGGATAAAGATATAGCATAGTAAATTTTGCATAGTAAATTGGACATTCATAATTGAAAAATACAAAGAACAGGACCAAGCAATATTTTATGACATAACCTTCTTCTAAGCTAAGCTAAAATCACCTATTGAATTGCCTTTGAGGACTTCCAAATCTCTCCCAGCTATAGATTCTTTCATTCAGTCAAATTTGGAGATTTCATAGAAGGCTGGCTAACTCCATCCTATAAAAAAATTATTAGGTTGAGTATGAAAACTAAGCACTTTGGATCATGATACCAACCAGGAATTTCCCACCAAAATCTGTCTAGATAGATGGGTAGCTAGGTAGGTAGGTACGTAGATAGGTAGGTAGATAGATGGATGGATGGATGGATAGATAGATAGATAGATAGATAGATAGATAGATAGATAGATAGATAGATAGATAGATAGATAGATAAGTGTATGTAACCACCACTAACTCCTTAAAGACTATGATGAAATTTACACTTTGTAAAAAATTATAAAAACAAAAAACAGTATTAGAGAATAAAGAAATAAATCACTGACATTTCCATATCCTTTGAGCATTATTCTGGAGGAGCCAAAATGTGAAATATATTTGCTCCTTTGAAATAAATAGTTGACATTTGTATAGCAGAATTCATTTCATAAGGAGTCCTCAGTATAGAGCAACCATTAATTCACATTATCAGTGGGGTTTGAGACATTTTCTTGTTAGTTGTTTGAGTGTTTGAAATCAACTCAGCTGCATGATCTGTTTATTGTTACAGATTAACATGATATGTGTATATTACAAAAAGCACATATTAAGATCCATAGGCTTATAGTATGAAATCATTCTGTTGACAAAGTATTGAATTTTAATCGCTACCGTAGCATTGATTCAGGAAGGCTAAGGTGATTTGACTCAAGTATCTATCCTAGTTTCCCCTTCTTTTTATACAAAGGAGATTTAATAACATTTACCAAGCCTTCTTTCTGGGGAATTGGGAAGATAAATAAGGCTGATGTTAGTTGACTGTTTAAATCCATGTAACACTGAATAAATGCCTAAATAGCAAGAATGAATTAAATTAGTCCTGAATTTGTGTGTCTAAACTGTGATCCTGGAAAATTATTGAACTTATTTAGAAAAGGTTAGGATGAACAAGGCTAGTCCTACCATCAGGAATGGTGAGGCTGTCTTAGGCATTGGATGTTGAACTATCAAGAGGACAGGGATATGAAGAGTTGCATTCAGACCTGTATTTTCCATCTAGCATCTGTGTGATAGAGAATGCTCTTCCACACCAGATCCCGTAGCATGATCCATTTGGGCCATTAGATTCAACCTTGTTGCAAAAAATGTTGGAGTATCATCTTAATCTTTCACCTAAAGCAAGAGAGATAATATCTTTGATGACACTCATGTAATTTGCTGAGATTTCTTGAAGCTAACAGTCAACCTACGGAAGTACTGTATGTAGAGAATGCTCTTGTATGAATATGTATCTTTCCAAATGGCTAATTATCTGCACCTGGTTTGATGTGTTTACTAGTTGGAGTACAGAATTTGGAAAGCAGAATGATCAGTTGGTTTTGAGCAACACATTGACAGCTAAATCCTAAGAGTCTGGAAAATTAAATAAGTTAAGATATGGACAAAAAAATAAGTTTGGCTGAATTTAAATATATTTAAATTAAATACAATCAATCTTATTAGTAACCATATATTTAGTAATGCTCACCTTCTCTCACATTGAAAATTTCAATTTATTAACAATTTTTGAAGGGACTTTGGGCAATTTATTCAAAGCTTCATACATATTCAGAGCTTCATACAATTTTGCGTCTGAGTTGCATAAAACAATAAAAACTTGACTGAGTTAATTTCAACTTATGTGACTATATGAACACACCCATGCAACTCTCTTCATGTGATAGGGAAGTGCTTTTCCATTGCCTTCTTATGTATTCAACTTCCCTATCTACTTTTAATCCTGAGATTTCCTGGAGACCATCAAAATGTTAACTAGAGCTAGCTTTTGAAGATCCCATGTGAGCAAGTAGGTGTTCTAAAGTCAGCTCATTTCCTAGTAGCCCCATCTGACTCCTTTTAGACCAGCCACTGAAAACAGGAAGAACATTCAGTAAATAAACTGAGCTTATGTTGTATGACAAAGTTGATCAAGATGACAATATTCTAGTTTCAACAGGAGGCTACCCTACTGATTTATAGAACAGTTGAGGTAGCTTTCTATTTTTTTCTTGTCTTTTCTTTTATCCCCTGTAAAATTGAAAACTAATCCATTTTACAGTGATTCTGTGAGGATGGTGAGATCTAAGTCCTTGAAAATGTGTAACAGTGATGAAAGAAGATGATGCAAATTCATTGCAACACCTTTAACTATGCCATTTTTAATTTTCTTAACAGCTGACAACAAAAGTATGCTTGAAAAGGATACAGGATTGGAAATATTGAAGATTGGCATGGAGAAGGTAAGTGAATACCGCATATCTTCTTATCTAAATCCTTTGATTTATTTTTGATGGAATCTTAACTCTCTTCAATGTTTGTAGGTAAATTGTGTTAATCTTCCTAAAGGCGTTTACATTTTTCTGATTATTAAATTCTTGCTTCTGTCATAATAATGTCCTATTTCATCAACCATATAAGTAAATCATTATAGCTTTTAAGAATTTTCATGGCTTTATCATATGTTTGCAACAAGATTCCCCAAAACCAATAATGCAATTGGTGAGTCTGGTTATTTTCATCTGTTTTAATTAAAACTGTGTTTCAGCTGCAGACCTGCCAAGTTTTACATTTAGGATAATGTATCCCTTGATGTCTGACCATGTTTTTTGTGGACTACTTTCTAATTTTCTATGCTTTTAAGTTTGCTTAAATTTCTAATATATATGACGTACTCTTTTAAGGCAACACTCCTCTTATACATAGAATATCTTTATAAAAGAGAGTTAAGATTCCATCAAAAAATAAATCAAAGGATTTAGATAAGAAAATAATACAGCCTGTCAGAACAAAACAAATTGCAAAATCTGCTATTAATTGTATATTGATGGATACTTTACAAATCACTTTTGCACTTCTCTTTAACTGTCTGGTGCTGTTTAATGCTGCAAGCACTCAATTTAACCTTCTTCAACCTGGTCTCCTCCAATTCATCTGGGATTACTGCTCCCAGAATTGCAGGACCACATAGCTGCTATTGGCCCAGGAAGTCTGCCTTCAGAGTTGAACAGTTGCACCAAAGTATTAACAGACAGCAGTCGATTGTGAGAAACATATGAATTGAGGGAGAGAATAAAGGGAAGTGGGCTTTACACATTGCATGAAGCTACAATATAATTTCTTTATTTGGGATTAGCTTGATGAAGGAATCATTATGGCTTCATAATAAGTGCAAATCAGGTCACAATGACATGTTCAACAAACTATGATTAGAAATAATTGCTTAGCATCGTGTGAACAAATAGGAAGACCAGCTATGAACTCCTTGATGACAGATTAGTTGGCCAGCCATCTGGACCAACTGCAAAATAGATGAGGTGCTGCTATGGGGCATCTGCTAATGTGGAACCATCTCTAGGTTACTGGAGGCTCAAATTGCACACCCACATTGGCCAGTGTCCTGGGCAATAGGTCTTTGGAGAAGAGCAAGAAGCTTAAATGACAATCTCAGTCTTTTCATTGTAAAACTTTCCATTGCAAAATCAACCACCAGAATGACATGGGTTTTCCATGGCAGTCAAGCAACCCATATTACTGAGATGATGTGTCCTAGAGAAAAACCTCAAATAAACAATATTGTGGCACTATCCAGTGTGCGAACCCAACCATATGGCCTATCGAATTCAACAGAGCCTTGTGCAGGTCAGAGAGGGGGCAGTTTCAGTTGTAAATAGATGTTAGGTTTCCAGGTGATTTTAATGTTGTTGATTTTAATGTTGCTATATTTTTCCTTGCTCTTTTTTAGTGAGTTTACTGCTATTTAATTTTTTGTATAAGGCATATTGATTTTAAAAATAAGATTAAAATAATTAAATAAATGAACAGAGAAAAGGGAGATATGAAAATTGGCTTCTGCGTATAATTTCTTCTGCATATGAGGTTAATTCATGTTTTAAATTTATCAGTGTTTAAAATGCAGCTAAAATATGGGGCCCTTGAAATTATGGTATTTGCCTGATCTTAAACCTTCTCTGAGGACAAAGAAGTGGTTGTTTTAAGAAGTTGTTAGTTAACATGTGCATCTAAAACACAAGTCTTAAAAAACATCCCTGTAAGTGAATCAATAGCACTTGCTTCAAAATAATGTATTTAGAATTGGGATGTTAGTGTAAAAAGTTAATCAGCCCTCAAGAAATTAAGTAGATTAGTAACTTTTCAAGTGCAATTCTCATTTTATTGAGGTTGGCCAAAGTGCTCCTGAGACCTTTTCTGAATTGGCATCTGTGCTTGAAGGATGCAGAAGAGAAATTTCTGTGATCTAGGAGATGCCTCCTGGAGGCAAACTGTCAGATTATTATCTGTCTTGATGTAATTAAGAGAGGGAATCTGAAGCATAGCAGATAATTGTGAAAACACATCTTCAAGGTAGCAGCACTGTTACATGGCTCAAGAAAAATTAGAAAGAGAATCACAAATAACAAGCAAGTATTCACAGTCATGTAAGAGTAGCAAACCCTCAGAGACATCAACCCTCACACATCCTAATAAGAAGAATGGCAACCTATGTCCAAGAAGCACAGAATGTCATTTAGAGTATATTGATTCAGACACAGCCGCTGGATTTGGATGGTGGTCACAACCCAGGTTGATGGTGATACTTTAGATGAACCTGGGTCATTTATTGCAGTCCACAGCAGGTGGCATGCTATCATGGTTTTAATTGGAATATTAAATTGGAACAGCTCCTGATATTACTATATAGGTTAGATAATGCTTAATTCTGTTGATATTGCCCTTATCTGGAATTGCTCTTTATAAAAGGAAAATAACACCAGAATAGATCATCCACAGACAAATATATTAACTACTGTGTTTGTGTATAATAGATAGTGGATTAAAGCCAATAGGTGGACATGCACATTCAACATAAAGATATTTATTTCCACACAAATGTGCCTACATCTGCAGTTTTATCTACTAACTGATAAAACAGCTACTGAAGTGCTTCATATTGCAGGATGCATGTTAAATTCTTTGGAAGAAATGAAGTTTAAGGCATAAAGTGACATTTTGAAGCATGTGCCCCAGTTCTGCAGATATTGTCTTTATTTTAAATATAAAGGTGACACTGGCTCTCAGGAAAGTTATTTAAAGCTAATCATACAATCATCAAGCACAACTGTCGGTATCATTTATCAAAGTGTTTATCCATCTTGAAACTTGCACAGAAGTATTTTGACTTGCAACTGACAAGTTGCAGCTTCAGTGTCAAAACCAGTAGTCTTCTGTAATTCCTTATCTTATCTTCTGAATCCAATACCTTAACATTTGTTTTTCTGTGTATTTTACACAAGTAAATGACAGGGATAGTGGGGTGATAAAAAGTTACAAATGGGTTCTAAAGTGCAGAAACAGTTATTGATTTATTCTGGTACATGTTGCTCCTTGGAATGTTATAAAAAGCACAATTGTGGAGTATACCATGTTAGCTTATGATTTCTCTGTATGGAAGTAGCATGTTTGTGTGTGTTTTTTTAAAACCAGCAGAATTGTGAAATGATTGAATGGTTGCCATGGTAGCATTAGTAATTCAATTTTAGTCAGCCTCACATAAAATAGAAGAGGGAGCTTTGCCTTATGGCTGTAGTACTACACCCATCCTGTTTCCTTTATGCTTTTTTAATTAAAAGAAAACACCAATGCACCCAGCTTATGTTAATATTAATTATTATTTGTCTTGCTGTGCAGAAACAGTTCTTTAATAAATGTTTTCCACTGAATGCAGCCAAAGAATGCAAAAGGAAAGTGTGCTTGACATTGAGGACAAAAATTGACTTGCTACCTGCTAGAGATGAATACAGAATGACGATTGGGGGAATTTTGTTTTAAGCGGAAAAGGCTCTCATAATATAAATACTCAAATTTTTGCTGTGTTCTTGCTGTTCTCTGAGCTTGATTGGTTTCTTATAGATCTTTCCTTACCCAAACTAAGTAACATCATCAGTGCTATTAAGGAGTGGGGTTTGGTCTCAATTTATATTCTAGTGCAGTGGTTCTCAACCCCATTTGAAGTCGAACGACCATTTCACGGGGGTCGCCAAACAAGACTATCCACCATTTTTCTCCCTTTTCTTTGGCCACGCCCCTGGCACCCGGTGATGTATAAGTGGTTGGGGGTCACCACAACATGGGGAACTGTATTATGGGATCGCGGCATTAGAAAGGTTGAGAACCACTGTTCTAGTGGCTTAACCTGTCAGAGTTGGTGGGAATGATCCTGATGATTCTTTAGTTGAGCTGTTAGCTTGCTTAGCAGTTCCTGATTGAAGTATTGTTTCTTCTTGATTGTTTGTCTGATATTAATATTGGTGTTAATCTATGTTCATCTGGGTGTTGATTGCTGGTAGGGAGGTGTTTTGGTCTTTCTGTTTGTTTTTGGCTTGTTGATTGTCTCTTTTGCACAGTTATGTAGATATTGTTTTTGTCTATTTGTTCATTAATGACCAATGTCAGAGCGTCAGGCTTCCAATCAAGGAACTGCCAAACAAGCTAACAGTAAACAGCTCAACCAAAGAACCATCAGGACTACTCCCACCAACAGTGACAGGCCAACCCATGAGAATATAAATTGAGGGCAAACTCCACTCCTTCCTAGACCTGATGATGTTATCTAGTTTGGGTAATGAAATTTCTACAAGAAAAGAAACAAGCTAAGAGAGCACCAATGACCCCAAAGTTCAACCTTAAGCTACAAATATTTTCCTTTATTGGTACTCAACTTGTTCTTTAAAAGTATACTTCTCATGGAAAGAATGTAGAGCTTCTCTGAATATCTTTTCCCTTAATAAACATATTTATACTCTAATGCAATATTCTATATTGATTATGTATGACATTTCCATGTCTGGAAATCATATTATTTTACTATGTCAATATGTCACAGCTTTTCAGTTAGAAAATTAGTTATTCATTTCAAAGTAAATTATTGCTAACTAACAGGTTGTTTCTGGTTGAGGAGAAAACTTTCATCTTCTCAATATCTGAATAATGTGTAATGTTGCTCATATGTTTATTGAGCAAATGGATAATTGGCTTTTCACTTCTTGCTTGCAGTAATAATAGCATCCCTGTGTAGCTCAATCATCTGCCCTTCCTTTCTATTGAATAAAGGTGTTTGTCCAACTGAACTTTATGAATTCTGGGTACAATTTTTCATCTTGGATCTTTTCATTCTGTTTGAAGCCACAAATTCTTTGTTTGTATACTATATATAATCTTCTATGGAAAATCTTGCTCACCATAATGTTTCAGAATTCAACTCATCCAAGAAGCTTCTTCATATCTGACTGAATGGAGTTCTGACTGAAGAAACTTCTTGGATGACAAATGAAATATTTTCAAGGGGGAAAAAACCAAGAAAGTCCAGTTGCCTTTTGAAAAGTACCTTTGGGACATCCATGACCTGGATGGTTGAGAATCTCCCTAGACAAATCCAGAAGTGGTTTCCCAATAGAAAAAAAAATCGTAGATAAATTTGTCTCTTTAATTAAAACAGTCAATTTTGCCATTTCTGCCAGTTTATCACATTTACCATTCATTCTTCCATTGTAGGAATTTGTGCATCTATCTTTATGTGTATAAAATTCTCACTGCTATCAACATATATATTAAGAAACTTCTACATCTTTTTTCAAGCTCATTGTCCATAAAACCTAAATAGAAACCATTTTTTATTTATTTTAAGAATCTTCTGAATTAAAATAAAAATACCCCAATAAAAAGAACATTCTTTGCATTTGTATTTCCAGCATACGTTTGAAACTCCTTTATATACTTTTGACAATTTGTGAGCATTAAATACATACCATACTTCATCTTATAAAACATTTCTTTCAGATTATAATTAAGTGTAAACTTCAATCTATTTGTCCACATAGTTTTCAATTGTAATTCAACTTCTAATAACTTCATGGTTATGTATTTGCAGTTTTCTTGGTAACAGAATTGAAGTTTTTCGCTACAGCCATCTAAGATAGTTTTTCCAGCTGTCCGGTGTTACCTATAGACTTTGGCTTGACTGATGATCTCTCATCCAAGTTACTAATCAAATCCACTTAATCTTTGAAATCAGCCAAAATCAGCTAAGAATTGAGCAAACAAATAGTACTTTGTTCAAAGACAAAACTGGCTTGGTGAAAATTAGCAGTTTTGAAATAGAGTCTTTAAATAATACAATAGTGCAATAGATTGGTTGGAAAACAGACAATGCAATTACAAACTCTGTACAAAACAAACAATATATAGTAGAACAGCTTAGATCAAAAAACAGATATGTCAAGGTTCTGACTAATGAAACCACATAAAGCAGAACTCCAAGGCTTGAAGTTTCCTTAAAGCACATGTTTATTGGATACATAATATTGACACAGTCAAAATTAAAACCAACTCTGAAATTTCCCTAGAGATTCGAAGTAACTAAAAGTAAACTCCCTTCCCCTCTACTATGCTATAAATCACATTACCAATGAAAGCAATTGGCGAGCTTCTCTAATTGTCTTCGCTCCTCCTTCCTGCACTTGAAGAAATGACCTTGGTTCCCATGGAACTGCTCAGTGTTTTGTCTAGCGATACAAATACCAATACTATTTTCTCCCTTCTCCTCCCATCTATGTGGCAACTCAGAACAAAAAAGATGGCTTCAGCCAGGTTTGTTTCAGAAGTTGAGAGTCGGACCCCCCGAAAGGGAAAGGAGTTCCTGAAAGATAATAAGCATAAATACACATCAATGTGATTCTAATCTTTTCATGGTTCCCTAGACTTTGGTGGATGTTTGTCATGAAATGTATTTATTAATCTTTCTGCCTTCATATGTCTACTCTTTACCCAAGTAGCTTCTGACAAAGGGTAGTCCTTCCATTGAACTAGATACTGTAATTTCCCCTTGTACAACCTAGAGTCAAGAATCTGTTTTATTTCATAATGGATATCACCCTCCATTATGATGGGTCCCGAGGTGGTTCAAGGTGTTGGTCTCAAAGTTGATTCTGTAATTGGTTTCAACAAACAGCTTCTTATAAGGCAATTTTAATCTTAAGTATTTGGTCGAGAGGTAGACCTTCTCTCCTATATGAAATGGCTCTGGGGAGATGGCCTCTTATCTGCCTGCTCCTTATAAATCTTTGCATCTTTTTCCAAGAATTGGAAGCTTCCCAGCAGGCAATTAAAGACAGTCTTCCATTCATCCCCTTCCTTAATTCTTATTTGGTAATAAGCTTCCCGCAGGTCCAGTTTAGTGAAAATCTTCCCCCTTGCCATATGGGCCAACATGTTCCTCATCAGGTACATGTTCTCCATGTTAACAGCATTTAAGCCTTTAAAATCCAAATGCACAATCTCAGAGTCCCATCTTTTTTCACTTTGAACAACACAGGAGCAGCCACACGTGATTTTGCTGGTTGGATGAAACCTCTAGCCAGGTTCTTATCAATTTATTCTCATAGTTCAGTCACCTCTGTGGGGGTCATAGAATACATCTTTGGCTTGGGGAGTTTTGTCCCTGGCAAGATTTCGATTGCACAGTCAGTAGCTCGGTAAGATACATCAGCTAGGTTCTGATATTCATTAGGGTTTAGGTTGGATTCCGAGCAACCACTCAGCAGCGATTTTCAAAGTCTCAGTCAATTCCTGCCTGGCTCCAGTGATGGTGGCTTCTCTCTCTTGGCCTTCACAAGAAGAAAGTAGGAGTCCAATTCCTAATCTCATAGTTCTCACACTGTTTTCCCATCATATGGTAGGTTGCCACTTATCTAGCCAAGCCGGCCCCAGGATTAAAGTCTCAGTCATTTTGGGGATCACTACAAATTGGAGAATCTTCCAACGCTACCTTATCTCCAGCCGTAGTGGTTCAGTTAGGTGTGTTGCAGGTGACCCTTCAATTAATGACCCATCGAACTGCTCAAACTTCACAGCTAGGGACAGTTTCTTGGTTCGGATTCCTTGCTTAAGCACAGTCTGGAGGTTAATCAGGAGCAGTGCCTCAGATAGAAAGTCCATACAGAGATTGGTAAGGACAGCCGAGAAGATCATAGGAAGCTTGCTTCCTGGTATTCAGGATGCTGCTTATAAGTGCTATGTGTTTAGAGCTCAAAGCATTGTTAGAGATGGCACACACCCATTTTATGGTCTGTTTCTGTTGCTCCTCTCTGGGAGGAGCAACAGAAGTATTTGAAGTATTTCTAGCAGGACTACCCAATTATGTAATAGCTTTTTTCCCTATGCCATCTGTCTGAAAAACTCGCAAGATTCATTTTTATCACCATGCACATGTATATATAACTCGAACTAGACTGTTGTTTCTCTGTGTCATATAATATATGTGGGTATATGCATAATTCTGTATTTATTTATGTCACATTTATGTAGTATATATTGCAGGTGGTGACCCTTTGAGAGCTGGATCCAACAAAATTTCATTTTAATGTATAATGATTAATGTACATTCAAAATGACAATAAAGTTATTATTCTATTCTATTCTATTCTATTCTATTCTATTCTATTCTATTCTATTCTATTCTATTCTATTCTATTCTATTCTATTCTATTCTGCTACTGCCTTATTCTGCCTATGACTTTTTGGAATTCTTGCACAAACTTCTAAGCTGGACAGCCCCTTGGCCTTAGGTTGTGTATTTCCATCTCGGCTTCCAGGGCTTGGGACTCATCTTCAAACCTGACTCTCAATTCTTCCAGGAAAAGGTTTATGTTCCCCAGCTCTAGTGTGTCCTCATTGTGGAGGCTGCTCACCACTCTGCAATTTCCCCTTCTAGATTTTCTATCACTGCATTCTCCATCACTCTCTTGTCAGGGTAATCAAGAGCATAGTGTTTCAGGTGGCCCCACACTTGGTTCATCAAGAATGCCAGCCAATCTGGATCCCATCAAATGTGGCTCTGATTGGCAGTGGGTCCACAGAGGGGAGGAGGTGCCCGGTGCACTGGGCACCAGCCAAGCCACTGGTACTGAGGCTGCGGTTGAAGTTGAGGCAATCTCTGGAACTCTCTCAGTTATCCAACTGGGCTTGTGACTCACTGAAGACATGGTGGGCTTCGCCTGGGTCCTGGGCTTCGCCTGGGTCCTGCCAGTCTGGGGAGCAGTTCGATCTATGGCAATAGGCTCCAGCAAGTAGGAAGCGGCTGCATTGCCCTGGCCTCGGCTCCAACTGAGACCATGTAATGTGCGATTGGGGTCACTTCCCTGATGTCCAGCCAGTCAAATTTCTCTCTCAGCCTCTTGACCGAATAACCATATACCACCATCAGGTATTTCCTTTCCCCTGACCCATCCCATCCAGCCAGCCTCTTTACCCTGCACTTGGGCATAAGGGGTAGAGAGCCATGGGTAGAGATCAAGAGGAACTCGGACTCAGCAGCATTGGGAATGCTTTTGTGCTGGAAATCTTCCTCGGTATGGTAAAGGTCCCCAACAGCTAGAGCTTCCTCCCATGTCACTGGCCTGTCAGATTTGTCCATACAGATTTTCAGCTGTGCTCCAGTCAGCGGGACTATGTACCCAGACTTGGTGGCCATCTGAGTTCCATCTACAGGCATAGCTCTGGGATTGGCTGCTGCTTCCTCCTTTCTCTCCATCCTGAAATCTTCCCTAAGTCTTCACCGTTCTCCCAAAAGATTTGGGTAGACGATCGGGGCTCAGAACCTCGGGGATCAATCCTCGATAGCTTCCTACCTTAGAAGGAGAGTTGATTTAATGTCAAGGTTCTGACTAATGAAACCACATAAAGCAGAACTCTGAGACTTGAGCACATGTTTATTGGATACATAATATCAGCACAGTCAAAAGTGAAACAAACTCTGAAATTTCCCTAGAGATTTGAAGTAACCAAAAGTAACACTCCCCTCTCCTCTACTATGCTATAAATCACACTACCCAATGAAAGCAATTGGCGGGCTTCTCAAATCGTATTTGCTCCTGCTTCCTGCACCTGAAGGAATGACCTTGGTTCCCATGGGGCTGCTCAGTGTTTTGTCTAGTGCTACAAATAGCAATACTATTTCCCTCCTTCTCCCCCCATCTATATGGCAACTCAGAATGAAAAAGATGGCTTCAGCCAGGTTTGTTTCAGAAGTTGACAGTATGTGTGACACACACACACACACACACACACACACACACACATACACACACACCACTGAGAACATATTTGCCTTTACTTTCCATATCCTCTCCAGTTCCTCCTTCAGGCCCAGTACTTCTCCAGGTTCTCATAGTCCTTGGTACTTCTACATTTATCATTATATCACTGCTTTCTTCTTGTTCTTGTCTACTATTACTATGGCTCTTGCATGAGATGTTCTTTAAAAAGGGGCAGCATTTCCATTACATAATCTGTAAGAAATTAAGAACTGATGATAGATTGCCTCAGCGAAATCTTGGTTACTATTTCATTTTTGTAAATCACTTTGACTATAGAAAAATAAAGCATGCAAGTTTGAATAAATTAATATTAGGACCATTTCTTTAAGGAGGTTTTTGCCTTCTGTCAAGAAAAAAATTAACATACAGTATTTTGTAAATAAATCTCTTATTATATTGAATTTTTTTTCAAACTATTATGTGAGAATAAGAAAAATAAGGAAAAATACTCTTAGTTATGGCAAGAAATTTAGTCATACATCTGAAAAGTCTTGACCTATTTCTCTTGGGGGACATAGTGTTTTGCTTTATTTTCCTCCTGTGAGAGACATGGTGCTTTTATTTTGTTTTGTTTTGTTTTCAGCCTGTGAGTGTGTATGCCTGTGTGTCCAAGTTAGCCCTGAGCTGGAAAGACAATGGATTTATTTTATAAATGCTATTGAGAATTCCATGATGCTGTTTTCAGCTGAGACATAAATGATGCTGATTGTTAAACTGGTAATTTACAGATTCCCCTAAAGAGAATGCAAACAAATTCTATTGCACAAAAGCTCTTCTTTTCTGTACAATGTTCCATTTTTAATTTTCAGTCCATCTTAGATTATGGTGATGAAAAACAATACTTAATCCCTCGTTAACACATGAATAAGTAGAAACTGTCATTTTTTCACCACACAATAATGGGATTATCTTGAGAACTGTCAGTTTATGTGAAAACATTATGTTGTCTGAATTTTCATAAAATTAGTGGTGGATATTATTCAAGATCAGAGTGATAGAAAAAGAAAAAAAAATCTGCATTCATGGTAATAAATATTCATATTTGTCTGCTCAAGAGATAAAAATCTAATCAAAGGCCTATTGATGCGCTGGTGTTCTCTCCCTCTCTCTAAACCAAGATGTTTCATCTAAATTGGGTTTGATATGGAAATTACTCCCACTCCAAGTCCTCTAGGCCATGAACATGTTGGGAT
Source organism: Crotalus tigris (assembly GCF_016545835.1). Classification (NCBI taxonomy): domain Eukaryota; kingdom Metazoa; phylum Chordata; class Lepidosauria; order Squamata; family Viperidae; genus Crotalus; species Crotalus tigris. Next base: position 1,798,733 of record NW_024096751.1, on the reverse strand, counting down.
AAGATGAGAGGTAGCCAGTTTGTCAGATGCTGAAGCAAGCATCTGCTGCTACAGACAATACTCTATACATGCATACTTGCTTATGGAGACTTGACTTTTTAAAGTGGTAGAATATTGCAGGTTCTTCTTTACATCCCACCCAGCTTTTATTGACAATCACCATCAGTCAGAAAACATTTGACATGATGCTTGATGAAATATGAATGATTTACAAACAGCAGGACAAGTCACTTTGGGGTGTTTTGCTTATGCTTGTACATTTTGCTGAATATGTAGATACTAGATACATTCTAGATCTGAAGCCAGTGTTTCATTTCTTTTGATTTGTTGAATAGGCAAATAGTTTTAAAAAATCAATACCAATAAGACACTATTTTTACATTTGAGAAATACTACATTTTAGAATGACAGACTTGAATGGGAATGGTCTTCTATTCTAACTCCCTGCCCAAGGCAGGAATCCTTAGTCGATCTTATGGTTGTTCAACTTTTGTTTGAAAACTTTCAAAGATGGAAAAAATTGACACCATCCACCTGAGAGAGTGGTTGCAAATATTGTTCTTTGCTGATAAGGACAAATTAATTTCTTTTTTCTTTTTATAATATATTTTATTGGTTTTTTAATATAGTCACCTTAATATTTGATAAACATTTGGATTAAATCATACTTCTTTGTTTTGTTAGGTTCCATCTTTAAGTCTCTATCCTCAAATTTGTATTCAGTTATCTGTTTTATCTGCTCCTTCTCTATTCTTATTTTCTGGGATTTTTTGTTGTCGTAAAGTTAAATTGGAGATAGATTGGTTTATATCAGGGGTGTCAAACTTGCAATGTCACCTGACATGTCATGACGTATCGTGACTTTTTTGCCATTGCCGGAATGGGGTGGGTGCGGTTTCGCTATGATGCATCCAGGCCGCAGGCCAGCAGTTTGATACCCCTGGTTTACATTTTCAAAGTTATTTTGGATCTCTTTGTAGTTTGAAATCATTGTTGTTTGAATTATTTGCAGCATATCATATATCTTCTCTTGAAAGGTATTCGATTTTCTTAATAAATTCTTTCTACAAGTCTCTGATTTTCCATGATAGCAAAGGATCAAGATTTTATCTTCTCTGCAAATAGCTTTGGAGTCACAGTTAAGTAGATATTTGTAATCCAAAAAGTTCAGAAAAAAACTTTTTTCTCGAAGTTTATAATTCTCTCTTTGTCTGTAGCCCAGATTGTTTTCTTTTTTGTCACAGCTGTTCTCTATTATTAGAGCTTTGAAAGTCAGAAGCACAGATTAGTTTTACCCAGATTTTGCAAAGTCCTATATGAGAGCCATAGCTGTCATAGTTTTCATCTACCACTAGATGTCAGCACCAGTACATTTTTCAATTTTCAAAATAAACAGTTGTCTTTAAAATGAGAATCTTAACCATTCAGCAATTTCAAATGTATCCAAATGTAGGTTTTATATTCATTTCACTTCATTTGTATATGTTTTACTCCTCCATAAAAGGTTTAATTTGCTGTTTCTGTTGGTAAAAGGGTAGAGCAAAGATCTCCCTCCGTCACTTTTGGAGGTTTTTTGCTTCTTAGGATTTTTTTTTCAGGAAATTAGTTGATAAGTAGGATGGAGAAAATCAATGTTCTTACCCAGATTCAAACATGCTGTTTATAATCAGCTTAAAGTAGTACTTTTTGACTTTGGTTGTTTGTAGCTTGGGCTAGACTCTGAAGTTAGGCTAGCCTCTCTCTGTTGGTTTCTGGAAGACATCTTCCAGACCAATTGGGTTGACCGCCATCTCTCCGTGGGACTTCCTTTCTTCTTTGCTGCCTCTTCGGGGTGACTTCTGGCCCATTTAGGGTCCCTTAACAGGAAGAAAATCAGGCATAGGGTGCCGAGCCCCACAATCCCTCAGCTGCTGAGCTACTGTGCAAAACTAGAAGTCCCCAGGACAAACTAATTTATTTGATTAATGAAAGGGCAATATTTACATTTATGGATTTTTGAATAAAAATAAAAAAATGCTTAACTTCTGTTTGTCTTTGGTTTGCACTTTTAGCTTTTTCTGTTCATTCTTTTCTTCTTTTCTATCTTTTAATTTAGTTTGCATTAGTTCTTATTATTACTGGTAACGTTTTAATAACAATTATATACATATTAAAAAAGTGAAAATTTTCAGTGATAGAGCAGCCATGAGCCCAGGATGTCCTACTACTTAATAAAATTACTCCATGTATTTGGTATAGATATTCAATCAGCAATGAATCCATCTGGCAATGGGACCATTCACCCCACATAATTCCATTTCATCTACAAAGAGGCTATGGTCAACTTTACCAAATGCCTTACATACACTAGAGCATTTTTTTGGTCTACTAATATAATCATTTTATTTTTTAAAAAAATCAGGTCTGGCATGACCTATTTTTAACAAACTCATGCTGGCTTCTGGTAATCACCTGTACCTTTCTAAATGCTTGCAAACCTACTGCTTGATTATCTTTTCTACAATTTTCCCAGGCACTGATGTCAAGCTGATTGGTCTGTAATTTCCTGGGTCTACTCCTCCCTACCCTTTTTGAAAAGATTAGAATGTTCAACCTTTTGCCACTTCTCTTGTATCCCCAGAGTTCTCAAAGTTTATTGTCAGTGCCTTTGAGATTACATTTGCCACTTTTAGTATTTAGTATTCTTGGATGTAATTTATGTAATTTATCTGACTCCAGTTATTTGAATTCATTCATAGTGTTTTCTAATCACTTCCTCACCAATCTGCATTTCTTCCTGCTTCCCATGGAATAGCTTCTAGGAATTTTTTCCCTTCTTTTCCAGATTTAATTTAAAGTCTGCCAGATGTCCTGAGCTCCATTACATTCTTTCCAATCTTTGTGTCGCGTGGTCCATATCTTGTCAAAAGCACTTCTTATAGATATTATGTAGACTATGGTCCAAGAATGCAAATTTTTCTTGTTGATATCAACCTTTGAGCCAACAGTTCACCTCCAGAATCCTCTATTCCATTCTTGAACTATGAATTTCACTTGAAAGTATTGATGAAAAGACCACATTATTCTTATCTATCTGCTGAAATAGATGAACAGGGAAACCTTTTGAAAACAACAAGATTGAAAGCAGAACATTGAAAGGAAACAACTGAACATCAAGTTTCTAATTGTAAAAAGAAATCTATGCACAATCAGTATCTGAAGGACATTGAAGGAAAGATAGATACAAAGCTGGTTGAGATCAGGAGTGCTGAAGAAAGAAATTGAAGGTTTTCTTTTGACTGCCCAAGAACAAGCCTTGCAGACCAATTCAATAAAATCAAAAATTCAACATGTCAGTAACAATAGCAAATGTTGTTTATGCAATGAGAAAGATGAAACAGTGGATCACCTTATCAGTGGCTACAGCAAAATCTCACAAACTGATTATTTACAACATCATGATCAAGTTGAAAAAACTCTAGTTCATCGATATTGCAATACACAAATTGAAGAGAAACAGCTAAAAAAAAAACAATAAAATATCGTAAACTGCAAATTGAAGTTGAGTGATTGTGAAGGAAGAAATCAATGGTTGTATTTATAGTAGTAGAAGCCCTTGAAGCAATATCCAAAGGGCTGTCTAGATACATGGAAATTTTGAACTTATTAGACCTGAATATTCTGACTTTGCAAAAAAAACACTACTCAGAATTGCCTATATACTTAGACGTTACCTTAACAGCTCTTAGGTCCTTGGTTAGGACTTTCACTGTTAAGTTTTTACCAGTCCCAGACTGTGGATCAAATTGAAGATTAAATCATAATAATGATAGCTATGGGTGCAATCCCAAAACAACTGGAGCACTACTTGAACACCATTGGCATTGACAAATTCACCATTAGTCAATTGCAAAAGGCAGCTTTACTCAGAATAGCTTCTGTCCTGGAACAATAACTGTAACATCATCAAACATTCAGACCTGCCTATTCCAAGTCCTTGGAAAGGACTTGATAGGCAGACAAAATTCCAAACCCAGTCTGAACATCTGGCTAACTGTGCAATAAACCATAATAACAATAATTCTTGATGTGGTTGTGGGGTTTGTGTTCTTTGAGGAAGATGCCAGAAATTCAATCATACTGGACAGGTCTCATTAGAGGAATCTGACAAAGAGTGTCTCTCCCATAAAAAATATGGTAAATTACAGAAAGCCATGCCGGTTCAGTCATAACCCAGGTTAACAAAGACTGCACTAGATGTTGGAGTTCCTGGACATCTGATGAAAAATGTGCTTAGAGCAAGGCTATCCAACCTTTTCACTGATTGTACCACTTTTAGAATATGGCAATATTCAAGTACCACCAGTCGCCTAGCAAGGTGTCAAAAACCTGATGTCCAAAAACAAAAACAGAAAAAAAGTGATAAAGTACAGGTAGTCCTGAATCTCTGCCTGAAGACTGTGTGAGGTTGTCTGCCACCCCCAATCAGCTGGAACTACGTGCATTGAACCTGGGCTTTCTGCAGGACCCAGGCAGGCAATGCCTCGCACAGCTCCAGCTGAATCTCTGCCTGAAGACTACGTGAGGCTGCCTGCCATCTCCAATCAGCTGGAGCTGTGTGCGCTGAACCTGGGCTCTCCACAGAATCCAGGCAATGCGTCGCGCAGCTCCAGCTGAATCTCCACCCGAAGATTGTGTGAGGCTACTTGCCACCCCCAAGGCTGCTGCCAATCAGCTGGAGCTGCGCACTTTGATCCTGGGCTCTCAGTAGGATCCAGGCAACATGCAGTTCCAGCTGACTTTCCCTCAAGTCTGTGCGGCGTTGCTGCCACTTCACCACATCCACTTTTACACTTTTTTTTACACTTTTTTTTTACAGTGCTGTTCAATTCGTCATATGCATACCACCTTCTAGGTGCCAACGTACCACTAGAGGTACATGTACCACCAGTTGAAAAGCCCTGGCTTAGAGGACTCAGGATTATTGACTGAGCAACCAGGGCCAGCTGCAGAACTACTGGAAAGAAAGGTGTTTGCCTGTGGCAAATATACAGCAACTTAAAACAAGGAAATAATGATGTGTTATTACAGATCAAGTACAACAAGAAAAGGATATTTGAAATGAATGCATCAGTTCTGGAAAGAACAACATTCAGAATCAGGAATAACAGAACAGAGACTAGCAGATTAGCATCAATTTATAATATGAAATAAAATATTAACAGAAGCAGAATTAGAAGAATTGCAAAAGTCTATCCAGGGCAGAAAAATTGAACCTTGCCAGAAATAACCCAGACTATAGAGGCAAACAAGAGAGAGTTGGTATTAGAGGGCAGAGATATAGAATTATTTTCATTTGGAAACTAGTCACCTTCTACTATGCCTCAGAAAGAATAAAGACCTCTAAAGAAATGGAAGAATTGAAAAAAGAATAACCCAGCATCTAGAACAGCATTAAAACATCAGAATAAGGTTGCCTGCATTGAAACTTTTTCCCAAAAAACAGTTAAAAGATGCCAACACTGCAATATCAAATATAAGCACCAGCTCAATGTAAAAAACAACCAATTAATGTATAGCACAACTGCAGTTATAACTGAATACCTGGGATGCAAAATCAACAAAAAGGAAGATCAGACTGAAAAATAAGATCAGCAAGCTGAGATCAGATGAAAGCAAGCAAGAAAAGAAGCTGAAGAACAAGAAGAATACCTGATGAAGAAATATCATTTAGAAACAAAGATCAAGGAAGTACTGGAAATAATAAAGTAGCAAATAACACTGCCTTAGAAGATCAGCCAAGCTTGAATTGTAAATTATAGGCAAAATCTTCAATTTCAATCTAATCGGAAATGTTTCTACCAATTCAACAATGAGAGACTACAGTGAATCAATCAGTATCTGTCAAAGAAGAAACAGTGCAGTTCTGGAAGCAGATATGGGATAACCTAAAGAAATACAATAAGAATGCAGCTTGGTTAAAGGAGATAGATAAGTATAAAAAGAAGCTGAAATGAAAAAATTTGTAATAACAGCAGAAATGGGGGAGAAAAGGGCAAGGAAAATTCAGAATTGGTCAGCACCAGGTGATGGTGAAATTGCATGGATTTGGGGTGAAACATCTGGCTAGTCTATATCCACTTGTTGCCAAGCAGTTTAACAACTGGAGGTGAAATTGAAAAGTGGCTAATATCTAGCAAAACCTATCTGATAATAAAAGATCCACAAAAAGGGCAGTACTAGGCAACTACAGGTCAATTACCTGCTTACTAACAACTTTCGAATTACTAACTGATGCAGTTCAACAACATCTAAGTGAAAACTAAGGCTTGCGACAAAAGTAAAAAATAACCAAAAAAAGCTTTTTTCAACACGTAAAAATCAAGAAAAAAAGTTAAGGAAATGATTGGTCCATTAATGGGAGAAAGTAGCATTAAAGTGATAAGCAACAGGGAGAAAGCAGAACTACTTAACTTGTTTATTTGCATCCATCTTTACACAAAGGGAAAAAACAGTCCAACCTATCAAAAACGGTACCGTAAAAAACAGATTAGAAATACAAATTAAGATACGCAAGAAAATGGTAAATGAGCACCTGTCTACCCTAGATGAATTCAAATCACCAGGACCAGATGGATTACACCCCAAGGTTCTGAAGGAACTGGGAGATGTGGTCTCAGAACAACTGAATTATATCTTTCAAAGATCCTGGAGCAATGGGGAACTACCAGAGGACTGGAAAAGAACTATCTTCAAAAATGAAAAAGAAGATGGATCCAGGAAACTATAGACCTATCAGCCTGACCTCAATACCTGGGAAGTTCTTGGAAAAGATAATCAAGCAACTAATCAGCAAACATCTAGAGGAAAACACAGTCATTACCAAAAACCAACATGGATTTGTCAAAAACAGATCATGCCAGACAAAACTTATTGCATTCTTTGACCAAGTGACAAAATTAGTGGATCAGAGGAATGCTGTGGATATAATTTACTTGGACTTCAATAAGGCATTTGATAAAGTAGACCACTACTTGATGATATAAGAATGTGAGTTAGACAGCATCACCACCAGATGGCTGACCAGCTGTAGTCAACATGTGGTTCTCAATGGAACTGCATCTACATGGCAAGAAGTTTGTAGTGGGGCTCTCTTCTGGTCCCATTGCTCTTCAACATCTTCATCAATGATTTAGATGAGGGGATAGAGGGGAACTCATCAAATTTGCAGATGACACCAAACTGGCAGGAATAGCCAACACTCCAGAAGATAGGCTTAAGATACAGGAGGATCTTGATAGACTTGAACATTGAGCATTATCTAACAAAATGAAATTCAATAGTGGGGGAAAAGTAAGGTTCTACATTTAGGTAAGAAAAACCAAATGCACAGGTACAGTATAGGTGCTACCTTGTTCAGTAGTGGTAACTGTGAGAGGGATCTTGGAGTCCTAGTGGCCAGTCACTTAAATATGAGCCAGCAGTGTGCGGCAGCTGTTTAAAAAGCCAACACAGTGCTAGGCTGCATTAACAGAGGAATAGAATCAAGATCACGTGAAGTGTTAATACCAGTTTATAATGGCTTGAATAATACATCCAATTTTGGTCAACACGATGTAAAAAAGATGTTGAGACTCTAGAAAGAGTACAGAGAAGAGCAACAAAGAGGATTAGGGGACTGGAGGCTAAAGCATATAAGGCTGCTGGAATTGGGTATGTCTAGTTTAATGAAGAGAAGGGGGGACATGATAGCAGTCTTCCAATACCTCAGGGGCTGCCACAAAGAAGAGGGAGTAGTCAAGCTATTCTCCAAAGCGCCTGAAGGCAGGACAAGAAGCAACGGGTGGAAACTAAGCAAGGAGAGAAGCAACCTAGAACTAAGGAGAAACTTCCTGACAGTTAGAACAATTAACCAGTGGAACAACCTGCCTCCAGAAGTGGTTAATGCTCCAACACTGGAAGTTTTAAAGAAGAGACTGGACAGCCATTTGTCTGAAATGGTATAGGGTTTCCTGCCTGAGCAGGGGGTTGGACTGGATGTCCTCCAATGTTCCTTCCAACTTTTTATTTATTATTATTATTATTATTATTATTATTATTATTATTATTATTATTAGTAGTAGTAGTAGTAGTAGTAGTAGTATCTAATCATAAAACCCAAAATCAAAGTATCATTTTTTTCCCACCTCAAGCACAAAGTCCAGAAGCAATTTCCAAGTAGAAACAAAAGTACTTATATTCTTTTCTTTGATCAGAATAATCAATTTAGTCATCTATGCTAACTCCATCAACTTTTGCAGCCATTCATTCATCCATGGTGGCAATCTAAACGTCCTTTCATTTTTGTGTGTAAAGTAGTCTTGCTGCCATCAACATATATAAAATCAGAGTTCCACATTTTTTCCCAAGTCTTTTTCCATTAAGCCCAGAAGAAAAGTTTCTAATTTTATCTTTATATTCACTTTAAGAATTTTCTGTATTAAAATATCAATACCATTGACAAGATGGTTCTGAAAAACTGCAAGAGAAGAAAGACCAACCTAAATGTAATAAGGATTGATTACAGGAAAGCATTCAACTCCCTGCCACATGATTGGATAATCAAGTGCCTAGAAATAACAGGAGTCAGTAGAAACATCAGAAGATTTGTACAAAGATTGACAATACAATGGAAGACCCTGTTGCTGGTCAATGGTGATAGAATGGGAGAGGTTAACATCAAGAGAGGAATCTTCCAATGAGACTCAGTATCACTGCTATTGTTTGTCATTGCACCAATTCCTCTGTCAATACTACTAAATAACTCAAACCATTCAAATCATCCTTTACATGGAGGATTTGAAGCTATATGGAAAAACACCATCTGAAATAGGATTGCTGCTCAATATTATCCATATATGCAACCAAGATATTGCAACGGAATTTGGACTGGACAAATGTGCCATGTTTACTATGAAACGGGGGAAAATAGTGAAAACTGATGGAATTAGGATGCCCTATGGAAATAATATGAAGAGTCTGGATAACGATGATCACCATAAATACCTGGGCATCCTACAACCTGACAACATCAAGCTCAATGAAGTCAAGAAAAAGGTTAGAAATGAATGCATCAAGACAGTGAAGAAGTTCTTAAAATCCAAACTCATCGGAGGAAATACCTTCAAGGCAATCAACACCTTGGCAATTCCAGTCATTTAGATACATCACTGGAATAGTGAATTGGGCTCAAGCAAAACCAAAGGCCTTGGATAGGAAGACCAGAAAAATAATGATAATGAATCATGCTCTTCACCCACACAGTGACGTTGACAGGCTCTATCTACCAAGAAAAATGGGAGCAACAGCAACAGATAGTGATTGCCATCTCTGCAAAGAAACTGAAGAAACAGCAGACCACCTGGTTAGCTGCTGACCAAGATCAACCAAACTGACCACAGGAATGGCATGACACATTAGAAACAATAGTTCACTGGAAGATCTGCAAGAAATATCATTGGCCTGCAAGCAACAACTGTTAGGATCATAAAATAGAGAAAGTCATAGAAACTGAAGAAGCTAAATTGCTGTGGGATTTTTGAATTCAAATAGACAGGCACCTATATCTTTCAAGCATATCTCTGCTTGAGGCTGAATGAGTGGACTTTAGATTATGGAAGATCATTATTAGGCGAAGTCCTGGGGATTGCTGGATCTGTTTTAGTGGGAGTATCAATGCTGTTGAAGTCACTCTACCAGGGCTCTACTTCCTCTTCATTGTTATCAAAAAATGAGGTCAGCAAGACTATAACAGTGTCTATATATCTTGAAAACATTGTGAATCTCCAAACACCCTTTGTCTACACTCTTGTGGAAAGGGGAAAAGCTAATCGATTTGTTAGGTATAATGCACCATTAGATATGTGGGATGCTAATGTGATCGATAAGAAAGTCCAACTTCTCTGCTGTCTGTGTTTACTTTCTGTTTACTTCTTGGAAATCCTAGAATACTGTTAATTTTTTTATCCTAATAATCACTTATCATACTGATTATAGTACTGTAGTAACATATTATTAATTATTGGTCCAAGAGTTATCAGTGATAAACCTGTGAAGTGATATAACTCATGTAAGATTTATTGATATATCATAAAGATTGAGCAAGATTAGGTGATAATTACCTCCAAATATCCACTGGATTGGATGAGAAGTAGTTATATTAAGTAATGAACAATATTGATTTCAGTTGATCTGCTGATAAAGGTTATTGAATTTAATTTTGAAACAGTCCAGTAATGATAGAATATTGATGACATCTTTAAAATGACTGGTGATTGATCAATTAGACACTGATGATTTTAGAATCATTCTAAAAAGTATTACAGAGGAAAAAAGTCCCAGATGAGTCTTCAGATCACCATAAAAAGTCTTCTTTCCAGCCTGACCACTACCTATTTTAAATACAATGAAGGTTTCCACAGACAAAAACATGGCTACACCACGTATTCATCTGTGTCCCCCATTGTGGCCAATCTTTACATGCAAGAGGTAGAAACCAAAGCCCTAAACTCCTTCACAGGAATTCCACCCAATCACTGGTATAAGTATGTGGACGATACTTGGGTCAAGATCAAAACACAGGAATCGGAAGCATCGGAAGCAATCTGTCATCTATTGGTGGACAGATACATCAAATTCATACGTGAAGATGTTAAAAAAAATATTCTAGCCTTCCTGGAATGTGCAGTACACATTAAGGAAGATAGAAGCCTTAACATTGAAATTTACAGAAAACCCCCACACAGAGGTCAATATTTTGATTCTCACCACCCACTGGAGCACAAAACGGGAGTTATCAGAACCCTACACCACCAAGCTGAAGGCCTCCCTACCAGCAAAGATGGGAAAGAAAAAGAACTAAAACACCTCAGGAAAGCCCTCAGAACATATGGCTATCCCAAGTGGGCCTTCATCAAATCCCAAAAAAGACCCAGCAGGAGCTCCTTCATAACAGACAAAGAAGAGAACAGTAAATGAAGCAATGTTGTCATTCCATACATTGCAAGAATATCTGAAAAGCTCAGGAGGATCTTCAGCCAACACAACATAGGTACACATTTTAAATCCCAAAATACACTAAGGCAGAAGCTTGTCCACCCCAAGGATAAAACACCCAGACACAAACTGAGCAACGTGGTATATGCAGTGCAATGCAGTGAAATATGTGCAGATCTGTACATTGGGGAAATGAAACAACAACTTCATAAACGCATGGCACAACATAGGAGAACAAACCCATCAGGACAAGAGTCAACAGTCCATCTGCATTTAAAAGACAAAGGCCACTCTTTTGAAGACAGCAAAATCCATATTTTTGGACAAAGAGGATCACTGGTTTGAAAGAGGGGTCAAAGAGGCCATCTATGTCAAAATTGAACAGTCCTCTCTCAACAGAAGGGGAGGGATACGATATCATCTATCTCCAGTCTTCAACACTGTCCTTTCAGCAGCTCCAAGAAGGCTCCACACCCATTTGCACTACTCAGGTGACCCTGAGGACACAGATAAACCTCCAAGTGGCCTCAATGACTCTCTAAAAGAATACAAACGACCAGCTTCCCAGTTAGTGATAAATAATACATTATAATGTGCGTTTGGAGAATTTTCATATACATTGAGTCAATTTATTTGCTTATTAGTAAAATACATTTCAATGCAGACTAATTTTAATTCAAATTTAAATTTAAACCCTAATTAATTGCTTGATGGGCTCTCTTTTTCTTGTGCATTAATTTTTTTTCTAAATATATTATAATAATACTTCTTCCAACATTTAGGTTTTCATGTAATAATGGTATTGATGATCAAGTAAATTCTACATAAAAATGAGGAAGAAAAATCTAATGATAAACTTGGCTTTCTTAGTTGTACAGTCTGTGCTGGCATTGCAGTCTAGAATCTTTTTTTAAAAAAAGATTTCCTTTTCTAACATTTTCCCTTGACAACGCAAGACTAAAAAAAAAGGCAAAAAAAGCCTGCCTTATGTACAGCAGATGGCTTGGCAATTATAGCATACAGGTGCTTGCCATGCAGGTGTTTAATTTTGAAGGCACTAAGTTGAAGCAAGATATCTGCAGGACCTCGATAAAGTTATTTTAATTTATAAACACCTTATCATGGGGCTTGCATTATGATGTTCTGCAGATGTTCTGGAGTTTAATTTCCTTTTTTCTAGCATATGCAGTAAGAAAGGTTTAGGAAAACTGAAGCCTAAAACATCTGGAAAAATACCAGATAACTTTTTTTGCAGTAAATCATAGTAAATTAACCTGAGCCTGTCAATCAGCTGTAAGTACAAAAGAGTTGCTTGCCACATTTAGAGCTTGGTTAATCAATACTAAGAATGTAATTGGCAATGCTGCAAAAATATCATGCTGAGTTTGAGCAAATAGGAATTGTTGGCTTGGAGGACTTCCATTTAGCCACCTCTGAAGCAGTACTGTCTTCTCTGAATATCTAATGAAATGCTAGGGGTTCTATCAGTCAAAGCATATAAGGAACGGTTGCTGGAATTGGATATGTCTAGTTTAATGAAGAGAAGGACGAGGAGGGACATGATAACAGTATTCCAATATCTCAGGGGCTGTCACAAAGAAGAGGGAGTCAAGCTATTTTCCAAGGCACCTGAAGGCAGGACAAGAAGCAACGGATGGAAACTAATCAAGGAGAGAAGCAACCTAGAACTAAGGAGAAACTTCCTGACAGTGGAATAACCTGCTTTCAGAAGCGGTGAATGCTCCAACACTGGAAGTTTTTAAGAAGAGACTGGACAGCCAATTGTCCGAAATGGTATAGGGTTTCCTGCCTGAGCAGAGGGTTGGACTAGATGACCTCCAAGGTCCCTTCCAACATCATCATCATCATCATCATTATTATTACTATTATTATTATTATTATTATTATTATTATTATTATTATTATTATTATTATTATGTCAGTTCCAGTGTTAAATCTCCATTCCTTAAGAACAGGTTCCTTTATCAATAGAACAAAATATTTGTAGCTTTGGATTGAAGTGTTGGGATCCTTGGTTGTTTTCTTGCAGACATTTCATTGACCAACTAGATAACATCATCATTGTTAGAAGGGAATGAGAATTAGAAAGGAGGGGAAAAAATCAAGCTCAGGAGCACCAAGGGCCTGTATTGCAGAAGTCATTTTTCCTTCAGCAATAAGTACCGTATTTTCTGGCGTATAAGACGATTTTCTAAACCATGAAAATCTTCTCAAAAGTTGAAGGTCGTCTTATAGGCCCAGTCATCTTATATGCCGGAAAATACCCGCATGTGCATTGGAGGCCAGCCGGCCAGGCCGGGAGGGGAGAAGCGGCGCCTTCTGAGCGGGAGCTGGCGCTCTGGCCATGCCCCTCTTACGTGCGATGGGCTGCGCGGCATGGAAAGGGGCTCCCGCGACCCCACTGCTGAGATGGTGCTCAGGAGGCTGGAGGGGCAGGCAGGTCCCGGGGTGGCTGGGAGAGGGCAAGAGGTGCCCTCTCCCAGGTTGGCGGGTGTGAGAGTGCAGCCGGTGGCTCCGAGGTGCGCAGATCCTCCGTGCAGCCTCTTCTTATGTTAGCTATTTGTGGCTTCTCCCCTAGATCATTAACTTTCAGAGTAGAACAAAAAAAATTCCCTTTAAGATTAATTTGAAGTTTGCAATGGCCGCTCTTTTCTTACATCTGTGAACAAGTAATTATTATAATAAAAAGCTCTGTTTGACCTTTGCATCTCAGATCACTTTACTAGTACAAACATAATTGAAACCCAAAAGGGTTTTTGCTTTATAGAATGCTTTTGTCCATTTGCAGTTTAATTGGAGACCCAGTTAAATCTTTCTATCACTCTCATTCTAACAACATAGCTAACTCTGGTATGCTAAATGTGATTTGGTTTTTTTATTGTTTCAGCTATTCTGAATCTCAACCTTATTCCAGAAATCTATGTTTGCACTTTAAGATACTACATGAAGGGATATCTTGCTTTGTTACAATAAGAACTTACCAGCTTCTCTAGAAATAAATATCCAACAGCTTTGAAACTTTACTATGTATGCCTAAGTTACGGGTAGGCAACCTTGGCTCTTTTATGACTCGTGGACGTCAACACCCAGAATTCCTGAGCCAGCATAGCTCAGCTTGGAAACCTCTCCCTTTCCCCTCAGCATGGCTGGCTCAGGAATTGAAGTTGAGTTGAAGTCCATGAGTCAAGGTTGCCTACCCCTGGCCTAAGTCAATTGCATTTCACCATTGCTTATAATATAGATGCTTCTTTAATACATTTATTTGCATTGTATGAATAGAGTCTTTGGAAAGAGAAGGAGGGCAAAGTCCTTCCTTACCTGACTGGTACCAACTATTAAAACCAGTGTGCTGAATCTCTGTACTCCACTGAGAACAAGGAAGAAATATGGAATGTAGTTACAAGTTCCCCCCATTGGACAAAAGGAAAAGATTTTTAACAGATAAAGCAACAAGCTTAAGACTTATTCATGTTGACCTAATTCATCTTCCCCAATACAAGGTTGCTAGTAAACCTTTTGTAAAACAAAACACACAAATGCTAAGATCCTGATCCTGGAATTCTATGTTAAATATATTTTGGCTTTTTGACATCTTACTCAAACTCATTTTATTTAGCAGAATCTAAGCTTAGCTGCTTCATGTTCCCATTTCTCTTAGATTTCCTTAGACTGTGGTTACATAACAGTAAATGAAATTGTACTTCGCAAGAATTGTGCCTTTGGGATTGTTTATTTAAGATTTTATTAAGTATCCTGAATATTTATGGGTAGAAATGATGAAGTCAACATTTCTCTGTCCTGGACACAATCAGCCCCCAAAGAAACTATTGTGCAATCATTTATGCTATGGAGGTCTTAGTTATAAAACTAATTACTCTTTTCTAATAGCTCTCACTTGATCAGGACTTCACTGACCTTGATCAAATTTATTGTTCAAATAGAGTAATTATTTTATATTGAAAGAGATCATTTAACTCTAAATAGTCCATGAAACTGAAAACTTTATTTGCACACTTTGTTCAATTATATTCAGCTCTGCATGTATTTCTTATTTCTGATATTTGCTTAGATTTCTAGATCTAAGACGGGTAGGCAACCTCGGCTCTTTTATGATTCATGGACTTCAACTCCCAGCATAGCTGACTCAGGAATTCTGGGAGTTGAAGTCCATGAGTCATAAAAGAGCCGAGGTTGCCTACCCCTGATCTAAGACAATTATATCAACTCTAAATTCCTGCTATTTACAATCTGTCTTGGATTGGGATCATATTCATCTTGAGAAGTGAGTGGCGTATTTTGTTCCACTTTTGCCTTGTTAAAGGTTCATGGGACAAATTCATCATCAGAACTGCATTATGATGCAATTATTTCAAAATTAAAGTTTGGATATCTTCCACCATCTTCTTTTCTCATGCTGGAGCAAGTTGTAGGGGGTTGTATCAAATCATCTCCAAATATATCTCCTTCATATGCTTGAATGATTTAGGTTATATTATTAAAGAGCAATTTTTTTCATTATATACACTCATTATTATATGTAAACTTCTTTTTTGAACCTACAAGATTGAGTTAGTCATTCTCATGGGTTGATTTAGACATTTCTTCTTAATTTCTACATGGCATAGTGACTATTCCTCCTAGTCCACCTACCTGATTTTTAAGAGTAAGGCATGTGTTATTGAAACTACCAAAAACATAATATATCCAAGAATGTAGTATAGTGCTTTTTTTGTTAAAAAAAAAAAGGTGACGGAACTCACACACGTCATACAACCCGCCTTGCCTACCCTACAAGATCCATCCAAAAAAGATGCCGGAACTCCGTTCTGGGCGTTCTATGACAAAAAACAAACAAACAAACCCTGGTAATAGATATGTTCTACCTCTTTGCAAAGCTTTACAGCTACTTACTGCTTATATCAGTACTATAAATATAGCATTAGAAACAAAGCTCAAAATGTATTTCAAAGAGTTTCATAATAAATCCCTTGATAAATGTTTTATCTGTATTTATGAATATGCTGTGCAGCCTCATTGAATTCAATGGAACATAAATTGATTTCAAGGGAATTGTGTCCCAGGGAAAAGTTTTTCTAATCTGGTGCCCTACGATTATGTTTGTGCCATAATTCCATAATAAACCTTATTTCAATTTTTATGCAATCTTGTCACACCCTGTTTTTGGAAGTAGCAACTTTAGAAAATTACGTTATAAAAAACGTAAAAATTCTCTCTCTCTCCCTCTCCCTCCCTCCCTCCCTCCCTCTCTCTCTCTCTCTCTCTCTCTCTCTCTGTGTGTGTCATGGTTCCGATAGATGAAACCCTTCAAAAAAACTTTGACATCCAATGTTAGCAGCGTTGACAGTGTATAAGTTTGTATGTGTTTGTCTATGTTTGTGTGTGCATGTGTGAAAGAAAGAGAGACAGACAAGACAGAAAGAGGAAGACAGAGATTTTTTTTCTCTCTAAATAATGCATTTTTTAAAATGAAGAATATCCTCTAAAGATGCATCCAGAAATACCTGTTTGGATAATAGGAAATAACACCTGTAATATATTATATATTTTCTAATAACATTTTTGTAAGCTTTACCTTGGCAGTAAGTACTTCATACTTTGAAAAATGGTCCAGGTTAAAATGTTTACACAACTTAAACAAATCCCTGCATCCCACAATACAGCAAACAAATGTCTAGTGTTTCATTATTGACTGATGTTATTGCCTAGCAACAGTTGTTTGGAGGAAGACATAATGTCTAATGTGTTGAAACAGGTATTACTTTAAAATGTGTAATTATTTTTATAGCAAGGGGTATTCTGACTGCCTGGCACTGGGATCAAATGCAGATAACTGAGCTTCAATAACTGTTTTCTCGTAGATCCCAAGTCTCCAAGCCTTGACCTCATTAAAAGCACTGGGTTAAACTAATATGACAGTCACACAACTTGAGAGAATTTCAGGGAATGCATCAAAGAAGTGTGAAACGTGGCTTATCAATACATTTTTCTGATAAGCAAAATATTTTGCTTTATATCTCTGACATTAGCTGCTGCTGACTTCTATTTCTGTTATTGTACTGCATATGCCTGTCACTTCACATGTATTTGAATTCCACTCACAAACCAATTACTTTTGTGGCTAAGAGCTGCCACTTGAGGGTGCCCATAAATCACTTTTCCCTAACCAAAGTTTCTTGAGCATTAGACTACAAATCCCAGAATACAAGCCAGCCTGACCAGTCATTTTGACTGAAAATCCAGAGGGATGAAGTCTCAACAGACCTGGACATTTAAGAAAATAAATAATATTTTTCTAGTCTTGTGATTACTCATAATAATTGGATGAAGGGGAAGCTTTCTTCAGATCAAACATGACTCCTAGACCCCCATATAGGGATCATGGAGCAACGCCACATAAATAGTTACTTATGACCTCTTCCCAGTCATTTTTTTCAATGCCCTAATCTGGTTTATAGGAATATCCAAGTGGCCCCTGTCTTTTGGTCGACCTCACCTTAGTCTTTTAGATCAAGAAGTCAACTAGGTAATTCTAGCTCAACAACGGTTTGGTAAATTATTGTAACACAATAATATTTGTAGTAAAATATAAAGAAAAGCTATATTGACAGCTCCATATATTAAATAAAGATAGAGACATAGATAATTTATTCCGGGACTTAGCCATGGTATCTCCAAAGGGTAGAATATAATAAAATGATAGATTAAAACTGATATGTCTTAATGAAATGTTCAAGTTTAATTTAAGTACCTTGCTACCTAATAGTGTCTGTGAAGGGTCTGATAGAGCTAATTATAATTTTGGCATAGGAAACTTGAGCTTTCAGATGTCTTGCATGCCTATTTAAGACTACATTCTCAGGTGCATCTTAGGAATTCATATTGGCACTGAAAACGGTAGGCTTATTTCGGTTGGACTCAGGGCTTCTGCAAAAAATACTTCCTTTTTTATTCTCAACAGGGAATTATCCACATTCTCAATCTTTATGCTTTAGGAATATGTATGAATTTCTCATACTTATAACTGAGATCAGTGTGTCCTGAGAAATAACAGAGAGAAATTTTATGTGGCATAAAATTAAAATTGTATTTAATCAAAGAATAGACCTCTCCAGCAAGGACATCATGGACAGGTATATGTGTCACTTACCAGTTCACCTGACACTTGCTGAGTTCTATAAAGATTTTCAGGTCATCTTGTTTGCTTATCTGAATGACTAGGAGAAGGCTTTGCTTGATCCATGGTAGCTGCAGAAGGTTATTACCATTTCTTCCTACTGCATTGTAAGAGCTGGATGTGAGCAGATTCGGTGTTCTGGGAAGCCTAACTTAGAAGAGGTGCCTGTCTGTGGAAGATCAGTGAAATGCTCTCACCTTGCAAATTATATTCATGAAAGAGAAAAACAATTCTGCATCAAATTCTTCTCACCAAAGGCTGGCTGGCAGACTAAAAACCTGGGGTGGTAGAAGATATATCTGTTCAAAGAGTCTTCACAGATTTATCTTACTGCAATTCCTCACGGATTGTATTTTTTCAAGTACTAGAAAGTATAAAACTGATCAATTTTAAAGAAAAATTGATGATGTAGTGGCATAAAAGAAATCTGATTTTATACATTTAGATAATTACACATAGATTAGCACATAGACAACCAATTCAATTATTGTCTATTAGACTGAAGATAATTTAGGGGGTGCAGAATTTGAATTTTCGAGCTTATAAAGATAGTGATGATGATGATGATGATGATGATGATGATGTATATCTCATTTTTTGTCTGAAAACATGGAATAGCCTATGGGGGAACCCTCCTAATTGTATCTATATAAAGTAGATTAAGGTGAGGGAAAGCATTAAGTCCCAAATCACCCAATGAGCTCTTTATTTTACTAAATCATAATCTAACTTCAATATTAATATTAATAATAATAGTAATAATAATAATAGTTAAGTTGGAAGGGACCTTGGAGTCAAGTCCAACCCCCTGCTCAGGCAGGTAACCCTCTACTGTTTAGGACAAATGGCTGTCTAGTCTCTTCTTAAAAACTTCCAGTGTTGGAGCATTCACCGCTTCTGGAGGCAGGTTGTTCCACTGGTTAATTGTTCTAACTGTCAGGAAGTTTCTCCTTAATTCTAGGTTGCTTCTCTCTTTGGTTAGTTTCCACCCATTGCTTCTTGTCCTGCCTTGAGGCACTTTGGAAAATAGCTTGACTCCCTCTTCTTTGTGGCAGCCCGAGATAGTGGAACACTGCTATCATGTCCCCCCTCATCCTTCTCTTCGACATACCCAATTCCAGCAACCATTCCTTATATGTTTTAGCCTCCAATCCCCTAATCATCTTTGTTGCTCTTTTCTGTACTCTTTCTAGAGTTTCAACATCTTTTTTACATCATGGTGACCAAAACTGGATGCAGTATTCCAAGTGTGGCCTTACCAAGGCATTGTAAAGTGGTATTAATACTTAACATGATCTTGATTCTATCTCTTTCTTAATGCAGCCCAGTACTGTGTTGGCCTTTTTGGCAACTGCAGCACACTGTTGGTTATATTTAAGTGATTGTCCATTAGGACTCCGAGATCCCTCTCACAGTTACTACTATTGAGCAAGGTACCCCCTATACTATACCTGTACATTTGGTTTTTCTTGCCTAAATGTAGAACCTTATTTTTTTCACCATTGAATTTCATTTTGTTAGATAGCGCCCAGTGTTCAAGTCTGTCCAGATCCTTCTGTATCTTAAGCCTATCTTCTGGAGTGTTGGCTATTCCTGCCAGCTTGGTGTCGTCTGCAAATTTGATGAGTTCCCCATCTATCCCCTCGTCCAGATCGTTGATGAAGATGTTGAAGAGCACTGGGCCCAGAACAGAGCCCTGGGGCACCCCACTACACACTTCCCTCCATGTAGATGTGATTCTATGTTGCCTTTCTCAAATATTGCTGCTATGTTATGAAAAGTATTTATTCTTATTCCTGTTCTTGATACTGTATGCTGAAAATTTGCCCTAAGGCAGTAGGTGTTCTGTACCAGAATGGTGATTCATAGGAGCAACCAGAAAGATTTGCTACATCAGAACTGCAAATATAGAGTACAGAATAACAGATTTGGAAGGAACCTTGGTGGTCTTCTAGTCCAATCCTCTCCTTGAGCAAGATAAGCGATTGTTCAATCTCTTCTTAAAAACCTCTACTGATGGAGCATTCACAACTTTTAGAGGGAAGCCGTTCCACTGATCAATTGTTTTCACTGACAGGAATTTTCTCCTTAACTCTAGATTGGATCTCTCTTTGATAAGTTTATATATATTACTTTTCGTCCTGTTCTCAGGTGCTTTGGAGAATAGGTTGACCCCCCCCCCTCTCTGAGAATGTCTCCCCCACAATTTCAATCAATCAGAAGCATAATAGCTAACCAGGTTGTTTTCATACATGGTTAAGAAAATCTCATGAAGTAATTTACCCTTTCCTGGTGGTAAAAATACAATAGCTATTAGTGCTTTTTCTCCATTACTACAACTTTGAATTGGGCCCAGACCTCTACTTTTTGTTTAGCTATTTTTATTCAATAAGCATACATGTTTTCAATGTAACATTTAACTCAGGAGTAAATAATGTGTAATCTCTGTTTTGATGAGCAGGACTCGCTAATATTTTCAATTTTTATCTTTGTATTATGCAATTTCAAAATATGATACTGTGGATACTGAATACAAACTGTTTCCATATGTTGATGATATGTTGGCTATTTTGGATAATTACTTATACTTACCAAAACTTATTAAAGTAGTGCCGTAACATAGTTTATATTCTGACTACATTACTAATTGGAATAAAAATCTAATCTGCTTCTATGAAGTCAGAAATATCTATGGATTATTGTAAGAAACTGAGCTTTAGAAGAGGGGGTCAACTTATTTTCCAAAGCAGCAGAAGGCAAGACAAGAAACAAAGGATGGAAACTAAACAAGGAGAGAAGCAACCTGGAATTAAGGAGAAACTTCTTAACAGTAATGACAATTATTCAAGGGAACAGCTTGCCTTCAGAAGTTGTAGGGGCTTCTTCACTGGAGGTTTTTAAGAAGAGGCTGACAGCCATTTGTTTGAAATGGTATAGGGCAGTGGTGGCGAACCTATGGCATGCGTGCCAGAGGCAGCACTCAAAGCCCTCTCTGTGGGCATGTGTGCCATGCCCCGGACATGGCAATCGTCCCTCTTCAACTAGGCGCCTACTAACTCACTGAGGTCCCACCTGGTTGGATGCATCACAGCACGGCTGGTTTCTCTCCCCTCCGTCCCATCCCTCCTGGCCTTGCACGCTCTCCTTTTCCCGGGCACAACCCACTGCATTGCCTCCTCAGCTGTCGGCTATCCATCCAGCTCAGAGCCGCTTCTCTGAACTGCTGGTGGTGGGCTGCAGAGCCCCAGAGTGCACCAGTCGAGGGGCCTGCAGGCTGTGGCTGCTGATGGACACTGTCGGCCCCCATGCGTTCGCTGGCCTCTGTGTGCAGGGGCCGATGGTGTTAGGCAGCAGCTGCCCTGGCCAGAGACCCCCTCCAGATCTCCCCCAACCCTGCCCAGCCCCCACAGGCATCCCTCCCCATGAGCAACATCGAGGTGACCGTGCCCACCTTGGCCACACCCACCCAGTCTGCCATGACCACCACAGCCATGCCCACCTGGCACGCGGCGATAAATAAGTGGGTTTTGGGTTGCAGTTTGGGCACTCGCTCTCTAAAAGGTTCGCCATCACTGGTGTAGGGTTTTCTGCTTTAGCCGGGGGTTGAACTAGAAGACCTCCAAGGTCCCTTCCAGCTCTATTCTGATTCTAATATAGCCTTCCATGTCAGGAAAACGTGGCTTGAATATACAGGAAGAAGAGGAATTCTGAAGGGATTGTCCCATTCAAGGGGCATGTATCAGGTCTTTGCCAAGTTGCAATGTTATTGCACATGCAAAAATGTGGCATATTATTTTGAAGCCCAGAAAATTGGGAGCCATCTGGCAAGTGAATTCCAAATAAGTATTTAGCACCTGTTTCTTTCCATTGCTATTTCACTATATACTTCCACCTAAGAGTTGTGTGGTTTATCTATATTGTAAACTAAAGCTTGTAATTCACCTGATGAAATTTTATTTTTTTAAATAGATTTACTATTTATGCTATTGCCTTGAGGAGTTTGAGGAGATAGGCCATTTTAAAAAGATCTTATCCAAGATTAGATAGAAAAAGGAACATCAGAATGTGTTCACAATAAAAGGTAATGTGGCAGTAGACGCAATTCAAGTAATGTGTAGAGAAAGTGGGGAAAAGATGTAAAGAAATCTTGTATGAGATCAGCTTGTATGAGAAAGCTACTGGGTTGGCTTTCTATGATACTTTTCTTCATCTGATAACAAGAGTAACCAGACTGGATAGGTCAACTTTTAAATAAAATCCCAGGAAGCTGAATACATAAATTCACCCATACATGTAGGTACCAAGGCAAAAGGGCAGAACAAATTCATTCTAGACTGAGCAGAGGAATTGGAGAAGAATGCATGTATGCTTTGAAACAGCAAACCTTGTAAACAGAAATTCCACATGCTTAAAGAGAAGAGGAGAGGAAGAAGAGGGAAGTAGGGAAGAGAAGAAAGGGAGAAAGAAGGTAGAGAAGAATGAATGTGGATACAGTGAAAGGGGAAATGGGCGAGCAACACCAAAAGTCATGTGTATGTATTTATTTCATTTTATTAAAAGTATCTTATATATGAATGTAAAAAGAATGTATGTTAACATCTGATAAATATCATGGTATATGTATGGGGGAGAGTTTGGAAAAATAAAAAATTATTTAAAAAAAAATTCCACATGCTTCTAGTAATTTTACATTTCAGGAAAATGATGGATGTCAAGAACACATCATTTTCCTATTTTGAATGAACATTGGTTTATTCACAATAAAATTTCTATGGTATGCTTATATCAAAAAATAGATTTCAAAATGAGAAGTAAATAACTAACTGGGAGACTGTGAGTTCTAATCCCACCTTAGACACTAAATCAGTGGGGTGACCTTGGGCCAGTCTCCCTCCCTCAGCCCTAAAAGAAGACAATAGCAAACTATTTCCAAAATCTTGTCAAGAAAATTGCAGGGACTTGTTCAAGCAGTCACCAGGAGTTGATACTTATTGAAAGATCTATGTGTGCTTACAAACACACAGCTCTTGTAAATTCTCAAAACCTATTTAGAAGATCATGAACACAACTCCAAAATATTTCCAGTACTGTGCTCTTGAAGAAGAGTAAATATTGATGTTGTATAGCAGGAGTGTCAAACTGCCAGCCTGCGGGCCGGTTGCATCATGCAGAGGCCGCGCCCACCCCAGCTCTGGCAATGCAAAAAAAGTAATGACACGTCGCGACACATCACATGACGTGGCGAGTTTGACACCCGTGTTGTACAGCAATGGGATAGCAATGCGATAATGTTCTTCTAAAGGCGGCATTAGATGGAATTCTCCCAGTTTCTTATAGATAGCAGGACAGGACAGGAGAAGACAGGTTCACTTAATTATTGTTTAGGAATCAGCTAGTTAATTCATCATACTGATTTGATAGTTTGGGGGAACAGGGAGTTGTTAGCTTTTTCCTTGTAAGGATAACAAACAAACAGAGATATCTAGAAGGAGATCTACAACTCTTTCAAACAACTGAACATTCAGCATAGAACTGAATTGAACAACTGAACATTCAGTTAGGCAATTTAAGATAACTTTAAACTAATTTCAGTTTTTAAGTTGCATTGCTGTGCATTTAAATATCTCACTCTTTCTGGGAAATTCAGAATCACTTACATAAAGTTTCTGCACAATCTCTCAGCCAGGGAATAGCCAAGTCTGGCATTTTGTTTGTAAGGAAGTAGTTTGATTATATGGCTTCAGATTATTTATTTGGGCTATCATTCTCTGGTTTGGTGTTCTGCATATATATTGAACCATCGTCTCATTTGGTCATGCTAGCAGAGGGATTCTGGGAATGAAAACTGAACATATCAGAAAGACATCCACCTAGGAAAACTTCTGTAGACTCTTGAATTAATTGGCACTTTGCTCAACAGGGTTCCTTGAAGTAACTTTAGAAAACTGAAGTGTGGATTGGTATTCAGGTGTTACAGAGAATTCTTGCTTCACAGTTTATTCTGCACCTTGTTAATATCAAGCTATTCATATTTTAGCCTTTGAGATTATCTATAAATTAATAATGTGCAACATTTTCTCCTAAAGGCATACATCTTTTAAAAACAGATTTTTAGAAATATTTATAGATGGAGTGAAATGCAGAATTATATATAATTTCCAAGAAATGTTTGGGTGATTTGTTTTCATTGCCATTGAGAATTTTTTTTTAAATTTAAGTTGCTATTTTTAATTCCCTTCCAGGGGTAAAAAGGCAGATGTCTAAAGAGGATGAAATTTATTTCTTTAGGAAAATATGTTAAGACTTATTTTCATACAGTTCTTATGATTTATAAACGCACACTAACACATACTTTGGGGTGCATATATACAAGTGATTACAAACAGCTTTTGAACAAACCTGATCACTGACAAATCAGAAGAAATATTCCATCAATTCAATTATGTATCTCTTAATCTGAATTCAACCAATTGAATTTACATCTGCTCAATAGAAGCCCTAGAAAAATAGGGTAGTGGCTTCTGAAAGGAAGATGTCCATTTATAGCCTTTTCCTCATCTACATGTTTTGTTTTGTTTTTGGGGTTTTTTTGTAGGCTAAGTGCCCATTCAGTTGTATCTAGCATTTGAAAAAAACTTTTTTACACCGACGTTCTTACACCCGGGGATCTGTGTTTGTGCATGTATCCAAAACAAACAAATAAATATAGTAGTATATTTTCTATATACACATCTTTCCTTCCTTTAGTTTCTCTCTCCCCCAACATCGCTGTTAATTCACTAATTCTCGAATCCACCATGCCATTGTTTTTTGGGTAATTATACCCACCTCATATGCTGGCTTTTTAATACACTAATTGCATGATTAGTTTTATGATTTCTTCTGATTACCAATTAAGTTACCTTTTTCTGTATTTCATACATACCATTAGATTTTATAGCACTCCCTTTTTTAATTTCTCACCTAGCAGGGGTTCTCACACATTTGAAGATTGCATTATCCACTCAATAAACAGAGAGAGTTTAATTTTCTGTGTAACGTATTGGTGTGGACTTGGAAGGATGATGTTTCCAATATTATGCTATCAAGAGTGACATTTAATTTCACAGAGGAAAAAAATCTTGTTTTTCACTGTCATAACAGCATTCACAGAATATGATTTTAAAGAGTGTGGAGACTAAATCAAGTGATTTCCTGTCGGTTAGCTTAGTTTAACTTGCCACACATCTTCCCGAACATTCTTGGGTTTTCAGGCACCAAGTTTGTTATCTTAGCCCAGTCATTTTTTTTATAATGTTCTGGGTTTTCTAATGCTTGTATAAGCTCCCCTCACTCCTGACTTATTGCTTAGATCAGTGGTTCTCAACCTGTGGGTCGGGACCCCATTTGCGGTCGAACGACCATTTCACGAGGGTCGCCAAACAAGGCAGTCCGCCATTTTCCCCCCTTTTCTTTGGCCACGCCCCTGGCACCCGGTGATGTATAAGTGGTTGGGGGTCACCACAACATGGGGAACTGTATTATGGGGTCACGGCATTAGATCAATACCTCAATATATCTAAGGAAGTTTCAGCAAATATGTGGCCATCATTTATCAGTTACCCCAAGGTAGTAATACTGAAGCTTAAATGTATTTAATATCTTGCCAAAATTCACCACAAAACTCAGAATACAAAAATATAATAGAAAATGTCATAAACGTTTTAAAGTTTTAGCAACTAAAGTTATACAAGCATTTCCCCTGTCACATTCTGAGAACTCCTTTCTCATCTTCAGTCAGTCTGGACCCATACTTCATTCAAACAACAAAGATCTAGATGTATAGACTCACCATAAGTCTGTGCTTCTCTGATTCTAATGAAGAGAAACCAGTGAAGAGCAAGACTATTCCCACAAAGAAAATCTCTTCCATGAAAAGACCAGATGACAATTTATAAGTCACAATACAATAAGGAATGTTTCCTTCATTTCTCTTAACAAATGACTGAAAGCAGAGTCTTAAGGCTTGTCAGAATAGCTAAACTTAACCAAGAGGATTTTCCCATGTAATATGACCACCACATATGAAAGGTGTACGTTTCTTCTGTTTGAATAACATCAACAGATTCTGATGATGAATATGCCATATAATAATGGTTTTAGTCAAAGATTGAAAAAAAGTAATGTTAAAATGTACATCACTCCAAATGTTATAAATTTGAATACTTGACAAGGTCTAGTCTTTCTCCAGCATGACGAATGGAGAATCCACGGATGGGTTGATCTTGCCTTTCTGCCCTAGAGACTAAGTCAATCAACCTTTGCCACGCCTCTCTTCCTCAGGCTAGGAATCCCCAGTCACGACTTAGTCTTAGCCCAAAAGAGACATGGTGAAGATTGGCTCTTGGTCTTTAGCGGAAAGGCTAAATGGTGATCCATCAGGTTGTACCTTTCCCTTCCATTTCCCTTCTCTGCACTGTTATAAATTTGAATACTTGACAAAGAATACTATTCTTTCCATCTTCATGAAGTCATTCATTCCAAATCCAGAATTGGCACTGTTTTCTTTGGAAATGTTTTATTTCCTTATATAATTTTGTATCTTACACTAGATCCTTCTTTAAAGAATAGATATTTTTAGTAAAAGGAATAAAAACGACACTGAGAAAGATTGCAGTTTTAAGACTACATCTCTTAATTTATTTTTACTTTCCTAAAAAGTGATATTTAAAATATATATCACTCCAAATATTGTAAATTTGAATCCTTGACAAGGTCTAGTCTTTCCATATTCATGAAGGCATTCATTTGCAAATCCAGAATTGGCACTGTTTTCTTTGGAAATGTTTTATTTCCTCATATAATTTTCCATCTTACACTAAATCATTCTTAAAAGAATAGATATTTTTAGTAAAAGGAATAAAAGTGACACTGAGAAAGACCGCAGCTCTAAGCACTACATCTCTTTATTTTTACTTTCCTAACTGTTAGACTGTGTGCTCATTCATAGGAAGCAATCCTGCCAAAGTGGCAGGTGGTGTGTCCTGAACAGCAAGTTAGTTGGATTGCATCAAAATTCAGGAAATATTAGTTTCCAGTGCTAAAGGAGAAGAACGGACATATTTCACAGACATAGATATGTTGAAATCTGTTTTAACTGTGAAAAACTATACATGTATTCACAAAGCATTCAATTCATTTTGATGGGGCAGCTTAAATAC
Source organism: Crotalus tigris (assembly GCF_016545835.1). Classification (NCBI taxonomy): domain Eukaryota; kingdom Metazoa; phylum Chordata; class Lepidosauria; order Squamata; family Viperidae; genus Crotalus; species Crotalus tigris. The sequence goes on along the minus strand of NW_024096751.1, from coordinate 1,771,304 downwards.
ACAATGCTACATTTGTGGGCTACCCAAAATATTCCTTAGGCAAATGCATATATGCTCAAAGAACAAAAGAATGTGAATTGTGCACAGATCAGTGTACAGTCTGCTGTACAAGAAGAGAAAAGAAACAGTTTTATACTTATATGCCTAAAATTTCTACAAAAAATTGAATGGATTGCCTTTAAAATATCTAGTATGTATTATCTACCAATTTATATACTCGTTTCATCAATTCATCCACATGTGTTCATACATACCCATTATTATCTTTTGTGGAAAACAACATTATGCAAAAAAAGAATGTTAAATGTCCCAGAAATTCAGGCGTGACATAAGGTATTCACTCCTCTCTTTCTGAGGATATTGAATACATATATTTTCACTTCCTGCAATTCTATTTTCACTCCAATTTCTTTCACAACTTTTTTTTTCTGTATATCTTTTCTTAAATCCATTCTTGACACTACCAAGTAATGATCAACCTCCCATTCAGAATGTCATCAGTTCATAAAGTGATTAATGAGTGTGAGTTAGTATACTGCAAGTACTTCTGAGTGGATGGACTGGATAACAGTATACTGGCTTGCAAAATGGACTGTAAATTAAAGATCTTAACTTACTTAGAACATCATAAGCATGCTTGGAGCAAAACTGGGCTTGGTTGCACTGTGGCTTGTTCAACAAAATACAGGTAGTCCTTGACTTATGACCACAATTCAGCCCAACATTTCTGTTGCTAATTGAAACTGTTGAGTGAATTTTGCTCCATTTTACAACCTTTCTTGTCACAGTTGTTAAGTGAATCATTGCAGTTGTTAAGTTAATAACATGGTTGTTGAGTGAATCTGGCTTCCGCATTGACTTTGCTTGTCAGAAGATCACAAAAGGTGATCACATAACTATGGAACACTACAACCATCATAAATATGAGTCAGTCACCCAGTGTTTGAATTTTGATCACGTGACCATGGGGATGCTACAATGGTGACAAGTGTGAAAAATTCTCATGTCACTTTTTTCAATGCTGTTGAAACTTTGAATGTCACTAAATGAATTTGTAAGTCGAGAACTACCTGTATGTCAAAACTAACTAGTACTGACCTTATCATTAACAGGAAATAATGTATGTATCATAAGTATAACTGAGGCTAATCTAATCTATATCTTCAGGTAGGATGGGATGGGATGGGATGGGATGGGATGGGATGAGATGAAGGAAGGGAGGGAGGGAGGGAGGGAGGGAGGGAGGGAGGGAGGGAGGAAGGAAGGAAGGAAGGAAGGAAATTAAGAAAAAGGGGAAAACTTAACAAATTGCAGTGACAATAGTCTGAATTTGTGGAGCAGAACTAATAAATATAGGAAATGTAGGAAAGTGAGGGCATGATTTGAATTATGAAATAAAGCTTGTGCCAGAATGTATATCAGAAACTAGAAATTAATGCCATCTACATTATTGTTGGGTATGAAGGAAAGTGGGAATGAACAGCTTGGTAGTAGTTGTATGTTATGCTGCAATGAATGATGACAATGGAAGAACCAAGAGTGAATTTAGGTTAAAAAAATGAGCAATGTTCTCAGCAAATGCAATGGGGATGGAGATTATTCAGCTAGATTACACAGATCAATGAGTGGAACAAGTGAAAGAGTAAAGAAAAATGATTGGATCATTTGGAGATCAGGAAACTGATGCTGATTAGATTTCTATCCCATCTATATTTTGTACAAATCAAGGTGGTGCACATTATGCTCCTATTTTCCCCACGACAACAACAATCCTCTCAGTTGGGACAGGTTGACAGAGAAGAAAGAGTGAGTAGAAACTGGCCCAAAGACAACCAGCTTAGAAAAAGTATTGTTTGTTTCAGATAGGGGGTTTAAACATAATTCTGTTCGTATACAGCTGACAAAGGGATGAATTCATCTATCAAATAATAACCTTGAGCATAAAGAAAACTAATGTAGATTCTTGGCAACACAAACCATTTGTGCAATATCTTAATTGTGGTTTTGGAAAGACTCATTCTCAACTTTCAGCTCATGAATTTAACAAAGAAATCTATAACAGTAACATGTGATTTCAGACGTTAGTATTGCTTATAGCCATTACACGTTTCAGAACTCTGGGATGTGAAGAATCTTGAGATTCTAAATAATTTAGATTGATTTGTATTAAGAAGCAAATCATTTTAAAAGAAGATTCCTACAGAGATTGCTGCCTAATATATAGCTCTCTATACAGGTGTGCCATTCGTTCTACCACCACCCCATGGACAGCGATTCAGAATGGAGAAATGTAAAAAAAAATGATAGTGTTCCTATAACATGGAAGGATATTGCTAGCTTTGCAAAAGATGTAACTTTTTCATAAATTGTAAGGGGAAATGAAATAACCCTTACTTTTGCACACCAGTCTCCCCTTTGAAAAAAAAAACATTCATTTTTAAAATTCTCTTTCATTCATTGTCCTGCTAACTATTGAATAATACATGAGCTGGAAGTAAAGATTCTTAGGCCAGAAAATACAAAGGTTTTCAATATTAGTTTTCACTGGCCTGACAAGGTCAACAATATAATCATAATTTCTAAAATTTGCAGGTTTAATGTTTGTATTAGCTAGAAATTTTGTGCATTGCATGAGTTAAATCTGTACCCTATAACAACACACTTTTATCTGGAGTACCTTAAATGGGTTATTTGTACCTTATGGCATTCTTTTTGTTGTTATTAAAATGTAGGATATGAAATCTTCTTTATTTGCAGCTGAAATGAAGATTGTGTATTTGTGCAATTTTGCGCGGCTTTCTCTTTGCTTACATCTACCTGAATATTCTTCTTATAGAAATGTTCATTTTTTGAAAGTATAATTTACTTTAGTTTCTACTTTTTTGCTTTTAGCTATTCATGGAAGGTTTTGCTTTATGTGAATAATAAAGAATACACAACCTAATTGAACAGCTAGTTTTGAGAAACTGAAGCAGTGTATATTCTGTCAGTTTCTATGCCTTAGCCAAACTTGCTTGGCTAATGTTTCTGATTTGTAAGATATTTGAAAGACATGCAACACTTTTACACATGCACTCACACTCACACAGACATACTTCATCATAATTGATTACTTTTCTTTTGAGCCTTTCTTGGCTCGATGGCAAACCTATGCTACACTTAATGTGTGATTCATTGTCACAAGGAAAATACTCCACTTCTTTATTTAAATTCAGCATCTGCTCCTTCAAAGCATCCTCATTACCATTAGCACTCCAAAAGTGCTACATGGCAAGAATCTTACACAGAGCATGAGCAATGTTTTTCTCCCTTTATTCCAAAAAAATCCATTTACTCTATTCAAAACTTAATGCCTTGATTTTAGAGATTATTGAAGCCTGAGTAGCATTGATTTCCATGGGTCCCTTAATAATAGATACAGAATTGCAATCCATATAAGTGTATATTGCATAACATCCAGATATATAACATGCAAAACAAATCAAGGACTAACACGGATAAACAGCCACATGTACTACAGTCAGTGTAATTACTGCTTTAAGCTCTGTCTTCATAATTGTTTGGTTTTAGTTTAGTTTTAGTTTAGGTTAGTTTGGTTACAACTGTCAGTTTGGTAATGCTTGAATCAGGGAATTATTTGAGTCAACAAGAGACTAGCAGATTTGATAGCAGATTGACTAGTTCTTGTTACTAGGATATCTATAATGGGTAGATATTTCTACTATTATTTCCTAGGGAATCACATGCAGTTTGGTAGTCATGGGAATTATTCTATACTATATTATTTATCTCTTGTTGTTTATGTAAATTGCCAATCAGTAATTCTTTGACAATTATTTCAGTTTACTAGAGGTCTGAGGCCATCTTATATTCTTGTAATGATACATTTTTTGTAATTAAGTTAAATGTCAAACGCTTTGATAGCTATTGGTGCATTTCTTTTAGGTTATAAGCTGGGATGTTAGACAAACTAGTGACCCATGACCATGATCGTGGAGGCAGTTTTTAAAAGAAATAGGGGGAAATCTTAATTTTTGTATTTGAGATCAACAATCAGCTTTTGTTGAGAGATAGGAAGTAAATATGTGTTCCATACATTGTTAAATTTAAGAATTTGCAAAACAAAAATAATTAAGAAATTTGGACTTCCGGTTCTGGTTCGCGGCGACTCCAGTCATGTCTGGAGACGTGTGTCCACACCGGCTGGGTTTTTCTTCGCCGGTAGACCCCTTGTGAGTCGAAAGTTGCCCTGGAGGGGCAACCACCGAGGAGGAGGCTTGCTGGAGACTGCAGGAGGGCAGCAGCTTCTCTCATGGCTCCAGCTATTTCCTGAGGGCCGACGGAGCAAAAGATCATCCTGTAAGATGGTCGATTACCCTGTTGCACCAGCCGAAAGTCATAGCAACATCTAAGTGTGAATAGACCCACCGTGGATGATCTGGGTGAGACCCCTTCTCCTCCTCTGTTCACCCTACTTTGTTCTTTTTTTGCCTGTAAAAGCTCTGTTGGAATCATTTCCCCGTCTTGAAAAAACAGCTTTGGTATGTGTGGAAAGAAAGGCACTGAACAAAAAGGTTAAAATAAAAAATTTTAAAGACTACATTTTATTCTTATCTACTTTGGAGTACAGAAAAAAACTCTTTTTTAAGAGCTCTACTATTATATTATACTGGAAGATTGTTTTTTTTTCTACCTTTTTCTCTAAAAGATAGAAAAAGGGAAAAAATGGTGTCTGGAAAAGATATTTTAACCTATTGAGGACATCTAGTGGCAAAAAGTTAATATTGCAACTGCTGGTTACTGTTTGGAGATGAGATGGACTTGGCGTTCAAATTACTTTTGAAGAGAAAAGATAAGCGGATACAGCTATGGAAACTGTGGGGGTGGACTCTCTTCAATTATTATTAAATGGAGAAACCTTATTCACAATTGAACTATAAACTTATATTGGAAAAAAATCTACGAAGCTGCTGAAGAAATATGTGCTATAATGAAAGAGATTTCTACATAATTAAGAGTCAGAAGCCATATTCCAAATCTTCAAACTGACTTTCAGACAACATCTGACCATTCTATAAACCAAAACATACTAGAAGAGGATTTAATTGAGACTAAAAAGGAATTTATTTTACCCTACAAGCATTTTATCTATACCTTTGAGGATCAGAAAAATCAAAGACTGAGATTTGAGCCTTTAAAGCAATGAAGCTTTAAGGATAAGAGAAATAGATGCCCAATGCAGAGGACGGGATGCTTCTTATTGTCTCAAATGATACTACAAGCAACAAAGAGAGACTTATTGGCTGAAAGGGAAGCTTTGTTATGGAAACCTACCTGGCACAGAAAAAAGACCAGAATTAGACTGAAAAGTTAAATTCAAAATTATATGTGATGCATCAAAGGCACTGTAGAATTATGGATTGATTTAAGAATTAAGATTTAGAGTTAAAAGTAAGAGAAAAATGGGTGATTATTAGAATATATACTTAAAATAGATTAAGAATGTATTCTTTGGAATAATAGGTTTATTTGTAGGAAAACTATTATGTAATGGAATGAAGAAAACTGAAGAGGTATTTTAGATCTGGATTGATTTAATAACTAATTGAGTATGTTAAATTAGTAAGATGATGTTATTGTCTGATAATATGGACATTATTAGGTATGATAATTAACTGGATGAAATTTGAATTTGGTTTAATGGGCTGAAATGATTTAAGTTTTGATATTATTTTGTTATATTAAAGAGATTGATTGATTGATGGATTATATATGTATAGGATAGACTAATATTTTACTTTAATTAGGAGATATATTGTGTAGTGGAAGAAGAAATAAATGAGATTTGTGATAAAATTCAGGATTTAAGAGATTGAGATCTAGAATATATCTGGAAGGTATACCTGAATTGATAATTTGTTTTTTTAAAGTCAAATTTGATTATGTTAATTGTAAATTCACAAAGCTCTAAAACAGGTTTAGGATTTTTAGAAATTCAAATTAGAAATGGATTATCTTAAATGTATTAGGTTAACTGAGGGAAACAGAGAGGCAATATTTAATGTATTGATTTGAGTTATTCATATATGGTTTTATTTCTGGATGTTTGATTACCCCAACACCATGGTCTGTCTTAAGCACTTTGTTCTAAGAATCAAAAAACCAATAAAATTTGTTTTTTAAAAAAAGAAATTTGCTTTCACATAATGTGATCAGATGATTTTAAAGTTTACTCAAATTCCAAGTAGATCAACTAACAGTAGTCCTAGTCTTCATATGTATGTATTGCCTACAAGATTAATGACAGTATAACCATTTGTTGAGGAAGAATAATGGAAGAATCTATCTATCTATTCATCCATCCATCCATCCATCCATCCATCCATCTTACTTTTATGTGATTCTAAATGGCATACAATAAATGAAATTAAAATATAAAATACATATTAGATCTAACCCAGTGTTTCTCAACTTTATCAGCTTTAAGCTGCGTGGACTTCAATTCCAATAATTCCCCAGACAGCATCTGGGAGTTGCAGTCCTCATACCTTAAAGCTGTTAAGGTTGAGAAACATTAATCTAACTTATCATCCAAAGAAGACATATTCTAACCCACCCGCAGAACACAATGCCAAGTTTTCAAGGCCCTATGAAAGGCCATTAGGGGGACAATCTAATGCAGCGGTTCTCAACCTATGGGTCGTGACCCCATTTGGGGTCAATTGACCATTTCACGGAGGTCGCCAAGCAAGGCTGTCCGCCATTTTTCCCCCTTTTCCGGCGGGTGCCTTACCTCCCTTGGGTTGGGCCAGCTGGTGGCCCAGCCGGTGGTCGCCTGCTCGGTCTCTGCTGCTTGCCAGCTATGCCTCAGCTGGCGTAGGGGGCGGCACCATGCATACATGATGCTCCCGGGCAGGGAAAGTCCTCGTCTTACGACCGGTTGGGGGTCGCGGCATTAAAAAGGTTGAGAACCACTGATCTAATGTTTATGAATTTGTATACTACAACAGAAGCAGAATGCTTACAAATTGTCATGAATAATATTGAAATTATTACAAAGTATTACTTTTGTATTCATTTGATCTGTCTGTCTGCCTTTTTTCCTGTAGTATTTATCCATTGTGTGAGCAAACATATCCTTGGTAATTGAACATAAAACTTCATCATGCACCTGATGACATGGATTCTATTCCAATAAAATATATGCCAAACTTTCTCAGCCGAATGCTTTCCAAATCTTTTGGGGTTAAAATTTTCAGAATTTCCTCATCCAAGCTCACTGAATTCTGAGTTTAGTTGCAACACTCAGAAGAATAACAATATTCAGGAAGGTTGATCCTGTATTCTTTAAGATTTTGCTTTCCCCCCCACAATCTAGTGAATGTAAAAATTTGGCTTACCCTAGATAAGATGGGGGGGGGGGAAATTCTTCCACGTTCCAGGTATTGTAGAAATTGGATTGAGGCTATGAAACTGTATGTGGGAGAGGGATTTTCTTCCTCATGCATTATCACAATTATGTAGAGATTCTTAATCATCTGTCTCCTGTTTCATTGAGCGTAACCATAGGAAGGAGTTATGTTTTATGGATCATGCAAAATGTTGGATGAACAGTAATGCTACCACATGATCCAGCAATTATTCCACCTGTTCTTCATATTAAAAAGGTACAGAGGAGAAAGTGATTACAAATTATTGCAATTGAACAATTGTACAAAGAACAAGTAAAACAGGAGCCATGTGATTACCAGAGAGCATCCTACAGTGGTCAAATTGTGTCAGTGTAACAGATTGCTGAGAGCTAATCTATTCCCACCCAGTTACTTACTCACTCCCATCTTATGCAGGCTTGGCTTTTCTCCCATGCATTGAGAGAAGACTAGATAATTGCACATGATAATTGATTTGGCAGTAGGTTTTTATTTTCTTTAATGTTTTATGTTTTTACAGTTTTTAAAGTAATTTTATATGGCTTTTTTTAATTGGGATCACCCAGAGTTGGTTAAAAGATGGGCAGCTATATATATGTTTTAAATGTATAAATAAATATGTCATCTATCCCATGGTTTGTCCCTTTTCTGCCACATTACTGGCCTTGATGGCAAGAATAAGATTGGCATAGGGCAGAGGAGGAAAAAAGCTTGAAATACTGCTAGACCCAATACTGGAGGATCAGTCTGATGATCTCAAAACATTGGTAGGATTGACAATCATCCTCTTGTGCAAGATTCCAATTACTGAAAATAAAATTTATAAAAGAAACCTTAACACTGTGCATCAGATCTGCACCAAATGTGTGCATCCATAGGCCTTTTTTGTTTGGCAGAGAAAGTTCCATTCCAGCATTTGTTTGATATGAAAATGCTCCTTATAAAGAAACTGCACAAATCCTGGATTTATGAAACCAACAATAAGACCTCTGTGTTTTTTCTGGAGCAATTTAATATGAAAGTTTAGGGGTTTGAGCTTCTGCGTTGTTTTAAAAAAACTTTTTTAGATGACAGTTTTTGAATATATTTCTGAAGAAGCAAATGTTGCTCTCCTTATTAAAATACAAAAGGATGAAGGTGATAGGAAGTGTATATATATTTAAAAGCTCCTTAAAGTAACATCATGTGTTCCTCTCTTGTCAACTGGCATCAATTATGCTCTTCTTAAGATCCAATTTGCCTGTATGCTCCTTGCAGTTTTGTGTTTCAGAGTGTTTCTGGCTCCTGGCAAGGGAAAAAGTCTCACAGAGATATTAGGAAAAGAATCTCCTATATTCTTCCTATCTTCATAAATGGAATAGCATGCAAAAGAATAAATTCAAAACTCCTTTTTTCATATTTTGGAAAAATGGTGAAATAGTAGGGCTATTCTGAACTCAACTCTACAAAATGAGAAAAGGGTCAAGATAGGATACTTGATTTTTCTATTTCAGCAGATTGCTAGTAACTGATGGGATTGCCAAAAAAAATTATGGCAAAATTCCTGAACTATTGTACAATAATTAAAAAATTGAAGAGTCGAAGTTTTCCACTTAGTTGCAACTTCAGGCCAGGAAACTAATAACTTATTGCTTGGCATGCACTTAATGAAGGCATAGAAGCTTAGCCAGCAAAAGGATAAAGATGTAATTAATAAAAAATCAATAAATTTGAGGGGGAGGATGTTTGAGATTGTACTGATCAACCCAGCTTTAGAGGTCCTCGTAATAATCCTTTTCATTATGACATGTCATGCGGGAGCTTCTGTAGTATCACTCAGGAAAAAGACATTTCTGTTGTGTTACATGCTATCTGGAACCCAATGTTTCCCTAAAAACTAAAGCATAGATGGACACTACAGTATAGCAATCTAAATTCAATATGAAAATGTTTCTATTTATCTTGGAATTGAACACACCACAAACCATTGAGAATGTTATTTTATGGGTTAGGTTTTTATCCTATTTACATCCTACATCTATTATATTTTGCATTCTTTCATGTTGTACATAGCTTGGAGTTGTTTTACATGTCCAGCATATGTTGTTGTTGTTGTTAGTTGTGAAGTCGTGTCCGACCCATCGCGACCCCATGGACAATGTTCCTCCAGGCCTTCCTATCCTCTACCATCTTCTGGAGTCCATTTAAGCTCATGCCTACTGCTTCAGTGACTCCATCCAGCCACCTCATTCTCTGTCATCTCCTTCTTCTATTGCCCTCGATCTTTCCCAGCATTAGGCCCTTCTCCAGTGAGTCCTTCCTTCTCATTAGGTGGCCAAAGTATTTGAGTTTCAACTTCAGGATCTGGCCTTCTAAAGAGCAATCGGAATTGATCTCCTCTAGGACTGACAGGTTTGATCACTTTGCAGTCCAAGGGACTCGCAGGAGTCTTCTCCAGCACCATAGTTCAAAGGCCTCAATTCTTTAGTGCTCAGCCTTTCTTATGGTCCAACTTTCACAGCCATACATTGCAACTGGGAAAACAATGGCCTTGACTATATGTATTTTTGTTGGCAGGGTGATGTCTCTGCTTTTTAGGCAGCATATGTAACTCTTGCTAATTAATCAATCATTCAACCTTCTAGGATAGAAATTGGAAAAATGTGTGCAGATGTTGTTGAGTTATGCAAATTTAAGAGCATTAGAATGCAGACTTAAAATATCTACCTATTCAGAAACCATTACTGTTCAGATGAAAGCATAGGCGTGTGTACACTGCATCCCCAGAAAAGCTTTTTGTGGCAGAAGCAATGGTTGGGAAGTAGTTTTCAATGAGATTTATGACTTAGAAAGGGAGAACTAGTCCCATTTTGTAGACTGGATGTATGTCCAGTTCCTTGGCACATTAGGATTATGATGCTATTTCCAGATACTGAGTTTTATATGACACAAACTACATCTATTATAGTTTTGTGGCCAGTGTAATTGAAAAGAAAGAAATTGAGAAAATGTCCTAGGTTATTAATGCAGTAGAAAAGGATGTGAAAAATCAGGAGGTTGTAGCAATTTCATCTTGTGGTAACATCTGTTCTATTGTGTAGCACTGCACCTGATTGATGACAATTTCCTTTTCATTAATCAGTTCTAAATTAACTACACGTTTGACTCAATCCTATCATAAACTTTGAGTTGGGGAATAAATAATATATTGGAGAGTTGCATGGTGACATTCAAGGCATCTTGTACAGAATTTCACTTAGCAGCCCTCGCCCGATCCCTTCTTGATATTGAAACTATTGTACAGGCAATCCTTGCTTAACATATGTTTGTTAACTATTGTTCAAAGTTACAACAGAGTTCAAAGACACTACGTATGATCCATCCTCAAAGTTACAACTGGCACAACATCCCCCACCAATATTATGATTGTTATTTCTGAAGTTTAGCAACCCAATTCACATTCATGACCATCTGCAGCATCCACATGATCTCACTTGTGGTATATGTTGCTGGTTTCTAGCAGAAAGAAGCAAAACCACCCATTGGATATGTTGGATTTGCTTTATACCCATGTGGTTCTTAACAATCACATAATTCACTTAATGACCACAGTTATGTCCATAAAGATCTCTGTAAAAATGGTCATAAAATTGAGTCTGATCATATAGGGATCCATTTAATGACTGTAATGACTTACAACAAAAATTCTGGGCTCAAATGTGGTTTTAAATTGAGGACTACCTGTATTCCTTTTTTCTTGGACTGTCTCTTTTTAATATAACTGTGTCATGCTTACCATATGTTTTCTCAATCTCTTGCTTTCATGTAGCATTGCTTTTGGGGTGGGTAAAAACTTGTAACTAAAACCCTTCTCTTCTGTTGAGACACCCTTGTGTGAGGTAGAAATTACACCCAGATTTCAGCAACTCTTTATATTCCCATTCTGAGCTTCCTTTACCATGTAAGCATAGCTAATAGTAATCTCCAACTCATCTGCCAAGCTATGCTTTAGAGATTAATGGTTTAGGGAATCAAAATATATTGTGTGTATTATGAAAACCACCAACTGCTACTTTTTGGGGAAAATCTCACAATTATTAAACCTTTAAATTATTAAATCTTTACCTTGCCTAATGTATTCTGCTTGATTTCAAAATAGTCAAAAATGTTTAATCTGGAACAGTTTTAGAACTTTTGAATATATTTTACATTATCTGTTGTTTTGCAGAAAATAGGCTTGGAAGTAGAAATTCATTTTTTGCTGTCTTTTTTAGAAACTTTTTTTAAGCAGATGATATATTTAATTGTGCCAGACTTTAGTCAATAAAGGAGTAAACAGGCACAGGAAGTACTAAAAGGAAATTCACTTCTGTGCTGATTAAGGAGATGTCCTCCAGACTGTTCCTGGCACGTATGCTCATAATTATTCTGTTCGTTAGTCATGTGGAGAAGGGATTTCTCCTGCATCACTTCCAAATAGTGGAATCCTCCATCTTCAAAGCAGACATTATATCTCACTCTCAGCATCTTTTTTAAAAAGAAATTAAGACACACTGCCTTAGTTTAGCTATGTTGCGTTGTTTAATGTATTCAATATGTTATTGTACCATCTTGATAATGCTACTAACCAATTTAATTGATATACTGCTCCACTGTAAATACCAAGATAGAATGCATAAATATTGATGTTCTCTCCTGGTTCTGCATAAGTAACTTTTATTTTAATGGGCCTGTTCTAAGTGAGGTCAAGTTTTATAAAATTTTTCACTTTATTAAACAAGATTAATCTACTACTAATTTATTTTTAAAAACAACACACATTTTTTTTTCTATTTCTCCTCTTTACAGTATATCCAATAACTGAACTATCACAATAAGAGACAATATAAATAAATGATCACCTCGCATATAAACCTTTAGTAAGAAATGTCACAACATTGTTACAGATCATGTAGTTCACATTCTTACAGTGAAGATGTTTTTGGGTAATGAAATATCTCTACAAGAAAACAATTAAGATCAGAGAACACCAAGGGCACCACAGTTCATATTTTGCCTAAATGTCCACATAGGTAGTCCTCGACTTACAACTACAATTGAGCCCAAAATTTCCATTGCTAAGAAAGACAGTCTTAAGTTTTGCCCTGTTTACAATCTCTTTTGTCACAATTCTTAAGTGAATTATCACAGGTGTTAAGTTAGTAACATAGTTGTTAAGTAAATCTGGCTTTCCCATTGATTTTGCTTATCAGAAGGTTATAAAAAGTAATCTTATAACCCTGGGACACTGCCACCATCATAAATATGAACCAGTTGCTAAGTATTCAAATTTTGATCATATGACCATGGGGAGGCTGCAACGGTCGTAAATGTGAAAATGGTCATATAAGTCACTTTTTTCAATGCTGTCAACCTGTCACTAAGCGAATGGTTTTAAGTAGAGGACTATACAGTATATATTTATAATTATTATATGATCAGTGCATATGTATTTTGAAAACCTTCCTAACAATTAGCAACCTATTAATCCCTTAATTTTAGGCTGCTCTATGATCCTACAGAGGCATGTAGAGCACTTTTGGTCTTCAGGTAGAACTTGAGTGCTTCTATCCATTCAAATACAATTCAGATTTACATCATCCTCCCCAGCTGTTGCCACAAGGAAGAGGTGGGTCAACCTATTCTCCAAAACGCCTGAAGGCAGAACAAGAAACAATGGATGGAAACTAATCAAGGAAACATCCAACCTAAAAATAAGGAGAAATTTCCTGAGAACAGTTAATCAGTGGAACGGCTTGCCTCCAGAAGTTCTGAGTGCTCTATCAGTGGAGATTTTTAAGAATAGATTGGACAATTACTTGTCTAAAATTGTATAGGGTATAGGGTCTCCTGCTTGAGCAGGGGGTTGGACTAGAAAATTCCAAGGGTGCTTCCAACTCTGTTATTCTGTATTTCTCATTCTTGGAATTCTACTTGGAAAGCATCAAATCAGACACTTGTTGAGTTTTCTTTTACTATCATGCTCAGTAGATAGAAAATTTTCTAGACTTGTTGTTAACAATGACACAAATATACCACAATAATGTATTTATTCTGTGTCTTTATACATTGCCTCCATCTTTCCCTAACCCACAGGAAACAGGCTTAAGTTGTTCTTAACTAGACCACTGCTCAAGTAGACCAGTGGTGGTGAACCTATGACCAGAGGCGGCACTCAGAGCCCTCTCTGTGGGCACACGTGCTGTTGCCCCAGCCTCGCCTGCCCCCACAACCCCCTCCTCACCAGCAGCCCCTCTGGAGTAGAGTCGCCCCTGAGCGTGGCCCACATGGAGCAGCGCAGCCAAGGACATGGCAGCCAGGCAGCGTAGACAAGACTCTGCCCTCACACCCCATCATGCACAGTTGATGCTGCAGGGCGCGGGCAGAGGGAATGGCTGCCATGGCGCTGCTGGGCTGCCTGGGCGATCTGCAGCAGGCCCTGGAGGCGGTGAGTGGCCCTGTGGGCAGCCGGGATAGCAGGCGGGGTAAGGGCGGGGCAGGGGTGGGGCCAGGTTTTGAGCACTCGGTCACTGAAGTAGACCTTTCCCCCTGAAAGCAGTCACAAGGTGTCTAGGTGTCTGTTTTGCTTCATCACTCACTATGGCAAAGGCAGAATCAAGCGATCCATATTGAATAGGATCAGGGAGGAAGTCACTGGCTGTTATAGGCTGGTTTCCTTCTCCCCAGTTTTTGATTACCCTCATCAGTTTCTGTTTTGCTTTTTTCTCCCTAAAAAGCTGAGTACTTTAGAAATGTGCCAGTGAATTGTCAAAATATTTGACTTCCTGCTTCCTGAACCAAACACTGAGGGATCTAGAAGTTAGCATTTCTTGCTTATTTAAAGAAAGAAGAGGAGGAGGGGAAATATCTACAAAACAGTAGAAGGAAAATGAAAATGATAGCTAGAATCTCACAGTCCAAGCTGCCCCCTTTTTCCTGAAGCGTGTGATTTCCACAGCTTCTCACAGCTAATGACAGCAAAACCAAGAGTCCACAAATTGCTTAGTATGTCATATACTACATAAACTGACCAGGACAGCACAATTTGTCAGTGGTCCATAGCAAATAGAAGTTTCATCAACATAATAGAAAGCATCTCTTATTTATTATTTATTATTTGTTAAATTTATTTGCCACCCATCTCACCGTGGGGCTACTCTGCACAGCTTGCAACAATAAAACAGAGAAAAATAATAAAAAATGTAAACTTAAAATAGCAAAGGAATAAAACAATAAAAATAAGCAATGGAAGTATAATAAGCTGATACAAGCTTTATGCTTACCTTTACTCTTGAGTGTGTAACATCAAGATATAAGTGCAAAAGGAGTTGGATTCATGATGTGATATCCCAACATATCTTGCATTTTTCCCTTTCCTCATAGAAACCTATGAGTGAGTAAAAACAGAGGCAATAGATGCAGGATAGGGATCAACAGAGGGGATCCCAAAGGGGTGGGGTAACCTTTAACTCATCACGGATTCTCTTTTCATTTATTTTTTATTTGAAACTACAGAGGACCAATCCATTTCATTCATTCATTCATTCATTCATTTACATATATGCCTGTTCTTTTTTAATATATATATTTGTATAGATATCTTTATTGTCCTGTTCCTAACAAAAGCTTAATTTAGATTGAAAGAACAGGTTTTTTGTGTGTTTCTGCTCTAGAATTATGTAGTTTGCAAGGAAAATCTGGTTTGTGTAGTTTGTGCAAAAATTATGTACACAATCAGAAATAGAGAAATATGACTTGTAAAAAAATATCTACAATAAAATCAGAACCATCTTGACTTCAGTGTGTCTGTTGTTTGTTGGTGATCTATACTTATAGTTACAGTGACCTCAGGTTCTACCTTTATTTAAATTACAATACATTTTAGTATAGCACCTTTCTTCATATTAACAGTAGAGGGAAGTACAGCATAGAAGATATTGTTTGTATTGTAGTAGTAGTTTATAAAAAGAATAAAGAGTTTTAGACAATTATGACTTATAATAAAGCCAAATTGATAATATGTGAACAAAAATATGTTTCTGGGTCACATTGTTATTACAGTTTCTTTTATAAACAACGGCACTGTTGTTACTCTGCATCTTGCAGAATTGTAAACATACAGCAAAAACATAGCAGGACTGCTTAAGCTTGATAAGAACAGATCCTTGCTCCCTTTCCTCTTAGTCACAATGTAATGAAATAAATAGAAAAGACTTATTAAAGCATACCTTTTAAAAAACATATATATATATATATATATAAAATTAGCTGTCAAATCTATGTATCTACAATGTGTTTACATTTCCTTTATTCTGGGATAGCCCCTGGAAGATTGAAGCTTTCTTTCTTACTTTATATATGATTGGTAAAAGGTTGCTTATCAGCTTCATGGCCAAGTAGCAACTTTCAACAGATAGTCCTTATCTTACAACTTTTTTTTAGGGACCATTCAAACTTCCAATAGCATTGGAAAAAATAACATAAGACGGATCCAGAATCCCCATGTCATGTGATCAAAATTTGGGCCCTTAGCAACTGGCATGTACTTATGATAGTTGCAGCATCCCAGGATAGCTGATCACCATTTCTGATCTTCATTGCTGGCTTCAATAAGTAAAATCAATGGGAGAAGCCAAATTCAGTTAATGACAATGTAATTCACTTAACAATTGCAGTAATGTGCCTAATGATCATGGCAAATAGGTGTCATCATCATCATCAGTCAGGCATGACTCACTTAACAATCATCTTGCTTAGCAATAGAAATTCTGGTTCCAATTTTGCTCGTAAGTCAAGGACTTTCTGCATAACAAGTTATAATGATGTTAAATGAGGACACATGATACAATTATGTCAATATATGTGATGCAAATATGAAAGTTGCATTGTTTGTGTGATGATGTCGATGTATCTATCTTGATACTTGTGAAAACAAGGAATTGAATCTGAATTTTTCAAGTCCTAATACTTTACTAAATCACCCCTCCCCCCCCCCACACACACAGTTGTTTAAGTCATGGTTCATTGCTTACACCAGAGTGTTTGTGGGATGGGTAATCATTAAAAAAGGGGGTGCTTTTGTATGATCAAAGCTCCTTCCCTTGTAATGTATGTTACACAGGTAAAGTAATGGGACAACTGCTATCTTGTCTTTTTTAATCCCAACCCCATTTGCAAGGGTCTTAGGAAAGCCCATGGATGCCCCAACCCATTTATGCTGATGTGTTTGGTTGCTGATCATGTGTACTGTTGTATTTTTGTTACCTTATATTTGAGTCCAATTTCATTAAGTGCTTTATTTGTATACAGTATTATACTATACCATACCATATCATTGTTGTTGTTAGTTACGAAGTCGTGTCCAACCCATCGTGACCCCATGGACAACATTCCTCCAAGCCTTCCTGTCCTCTACCATCTTCTGGAGTCCATTTAAGTTCACGCCTACTGCTTCAGTGACTCCATCCAGCCACCTCATTCTCTGTCGTCCCTTTCTTCTATTGCCCTCAATCTTTATACCATACCATACCATACCATACCATACCATACCATACCATACCATACCATACCATACCATACCATACCATACCATACCATACCATGCCATATTTATACTCTACTCTACTACACTATACTACACTACACATCACTTCAATTCATTGAACATTCAACATAAATTCAGTGAACAATAACAGACACAGTTTGTGAAGTGACACTACCATCCATTAAATCAACAAAGAATCTCTATAGAGCTGCATTTTGTCTGGTTTCCTTTGTTTCCATTTTCTCAAAAAGTTGTTAAAGGAAGTGGTTGTATATTCATGAGATTTGCATTAATATGTCAAGTTTTTCTTGCCCAGGAAAAGCAAAGATTGTGATGGGTTGTTTCTTTTCCATCTCCAGGCCCAGCACCACCCCTGCTGTTTGCAATTATCAGAATTCTATTTTTCAGTGCGATTCCTTCTCTATCTTTCATCTTTTATGTCTCCTGATTGCCATTATTACTACTTTGGAACAAACAAACAAAAACAAAAGTGTAAATCTCTAGCTTATTTTCACATATGCACAAATTGCTGTATACTAGCAAACATTATAACACACTCAAGCCCAATTTTTGGATAAAGATTAAATGATGAATAATTAGAAACTATTTGAAATAATTTTCTTTTCAATGGTCTCTACAATTGTGAGAAGGAAACATGCCACAGAAAGAGCAAGGAGAGCAGAAACAGGATTATCATTCTGACTATCAACCACAAGAAATATGAACATTTCACAATACTAATATAAATGCAATATGTTGGGGTTTAAACAATCCATGATTTAGTTAACTCAGCCCTTGAACACTCCCAGTTGGTTCAACTATATCCCATTTTGTCTGTCCTCATTTTCAGTATGTTATGGCTGCTACCTCAAGCACTGTTTGCATTTCGAGAGCTATTGTGTCTCAGTTGTCTGAGGTCCAACATTTCTTTTTCATCTAGGAATGAATAATCTTTTGATTATAGGCAATGAGCCTATGATATTTTCAGAGCATGTACAGTATTTTCTGCTCATTTTTCTGGAGTTTTTTGGGAGTACCTTTAATGACTTTTTAAAAACTATGTCAATTCTCTTTTAAGAATTATATTTGTTTTATGTTTTCCACTTTGAAAGGATAAAAAACCATGTCCCCTATCTGAAAACATTTTCATCTGAGAAGATTGTAGGAGAAAATAACTTTGGGGGCAGATATGGTTTTCAAGCTTCAAATCGTCTACTTGAAATCTAATTCCTAAATTCAAATAGTATCTATTCTATATTCTGTCTCCAAGTCTGCAGTCTTTTTCTCAATGTGGAAACCAATGGGTGTTTATCACAATTTCAAACATGTCTTATTTGGCTGTGACTCCAGGAACAAATAATGTTCTACTAAAATGCTCTTTTTGTTGATAAAAATTGAGCCAACTTATTTATCTATTTATTTATTTCTCATATTCGTATCATCTCCTATCACACAATCAAGTCATTCTGGATTGTGGTTATTAATATTAGAAACTTTAAAATTATAAAAAGTATAACACTAAAACAGAGCAAAAAGAAACTAGGTGAAGAATAGGAATTAATTATATGGGTGTCATCTCAATATTTTGCAAGTCCACTGGGCTCCCAGGCCTATTGACAGACCTGGCCAGGAGCATATATAGTGCAACAGTAGGCAGTGGCTCCTCATTGTTTCAGGTTCATACTGATTTAGATAGGCCAATGGCCTGAGTAGATTAGTAACTTCCTACATTTTTGTGAAGCTGCATAAATATGCTGGAACTGTACATTATTCTTATACCAAGTCATTAGCTGAACTTCAGAAAACATGCAATAGCATTGTATTAACACCATGATCAGGACCATCCAGTGTTGGGGTAGTTGCTATCTTGACACTGTATGAGGTGTTATTTTAAGCCTTTCTTCTTTTTCCCTTCATTGCAGCACTGTCAACAACAGTTCCTATGGCTAAATATATCTTGAGCTATGTTTATAGATTTAAGATACCAGCAAGATGGATTAGCTTTTTAGCAGTATTTAGAGCAAGTGGTGACTTAATAGAAAAGTCTGTCGTAAAGACCTCATGCAGCCAGTAATGGACATCTGACATTTATATAGCCTTTGTAATCTTTGACCCTACAATCCATTATATCTAAACTATGGTGCAGCTCTGTTCAGCTATTACATTTCCTATAGGTATTCTGAGCACATAATCCAGTTCCTTCTTGTCTTCTCCATGTGGGTTTGCCATAAAACTAGAACATTGCATAGCTATTAAAACATTTATGTAGCTTTCCTCTTGAACTGAGACATATATTATTCCTTCAGTGTATCTTTCAGTTAAATATAATGTAATGAAATTGCTTTTGATCTAGTGAACAAACTTAGCACAATCTAAATAGCAGCTTTTGATTGGAATCAGAATCTTTAAAAATTTTGTGTACGGTAATTCAATATAAAAATTGAACATTTGCATGAGATTAGATTGTCATCTGTCAAATTTTATAAAAACTGTTCTTTGGTTTTTGATGTTAGGATTCCAGCAGTAAGACTGTCTGTGGCAACATAACAACTGTCTTGAAAGCATCTTCTTTTGAAGTGGAAATATATCCAAAGTAGAGGTGAAGGGAGAAACTGACAATTCCCCCCCCCCATCATTACAAACTTCAGTTTGATTCTTCTTTCTATCCAAATTAGCCTTCTAGAGTTGACTTATATAGCCAGAAATCGTTCTGAACATCAAGGAAGGCAGTCTGTTTGAGGTCCATATAAGATTGTTAGGGTATTTATCTCATAAACTAGTTCCCACAGGAGGAGATATGTACCTACTTGCTGATATAAGTCTAAGTGCTATTGCTGTTGCTGTTTACTCAAAATGGCTTCATGTTGAGTATGGCCAATCACATTGACCAAAAAGCAAATTCCAGAGATTGCCACCTTTTTCTAGCCCCAGAAGATCTAGCCTATTTTTTTCTTTGTGGGATAAATGGGCATGCTTGGAGCCTTCATCACTGGAAAAAAAAATCTAAAAATGCCTACAAATGTCTTTATGTTTTGGGCTGGAAGAAGCAATTAGGAGGATTAAATCCTAATGAGTAGGGATACTTATTAGTTTCTTCTGTTCTTTATTTGCTATCAGACATATTTTTCCTATTTGTTTTCCAATATCATCTTTCTCTCTCTTCATTCAACTGATTGCCAGAGAAGAGTTATTTGTCACCCTTGCCAAAGATCTGAATTGTTGGCTTGCAGAGTGTTTAAATCAATCTGAAGGATTTAAAGTGATTTATACGATTTTGAAAAGAAAAGAAAATGAAACCTTACATGGGCTGCCCTTGTTTAAACAATATGAAGCAACGGCAGGATGCTAGCTAGTTTTTCTACTTCTCCCTCTTATTCCAACCGCACAATTTTTTTTACTAGTTTGTAATGAAATGTCAGGGGTAGGGACAGCTAGAATATTACCTTTAGGAAAGGAGCCCAATTTAGAGAAATGAAGAACAGTACCATAATGATTCATTGTGAACTGATAGATTAAAAATACCCACCACCATCACCTTCAGCATTAAAAGACTTCATATAAGTTGAGAAATTGATAAAATACTTTGAGAAAGTTTCAGTTTGATTTACTTGACTGCATTAAGCAGTTCTTTAGATTATAAGCATCTGTCTAGCACTCGTAGCACTTACAAAGCTAATAACAGGACATGTTGACACTTCACAATTTACATTAACTTTCCTGTTTTCTATCAAACACATTATATTTTGGTGAGAGATGCTGTTAATAAGCAGCACATATTGATCCTTAGCTTCGTTTTAACTTCAATCATCAATCCATCTTTCAAGTAAGGTGTTGTATGCCCAATGTAATAGCATGAAACAGATTCAGGAGGTAGACTTGCTTGCACTAGATCCAACTTACACCATTAGAGTCATTTCTCTAATGTGTGAACAGAGTTATTGATGAGAGGAAAAATACTTTATAACATCTTGGGATTAAAACTAGTAGCGGTGTCTTTGAGGAATATCTTTAGAAATGCAATATCAGGTTTGCACTTTTGAAATAAAATTTGCAAGGTACATTTAGATAGTTAAATCCACTGTTCCATGAGTTGATGATTGAATATTTCCAAATAGGAAACTATGAAGTATTTATTAGCTATTCATTCTCCTAGACCAGGGGTTCTCAACCTTGGCAACTTTAAGACTTGTGGACTTCAACTCCCAGGGAGTTGAAGTCCACAAGTCTTAAAGTTGCCAAGGTTGAGAACCCCTGTCCTAGACAGAGAAAATGACTGGGTGACTTTAAAGACTGGGATATGTTGTCTTTTGGGTTTTCTTTAGACCACTGTGTCACTTCTGTTATAAAGCAGTTCACTTGAAACTCCTGCAAGATTTTTAATGGGAAGTGATAAATAATTTTTTTTTACAAATAAACGAACAAATACTCTATTCTTTCTGCCACTTCATCCTGCCAGCCATTAAACAATTAATTATAACAGAATAACAGAGTTGGAAGGGACCTTGGAGGTCTTCTAGATCTAGACCATCCCCTTGCTCAGGAAGGAGGCCCTATACCAGGGGTGTCAAACTGCCGGCCTACAGGCCGGATGCGTCATGGCAAAACCGCACCTACCCCATTGCCAGCAATGGAAAAAAAGCCATGATATGTCACGACACGTCACATGACGTTGCAAGTTTGACACCACTGCCCTATACCATTCCAGATAAGTGGCTGTCCAGTCTCTTTTTAAAAGTGTCCAGTGATGGAGCACCCATAATATGTGTAGAAGTAGGTTCTAGTCTATTTTGCCAAAAGGCTTACTGAAATCCAAATAGATTATGTCCATTGTGTTTCACTGGTCTTCTAAATTAGTCACTTTGTTGAAGAATGAAATAAGATTTGTTTGGAATCCATGTTGGCTTCTAGTGATAACTTGGTTTGCTTCTAGATGTTTGCAGATCTGCAGATTAACTTTTCCAGGATTTACCTAAGTATTGATGTCAGGCTGATTGGTTTGTAGTTTCCTCGATCTGTTTTTATTTATATTTTTAAATTTTTAAATTTTAAATTATATTTTTTATTTTTTAAATGTTTCTAAAATATTATATGCCACCTTTATTTTGAGATGATTGTGTTGAGACAGATGTGCCTCCATTGTCACTGTTGTTGTCATCTTCATCTATAAGGAGTAAGGGTAAAAGTCAAGCAACCATCCTAACTTTTTAAACCTGTAAAGTCTCCTAGTCATCATAATCCAAGGTTTCCATTTATACTCACTTTAAAATATTGATTTAGCTTTTAATATGCAGTCCATTTCTTTGCCCCCAAAATCAGATTGCCATCATGAATATTTCATGAATAAAATGAAGTTTGGTGAGGCAATCTACAGTAGATGCTAAATGCATTTACATAGTAATACAAACATTTTAAAGGAGAAAATGGTAATATGTACTTAATGTTAAAAATCATAAAATGAAGATATAAAATAATGCCCATGCCATAGTTGGCCACTTTTGGATTGTAACACATTTAAAAATATATATAACAGAAAGAAAAGACAGGGGGATATAAGCACAGCATCGGGTCTATACAGCTCTGAAATTTGATTTCCCAGTCCAAAGTTAGTGATGGTGATCTATAATTTTGATTCTGTTTCCCAGGCAGGTCTTCAAGAATTTTACTACCTATTTTGATATATAGTTGCATTTTTTTATTTATGTAGTAATTCTTCTATATTTCTTCCTTCCCACTGGCTCTGATCAGCCTATGTTTATATGTAGCATGAAGTAGTTCATTGTACATTTAGCTGTAAGAAAGTCATTCTGTTCCTGTTAGCAGGAAATTAATGATGTGGAATTGATTTAGAAAATCTGGGGAATGAATAAAAGCAATTTGTTATACAAATGTATTGTATATCTTATACTGCATTTTATACAGTATATTCAGAAATATAAGCAGTACACCAATGATTTTTAGAATAACTTACAAACAAATGTAATCTTGTCTGTTAAGTGTTGCTCATTTTAAACTGGCCAGACACAGGATTTTGAAGACTGAAAGGAGCATTGCATGAAGGTTGGATGCCTAAATAGGTCCTTGTTATCAGATATAGGGCTATGGAGATGGACCCTCTGATCAGAGATGTAGCTGAATGCATTATTTCAACATTAAAAGAAAGGCCATCATAGAATCTCAGAGAGAAATCTTCAAAATAAAATTATTAATAGCCAAGAGACAGAAAGCTTCAATAAAATTCAGAACTCAAGTCTAAATAGAATTTCATCTTGAGGAATGAATAATAGATCAGATCCAACTGTTAATGGCTCAGTACAAATTAACAATTCATTGATTGTAATCAAAAGCAGCTGCCTTTAATCAAAGAACAGGTTTTGATAGGTCATTATCAAATGGTATGGTAATGTTCTTTATATAGAAAGAACAGAGAACTGGCTTGTGTTTGGGATACAGTGTGTCGTTTTCTAGAAAATGTACCTAACTTTTGGTTCTTTTTTATGTTTTCTCTTTCATTCTGTTTAACATTTACCGTCTTTGCTATTACAATGAGACAATCTAGGGTCCTCAAGGGAAACTATGTTCTATGATCATATAAGTATAGTTATTTGAAAAGATGGCAAGACATAATGTTTACTTTGGTTAAAATCAGAATTAATGCTTTTTTCTATTAATGATAGAAAATACAAGTTGGCTTTGCTTCTGTAGTGAAAATGCAACTGCTTTTATATCCAGAAATATATATTCCTGAAATTGAATTTCTTAGGATATTCAGCTCTTACTGACAATACAAGGTGGATGTTTTGAATTAACTTGTTGCAGAGTGGGAATAATGTAAGCTGTTTCCTGAGTGTTTTAACAGGTAAACATGATGAAGCTATTTATTTATTTATTTATTATTAACATCTAGATACATTAGGAATACTTATCATTTGACAAATCCTTAATTTGCCCTGTATCAGGGTTTGCATCTTCATCCAATCAGCAGATGACATCATTGAAGGACTAACAGCATCTTAGGAAGGGATAATGGTAATATTTTCATGTATTTTCATAGAGATAAATATAAATCACCCCAAAGCCACTGTGATGCTATTGGAAGTTTTTAATACTAGGGGTGGATGCTTGTTTGCTTGATTATGGCCATTTGGGCATCATACTTGAAGATTATTTGTCAGGTGGCCCATCTTGATACTCCAGAGACTAAAGGGAATATGGCCAACTCTAAAAGGATTTCCTTGACATAAGTTCAATTTTCATATCCTACAAGGAAAAATAGTTCCTTGGTATATTCTTTTACTTTCCATGCTAGGGATGCTAATAGTTTCATGGGTTATATACCATATATTCCGGCGTATAAGACGACTTTTGAGAGAGTTGAAACAGCCTCCGAACTCGGGGGTCGTCTTATATGCTGAGTCGTCTTATACGCCGGAAATACCGGTAGTTTCCGGTGTATAAGACTACTTTCTAGGCATGCAACTCGGCGTCGATCGTCTTGCGACTCGGCGTCGATCGTCTTGTGACTCAGCATCAATCGTCTTGCGACTCAGCGTCGATAGTCTTGCGACCCGGCGTCGAACTTGGGGGTCGTCTTATACGCCGGGTCTCCCTATATGCCGGAATATATAGTAAGTGTTTTAATAGACAAAACCAACATTCTCAGAGAGGACAGTTGCAGTTAACTTTAATGGCAGTTCTGATTTAAGATTACTTATATCACACAATATGCTGTTACTTGCTAATCTTGAAGTGAGGCAAACTAAGAGGGTCAAATGGTCCAAGGTAGACATCGAGGCAATTATCAGCTTTATGAACTCTGAAAGGGCCCAATCCTGGATGAAAAAAATCCAAACAGAACTTTTATTACACTAATTTGCGTTATTCATTTAAAAAAAACTTTTCATAGACAGGTTGCCAGCTAGGAACTGACACCCCATAATATCTAATATCTCTCCTTGGCCATTGGTATCAATGATGAAAATAAAACACATTATTCAGTCACTAAAACCCAGTAAGACATTGTGTGAAGACTTCATACATCCAGAACTCTTCAGAACTCACATTGATTGATGGGCTCCATCGCTGGTAGGCTGTTTACATATATGGACATCATTGGTCATATTCCAGAAAGTTGGGGACTTTCCACCATAGTTCCCATATACAAAAAAAGGAGATAAGAAACCCCCCCCCCCCAAATTAAGATTCATATTTGATATAAAGCTAAGTTGTATACAAAACATATTTTGAGGAAAATAAAAAGCTGGATGATTGACAAAAATATATTAGTGGAAGAACAGGCTGGGTTCAGACTTGGTTATTCCATAATAGACAACTGCTTTATCTTGTTACCAAATACACAACAGATGGTAAACATCTCTTTACATTCTTCATAGATCTTAATGTGGTATTTTCTTCCATAAACATAGATATTCTATGGAAAAAAAACCTTGGCAAAATAAATATTGAACCTAGCTTGGTAAAAACCCTTTACAGAAATATATGCCTGAAAATCATAAATACTAGAGAAGAATGCTCCTTGGCCCCCAGTATTGTTCAATCTTTATGTTAATAACATCCCAGAATTTCTCCATTCTCCAGATGGTCACATGTCAAAGATCCTTAACAAAAACATCAACATCCTTTTGTGTGCAGATGATATGGTTCTGATGGCATGCTTCTAAATTTTAATATTAACTAGATTATATCCAAAGTAGTGGTTTTGGAGAAAAAAGATTCCAAATTCAATTCCTTCTCATATTTAGGGCTGGCTTTCACAGATATGGAGCAATGGTCCAACCACTTCAAACAGAATCCTATAAAGGCAACAACAAGCTCTAAAATGACAATGAAACTATTTGTTTATAACTATCCATGTACTCTGCTTCCCATTTTAAAGGTCCACACAGCAAAAGTTGTACCAGTACTAACATATGGTGCAGATCAAAATGAAGTGCATTTTGATAAGAACTATTCTTTGGACTGATAGGAAAACATCTGTAGCAGCAGTAAAAGCTGGAATAGCTACCCATTCCATCTATAGTCTAATAATAATAAAGTCTTTTATTACTGATCTGGGATCCTCTGATGGGCACACTTCAGTCTACCCCAAGATCAATCAATTTCTCCAAATCGTCTTGCATCACAGCCTCTCAACCCAATATCTATCCTCAGTTGGCCCTCAGGCCCAGGCAGTATTCAGCCAAATAGTTTGGGATGTTAATGCCTAAACCAATATTTAGTCACCTCTTAACATCCAGTTGTTGAAATGGCTGACCAAAAATAAAATGGCCTTCCACTTTTTGACAATGGGTTTAATTCAGTACTGTTGGATAGCCATTTCCATAGCAAAGTTTGAACAGCTAGATTCCATGATCCAGTATGGGCAATTCCATTAAGTGTCACATCTTGGGAGAATGTATAGTTTGTAGAGTATCATTTTACAAGTCCTATTCAATTGTCAAATATATGCCAAAATGAGGGCTCAGTGAGTATACCTATAGATACTACTTGAAAGGACCTATGTGGGACTAAAAAACAATTTTTAAAAAACTTCATATTCTGATAAACAGCACCCAAATCACAACTGCCATGTAAAAACTCACCCTACCATACACAAAAGAGGTGTCGGAAATGGCAGCCAGAATTCTCCAACCGCTAGCAATAGCAATAGCTCCACAAACCCATAGCCACACTCTGCCAGGAATTATCCAGAAGCAAAGACAAGATACAGAAGTATGAAAGAAACAATGCCATTACAAGATCAACTGTAACCATTGCAATCAGTTCTTTGCAACCAGCAAAGAACAGACACACTGTTATAGAACACACTTGGGATTGCATAGAAAGGTGATGAATTCACTTAAACATACTGTTTTTGAACTTTAAGATTTATTGATTTTACTCTTATACTATTTAATCTTACTCTTTTATTTAATATATTTTAGTCAAATTATCTTACTGTAGTATGTTTGATACATCGTCACTGTATCTTATCTCCTTTTACTGTACAGGACTTTACTATGGCTGATGTGATATGGTCTAATGACTAATAAATAAAATATATTGTTACTACTATTACTACTGTCACCTATTGTTTTTATAGGTATGGGAATAAGAAGCTTTTGGGAAGCAACTTACATTTCCATCATTGAAAAAAATCCCCCCTACTTTTATATTCTTATATTCTTCTACTTTATAATCTTATTTTCAAGAAAAATAATAATAGTGGTTGTGCTTCAAACCAGCCATTTTGCTACTTAATTTTAATGGTACAGTATTAGGATGCTGTCTCTAGGTGGTCCATGGCAGAGATGTCCATGATAACCCAAAAGTTTGCCAAATGTGCATTGAAATGTCATTCTACAGATTCCCCATTTTATGTGCAAGAAAGAAACAATGTTAGAATGTCAGAAAATGATGGAGTTTGCGCCATGACATCTTGATATGCATTTCAACATTTGCTTGCTCCCAAAGAGGTGCAAGGTTGATCAATACATAGTATAGGATACATGTTAGGAATCACCTCACTTCTTATCAACTCCTTTGGTTATTAAAATATTTAAAGTCTTTTATTATTCACTCTGAGAATAGTACTATTTGCAGGGCTTTAATGATCAAGTATAGTGAAAGAATTTTCTTTTGGAGACTGGCAAACAGTAGAATTCATTCTTTTCTTAGGAAAGTTGATTAGGCACATCTTCCAAGTTACCGTGGGCTCTTTAATTTTGTTTAGAGATGTCTATTGTTGTATTTGAATGGCGTGATAGCTCAGAGGTTAAAAACACTGAGCTTGTCCAGCTACAAATCTGGATTCAAGACCCAAGCACCATGCAATGGGGTAAGTTCACATTACTTGCCCCAGTTCCTATGCAGCTATCAGTTCAAAAACGTGCAAATGCAAACAGATAAATAGGTACCACTTTGGTGGGAAAGTAACTGTCATGGTTCCCATAGAAAGAGATGAATAAAGCATTTAATATATTATAAAAAGTGATGGCTATTGCTGGTCTACAACCGTAATAAAGTTTATTATTTATTATTATTATTGAGATGAATAAAGCAGAACTCTGAGGCTTGCAAATTTCTCAAATAACATGTTTATTGATACAAAGTATCAGCACTTCAAAAGTGAAACCAAGTCTGAATAGACACGTAACAATTCCCCAATACAAAGCTAAGATATCCCACCCCTAAGGCTATGCAAGCAACTATGTTTTCCCATATAGCTTGTTGGCGAGCTTTTCATGAAGCCCGCAGTCTCAGGAGCAGCTGACGACCTTGGTTCCTATGAGAGAAAGTCCGAGAGAGAAAGTCTGCTTTGTCTAGTGCAGGGGTAGGCAACCTTGGCTCTTTTATGATTCATGAACTTCAACTCTCAGAATTCGTGATCCAGCCATGCTCATTCTAAAGTTGACAGTAACAGCATTTTGAGCTCCTCAGCGCATAGCCATACTGACCACGTGACCATGGAAACGTCTTTGGACAGTGCTGACTCTGATGTAGAGACTGGCTTTTAATCCTAATGATGCAGAATTAATAATCAACATTCTTTAAGAGAGCACATAACATTCTGCCCAATTAATATTAAAATTTATCTACGTATTTTTCTGTAACTGTGATTATTCAGATAATCTCATTTTTTTGCTACATAAAATGCTCAACTAAAATAAAAAAGCAATGAATCCTATCCAATACATGACACAACACAGCAAATATAAAAATATACAGATTGATTTTTAAGTCTAATGACTTATAAATATTAGAACAGGTTCTTTTTTTACTTTTTTTACTTTTTCCCTTTTTTATTTTATTTTAGTGTTTCAAAATTGCTATACTTTTTGTTCATTTATTTTGGTTTAATTAACAGGTACAAACATATTTGTTAATATATTCATACACATCTGTATTTGTTTAAATAAATGCATGTTAATATACACAAATGTACATAAACACACATATCCACACCCTCATGCATACATACAACAACACGATGGAAATTTTAACAACTAGCAATTTACCTTACGATGAAATTATTACTGCAAAACAAATATCTTGAAATATGCTCTTCCTTTATTTTTTCATTTTATTATACTTTCATTATATTTAATTTTGAAGAAAAAAATAATTGTAATGCTGTAACATTAATATCCAAAACTGTAATTAATATTGATAGAATATCCATATTTTTCTTCTTATCTATATTTAATATTCTAAGCCTAAGGCATCTAAACAGCAGAATATTAAGATTAAAAATGCTACTTATACAAGGTGTAGCATATCCAGAATTCATGGAGTTGAAATCCACATATCTTCAAGTTAGCCAAGGTCAAAAAAACACTGCTAAGAGAACAATCTGCATCAGGCTCAGTGGAATGAAGAAATGAAGTCTTCTCCATTAATCCTAATCAACCTTCTTGCATTAGAATAATGCCACAACAATAGCCGTTTCCTAATACCTAATTGATCCCTGGTTAACTTATCTTCTGGAGATGGGAAGCAAATTCTTCAAGCTTCAGGGAAACTGATTGGTGGGGGAGGAGGGAACTGCAGATTCCAAGTTCATACTTGCTGTGCTAGATTTCTACACAGAGAAAGTTTAACTAGGAAATTATCAACAAATGTATTGCCTGAACCAATGTCCCGGTGACACTTTTCCAGCAGGACTTTTTGCATTGGTATAACTTCACTGTATACAGAAGCATGGTCTAGAACAGCAGCAGACTCTGATTTCTTTGGGGGGGTTTCTATTTTTTTTTTACTTTTTTTTACTTATTTTATACATTGTATTGAAAAACTCTAAAACATTTTTTTTGTAAAAAAAATTATTTTCAATTTTACATTACATGCATTAAAAATACTTCAGATAAAGAGTAAAATAAATTTATACACACAACTTTCGGTATTGCTCACCCATTTCCCCCAAACTGCATCCATCCTCTAACCTCTTCTCTCACTTCCCTCTTTCCCTCTTCTTCCTCACTCTCCCCCTCTCCTCCTTCTCCTCAACCTTCCTACTTACTTCTCCCCTTCCTCCTATCTTCTCACTCCGGATGCAGTCCAGGGGAAATGCCCGAGCAATTCCTCTCTCGAAATTAAAACAGCAATATTATATACAATAAAACTATTTCTACTTATCTGAGCTATTTAACCTCCAACCCATCCTCCCCCCACCCCCCTCCCCCCTCCCCCCCACACTTCCCAGAGCCAAGTACAGGGTTATACAAACATGTTAAACATAATCTATTTAAGTTTACTAATTATACAATAACCAAAATCATACTAACCCTTAACTCTCTTCAAACTTTAACATCATAATTTTATAAACAAATCCATTACTCATAAAATAAATGAAACTTTGTAGTTCCATATTTCTTCTGAACATATTCTATCCATCTTCTCCATACAGTAACATATCTCTCTTGTGAATGGTCCTTTAAATAAGCAGAAATTTTAGCCATTTCTGCTAAATTAGAAACCTTAAGTACCCATTCTTCTAAAGAAGGCAGAGAGTCTTTCTTCCAATATTGACCCACCAATAATCTTGCTGCTGTTATTAAATTCAACATTAAAATAGTTTCTTTAGCATCAAAATCCACAAAAATACCCAAAAGAAATAACTGGGGAATAAACTTAACCTTCCTTTTAAAAACCTTTTGAATGTTCCACCAAATCATAATCCAAAAGGTTTTAATATTTTTACAAGTCCACCAAACATGAAAATAGGTTGCATCCAAGCAACCACATCTCCAACATTTAGGTTGCAGGTTCGGGTACATACAAGACAACTAAAACATTTTTTTTAAAGAACTACTGCAAACTTCTTTTATACCCTGGAGTTCTTGATAGGCAAGTACAGTTCACTGCTATAACTCAAAGTGCAGGATAAACATGAAATTAGATATGTTGCATAACAATATGTCAACTATCATGCCATTTATTGCTTATTTATGATTATTTTATTTTAAGCCTTAGGATTAAGGTCCAGACTTTTCTTGTAAGTATATGTAGCAGTCTCCATTTCATTGATGAGAGAGGAGAAATTGGTTTATCATGCTTTTCAGAATAAATACGTGCTGTATTAAATAATTTAAACAGTAACTATTTAGTATTAAAAAAGATGAGAAATGTAGATTGGGAAATGTAGTTTCTCATGTATTTGGCAACAAGCACTGATCATACAAACAGAAAACACTGATAATTTGCTCTACATACTCCATTGTATCATTTTATTTATTTATTTAATACATATACTATATCATTTCAGACAAATGGTTGTCCAATCTCTTCTTAAAATCTTCCAGTGTTGGAGCATTCACAAGTAAAGAATTTCACTGATTAATTGTTCTCACTATCAGGAAATGTATCCTTAGTTCTAGGTTAGTTCTTTGATAATTTTCCATGTGTTGTTTCTTGTCCTGCCTTTGGACAATTTGCTTGCTTGCTTGCTTGCTTGCTATCATCACCACCTTGATATCTCACATATTTGTTTCAGATGAACTTATAATAAAATTAGATTAAAAACAGTATAAAACTTATATAGAACCAAAAAAAACCCACCACATAGTATCTTATCACAATTGCTCTGCCCATCCTTTGGGTCTTCTGAAATTAGACTCCCTTACTTGTCTGGGAAAAATAATATCTATATAGGGCAATTTGAGGGTATAACATTGAAGTGTTTTCTCAAAACTTTGGAAGGAATGGGTCAAATTTGAAAGCAGCTGGGTCATCCAAGATTTTTCACATTGGTTTCATCATTTATTCCCCTTATAGATAACAAGTAGATGTAATATCTCTGGATAATCTTCAGAAATCTCAGCTCAATTTCAAGTTAAGTGTCTGACCTACCTCACACACAAGCAAAGAGGTAATTTTCAGGTGCATTTTTACAGTTCAATAGAGCATGCTTCAAGTACAGAAGACTGATATTGAACCATGCTGCCAAGAGATATGTTTAATCATATTCATTGTGATAGTGCTGGAGCCAATAAGTAATCCCTACATTTGTCCCAAGATGTTCACAGTCTGATTAGACATGACAGGAACAAGACACCGGGGAAGGCAATGCAATGGTTATGATCTTTGTGTGACATAGTCCACTTGGAGATTATCTTTCAAAACCCAATGAAAATGAATAGCCAAACTCTCTTCCAGCAGTGTTTTTATTTGTTAAGGGTTTGTTAAGTTCTGAACTAGGTCTAAATCCTGTCTCTGTAGCTTCTGTAAGAAATAATATTGTTATTTAATAGCCACAAAATGTGAATCTTGGGAAGGGAGAGGGTCAACTTCCAACTTCACTTGTGCAATTTTACTATATAAAAAAGGGATGGTGTGTGTGTGTAAATACAAAGCAATATATCCAGTTGGGCTCCTATGCAATCTGAAAAGGTAAGATTAATGAATGTCCATTAATATGGAGCTATGTCAAAAAAGTTTTTTGAAAGCTTTTCAATGTATAGGCATTTGTTATAGAGAAAGGTAAACACGTTCACATGGAAAATATTGTTTAATGGTGGACCTGACATGAATTATGGATAATATCCTTCTACCTATCTTAAAACAGTGGTTCTCAACCTTTTTAATGCCACGACCCCCAACCGGTCGTAAGTCAAGGACTACTCAACTGGTGCAGCACCATTTGCAGAATGGGACTTTTGGCGGGCTCAGCAGGGCAGAGACAGCCTGGACAATTCCTATTGGCTTTTGAAAGCCAATAGAATTAGACTCTATTCAAGAGAGTCTATTCTATTGGCTTTCAAAAGCCAATAGAATAAAAGGGAGTAGCACAGCTAAGGAAAAGGGGGAAAAATGGCAGACTGCGTTATTTGGCGACCCCCGTGAAATAGTCGTTCAACCCCAAATGGGGTCCCGACCCACAGGTTGAGAACCACTGCCTTAAAACCACATCAACACAATACTGTGGCGTAGAGAATACTTCCTTTATATCTGCAGAGACATACATATGAAAGGCCATTGACTGCCATAATCTATATGTTACCAAAATTCTTGTACATGTTTGATTGTTTGTAACTTTTAATTGGGTAAAACTGTGCAACATATGGCAACAATTTTTTGAATTAACATATGTCAAATGGGCTAATTTAAAGAATGCATTCAAAATCTGGGTTCTATGATTCCTGTGAGATTAAAATTTTCCAAAGTAGTGGCTGCTGCTATCTGCTGCACTGGTATCCCAGACATGATTGACATTTCCAATTATCCCTGCCAATTTCCCACAATAAACAAACAAACAAACAATAAATGGAGAAGTCAAAAAAAAATTGGAAGTTGTTCCTGCAACTTAGTCAAACCTTTGGTTTAAGGATTGTAGAGCATAAAGAGGAAACATATACATTCCAGGGACAGGAATGCAGACTGGAACAGAATTTTTTTCATTTTAATGGAAAAATATTGAGGCTAAATTCTGAATTACTTGAAAACAATTATTGAATTTTATTTCCCTGTTGTACAGTTCTTGGGAAAACTTGAAAAGTGAGATTATAAAAGCCCAGTCTAGCATAACACCAATGAAGAAGAAAAATAACAGCTCTCAAAGGAAACCAGCATAGCTGCATAAAGAACTCTCTGATAAATTTAAAGACAAAAAGGACAAGTATAAAAAGGGAAAAAAGGGGTGCATAACTGAGGCAGAATATTAGCAAATTGCCCGAACCTACAAAGATGAAGTGAGGAGAACTAAGGTTCAAAATGAATTAAGGCTTGTGACAAAAGTCAAAAATAACAACAAAAAAGAAGAAGAAGCTTCTTTCAACATGTAAAAAACAAACAAAAAATCAAGAAAACAATTGGTCCATTAATGGAAAAAAGTGGCAAGAAGGTGACAAGTAACAAGGAGAAAGCAGAACTGCTTAACTCATTTTTTGCATCTGTCTTTACACAGATGTAAAAAATGGAAAGGGGAAAAAAAAGTCCAACCTATTAAAAACAGATCAGAAACACGTTAAGATAGGCAAGAAAATGATAAGTGAGCACCTGTCCATCCTAGATGGATTACACCCCAAGGTTCTGAAGGAACTGGCAGACGTGATCTCAGAACCACTGAACTATATCTTTCAAAAATCCTTAGAGCACCGGGGAACTACCAGAGGACTGGAAAAGAGCTGATGTAATTCGCATCTTCAAAAAAGGGAAAAAAATAGAACCAGGAAACTATAGACTTATCAGCTTGACCTCAATACCTGGGAAGATTCTGGAAAAGATAATCAAGCAATGAAACAGCGAGCTCCTGGGATAAACAAAATCATAACCAAAAACTAACATAGGTTTGTCAAAAACAGATCATGCCAGACAAATCTTATTGCATTCTTTGACAAAGTGTCAACATTAGTGGACTAGAGGAATGTTGTGGATATAATTTATTTGGAACTTCAGTAAGGCATTTGATAAAGTACACTACAACATAGTACTTAAACAAGATAGAAAAATGTGGGTTAGACAGCATCACCACCAGATGGATTCGTAACTGACTGACCAATCACACTCAACGTGTAGTCCTCAATGGAGCTGCATCTACATGGAGGGAGGTATGTGATGGGGTACCCCAAGGCTCTGTTTTAGTCCCAGTGCTCTTCAACATCTTCATCAATGATTTGGATGAGAGGATAGATGGAGAACTTATCAAATTTGCAGACAACACCAAGCTGGAAGAAATAGCCAACACTCCAGAAGATAGGCTTAAGATATAGGAAGATCTGGACAGACTTGAACATTTGGCCTTATCTAACAAAGTGAAATCCAATGGTAAAAAAAGTAAGATTCTACATTTAGGCAAGAAAACCCAAATGCACAGATATAGTATAGATGGTACCTGGCTCAATAGTAGTAACTATGAGAGTGATCTTGGAGTCCTAGTGGTCAATCAGTTAAATATGAGCCAACAGTGTGCTGCAGCTGCCAAAAAAGCCAACACAGTTCTAGGCTGCATTAACAGAGGGATAGAATCAAGATCACATGAAGTGTTAATACCACTTTACAATGCCTTGGTATGGCCATACTTGGAATACTGCATCCAGTTTTGGTTGCCGCAATGTAAAAAAGATGTTGAGACTCTAGAAAGAGTACAGAGAAGAGCAACAAAAATTATTATGGAACCGGAGGTTAAAACATATAAGGAACAGTTGCTGGAATTGGGTATGTCTAGTTTAATGAAGTGAAGGACTAGGGGGGACATGATAGCAGTATTCCAATATCTTAGGATTTACCACAAAGAAGAGGGAGTCAAACTATTCTCCAAAGTGCCTGAAGGCAGGACAAGCAACAGATGGAAACTGATCAAGGAGAGAAGCAACCTAGAACTAAGGAAAAACTTCCTGACAGTTAGAACACTTAACCAGTGGAACAGCCTGCTTCCAGAAATGGTGAATGCTCCAACACTGGAAGTTTTTAAGAAGAGACTGGACCACCATTTTGTCTGAAATGGTATAGGGTTTCCTGCCTGAGCAGGGGGTTGGACTAGAAGATCTCCATGGTCCCTTCCAACTTTGTTATTCTGTTACTCTGTTTTTTATATTATTTGTTGGATACTGAAATAAAAATATCAAAACCCTAATTAAGAAGCCTATCCAAATGCTAAGTATACTGTATGTCAGTGATTCTCAAACTTTCTAATGCCGTGACCCCATAATACAGTTCCCCATGTTGTGGTGACCCCCAAGTGGGTGTGGCCACCAATAAGAGGGAGTAGGACAGCTAGAGAAAAGGGGAAAAAATGGCGGACAGCATGGTTTGGTGACCCCCGTGAAATGGTCATTCGACCCCAAATGGGGTCCCGACCCACAGGTTGAGAACCACTGCTGTATGTATTTCAAAAATTATTTAAAGTATACATCCTGCTGTTCTTCCAAATAGGTCAAAGCAAATAACAACACTAGTGAAACCAAACTTAGCAAGTAACAGTAAATATTCTTCAAGCACCTGAAGGCAGGACAAGAAGCAACAGGTAGAAACTAATCAAGGAGAGAAGCAACCTAGAACTACGGAGAAACTTCCTGACAGTGAGAACAATTAATCAGTGGAACAGCCTGCCTCTAGAAGCAGTAAATGCTCCAACACTGGAAGTTTTTAAGAAGAGACTGGACAGCCATTTGTCCGAAATGGTGTAGGGTTTCCTGCCTGAGCAGGGGGTTGGACTAGATGACCTCCAAGGTCCCTTCCAACTTTACTATTATGATGATGATGATGATGATGATGATGATGATGATGATGATGATGATGAAAAAGAAAGAAAGAAAAAATGTCAGATTATCTATATGCTTCAGTATAGATGCTCAGAAACATGATTTCAAAAATATAAAAGAGACTGTTTTCTTTGAGGATTCTTCGAATGATATCCCCGAGATAAAATATATGCGTGGGAATTTTACTAAACATCCATTTTTTTAGTTCTTGGGGGGAAAATAAAGTAGAACTTAAAAAATACTAAAGCTATAGGAACAATCTACATAACCTGCCATTTGTTACGTACAAAACTTCTAAAGAATGTTGAGCCTGCAGTGAAGGATAATCCCTGCAGGGAAGAAAATACATTTGAATTCACTTGCAATATTCATTCAGAGGAAATGGAGGCAGCTTGGAAAAAAATCAGTATTTATAAAAAAAAGAACTGCTCATATTATACAAAGCAATTGGAAACAAGATTCTTTGATTTTTTATGAAAAAAATAACTAATATTCAATATTGAAAAGGAAAGCATTTGAAAGCCTGATTCTTTGTCATGAGATTTTTTTTTCCAGCCATACCCGAATTGGGTTTTTCATGGTTATTTCTCAATAGAAAGAAAAGACAGCTTTTTTTTTTTTTTTTTCATAATTCACATTTCCATTGGAACTGAAAAACTGTTTTGTGGCTCAGTGGGAGGAATGAGTGTAATTCACAGAAACAGGAGGGGGTGGCATCCTTTTTGTTTTGGAACCTTTGGGGAAGAATTTGTGATTATCATCTTTAAATCTAGAAGTCTAAAAGAAGGTGCATCTGAGTCCAAACCTAGGCTCACTTTTGATCAAAAATGTCTTTTTCATCTTGCATCATTTTTTTTGATGTGTCGGGTTCGTGTCAAACCTTTTTCCTACTTTTGCACTCAAAATAAACCCATTTATTATAAATAGTTCCACTATTTATAACACCCAGGTCCCCCTTCTTTAGAACTGAGAAGTGATACATGGGTCGGGTGACAGATTGTGATTTTGTCTGCCTCCCACAATCCATCCAGAGTAAATCAGTTGTTAACATTGCAGACAAATTCCTTTTGTGTCCCTTAGCTTGGCTTTCAGCATTTATATATGTGTGCTGTCACCTTCATAAAAAGGAGATTGTTACATGTAACATGAATACACAAGATTTCTGATTAACTAAGGGACATAAAGAAGGCGAATTATTTTAAGCATGTGGCCATGGATGAGGTGGACTGTTGACCTCCTCAAGCAGAATTATTATGTGGCTATATTCTTCAATCCACTGAATCCAAACATTCAAAGATTTGCATATTGTGCTATCATTGCAGTTTCAGTTCAAAGAAGTGATTAAGACATGAACACTATGAATTAGACATTATGGTATGGTTATTCCTAAAGAAAATATACGCAAATTTTACTTAGTTTGATATCTTCCTCAATGATCAGTTACAGTTCTTAACATATGACCAGAATTTAGATCAGAAATCCAGTCATACGTCAAAGTAGCCTCATGATCAGAGTCAATTTTTTTGACATTTTTTGTGATGGCCAAGTGAATTCATTTAGCCATTAAGCAAATCATGCAGTCATTAAGCAAATAGTACAGTCTTTAAATGAACGCATTTTTCCCAATTGATGTTTTTTGCTACAAAAAAACTCTAGAAAAAGAGTAATTAATTGCAATCATGTGGCTGTAGGATGTTACAACTGGTTGAAAAGACCAGCCAGTTGTCAAGTAGCTAAAATGTGCTCACATGACTGGGGGATTGTGACATTTAATGAAGGTTGAAGTGTTTTACAGGCTGTAAAGCACCTGTTCTGAGGTCATTTTTAATCCAGATGGTTGTAAAATGACAATTGTAAATCAAGGATTACATGTAAATTTTGCATGTGCATGTCCCATCATTTAATCCAAAAGGAGTGGAACTACATAAAGATTGTTGGCTTCTTGCCTCAGCTCTCAAATTCTTGGACTGTCAGAAGCCTTTGACTTTTTGGCATGATGTCAATATATCAACAGAGCTGCCTCAGAAACCTTGAAAAACCTCTGCCAATAAAGTGTACATAATACTGGGCTCAAGAAACCATCTGTCTGATTCAGCAAATGCAGCTCTGAAATTCCTGATTCCCAAACTATTGTGAGAGAACTTTACTGAGATTAATATCTTGTTCTTCTGCAAATATTTTTTTTTACATTTCAAGACAATTAGGATAGATATACCTCAAGATTATTTTATTTCTTGCAAAAATTCTTCTTGGATTTCTTACCTTGAGCAATCTACAGAAGAAGCAACAGGCTAATAGATCAAAAACTTCAATGCTGGCTGTCAAGCAGGCTGCAATAACAGTCCTTCCTATGGCCAAGGACCATCCATCACTATTACAACAAATGAACAATAGTGCCTCCTTTGCTCCCTCCCCATGGTGCTTTTGTTAGCACATTCATTTAGCTCCTCAATGAGTTTCAGCAAGAGGAATCCTTAGGTATGAACATGAATTTGATCCAGGTTTCATAGGAAATAACCACACAAACCGTGACTCTGTTATCTATCACTGCTTAGTGATTTTTAATCACTGTCTTAATATTTGGAAGTCTCTGTATGTGTATATACACCCTATATGTGTGTATGCAGACACAAACACATTTTGTAAGGACCTGCCTCAATCAGTCCTCCCAAGAAAGCAGAACTCTTGAAACAGCATCATTTCAAAAGGAACTTTTATTGGGAGATGTTGACAGCAGGAATAGAAAGCAGGATCTGAGAGTTTCCTGCATGAATCAAGTAATCAAAAGTGTCCATAGTAACTCTATCCCAATTGTCCATCTGGATAGCTTAAATAGACCAATCAGCAGGTTGAAAGCGCTGTGGGAACAGAATAATAAGGTGCCGCTTCCAAGGTTGTTAGGTGTCTGTGCTGTTTCTTCTGTGGCCAGAGATAAGGCAGATGGCCAGAGGTACATTCCATTCTCACTCCATTAGAGAAACATTAAAGAGGATAGAGCAGAAAACAAAGCAAAGGAAATACACATCAGCACCCTAAGCTTCCCCCTCCCTCCCCGGAGTATGGCAGAACCCAAAAAGAATAAGAACCCTCATGCCCACAGAAAGATAGGATTCTGTCACATTTCTAATTTCAAGAAAAGCACCACAAAATCTGCTCAGTCACTCACACCCTAGTCATCTCCCATCTTGACAACTGCAATATGTTCTACATGGAGCTGTTCTTGAAAAGTGTCTGGAAGCTTCAAATAGACAAAATGTAGCAGTCTGCATGGTTTTGTGCAGATGGGCACATATGTCATATCTCCTGTGAGAGCTGCATTGGCTGCTGATTTGTTTCTGGGTCCAATTTAAGGTGCTGGTTGTCTCATTTAAAGCCCTACATGGCCTGGGGCCAGGTTATTTGAAGGACCATCTTTCCCAGTTACCTTTACCCAGGGGTCCCCAACCTGTGGGGATTGCAACTGGGCCGTGGAAATGGCCAGCTAGTGGGTTAAGCACATCCTCACTTGCCTGAGTAGTGGGCAAGCATATGCAAATGGAACTGCATGTGCATGCATTTGCTCGCCGCTCACACAGAACCATCCCCTTTCTCTCCCCCCCCCACCATTCTGCAAAGCTGGAAACATTGGAAACTCTGATCTACCTGACCCATCAGAGTGGGGAGGCAGAAAATGTTACAAATCCCCTTTTGTAACGATGTCTATTTAGCAGGCCTAAGAAAAAGGCCTT
Source organism: Crotalus tigris (assembly GCF_016545835.1). NCBI lineage: Eukaryota > Metazoa > Chordata > Lepidosauria > Squamata > Viperidae > Crotalus > Crotalus tigris. The sequence goes on along the minus strand of NW_024096751.1, from coordinate 1,731,391 downwards.
CTCCATTGTGGTTCTATCCCTGTGGAACATTATCCCCATGGAGATAAGATTGGCACCTACTTGACATTCTTTTTTGTTTTGTTTTGTTTTGTTTTGTTTTTAGAAAAAAAATTCAGATACATAAGAAGTTAAAATACAACACACAAATTCCGACATTGCTTACCCATTTCCCCCCAGACCACGTCCCCCTCTCATCTCTTCACTTCCCCCTTCCTTCTACCTCCTCCTCTCCTCCCCTCCCTCTCTCCTCCATCTTTCTACTTACTTATCCCTCTCCTCTTCTTCTCAATCTGATGCGGTCTGAGGGAAAATGCCCGAGCAATCCTCTAATGCCCGAGCAATCCTCTATCACCAAAATTTGAACTATTGAACATACTACCCCATACTCTCCCCTCCCCCCACCCCCTTTTCCCCCCGACTTCCCAGAGCTCAGTACAGGGTTACAAAAAAAAAAGAAAAGAAAAAAAAAGAAAACTAAACATAGTCAACTTAAATTTAGTACTTACACAATAACCGGAATCATAATAACCCTTAACTCTCTGCAAACTTCAATTCATAATTTAATAAAAATCCATTATTCATAAAATAAATGAAACTTCATTGTTCCATACTTCTTCTGAATATATTCTATCCATCTTCTCCATACAGAAACATATCTCTTTTGTGCAATGCCCTTAAGATCTGGTTCTGCCAATGGGCCTGGGTATCCCAGAGTGAGACTGAGCCCTTTAAGTGATTTCAGTGACTGATTGTTGTCATCAGGGATGTGGCCAGGTTCTTCCTTTTTACTGTTTTTGTAAGTTGCCTGGAGTTACTGAGAGTGAGTTGTATGGCCATATAAATTTTCTTAAATAAACAAATAAACTATAGGTAGTCTTCAACTTCCAATCATTCTCTTAGTAACCATTCAAAGTTACAACAGCACTGAAAAAAGTGACAACCAGTCTTTGCATTTACAACTATTGCAGCATCCCCATATGATGAAAATTCAGGTGACTGACAAGCAGCATGTATTTACAATATTTATAATATCCTGGAGTTATGTGATTGCTATTGCGACCTTCTGAATCAGCTTCCAAGAAGCAAAGTGGGGGGTGGGGGGAGTGGGGGGTGTAGTTAGCCAGATTTGTTTAATGACTGCATGATTCACTTATTAACTGCAGTGATTTACTTAACAATTGTGGCAAAAAAAAGTTGTGAAATTGAGAGTGACTTACTTAACAGCCACCTTGCTTGCAGGATACAAAAACCAGTACAGGCAATTCCTGGGGTAAGAACTAGTTCTGTCCCCAACTCCTACTTATGAACAAGTTGATTGTTAGTTAACTTGGCAGCTGGTGTTGTCCTTCCTCAAATCTACAAACTGCTGGAGCCATGCATTGCTTTCCGGGAACCACTGAAAACCACTGTATATTAAAATCTGTATATTAAAATCTATATCTGTATATTAAAAACATGTGGTTTCAGCAATTCCTGAAAATATTGCATAGCTTCAGTGGTTTGTTGGTTCAAGGAAGGAGAATGCAGTGTGTGTGTATACATATATAAAATTCTTTCCTAGCAAAACCATAATGAGGAGATAGAAAATGTCTACTTTACTTTGCAGCATAAAGCACTTCTGAAAGATAAATGTGTGAAAATGAATGCAAGCCTCCAGCTCTTGGTTTCTTCTCACATTATTGGACTCTTCACTCCAAGCTAATTTGACAAGCTACAACATTACTTCTATCTACCAAAAATATGACAAAAGTATAAAATTAACAGAAATACCAAATGCATTGAGTACAATTGTATCATTATTTCTTCTTGGCGATAAGATGGAGAAACAGAAACTATCATTTATTCTTTTTAAGGGAAAAAATATCCAGTGAATGGATTTGTTATCTGTAGTTTGTAGATACATGGTTATTTGCATTTTTGATAAAAAAAAAACTTTATAAAATCATTAAGAATGCTTTGAAATTGCTCATTAGATTTATATGCATATAATTGTTACTTTTAATGAACTGTCATGACTCACTTTTAATTATTTGAGATAACCGGGAAGCTTAGAGTGACACATCAGTTGTGTATGCAGATTATGGTGTAAAATAGAAACGAATACTTTCTTTAAGGAAAAAAACCACTAATCAATCATGTATTTAGCTGACTGTGTTCAGCAGGTCAGCGGTTCAAATCTCACCAGCTCAAGGTTGACTCAGCCTTCCATCCTTCCGAGGTAGGTAAAATGAGGACCCAGATTGTTGGGGGCAATGTAAAATATATATATACATTGCTTACTGGTGTACACCGCTTAGAGAGTGCTTGCACTTAAAGCGGTATATAAGTCTCATAAATAAATAAATAAATAAATAAAAGTAATCCTAAACTATCCTTGTTGGGAATAAAAAAAATGCACATCAGCTTCCAGCTTGAAACTGGTTCTAGCTCAAATCAGAATTACATAAAAGGATATGCAAACTTTTCACTTATTCAGAATACTTCATCAGGCAGAGTGTTACAAAAAAGCTGCCAAAGAACCAAAGAAACTCAGAAATTCATTGGCTATTTAGGCCCTAAGGTTGAAATTCCATAATAGGGTTTATGGATGGAATGAGAGGCATCTGTAGGTAAGAATTAAAAAAATCAAACTGATAGATGCAACCACATGATTAAGACCCATAAATATCACAAATGTTTAGAAATCTTTATAACCATAAATAAAGTTTTAGAAATCTTTATATATAAGTGAGAAATGCAGATAGAATAACATAATATACAAAACAAAAGTAAAATGATAACATCTATAATTCACCTCTCTGTCTGTCTCAAGTTTTCTCTCTCTCTTTCTCATCTGTTTGTTATTTGCTTCTTTCTTTGGTCACTAATATGTTCTAATTTCCCTTGCATTTTTATCCATATGAGAGGTGTGCAGCTAGAGATTGTTCTCTTTTTTTACAATGAGGTATGCCTTGAAATACCATGGGCTACTTCCTCTTAGAGAATAATATCTTGCTGAAGTGGATTAATGATATCCATAGCAAGCAAAATTAGAATAAACCAACAGCTACACCTATTTAATGTCACCAGCAAAATATTAAAATATGCTAAGATAGATAGCAATTTTCTGTTGAGCCTCTGTTTCTAATGAGCAGTGACAATTAAATACTGATAGTCACTGCTTATTATATATAAAACTGAGACTTGTTTAATAAAGCCATATATTGAAAATAAATACTGCTGTATTTTACAGATTTATATGATGGTTGGAATGTCATCTCTCTAAATGGGATGTATATTTTATGATGAGAACGTAAAAGAATGAAATATAAGTCACAAATTTGGAGGAAAAGAAAGAATTTGGTGAAGGAATGGCTCCATAGATAAAGTAGTTGTCACTATGCGTTAACTCAAAATTGGTTCTTTCTCACTTTGGTCATCTAAAGATGTCTGAACTTGAATTCCCAGAATTCCTCAGCCAGCAGGTAGCTCTTTTACTCTGTCTGCTTAACAATTCAGAAATTGCTTAATGACCACAACCAGGTGTGACAGGATTGCAGTTGCTGAGTGAAGTAGTCAAATGGGCATCTCGCTTAGCAATGACTTCATTCAACAATTTTGGTCCCAATTATGGTCCTAAGTTGATGTATATAGTGAAAGATGTAAAATGGTGGGGACGGGGAGGGCTGATCCTGCAACTGGGATAGATATGTTATTCTTTTGTTATTTGGAATAACATTCCTTTTTAAAAACAATAATTTGACAGGTCTGAAAGGCTGACTCAAGTTCTCATCCTCTGCATTTTTGCATTGTCTGTCTGGGATTCAGGGTTGCCCTTGAGTCCCCTTGGCTGTTACTTTTTCTTGGAGCTCTTGGGCTCTTAGCCATCCTTGCTCCTGTTGTCATTTGTCTGAGGCTGCCATTTACTCAGATTGGCTGTGGCAACCCAGGCAATTGCTTAAGAGATATTGATGATGTCATCCCTTCTCAAGATGGCTTGTGCAGGATTAACCAAATCACCCGGAGAGGCCCAGAGAATCTGATTAAAGGGCAGGAAAGCAACAAAAGCCAAGTTTAATGAAGGGAAGAAAATGTTAAGATTGCTGAGAAGCAGCAGCAGCTGCAGCTGGAGAATAAAAAGGACACCAACAGACAAATATACCTTTGCAGGGGACGCTGGAAGGAATGGGGGGAAGAGTTGAAATGGATCCTTTTTTTGACATCATGAAAATGGACATGAAAGTAAAGTGTCATTTTATTCCCGAAGTACTGATGACACGGTCAAGCCAGAAGGATAAAGTTGTCAGATTAAAAAGCAGCAAAGATAGCAATCCTTTAAATCACATTAGTCATTATCTGTAAGGAGGAAAATTGAAAGGTTTGCACAATCCTAGGAGTGATACCTTCTTCCAACTAAGATTTGGGTGGCAAAGTTTTTTTTTTTTTTTCTAACAGAAAATAACAAGCGCAGGTTTGTTGATCAAGGAAAAGTTAATCCTTGGTCATCCACACAGTGTCACCCTGGGTTGCTGCTGTACTCATGAGGGAGCATTTGTAGAGATTTTGTGAAAAAGGTCAAGATGGCACTGATGGAGGGATCAAAACTGCGCCCCCTTTTTACATCCACACAAGACTTCAGTTTGTTTATTTATTTATTAAATTTATTTATTTATTTATTTATGAGACTTATATACTGCTTTAAGTGCGAGCACTCTCTAAGCGGTGTACACCAGTAAGCAATGTATATATATATATTTACATTGCCCCCAACAATCTGGGTCCTCATTTTACCTACCTCGGAAGGATGGAAGACTGAGTCAACCTTGAGCCGGTGAGATTTGAACCGCTGACCTGCTGAACACACTCAGCTAAAGTGGCCTGCAGTACTGTACTCTAACTGCTGCGCCACCTCGGCTCTTCTGTTATGCTTTCCATCTCCCCTATAAGATGACTGTGGTAGCTTAGAAAGTTATAAAGTAAGTAAAAACTAATTATGATATTAAAACTACACATATTATGATTTTTTAAAAAAAAAATACCGTTGTGGTAGCTATCTTGACTTTTTTGACCCTATCCCATGCATGCCCCAATTCTTACTATTTCCATCAAAAGGAAATTAACACATGTATCACTAGAAGATAACTATAAAAACAGGAAGGAAATGACACAAACTGATGAGAGAAACAAGAGAACATGCTTTTTATAAACCCCCCCCCCAAATATATAGAAATTAGGGCTTGTTGCTGAATTATTTGGGAATTGCTTCTTGCCAGAGACAGGTTTTAGTGCGGTAGTCCCCAAAAATTCAAGTGATCCTTTTTTTCTCATCTCCAAGCAAGATTTGTTTCTATTGAAGGGTTAATTCTGGACTTGGCTGGGAGGGGCAGCTAAACAACAGAAAAAGCCTTTGAGTTTTGTGTTTTTTAAATGTCTGTGTTAAAGAAATAATTCTATCCCTCCTTAGGCAATTGTAACTATAAACCACATTAGAGATTATGAATGTGGAATTAAAGACTAGCCGTTATTAAATTAATTAAAACAGAATGAAAGGATTGGAGCTCATGTAAGCTCCTATTATTAATTATTTGGGCACTCTGAAAATAGAAGAACTTGGTTCTCCGGAGATAAGCAGATGGTAGAGAAACAGAATGCGCAGCAGTGTACCGAGTGGAGACATCTCTTAAATACAGTGTGCTTAATTATGTACATTAGATCAAATGTACATAATTGTTCATAATTTATTTGGCAGCTTGTATATTAATTTGGGGTGGCCTATTGTTATAATAGTAAGATATTGGAATATCTCTTCTGTTAGCCAGATATTCCAATTCTGTTTTGTTGAACTCAGCTGGCAATAATCAGCATTATGTGGACTTGGTGCTCAAATATATTTAAAAATTATCAATATTTTAGCAGCAGCAGTAAATTCTGGAATTTGGGTCCAGTTGAGAGGACTTCCCTTTTGGCAATTTAATAATTGTATTTAGTTGTATTTTATTTATTAAATTTAAATGCTGCCCATTTCACCTATAAAGTGACTCTGGATGGCTTTATTTATTCATTAAATTTATAATGGCAAAGAAGAGACACAGATTTTATGCTTAGTGTTCTCTCTAAATTCTGTTGACATCTTGTGGTCAGTAAGTCATGAGCTGCATGAGCACCAGAGTCCTTGGATCCACACCTCCACTGCTGTCCGCTTCATGGCAGATCTATAAACTTATATTGATTTAAAAGTAGTTTATTATATAGTTTTTCCTCCAGCACTCTAGACTGTGAATTTATAAGAGCGCTATCAATTATCCAACACACAGTCTTTCGATGCATGGCACTAAACTTACAATGTTCCTGGACTGTGGCATCAGGTACTGTTTGCTGTTTAAAAGTACATGTTGCACTAGTGTAGTCCCATGTGTATTAGTTTACAATTAAGCTGCTGTTCAGTTAGCAATACCTCCATTGTTTTCAGAGGTATTTGAAGAGAATATAAGTAGAACAAGCCCCTGGAAGGACACATTTAAAATATTTGCCATGCAGAAGTTTGGTTTGAAGTATTAAAAAAAACATTACTTCTATTGAATTGAATTGAATTTTAACAAAGAAATATTTGCTTCTGTTTATCCTTCCAGTTTTGAAAATATGGAGGTGATCTTTCAGTGGTTCTCATTTATCAAATAATTAAATGAGGAGACTGGGAGAATATAAGTAGTAATGCAATGCCCCCAAACTAATTTGTAATTTTTCCTTCCTTCCTTCCTTCCTTCCTTCCTTCCTTCCTTCCTTCCTTCCTTCCTTCCTTCCTTCCTTCCTTCCTTCCTTCCTTCCTTCCTTCCTTCCTTCCTTCTGCAAGTATCCAAATTCCCTTACCTGTTTTCCAAACTTGGCAACTTTAAGTTGAGTGGAATTTAGCTCCCAGAATTACCAAACCAGGTCCTGGTTTTCAAGAATTGCTAGGAACTCTGAGTGATTTTGTAAATATGAGTGTGCCAAAGTTAGTACAGATAGTTATCAAATTATGACCACGAGTTTCCATTACTAAGCAAAACATTGTTAATTGAGTCAAATTTGATTTTATGACTTTTTCTGCTATAGTTATTAAGCAAATCACTGAAGTTCTTAAGCAAATCCAGCTTCCCCATTGACTTTGCTTGTCGGAAGCCAGAAAGTTTGCAGATAGTAATTATGTGATTCTGAGATGTTGCAACTATCAAAAATTTGACAGTTGCCCAAATTTTGATCATGTGACTGTGGAGATGCCATGACAGTCATAAGTGCAAGGATTGATCATAAGTCACTTTTTTCAGTGCCACTGTAACTTCAATAACTAAATTAATGTTTGCAAGTCTAGGATTATTTATACTTTGCTTTGAGGAATTCCAGTTTCTCTCATCTTTGTGAATATACCTTGTTTTTCCCAAAATAAGACCCAACCAAAAAATAAGCCCTAGCATGATTTTTAAGGATGCTCATAATATAAGCCCTACCCCCAAAATAAGTTACCAAGGTGAGGCAAGTGGTGGTGGCGGCTGCAGTGTGTGTGTGTGTGTGTGTGTGTGTGTGTGTGTGTGTGTGTGTGTGTGTGTGGTGAGCTTCGCCAGTTCACATTACTTGTCTGCGGGGATATTGGCTATTCTTGCCAGTTTAGTGTCATCTAAGTCATTTATGATGATATTGAGGAGTACTGGGCCTAAGATGGAACCTTATGGTACCCCACTGTGTACTTCCCTGCATAGATGTAGTACCATTAACAACTACTCATTGAGTATGGTTTGTCAGCCAGTAACAGGTCCATCTATGGTAATGATCTCTATCTCACATTTTTCTAGCTTACCAAGAAGTAGGTTGTGGTCTACTTTGTCGAATGCCTTACTGAAGTCTATGTCCTAAATCTATACTATGTCCACAGCATTTCACTGGTCTAATGATTTAGTCACTTTGTTAAAGAATGAAATAAGATTGGTTTGGTATGATCCATTTTTAATAAACCCATGCTGGTTTCTAGTTATAACTTTATTTGCTTCTAGTTGTTCACAGATTTTTTTTTTTCCCAGTATTTTCCCAGGTACTGATGTTAAGCTGATAGGTCTGTAGTTTCTTGTGTCTGTTTTTTCCCTTTTTTTTGAAAATGGGAACAACATCAGTTAATTTCCAATCCTCTGTTAGTTCCCCGGTGCTCCAGATTTTTGAAAGATATGTTACAATGGTTCTGAGATAACATCTGCCAGCTCCTTCAGAACTCTGGGATGTAATCAGTCAGGTCCCGGTGATTTATATTCATCAAGATCAGACAGGTGTTCTCTTATTGAAATATTGAAACCTATTTGATGTCTTCCTTATTTTTGTTTACCAGTACAAACAGGACACAGACTGCTTGTTTGTTTATATGTTACATGTTAGGCCAAATTGGCCTAGTGCATTTATCTTTTAAAAAATCTCTTCTGAGAAAACAAAGACATTGAGAAATAGGGTGCCCAATCAACAGCTGCAACGTCACTTTTCAGCTGATCACATCTGAAGGATTCCTGCCCTTCTACAAAGCGCTTACATTTGTTTTATTTTTATCCTGTGGTAAGATGGGCAACCAATACATTTTATAAATAAATAAATAAAAATGATTAAGCTCCAAGAATTTCCCATTATTAAGAGTGCTATTTTTCTCCATTAAATCAGGGAGTCTGTCATATTTAATTAACCAAGAAAATATAATATTTTGGCAAGTTCACTTTAAAAGTTGATAAATGGTATATGATTGCTTTAGTTATGGGGAAGAAAGATACAATAATAAATGAGTATTTTAGTAAATGAAATTAATTCAAATCCATGATTACAGAAACAATTGTTCAAACTAAGAATACACTGCAAGATTCTTAAAGACAAGTTCTGCCATATGTGTTTTTCTTCCATAGTGATGGAATGGATATAGATTTGCTTAAAAATAATGACAATGTAAGTAAATTTATGTAGATGAAGTTGTGTGAGCTCTGAGCCTACTTCTACAAAGCAATTTGGGGAAAGACTTGTGCTGGGTCTTAAAAATAAAAATAAATTGGGAGAAATTAGTGAACCATGGCATAAGGTTGTGAGAGAGGTTTGTTGCGATCTTTGAAATGATCAGCTTCCCAATTTGTAATAGGAAAATTTCAATAGAGAAGAGGAGGAGGAGTTTAATTTTTCTTTAGTGCTAAGGTTCTCTCACTTTGTGCGAATATGGAATTCTTCAGTGGAGTCAAAAAGCTTAAGTATTTTAATGGCTAGAAAGAAAGACCTATGCAATGGAGCTATAATCTGCTGTTTCCTTTGAATTTCCAAAGTAAATAGAAAGACAAGAGAATGAGGAAGCAACTATAAGAGAGGAGGAAGAGTTAAGACCATCGAAAAGGTAGAACTGAGACAGTTATAAAATTTTATCCATACATTCTAAAGGGCCAGTTTAAAAAAAAAATCCTACAAACTATACTGCATATGTGGTAGAAAATTCAAAGTAAAAATTTGCCTGAAGTTGGTAGAATAAATCTGAATTCCATCAGGAAGTCTTTTTGTTCTGCATACATCTACCTCCTCTGTTTGAAAAGCTACCCTGTGTAACTCTTCACAGCATGTAATTACTTAGGGATCTATAGGTAAGTCGTTTTGGTGCTTAAATAAACAGTATATGAAGAAAGCCTGGTGAGGTCTTTCATAAATCAGAGTTGGCTTTGCAGCCATTGATTTGATGATGCATTCACTCAGGGGGCCATAGATGGTAGAGTTTAATGAAGAATATTGAAAAGGTTACAGTGCTTCCTGCAGCCTCTTTTGCTGTTTATTTTGAAGCTGGTGTCAGAGCAAGAGGGATTTAAAAGTTATTAAAATACACATTTTTCTTTAGAGTCTATCCAGCTCATCCGGGAATACATACAAAGAGGACTTGGGATTATTTGGGGGGGGTTCAATCTCATCTACTGTTTTGTTTCATCAGCATGCCGTGAAATAGTTCTTTCAAAATAACATACAGTAAATTTTGAGTAAATCACACACACACACACACACATGCACACACATCAAGAAAAAAAATCTCTTATATTTAGCTATACAGCAAATGATTTATATTTATAGACTCTTTACTACTGAATAGATGGATGCAAGATAAATATTATTTGCCTTCCCCCAAATGGATACCCGGATACAAAACCCAGATCCAATCAGTGCAGCCTGTTGGCTAAGCACTGAGAATTGGAAGATTCAGGTACACATCTGCATTCAAGCACAGAGATAGAGGTTATGAAATGATTTTTAGCTATACCCTTCAGCCGAAATTAACTCTCAGGATTGTTTGGGGATAAAAATGAGAGAGGATGAGCAAATCAATAAACAAACATATATGTATATGTATTGGATGTATAGGCATGTTCATGATTTCTTCTGCACTTTCTTAAAGTCTGTTATACTACAAACTAACTTTCTAGAGTACTCTAGAGTTTGAAGCCTGCCAATCACACAGGTGAATGTGTCATTCTAATATAGTTATAGATGAAATTGAGCTCAGTAGCACTTTGGATACGAAGGGCAAGATAGTTCAGTGTATGTCGAGGTGTGTACAAAGCATCTGTCAGTAGCTCTTAAATCAAAGATGTCTTTTTCCAGTCACCCTGCAGCTGCTAAAGAAAGCTGGTGCTGCGTGGATGCTTTTAGGAACTCCAAAGAGGTCTTTGCCCTTGCCTACAAACCATCACAAAGCCCTGATGCTTAATACAGCCCTTTGTCCGAAATGGTATAGGGTTTCCTGCCTGAGCAGGGGGTTGGACTAGATGACCTCCAAGGTCCCTTCCAACATTATTATAATACAATAGAGAATGGCAGAGGTTTTGGAAATGAAGGGGAAAGTGCTCTGTAAGGATCCAGAGGACATAATAATCTTCTTTGCCATTGGACCTACTGGTAATAAAAATATTGTACGATTGCAAAACAGAAAAGTAAGTATAAAATAGGCAGAATTATGTTATACTATACCACAATTTTATTTTTTTACTTTATTGCTGATAGGATTATACACTGGAAACACTGTTTTATTATTCCTATAGAAATACATATGTGCATACCATCACCTTAGTTTCTTTATATAATAAAACTCAGAAAGGAGTCAGTTAAAGACTTTAAATGCATGAAATAAGAGAAAAGTAGAGAAATACTGCTAAAGCTAGGGCACCACTCCTCTATGTGTTAGTTTATTCATTACTATTTGTTTGAAGTTCTTGCCCCATTCTTTCTTTTCTGTATGATCAACCAACCTCAGTACATATCTTTGATATTCATCACTCATTTTTGTATTTATTCAGCACCAATTCTTGACATCATCATTTCTTGTTTTACAATGGAGGTATAATAATATTTAATATTTATTTAATTGGATAAATAAATGTAGCTGTTGCTTCTTAAGTATCTCATTTCTATTGCATTCAACTGAAATGTTATGATTTTTTCTGACACAGACTCAACTTTCACTCTATTTAACAAAGTGGGCAGAAGCACATGTTTTATGCACGGATTTTATATTTCTTTTGACAAACATTCACTCCTTTAATAAACTGAATATCTACCAACTTTCTACCTATTGGTGTTACCAGATACACCAAACAGGAAATATGATCAGATCAGTCAAATCTGTTGTTAAGTTACATTAACAGAAACTTGCAAACCTGAAAATACAATTCTCTCCTGTCTCATTTACAGTCAGAGAAATTAGGGAGGATTTCTTGTAGCCCCAGCCACTATCCAGCTCCAGACTATGATGTCTTTATCTGACCATTTCCTAGAACAGTGATGGCAAATCTTTTAGAGACTGAGTGCCCAAACTGCAACCCCAAACCCATTTATGCATTGTCGGGTGCCGGGTGGGTATGGCCCGTTGGGTGGGTGTGGCCAATTGGGTGGGCATGGCTGCAGTGGTAATGGCAGACTGGGTGGGACTAAAAAGTTCAATCAATCAATTCCAACTTTGCAAGATCTTTTTTTTTCCTGCGAGAAGTTGAAATTGACTCATTGATTGAACCTTTTTTTTTTTTTTTTTTTTTTTTTTGCACACAGCAGCAGAGGCCTAAAGTGAAAAGGTTTTATAAAACCCAGCTGAAGGCCTAGGCTTGGGGCGATAGCAAGCGTGCCCACAGAGAGGGCTCTGAGTGCTGCCTCTGGCACCCATGCCATAGATTCACCACCACTGTCCTAGAAGGTATCTCTGGGCCCAGTCTTCCAAGATTCTTCCCATACCATTACAAGATCTATTCATCTTGCTGGATCATACAGTTTAGCTAGCATTTGCTACAAATCATTCAGGTTGTCAACCAATAACACAGCTTCATCTGTATACAAAAATATAACTTCATTTATGTCACCAATAAACACTCCTTCTCTACCAATCATTCCTTACATATTTATGCATATATTTATCATTAGGGGTGATCACATATGTGTTATTTCCTGTCCAGTATTGAACAAATCACTAAATACAGTATGCCACTTATTTTTCTTTCATCTTATTCCATTCTTATTGCATTCAGCAACCATCAGCAAGACCATCTTCAAACAAAACATTCTACAATTCAAGTCTATACCCTTTATCATTTGCCTTTTCTAAAATTAAAAATAAAAGGAACTTTATTTTCCCACAGCAATATATTTCTCAGTGACCTGTTAAGGAACAGAAATCTGGTCTCTGTACACCCTGCCCCACATAAAGATGTGGTATAATTCCAAAATTTGCTCATTTTCACCTTTCACATCTTGTTGATCAAAATAACAAGCTAATTCCCTTATAGTGTTGACATTAGCTTTTACCTCCCTTCCCTTTCTGTAGGTCATTTTCCAGTCATCAGGCATAGTTAATGTCTTCTCACACAAATAAATCAATAAAACAAGACACCCAGCGTACTTGCAATGTCAGCCCTGCTGGCTAAACTAGACTAGATGAGTTAATTTTACTTTATTGTAAAACTGTCTTAACAGAATCTTGCAACTTGGAAGGTACAAACTTCTCACTATTACTTTTAACTGCCTGATCAGTTAGGGCAGGTCCTTCCTAAGTTTATTTTTCTGACTGTTAATCCATTGAGGGCTGCTCATTCTTTTGCCTGATTTTGTTTCCAAGACAAGTGTCTTTTCTCCTTGTTCCCCCCAAGGTTATCTACACATTCCATTATCTTTTTTTTTTAATCAATCCTCTCAAATTTTCATTATTTGCCATAAATCAATAAAATATTCAGATTTACAGGTAGCCCTTGACTTATAACCAGGGCTGGAACCCTTATTGCTGCAAGAGGCAGTGGTTCAATGAAGCCCGCTTTTGTGACCTTTACACCACAGTTGTTAAGCAAATCACCCCACTTAAGTGACCCAAAACTGTTAAGCGAATTAAGTTTCCCTCATTGACTTTGTTTGTCGGAAGCCAGTTCAGAAGGTCACAAATGGAGATCTCATAAACCCGAGACATTGCAACTATCATAAATACTTGCTGGTTGCTAGATAACCAAATTTTGATCATGTGACTATGAAGAAACAATTTTACAAATTTACAAATTTACAATACATTCACATTGAATGTATTGTAAATATGAAGACTGATTGTAAATAACTTTTTTCAATGCTATTGTAACTTCAAATGGTCATTAAATGAATGGTTATAAACCAAGGACTATCTATATATTAATTCCTTTCCCTTGGATACATGAAAAGTTGTTTGCTTAAATCCCATGTTGGAAACAAGCAACTCTTTTTCTAAGAATACTCATAGAACTATGCATTCTTGAGGATCTGAATGGCCCATTCACTCACTCTATGTCTTCTTGTTCATTCCCTATCAATTCATGTCACTCAAGAAAATAAAACTGATAATTATTCTTCATAAATATTTGCATGACATAAAATATTTTGAAATAATGCAGCTCCAATTGTCTTAAAATTGGGTCTAATAGAGGTTTTAAGTGCAATTCAGTTACTTTCATCAATGCATATAACAGGGTTTGTATTTTGTAAGAAATGTGCTGTTTGGAAAACATTTGAACTGTATAAATCATGTTGTCATTTAAAGATATATAGCAAACCTATTTTCCTATCTGACAAAGGAAAATGAATAAGTCCACTATCGTGTTCCCTCTTTTCAGCACATATAAGCAATTTCCAGCAATAAAAAAAATATGACTTCTTGTTTTTGTTCTCACTATAGTAATGTTCTTGACTATGCTGGATTTGCAAAACCTGTTAAGTTATGCTTCAGTGTGTTTATTGAATCAACAGCAATGTACTGGGTTCATACAATGGGGAAGCCATTGTAGAGTATGTTAACTAAATTAGATTAATTCATAAACAAATCACATTATGGCTAAACAATGTTGATTTGATATTAGTTTCATTTTTTATCTTGGCTGCAGATTACTGATATTCTTGTTTTTATTGTTTTATGTCTTTGTTTGTTGTTTTGACTACTGTTATCTACCAGGTGTCAATGCTGAAACATTGGATGTTCTTGCTTTGACAACAGATGGAAATGCAGCAATTTTCTCTATTGCTGTTAGAATTAGTTGCTGCTGGGAGGGGGAATAGGGATGACAGTCCAGCTAGTCACAACAATAATAACTTAATTGTGGGAACCCAAGGACATTGGGCCCAAAGCTAATAGAGTTTTAGCCCGCTGGAGAGTTGGGGAGAAAGCCCGGGCTTCAAGCTAATTGGGGAATGTGATTTATGACTATTTATTGGAGGAGGGAATTGCATTTTGTTATTTTGTATCCAGGGGAGGGGAATTTAGTTTCTGGTTTCGACTATGTAGTGCCGATACTTTGTTTCTCGAATAAAAGATTCTTTAAGGTAAAAAATGCCTCCAAGTTCTTTTGAAGAGTTTCATCTATCGGAACCATGACACCAGAATCATGAATTTTACATGGGCAACATATATGATAATATATTATTTATTTTAATAAGTATGGCTTATTTAACCATAATTTTCTGAACAAACCACAACTGGATGCTTTCATGCATCATCTTGGGCCATAAATCATGATTTAAAAACTACAGTAGCTTGGTTCACAGATATATTTCAAAATGGAAGTTTTAATTCATTCTCTAAATTAATTTCCAAGAGTTTTTCCCTTTGAATAATTTCTGCCTTTGGAATGTGTGTGGGAGTATCACCCAAGAATAGAAGTGATACTGAAAACTAGGAAATTATAAAAAAACAAACAACTGAAAACATCTGGATGACTTAGAATATTTGCACATTAGTTTTTCTGCTACATTTAAGCTTTTGGGGAACTCCTCCAGAAGGAGTTTCCTACTTGTTTTTCTAGTTACGTCTTCTTATTTTTTGCTACATTCTGTTCTTCCCAAAGCCTGATCCATCCAAATAGGAATAAAAAGATCATAATGGTGATTATGAGAGCACAATCTAAGGTGTTCCCTTAGTGGCTATCAGGAATTCTGCAGAGAATAGCTAAAAAAAAATTATATAATGGCCCCAGCCATACAATCAAATCTTTAACTCTTTTTAATAGGGCCCTACAATCACATTTAGTTGAAAATAAGAACTCTCAGGTGACACAATAAGAAACAGGGCTACATAAGATTTTTGCTTGTGTGAGTGTGGGTCTGTATGCATAGGTGTGTGGTAGTTAATTGATTAATAAATGCTTCTTTTAGCAGAAGATTATTTAAAATTCCAAAGGAAATTGGTGAAATCTCATCTATTTCTTCCTCTTTTTTTTTGCAGAATAATTTTTAAATGAACTTGAAAGTGATTTCTGCCCACCTCTTTTCTATACACAGTAAATTCTGTTAGGATTCTTTCTCCTCCAAGTTGAGGCACTTCAGCTACACAGACATAATTTCCAGTGTTTTGCAAAGCAAATTAAATAGTTGTAGGTTAAATCTGCTTCATTAAAATCTACATTAAACTCTATTCCATTGTGATGTGTATACTAAGGCTTGGGTGTTTGTGGTTTTGTTAATGGAGATGGGTTATGTTGTTGTTTTTTTCTTTTGTGCAATTGCTTTCCTTACATTGGTTTTTTATAGCTATGTTAGAAGAACAGTCTTTAGTTATTAAAAGCTGGAGATTGGCCTCACATGGCTAAACCCAGCTGTAACCTGCTTGTGAGTCTTAAATATGCAATTATTGGAGCTTATAAACAGAACGTTTCATTGGCCTTTTGCTCATGTTGAGCTTCTGGAAAGGTTCCAACAAAGGAAGAAGAAAGGGATTAGTATCTATATAAAAGAAGGGGACTGATGTATTTACAGGCTAAGAGTCTTCTCTCTTCTAGGTGACCCAGTTCCTTCTCATTCCTTCTACCACCACCACTTCCATGTCCTCATTGCATCATCTTAGCCATGTTAATTGCATGCCTGCAGCTTGAAATGTCAGGTGTTGCTGCTAAGAAATATATAGTTAAATTTATGCTAAAATAAATATTTTAAAGTCCCAGAGGCCCCCAGTGAATTAATTTGCCTGTGCATATTTTAAAATGGTATTTTGCTTAGTCAATTGGTGTCATTTTATTACTGGTGTCCAGAGGTGTCCACAAGGTATGGTCAAAAAAGGAAAATGGTAGCCACAAAGGTCAGTTGAAGTTCCACATATTTTTTCATGCACATTCATGATACACATACAAAAAAAAGAGCTTCAAATATATCATATCATCTTCCATCTTGACTTTTTTGACTATACCTTGTGGATACTCCTGCATACTACACCTGCTATAGCAAATCAATACAACCCATGAAAGGATAACATTCCCATGCATCAAAAATATCCAAGATGTCCAGAAATGACCAACTACTATCACATGGCATCACCATAGCACATAAACCAACTAAACCTCTTCAAAACATCTTAAGCAAACTAAACGATTCAATAGCTCACGAAGAAAAAACAGAAGCCATCTAAAACATGTAGTGCAAGGACTGTTACAGTCACTACATGGGACAGACAGAAAGAAAAGTAGCAGAGGCCATCCACAAACACCAACTAACAGTCAGGACAAAAATTACCACACATGGACAAACTCAACAGACTTAACCACAGTTTCAACCAGGAAACTATTAGCAACCCAAACTATGCTAAATCCAAAATATCAGAGAATTCCTAAAACATTGGTTTTCATGCAAATCAAGCATCAATCCACATATATTGTTGTATTCTTGTTGTGTTCTTTTTCATTGTTTATTTTAGTGTTTTAGTATCTTACTTTTGTTTTGTTTACACTCTTTTCATTTCTTCATTTTTACTGTTATAAGCCACCTAGAATAGTCCCATGGCAAGTTAAGCAGCAAATAAATTTAACAAACAAACAAAGAGATAAACCAGATTTACATACCATTCAAAAGGACAGTAAAAATCCTAGGGAGAAAACAAAGAACCCTAGAACACATTCCTTCCAGCAACCACCATTCAGATAAGCAGAGATAAACATCAGACAAACAACCGGACAGAAAACAATAACCTAATCAATGAACCACCAAGGAGGAAACTACATTTCCATCAACATTGTCAGGGCAAGGTATTGTACATAAACAGGGAACAAACCCCAACCTCACTTATGCGCTGATGTTATCTAGTTGAGTAATGAAACAACTTCAAGCAAACAATCAAGCTCAACCTCAAAGACTATCCCTCTGCATTAACAGAGGGATAGAATCAAGATCACGTGAAGTATTAATAAAAGCAAGGTTCTACATTTATTCAAGAAAAACCAAATGCACAAGTACAGCATAGGTGCCACCATGCTCAATAGTAGTAACTGTGAGAGGGACCTCGGAGTCCTAGTAGACAATCACCTAAATATGAGCCAGCAGTGTGCTGCAGCTGCCAAAAAGGCCAACACAGTGCTAGACTGCATTAACAGAGGGATAGAATCAAGATCACATGAAGTATTAATGCCACTCTACAATGCCTTGGTAAGGCCACACTTGGAATACTGCATCCAGTTTTGGTCACCACGATGTAAAAAAGATGTTGAGACTCTAGAAAAAGTACAGAGAAGAGCAACAAAGATGATTAGGGGACTGGAGGCTAAAACATATAAGGAACGGTTGCTAGAATTGGGTATATCTAGTTTAACGAAGAGAAGGACAAGGGGGGCATGATAGCAGTATTCCAATATCTCAGGGGCTGCCATAAAGAAGAGGGAATTAAGCTATTTTCCAAAGCACCTGAAGGCAGGACAAGAAGCAATGGGTGGAAACTAATCAAGGAGAGAAGCAACCTAGAACTATGGAGAAACTTCCTGACAGTGAGAACAATTAATCAGTGGAACAGCCTGCCTCCAGAAGCAGTAAATGCTCCAACACTGGAAGTTTTTAAGAAGAGACTGGACAGCCATTTGTCCGAAATGGTGTAGGGTTTCCTGCCCGAGCAGGGGGTTGGACTAGATGACCTCCAAGGTCCCTTCCAACTTTATTATTATTATTATTATTATTATTATTATTATTATTATTATTATTATTATTATTATTGATCATCGCACAGTCAGCCAGATGTTCAGACTGGATTTGGCATTTTGTCTACCTATCGAGTCCTTACCCAGGACCTGGGATAGGCAGATGTGGATGTTTGATGGTATTACAGGTATCGTCGCAGGATGGAAGCAGTTCCTAATAAGTCCGCCTTTTGCAATTGACTAATAGCGAATTTGTCAATGCCAATGGTGTTCAAGTGGTGCTCCAGTTGTTTTGGGATTGCACCTAAGGAGCCTATGACTATTGGTATTACCCTTGCTTGCTTTTGCCATAGTCTTTCTATTTCTATTTGTAGGTCTTTGTATTTTGTTATCTTCTCCAGTTCTTTCTCTTCTATTCTGCTATCTTCAGGCACTGCCACGTCCACTATCCAGACTTTTTTGTCTTTCTTATCGACAATTGTTAAGTCTGGGGTGTTATGTTGCAGGTGCTTGTCTGTTTGAATTCTGAAGTCCCAGAGCAGTTTAATTTTATCATTTTCTATGACTTTCTCTATTTTATGATCCCACCAGTTTTTGCTTACAGGCAAATGATATTTTTTGCAGATCTTCCAATGCACCATTGTTGCTACTTTGTCATGCCGCTGCTTGTAATCAGTCTGTGCAATCTTCTTGCAACAACTTACCAAGTGGTCCACTGTTTCTTCAGCTTCTTTGCATAGGCGGCACTTACTGTCTGTTGCTGTCTTCTCAATTTTGACTTTGTATGCATTTGTCCTTAAGGCTTGGTCTTGTGCAGCCAGAATTAGTCCCTCGGTCTCTTTCTTCAATTTAATAATAATAATAATAATAATAATAATAATAATAATAATAATAATAATGAATAATGAATAATAATAATGAAAACTGAAGGAATCAAGATGCCCCACGAAAATAACATTAAGAGTCTGGATGAGGAAGAGTACTACAAATACTTGGGTATCCTTCAAGCTGACAACATCAAGCACACTGAAGTCAAGAAAAAGATTAGAGGTGAATACATCAAGAGAGTGAAGAAGATCTTAAAATCCAAACTCAATGGAGGAAATACCATAAAGGCAATCAACACCTGGGCAATCCCAGTCATTAGGTACACAGCTGGAATAGTGGACTGGACTCAAGCAGAACTAAAAGCAATGGATAGGCAGACCAGAAAAATAATGACAATGAATCATGCCCTTCATCCACGCAGTGACATTGATAGACTTTATCTACCAAGGCAAATAGGTGGCGTGGAATGCTACAAGTACATCAGATGGTTGAAGAAGAAAAAATGGCTTTGGAAGAATATCTGAAGAACAATGATGAAGATGCACTGAAATTAGTATATCAGGAAGGCTTACTAACTACTGGAGAGACCAAACTGGCCTACAAGAAAGACCAAATGAAGAACAGAATAGAGGCATGGGAAGACAAAGCACTACATGGCCAATACATGAAAAAAATAGCTGGGAAAGCAGATAATAATAAAACCTGGCAATGGCTAAGAGCAGGAAAATTGAAGAAAGAGACCGAGGGACTAATTCTGGCTGCACAAGACCAAGCCTTAAGGACAAATGCATACAAAGTCAAAATTGAGAAGACAGCAACAGACAGTAAGTGCCGCCTATGCAAAGAAGCTGAAGAAACAGTGGACCACTTGGTAAGCTGTTGCAAGAAGATTGCACAGACTGATTACAAGCAGCGGCATGACAAAGTAGCAACAATGGTGCATTGGAAGATCTGCAAAAAATATCATTTGCCTGTAAGCAAAAACTGGTGGGATCATAAAATAGAGAAAGTCATAGAAAATGATAAAATTAAACTGCTCTGGGACTTCAGAATTCAAACAGACAAGCACCTGCAACATAACACCCCAGACTTAACAATTGTCGATAAGAAAGACAAAAAAGTCTGGATAGTGGACGTGGCAGTGCCTGGAGATAGCAGAATAGAAGAGAAAGAACTGGAGAAGATAACAAAATACAAAGACCTACAAATAGAAATAGAAAGACTGTGGCAAAAGCAAGCAAGGGTAGTACCAATAGTCATAGGCTCCTTGGGTGCAATCCCAAAACAACTGGAGCACCACTTGAACACCATTGGCATTGACAAATTCGCTATTAGTCAATTGCAAAAGGCGGCCTTATTAGGAACTGCTTCCATCCTGCGACGATATCTGTAATACCATCAAACATCCACATCTGCCTATCCCAGGTCCTGGGTAAGGACTCGATAGGTAGACAAAATGCCAAATCCAGTCTGAACATCTGGCTGACTGTGCGATGATCGATAATAATAATAATAATAATTATTATTATTATTATTCCACTGGACATTTAACTACTACTCAGCACTTGAAAAGCCACCTTAAATTATACCAATCATTCTTGATATTTAGCCAGGGACTCAAGGCTTGCAGATTTAGCACTGGAGGATCAGTACAGCATTGGACTACTGTTGTTAACACTGGAGCATCAAGTTTCAGGATATGGTCTTGGGAAAATACCAGTTTTTGCTTCCAAATAAATACTGATCATTTTGCCTCAATTCTTTGCATATGTTTGGATTGTGAGAATCTGCTACCTCTGCCTGTAATTTATGTATAAATAGGTCGATACAAATGATTGGTAGGCTGATAGGTGTTTATAGTGATCACCAGGAAATATTTCTCATTCGGTTTAATTCTTCAATTTCTACAGCAAAATCACATTTCTCTCTGATACAATTACTAGGAAGAAGGAAACTACTACCAGCCTTAGAAATCACAAGAAACCACAAGAAATCCTGGCTTCAAAAGGAGTGGAATTTTGAATACCTATCAAATGCATTTTCCCTTTCTTTTCTTTGTGTTTTTCTAGTACTTTGAAATACATGCACAATTTCTGAATAATTGCCTGTTGGGTAAATAGTAGAGCTAAATTTACACGATCTCATTTAGCCATTTCTAGCTGCTTGAAATAACCAAGTGGAGACTCAGTAAATGTTCTAACGCATTGTGTTGTGTTTAGACTCACAGTGGTATGGAGATATAACTAGTTAAGGTAAACTGAAAATTTTGATGAACTTGGAAATCTGAGGGCAGGGAGTAAAATTGAAGAGAAGGTGTAAGCCAGTGGTGGCGAACCTATGGCATGGGTGCCAGAAGCGGCACTCAGAGCCCTCTCTGTGGGCATGCACGCCATCGCCCCAATCCTAGGCCTTCATATGGGTTTTACAAAACCTTTTCGCTTTAGGCCTCCGTCGCCATGTGCAAAAAAAAAAAAGGTTCAATTAATCAGTCAATTTCAACTTCTCGCAGGGAAAAAAAAAGATCTTGCAAATTTGGAATTGATTGATTGAACTTTTTAGTCCCACCCAGTCTGCCATTACCACTGCAGCCACACCCACCCAATTGGCCATGCCCGCTCAATGGGCCACACCCACCCAATAGGCCACACCCACCCGGCACTCGACGATGCATAAGTGGGTTTTGGATTGCAGTTTTGACCCTCAGTCTCTAAAAGATTCGCCATCACTGGTGTAAGCATTCAGGGAAGAGCCTCTGAACAAGGGAGGGGAGAGGGAAAGGAAACCAAAATAATAAATTGATACACCAATTCTACAAGTGTTGATCTTGTAGATGTGACCTCAGTATTTACACCATTATAAGCTGCCAAAAGATAGCTAGCATTAAGAATATTTCTGCCATTAAGTGGTAATATAAACTTCAATCCTTTTGTCAGTGTTTATTTGGTGCTGAAATATTGGATTAGTTTAAATGTGGGATAGAATAGCATTGCTTCCCCCCCCCCTCTCTCTCTCCACACACACACACACACACACACACACACACACCAGGAGCTTTATAGCCAAATAGAAAAAGGCAATAGGGTTTTTTGCTCTATCTGAGCCACAGATTCTCTGTCATGGGTGCTAATCTAAGCTCTGTGTTTCCTGCCTGGGTAATCAAGCTGCAATTTTTCATTTCCCTGCCCCCATCAGTCACAAATGTGCTTGCTGAACCAGTAGCATAAATGAAAAAGGATGGAAGCAAGCTGGCGTGGATGTTGCTAACCACCCTATCAGCCCACTAGCTCACGATGCATGCCTCCAAAACCTTGGAGTTTATATAATAAAAAGAAAAGATCAATCAGAAAGAAAATCTGTGGCTTGATATTTGGAAATGTCAGTCACTGCACTGTGTAGCACATGATGCTTTGGTTTCGCCTTGAGAATAATATTAATAATAATAATATAGTAGATACACAGCAATACCTAGAAGCAGCATAATAGAAAAGAAAAATTGGAGAAAAATCAACAAAATTTAAAGATCTGCAAATAGAAGTGGAATGACTGGAGCAAAAGGAAGCAAAGAGAAGGAGAAACTTCCTAATAGTGAGGGTAATTAATCAGTGGAATAGCTGGCCATTAGAAATTGTAGGTGCTTCATCACTGGAGATTTTTAAAAAAAGACTGGACAGTCACTTGTCTGAAACAACACAGGACCTTTTGCTTGAGCAGGGGGTTGGACTAGAAGACCTCCAAGGTCCCTCCCAAATCTAATCTGATTGTCGATACCAATAGTAATTGACACCTTGTATGCAATTCCAAAACAAGTGGAGCATTACACCACTGGCAATCATCATTAATCAATTGCAAAAGGCAGCTTTACTTGGAACACCTTACATCCTGTGATGATAGCAATAGCAATAGCACTTAGACTGAAATATCGCCCTATAGTGCTTTACTCTGTGTGGTTTACATCAGTATTTTGCCCCCAACAATCTGAATCCTCATTTTACTAACCTTAGAAGGATGGAAGACTGAGTCAACCTTGAGGATCGAACTTGAGGCTATGGGCTAAGTTAGCCTGCAATATTGCATCCTAACCACTGTGCCACCAGGACTCCTTTAACATCATTAGACAACATTTGCCTATCCCAAGTCCTTGGGAAGGACTTGATAGGTAGATAAAAGTGCCAAATCCAGTCTAAACATCTGGTTGACTTCAATGAACCATAATAGTAATGATTTATTAAAGTTGTGTATCACTCAATTTTTCATAACTCTGAGTAGCTCGTAATAATAAAAGAAAGAAATTACAATCAAATTAATAAAAATAAAGGTAAAAGATTGCAATATAATGAAGCAAGAGATCTCACTCTCCCTTGCCAAAGGTCTAAACATCAGCAGAGTGAAGGCCATTCAGATTTCTAGGACAGGAGTAGGCAACCTTGGCTCTTTTATGATTCGTGGACTTCAGCTCCCAGAATTCCTGAGCCAACCATGCTGGCTCAGGAATTCTGGGAGTTGAAGTCCACGAGTCATAAAAGAGCCAAGGTTGCCTACCTCTGCTCTAGGAGAATGTTTTTGTAGAGGCAGATGCTGCTAAAAAGAAGGAACCCTTCTGAGTCCCAATAGATAGCATTGCTTACCATGTATACTTGTGGATAAGCTGAGAATTTTAGGTCCCTAAATATACTCCAAAATTGGGTTTGGGTTATTTTGTTATTTGAGTGCATAAACATGGTAACAGAAGGAATCTGGATTATGCCAACCCTGCTGCAGAAGTGCATTGGCCAAGCAAATAGTAGTACATAGGTAAGGAAGTTTAAAATACAAAGGGCTGGTTTACATTTGTAGGAAATAAAGGATAATTAATTTTTCAACTGGATGGTCCTTATCATGTTTGCATTAGCACAGTTCAGCAGTATGGTCACTAAGAGCAAATCCAAAAACCAGATTTTTGCACAGCTCCAGAATAAGCTTACAGCCTGTAACGGTGCTTCACCCACAAGAATTCTTCAGTCATACAGGACTGGACATCTGGTGAAATAAGCCTTATTTATTACTTACAACAAAATAAGACATCTTTTTTTTACACACATGCAATATCATGGCTTATGCACAAAGGGGCAAAGCTTATCTTGCAATGGCACAGCACCACTTTTGTCATTTCCTCTCCCCACCTGTAGATGCTCTATCTGTGTATTTTACCTAATGAAATGAGAAGGGGATTATGTATTTATCATAATGATGAAGCAGTGTGCACCATGTGGAATTGTCCCAAGTATAACTTCTTTTACAACAGCCCTGCCATTTGGACCTGGGTTGCAAGGATATACAGAAAAATATGATAGGCTCCTTGGTGCTGTTTGAGTGATTTGTTCTCTTTTTATATACTAGTGACTTGCCTCTCAGCTTTGATAAAACTATTCTTGGTGGTTCCTTGATTAGGCTGTTGTTTCCTGTTTGTTTGTTTGTCTGAGTTGATGATCCCTTAATCGGGGTATTGTTTACTTACACTTAATTATTTGTTCAAATATGGTTAAACACACGGGAATTTTTCTCCAGTACAGAAACATTCAGTGTACCAGCAAAACAATAGTATATAATAATAATGCCACAAATCATAATACTAAAGTGCTTAGCCAATAAAAGAGGGAAGCAAAAAATAGTAAGAGATAAATAATAATACTAATACTGTAACCACACCCTATGGGTTAGTATGCATACACATTAGACAAAAAAATTCTTGGTTGTTAGTCTAGTATTAATCTTGGTGTAAATCTCTACTCATTTGGGTATGATTGCTGGTGAGAAGGTGTTTTGATCTTTTTATTTCCTTTTTGGCTTGTTGATTACCTCTTATGTAGCTGTTGTTTATTTCTGTGTGCCTGTTGATAGCTAATTTATCTGAGTACAAGGCTTCCAGGAATTCTCTGGAAGTTTAGGACTTGAATTGGTCTAGGATACTCACAGTTTCTTAGTTAAAATTATGGTTAGGTCTGCTTGTGTGTTGTGAGATTAAGGAGTTTTCATTATGTCTTCTGGTAAGATATCTAATCTGTTAGTAAAATGTCTGCAAGAAAACAGCCAAGTTCAGATAACACCAAGGACTCCACAATTTACCCCCAGCTACAAATATTCTCTTCTATCGTTAGAAAAATATAGATATTTGCTGCCCTCTAGTAGTCATCCAGGGTTTGCAGATCAGATCTTGTAGCCTTTGTGAGTACAATGCAGCTCTCATCTCTGAAAATGGGATTGGGAAAGATGATTTTCTCAATTTATAGTTTTACTTTACAAGAAGACACTTCCTTCTTCAGTGACCAATGTCTCCATAATATATTTAATGTAGATTTTATACTCCCACAATTTCCTAAGAAATAAACAAGATGCACCAGAATTCCACCTACTCCAAATCTGGCTGGCTTTGTTGTTTGTTTATTTCTTTATCCGATTACAAATGGGGAGGTTACGGGCAGGATAGTGGGAAGTGGGATCTGTTGTTACTCAATCAACTACCTCCACTGTGATGGTCCCCCATCCAGATCATTTTATGGTTCCCCTTTTTCTGCTTTCTTATTTTTAATTTTTTTTAAATATTTTTTTTATTTTCCATTTATTCATACAAAATACAATTCAATTCACAAAATAAAATAAATTCCTGACCATTGGTACCGCCTGCCCATTCCCCCCAGGCCGTGTCCACCCTCTCTAATACCTTCCCTACTTCCCTCCTTTTTCTCTCCTCCCCTCCTATTCTCCCCTCCCCTTCTCCTCTTACCATCCTACTTCCTCCCTACTTCCTCCCTCTTTCTATATATCTCCATCATTTTCAGCTTCCCCAGTTCTATGCAATGTGCTGCTGAGATAATAATCCCTTTTCTCTCACACAGTTATTTTCTCAATAATCTCTTTAAGTACCCATTGGTAATTTTTTTCTATAGCTTTTTATGAGCCTTCTGGGAATGGATTACCATCTTACATACTTAGCCTACTTTTGATGATGTTTCTTTCCCATGTGACTTCTCTTCAGATCTCTGGAGCTATCTCCAGAGTCACAATTTTTAGAATACAAAGTGAGAAATGATAAAGATGCTATATGGTAAATTAGAAATGATTAATGTACATCTCTTCTGTTTACCATTAGCAACTCTTAAGATGTTATCCACAGACTAGAGTAAAGTGGCTTTTAATAATAGTAGCTCTAGCCATTTCAATAGATGTGCTCTGGTAGTCTAGGAGAGAAGCTACATCATTATAATGATACGTAATCATCCCATCAGTACATAACATAAAGAGTTTATTTACACCATTAATGTCCAAAGGCTACTACTGAGTATTATTATTCTCCTATAAAAAACCTACTTATATGAAAAAGTATTCATTCATGGATGCAACCTTGCTATTGATGAAATTCTACTCATTAATAGTAGAATAGAGGTGAAGCCAACAAGTTATTGATGCTTCTTTGAATCACACCTTTAACAAATGAAGAATGTATGTTAGCTTGAAGATTGAAGATATATGTATTGAGAACTTGTCAACTGAGGACAATGTTTAAGATAAGATATTCCAATTTTTTTTAGGAATTATCATCTTCAGAGTTAGAAAAGAGCCATTTCAGGGCCTGAGTGAAGACAGAGAAATCTGCAGTGAAACATCAATAGTGAATGGACTATTGTCCATCACCTGATAATATATTCAACTTTACTTTAAAGATTGAAAATCCATGGTGGAACATAGGTTGTGTTTGGATGTGAAAAGTCCAGATTTAATCCCTGGCATTTGACATTTAAAAATACTTGGTAGCAGGTGTTGGGAAAGATTCTGAAGAGCTAATTTTAATTAACTTTAATTTATTGTACATCAAGTTATTTTAATTAAAATAAAATACACCAAAATGTATTTTTGAAATAGATTATTATAGTCTTCTAGTCCAGCAACTGCTTCTCACAATAGCCACCAGATAATTCTGGAAAAGTTCCATGGTTGCCCCATAGCAACTTATTTCCAAGGACATAATGCCTTTAAAAAAGAGATGTTCCACGAAACCCTATTATTAACAGTTATTGTTAGTTTACACACTATTATCTTTTCCATTCCCTCTTGAAGGTCTACAAATATAGGAATCATCAGATTCTGTGGCAGAGAATTCCTTAAACTGATTTTGTATCGTGCATTATTTTGCCTGTTTGTCAAAATAATTATTTTAGGCTCAAATAATTATTTTTATAATAAATATATAATAAATTATATTATAATTTATATTATAATATAAATTATATTATAATAAATTATAATAAATTTATAATAAATAATTATCATATCTATCCTAGAGGATTCCTCACAAAGAAATTTTAAAGGCAGGAGGCAGCAATGTTCTAGCAGCATCAGGATTATGTATCTAAATTGCATTGCATTTAGCTGAAAAGGAGGATCTTTCAAATGTTAAAGAATGCAGTCTCAGGAAGCAAATTTAAGGTAAAGGCTCAGCAGTTTTTAAAATGTATTTAT
Organism: Crotalus tigris; assembly: GCF_016545835.1. Taxonomy (NCBI): domain Eukaryota; kingdom Metazoa; phylum Chordata; class Lepidosauria; order Squamata; family Viperidae; genus Crotalus; species Crotalus tigris. The sequence continues at coordinate 1,703,690 of NW_024096751.1, read as the reverse complement.
TGACCTAGTAAGAATATTCAATTTTGATTAGAAGAAAGATGCTTTTCCTTTCAAGATAAGACTTAACTCTGATGGGCGGATTCAAGTCCACCTTGTTTATGAAAAATCATTAGTTGCCTAGACTAAAAAGTATTTCTCAGGCCTTTGTATCTTATAGGATGATAAGAGAATAAAATTAGAGAAAAGCAAGTTATTTATATCACCTTGAACTCTGGAAACAAGAAGGAAAAATGAAGAATTACAAGATTACTCAAGTTCTGGCCTACTGAGATCATGCTAAGCCTCTCTACTGTACTTGCTTCATGCCATCCTAATTTTACAAACCAATGATCTTCCTCATCCTTTATTGCAATGGCTTCCAAACCTATTTTTAATGCTCAGCCTTGTTCCATCATTTATCATACCATATACAATCAGAATATTTACAGCTGAATCCCATAGAGCAACAAACAAGCAAGGGTAGCAGATATCCAGAAAAGGGCCTTTTGATAACATGCAATTTTTAGTTGAAAACTTTTTTTAAAAAAAGTTTGATGAAATGATAATGGCTGTGGAAAATATTCAGCTGCATGTAGTTCTGGATAAATTAGGTTTACGAAAGGAATGTGATTGGAAAGCTGCAAACCATTGGAAAGGCTGGAAAAAGATAAGGATTGTACAGACATAGAACCAACTGAGCTGTTTGCATACCCTTCTCTGAAGTTCAGGCCTGTATTCTTTTATAGTAGCAGAAGCCTGCCTGAATGGAGAAGTGACAAATTGGTTTTTCTTAAGAGGACTAAAAGACATTGGGGGGTGGATTTGTTACATTCAATCAGAAATCACTGTCATCTGGGCTTTGTTGGGATGATTGATTGTGGAGCCTAAATTTATTATATTTAATCAGACAACAATTGACAAGAAATGGTATTAAGAAACAAATGTGAATAGTTGATCCAAGAATGAATACTCTTATCTCTGAGGAGGATTTGGGATAGGTAAGACAGTGTGATAAATTTTATATGAATTGATTACAATAACAGTTTCTTAACAGAGAGTTTCAAAGCTTTAACCTTGTCTTTTTTATTATTGTTGATCTTTCTCCTGCCATTAATATAATATACAGATGACAGGCCAATAATTTGCAAATAGATTTAGTAGGTTTTTTTCTGAGCCTATTTTTCAAGGGGTGGGAAACTAATATTTTAATAATACATTAATCAGAATTCAACTAGGGGGGATGATGTGTGTATATGTGCTGTTTTTTTATCATTTAATGCACCTTTTTCAATATTTTGTGTTTTTCCTCTTTTTAAAATTTGTTGGAATTTTGTATTTTAACTTTTTTCTAATAAAATAGAAAGAGTTCGGAAAAAAAGAAACAATTAAACTTTGTTTCTCTCCCAAAATTATTTTACCCCTATAAAAATTTATGTAGATTTAAAATGCTGCCTAAGCATTTCTGTTCAGGAACTTATTTCCCAAGATGACTGACCATCTATTATCAGGCAGCCTTATCAGATCCTGTCAATCCAAAATGTATTTGCAATTTGGGAAAATATCCCTTGTATGAATAAAGATAGCTAAGTAGATTATTTATACCCTAATAGTCTTTTATATCCAAAAATCTAATAACCCAAACTTGATTATTTTCAAACCACTTTTGAGTATTGCTATAATCAAAAACATTGCATATTGTCCTGTTTGATGATGAAGAAAAATATTAAAGAATGTTTTGGTAGTCCTCGAATTACAACAGTTCATTTAGTGACTATTCAAAGTTACAACAGCGCTGAAAAATGTGACTTATGACCGTTTTTCACACTTAAGACCATTGCAGCATCCCCCTGATCACATGATCAAAATTCAGACTCTTGGCAACTGACTCATATTTATGACTGTTGCAATGCCCCGGCATCATGTGATCAGCTTCTGCAAACGTCTGACAAGCAAAGTCAATGGAGAAACCAGATTCACTTAACAACCAGATCATTTACTTAACAACTGCAATGATTCACTTAACAACTAGGGCAAGTAAAGTTATAAAATGGGGCAAAACTCACTTAACAAATGTTTTACTTAGTAACATAAATTTTGGACTCAACAGTGGTCATAAATCAGGACCACCTGTAATTATTTTGAAAATTATTTCAGTTGAAAAAGTTATGTACTGTAAGCAGAAGTTTGAAAATACATACTTGTATTTATTTGGTTGGTTACTTTATTCAACTGACAAAAGCCAGAGCATCAATCCTTAATTTGGTGACAGAACTGTTACTCATTATATACAGAATATAGTTAGAATATTGAAGTCTATAATCTAATAATAATAATAATAATAATAATAATAATAATAATAATAATAATAATAATAATAGTAAAGTTGGAAGGGACCTTGGAGGTCATCTAGTCCAACCCCCTGCTTGGGCAGGAAACCCTACACCATTTCGGACAAATGGCTGTCCAGTCTCTTTTTAAAAACTTCCAGTGTTGGAGCATTTACTGCTTCTGGAGGCAAGCTGTTCCACTGATTAATTGTTCTCACTGTCAGGAAGTTTCTCCTTAGTTCTAGGGTGCTTCTCTCCTTGATGAGTTTCCACCCGTTGCGTCTTGTCCTGCCTTCAGGTGCTTTGGAAAATAGCTTAATTCCCTCTTCTTTATGGCAGCCCCTGAGATATTGGAATACTGCTATCATGTACCCCCTTGTCCTTCTCTTCGTTAAACTAGACATACCCAATTCTAGCAACCGTTCCTTATATGTTTTAGCCTCCAGTCCCCTAATCATCTTTGTTGATCTTCTCTGTACTCTTTCTAGAGTCTCGACATCTTTTTTACATCGTGGTGACCAAAACTGGATGCAGTATTCCAAGTGTGGCCTTACCAAGGCATTGAAGAGTGATATTAATACTTCACGTGATCTTGATTCTATCCCTCTGTTAATGCAGCCTAGCACTGTGTTGGCCTTTTTGGCAGCTGCAGCACACTGCTGGCTCATATTTAAGTGATTGTCTACTAGGACTCCGAGGTCCCTCTAACAGTTACTACTATTGAGCATGGTGCCACCTATGCTGTACTTGTGCATTTGGTTTTTCTTGCCTAATGTAGAACCTTGCTTTTTTCACCATTGAATTTCATTTTGTTAGTTAGTGCCCAGTGTTCAAGTCTGTCCAGATCCTTCTGTATCTGAAGCCTGTCTTCTGGAGTGTTGGCTATTCCTGCCAGCTTGGTGTCGTCTGCAAATTTGATGAGTTCCCAATCTATCCCTTCATCCAAGTCATTGATGAAGATGTTGAAGAGTACTGGGCCCAGAACAGAGCCCTGGGGCACCCCACTCCACACTTCCCTCCATATAGATGCAGTTCCATTGAGGACCACTCGCTGAGTACGGCCGGTCAGCCAGCTACGGATCCATCTGGTGGTGGTTCTGTATACCCCACATTTTTCTATCTTGTCAAGTAGTAGGTTGTGATCTACTTTATCAAATGCCTTACTGAAGTCAAGTAAATTATGTCCACAGCATTCCTCTGATCCACTAATTTTGTCACTTGGTCAAAGAATGCAATAAGATTTGTCTGGCATGATCTATTTTTGACAAACCCATGTTGGCTTTTAGTAATGACTTTGTTTGCCTCTAGGTGTTCGTTGATTCGTTGTTTGATTATCTTTTCCAGGATCTTCCCAGGTAATGAGGTCAGGCTGATAGGTCTGTAATTTCCTGGATCCATTTTTTTTCCTTTTTTGAGGATGGGAACTACATCAGCTCTTTTCCAGTCCTCTGGTAGTTCCCCTGTGTTCCAGGATCTTTGAAAAATATAGTTCAGTGGCTCCGATATTACATCTGCCAGTTCCTTAAGAACTCTGGGGTATAATCCATCTGGTCCTGGCGATTTGAACTCATCTAGGCTGGACAGGTGCTCCCTAACCATTTTCTTGCCTATCTTAACTTGTGTTTCTGTTTTGTTTTTTATGGCACTATTTTTGATAGGTTGGTCTGTTTTTTCCCTTTGTGTGAAGACAGATGAAAAAAATGAGTTAAATAGTTCTGTTTTCTCCCTGTTGCTTGTCACCTTCTTGCCACTTCCACCCACTAATGGACCAATCGTTTCCTTCACTTTTTTCTTGTTTTTTACATGTTGAAAGAAGCTTTTTTTGTTATTTTTGACTTTGGTCGCAAGCCTTAGTTCATTTTGAACCTTGGCTTTCTTCACTTCATCTTTGCAGGCTCGGGCTATTTGCTGATATTCTGACTTAGTTATGTTCCCCTCTTTCCACTTTCTATACTTGTCCTTTTTATCTTTCAATTGTTTGTTGTTGTTTTTTTATAATAAAAATAGCAGCACTAGAGTTGTTTGTATTTACTCTGGGAAATCATATGGTTTCTTTTTTTCAGCTGATATGACTTAGTCAACAAACCATAGTTTAGCATCTTGTGTGAATCCAGGCAAAATATCCAATGCTTTGACAGAAAGTCAATTTAGCAAGCAGAAAACCCCTGTTTGTCCCATTAATATGTTCTTATCCCAAGTTATATGTAATTTTTACCACTGCACAAGGCTTGCTCTTTTAAAGGCATCTAAGTTTAAGCCCTTAACTTATTTCTTTCCCTCTTCCACCCATATCTCTGCACATTTCTAAAATCTCTTTTCACATCCATACTTCACCTGTTTTGGTACATTAAAACCGATGAGAATCTGCAGCCTGTTGACCTCTGAAATGAAAGCCAAGGCCTTGCATAACTCTTGTTATTTTATGTGATGTCAGTTGGTTGAAGGTATCAATATTAGATGATCTCCTTTTCTCTCCCATTCCAGGAATTGTATCGTATTGGCCGAGGTCAAATGAAACTTCTGGCTTCAGTGATTGTAATGAATGAAAATAATTAGAATTCTCCTAATCATTTTCACAGTTTCACCCAAGTTAATCTGAAATTTCCCTGGGACAGTGAAAGATCTTTTTCCAACAAGGAAGAGGATTGCAAAGATGAAATGTGGCTCTATTTTATTCTTCATCTTCTTCCTTTTTTTTAAAAAAAAAAAAAACTTTACTTGAGAGTTTTCTTGTCTGTTTGCTGGAGGGACTGCCTTCTTTTCCCTCCTAATCTTCCAACCCCCTTCATATTTCCCATTATTGGGTTTGCCTTAAAACTAACTTCATCCTTCTTTGTCTTGTCTGTTTTATCTGATTTCTTTATTTCAAGAGAGAAAGAGAGGCAGGGCCACTGGCACTTCACCTTTTTCCTGGAGAAAAAAACAACAGCAGCCAAAAAATTCCTTTAGAATAACAGAAGGCTGTAGCTTTATTATAACTTAGAAATTGGACCATTTCAAACAACTGAAGAAATACAACTTCAATAACACCAGCGCGTGCCAGTGAGCAGAATACCATATAAGAAATTACTATAGATACAGGCTTGCCAGCTTCTTCAGAGTAAGCTGCTCTCCATTTCCTCTTCCAAATCCTTAAACTAATTCCCAGAAGTTGTCATATTTTAGCTACCATGCTTGTTGTTTCCTGCTTCCTTTACATATATTTTTTCTACTTCTCAGGAAAGCTATCCTGAATAGCTTGGTTCAAAAATTTGAATAACAATATTTGCAGATTGGAGAAAAGAGGATTTCTCCAAAAATATTAATAGGAGATTGAAGTCTTCTAATTAGCAAAGTCTTCCTGCATTTTGTGGGATGGGTTTCTGAGATATTTTCATTTTATGTACAAATAGTTTTTGATTTGCGCAAACAAAGACCTCAGATCAGATGATGATTTCCTACAAAACTAATCAGACAAATATCAGGCTGCTGATATCAGAATAGGATAATTCTGCACAAGCTTGGTTTGACCTAATCCTGACTACGAAGCTAAACAATGAAAGTATGAATGAGTACAAAAAAGTAACCTTAGTTTATCTGCTTAGGAAAAAATTCTTGTTTGTTTGTTTGTTTGATTGATTCATTATGTGCCATTGAGTTGGTGTCAATTGTTAGAAACCACATGGAAGACCTTCTCTGTTGAGTCCTTCGCGAAAGGCAAGACAAGAGAAGCAGTTGTAGTTCTCAGGTTTTCTTTTATTCTGTGTTCAGGTTACAGATGAAGGCTTCAGCAACGCCCAAAAGCTCCCAGCCTCTTATATAGGCAATTCCCGGGTCAATGTGTTACTTTTCCCGCGCCAGCACCCGCGCATGCGCACAGGCGCTGGCGACAACCTGTCTGGTCCCGGGCAGCTTGCACCTGCCCGGGACTGCCTGCAAACGCCCCGAGCCCGTTTGCAAGGCTCGGGACATAACACCCCTTTCCCCCGGGCTAAGACTACTACCAACATACAATTATTTCTTGATGCAGTGTTCTACTCCCCAGTGCTCCTACTGTTTACTGGCTTTTGTTTAGCCAGCAATGTTATGTAATCCTCTAAATACTTAGGAGATTTCCTTGCTCTCTGTGACCTTCTCAGCTCTGGGTTTCTGACAGGTGTTCCCTGACTGAAGGGAGACGTGAACCTGTTCTCCTTATCTTGCCTTGGTGCCTTCCAAGGACTGTGCCCCAATGCCTGGCCTGCTTGCTCGCCCACCGGGCTCGCCAGGCCAGGGCTTCTGTCACCTTGTGACCTGGTTGACCTGCCTAGCTGTAGGCCCTCAGGCCCCTTGAAGTGATAGCCACTGCTAGGCGTCTCTGTAGAACCTCCTAGGTCCGTCCAAGACCTGTCAGGAGGCTGTCCATTCCCTAAACCCCGTTCTGTGTCCAGGCTCGTGTGGGTTTCTGTACCTTCCCAAAACTCAGTTACTCCCTGATTTGGGCTAGAGGTGTTGCGGTCGGGACTTGGTTCCTCGACCACCTCCCTGTATGTTTGACCCCCTGTAGGACTTGGGGTAAGGTCAGGCCAACTCTGGGGATTATGTGCCAGCTCTCTTGCGGGGTATGATTTATTGGGATGCTCCCGGGTATCCTCCCTGACTGGAGTACTGTACTGTGCAGGTGAATAGTGATTGTACCCCCGGGGTGACTCCCTGGATGGAGTAGGCGTGAATGCCTGGTAGTTGGATAGGCTCTTAGAATTCCTGTTTGGGGAACTCGCGGAATCTTGGAATGGGCCGTTTGTGGCTCCATCATTGGAGGTGGGCAGCAGCTCGTGCCCCTCCCTTTGCTCTCAAGGGTCCCCCTCCCCCCCTGGAAAAGACCCAGGAGTCTCATCTGGAAGATCCCGCCTAGGGCGGAGTTGGTCGATGTGCCGGCGCAGGACCCAACCGTTATTCAGGGCTACCTCGTAGGATAGAGGACCTGTGACCCTGGAAATAGAAGCGGGGACCCATGTATGACCAGGCCCATAATTGCGAGTCCAAACTGGGGCACCCACAAGTAGTTGCCTAGGTGCCCTAGGGTGTGAGGTAGATAAAGGTAGTCTGTCCGGATGCAACCGGTCAAGCTTCGTAGTCAGTTTGCGCCCCCAGCGAAGTTCAGCTGGGCTTCTCCCTGTAGAAGTAGACGGTGTGGTGCGATAAGAAAGGAGAAAGTCAGCCAACCTGTGATGCCAGTCCCCATAGGTGAGTTTCTTCAAGGCGTCCTTGGTGGTGCGAACCATGCGTTCAGCTATACCGTTGGTGGACGGGTGGAAGGGTGCAGAAGTGGCATGACGAATCATGTTGGCCTGCAAGAAAGCTTGGAATTCGGAGGAAGTAAATTGAGGGCCGTTGTCAGACACAATGACATCTGGGAGCCAGTGTGCAGCAAAAATCCCCCTCAGTACCTGAATAGTCTTTGCAGTGGTGGTGGATGAGACAGGTACAACCTCAAGCCATTTTGAATGGCTGTCAACGAGGACCAAGAAGAATTGGCCCTGAAAGGGCGCAGCGTAGTCAATGTGCACCCTAGACCATGGGGACTGTGTTTCCTCCCATCTATGCACAGGAGCTTGCGGCATCTCTGGGCGAGAGCGTTGGCACAGGTGGCATGCATGCACCTTAGCCTCAACGTCCTTGTCTAAACCAGGCCACCACAAGTGGCTGCGCGCAAGGGCCTTCATTCGAACAATGCCAGGATGACCCTCGTGGAGGGACCCTAAGATCCTAGTCCTCATTGAGGTGGGAATGACAACTCTGCTTCCCCAAAGCAGACAACCCTGAGAGGTGGACAACTCGTTCCTTTTAGACCAGAAACTCTGAAACTCAGGACTAGGACAGTGCTCAGGCAATCCAGACAAAACCCAAGAAAGGACACGTGAAAGTGTGTGATCTGTGCCTGATTCAGCGGCTACATCCCTGGCGTTCAGAGGGGACTCTGGCAAGGCTTGGATGGATAGAATGTTAACAGCTGGCGCAGGGTCAGCTTCTATTACTGGCAGGGGCAATCTACTGAGGCCATCAGCATGGCCCATCTCTTTCCCAGGCTTGTGAAATAATGAAAAATTATATGCAGACAAAAGAATAGACCACCTGAGCATTCTAGGTGAAATGATTTGGGGAGTTTGCTTACATGTGGTAAACAGTCCCAGCAGAGGCTTATGGTCAGTGAAGACCGTGAAATGCCTGCCATACAAAAAATCATGGAATTTTTTAATTCCAGCAACAACAGCCAAAGCCTCCCTGTCTATCTGAGCGTAGTTGCGCTCAGCAGAAGACAATGTTCTGGAGTAATATGCAACAGGAACCTGAGTTCCATCAGACCTGAGGTGGCTCAGGACAGCTCCGACCCCGTAAGGGGAAGCATCACAAGCGATGCACACAGGAAGGGACTCATTGAAATGTGCAAGTACACTGGTAGAAGTGAGCAAGGCCTTGACCTCATTGAAACTATTCTCATGTGTTTGTGACCACTGCCACACTGCTTGTTTGTCTAATAGCCTGTGAAGAGGCTCAGCTACACTAGCTTTATGTGGAAGAAAAGAACTGTAAAAATTCAGGAGGCCCAGGAAGGCCTGAAGTTCGGCCTTAGACTTTGGCCTAGGTGCTTCTAAAATGGCAGTTAGTTTGGATTCAGCAGGGTGAATCCCAGCAGCATCAATTTTGAACCCCAAAAATTCAGTAGAAGGCACCCCTATTTTGCATTTGTCCTTCTTAAGCTTGAGGCCTGTCTTCCTGAATCTTAATAAAACAGCCCTTAGCCGTTCAGCTAGAATGTGTGTGGAGTCTCCTGCAATTAAGACATCATGAAAGTAGGGGCAAACCCCCGGTATACCTCGTAGTGTGTTTTCCATTACGCTTTGGAAAATCCCAGGAGCGACATTCACTCCAAACTGTAGCCTTTTTACCTTAAATGCTCCTCTGTGGGTCACAATAGTCTGAGCTATAGCAGCATCATCATCAACACGCAGCTGTTGATACGCTTGAGCTAGGTCAAGCTTTGCAAAAACACGCCCCCCCCTTGAGAGAGGCCAGGATATGACTGACCACAGGAACAGGATAGGCATGTTGCTGTAATGCCTTATTCAGAGTGCATTTGTAATCGGCACAAATGCGAATGTCCCCATTTGCCTTTAGAGGCGTGACAATGGGGGTCTCCCAAGGACTGGAGTCAACAGGTTCTAGAATTCCTTGTTAGATCAGTTTGTCCAACTCAGTGTCAATTTTACTCTTTAAAGCAAAAGGGACCCTTCTTGTTTTAATTCTAATAGGAGTGACAGTGGGGTCTAGTTTTAAGGACACGGGGGGTCCTTTGAATGTGCCCAGCTGGGGGCTGAAGACATCTGCGAATTCTTTGCAGACTTCCTGCAGATCGAGTGTTTGTAAGCTGTTGAGCCCCGTGACGTGTATCTCCAAGGCCTCAAACCACTCGAGTCCTATGAGACTCGTTCGTTCACCCCCTACTACTAATAGGTCTAGTGGACCTTCAAAATTCTTGTACTGAACGTTAAGGGTGGCCTCCCCCTTAACACATACTCTCGAATTCTGAAAGTCTAGTAGCACAATGTCAGAAGGCCTTAACTTGGCCTGAGTTCCACTGCCGGAACAAATCTTCCTAAATGTATGTAAGGAGATGATTGAAAGTGCAGACCCCGTGTCTAGTTCCATAGTTAATGGAACCCCTTGTAGCTTCACCTTGAGTGACAGCTTTTTCTTAATTGGCTTGTGTGTGCCTGTCCTAAGGATGCTCCTTCGCGAAGCGCAAAACCCCACCCTATTCTGGCTGGGGACCCTGGTACCTTTCAGGCGTAATTCTTCCTGAGGTTGTACCTTTCGTCGGCCCAGACACACAGCTGCAATATGTCCTTGTTTTCCGCACGCCCGGCAGATAGCGGAGCGGAACTTGCAGTCGGTTCTCCTGTGGCGACCTCCATAGCCGATGCACTTGAGGGGAGCTGAAGAGCTTCCTTTCTGGTTCCCTTCCTTCGTGGGGTGGAGACGGTCGACTTCCTCGTCCGGATCCTCCTCGGAGTTCCCTTGGACTTCTTCTTGGTGCACGGATGCAACATCTGGACTGTTCCTGATCGGCCGCATGTTCTTGATGGCGCCGCCTGCTGCTTCTTCTGCGGTGACTTCTCTCAAGGCATCTTGGAAGGACAAGTCCTCTTTGGCGAAAAGCCTCTGTTGTAACTCTCGATGCCTTAGCCCGCACACGAATCGGTCCCTCAGTCGTTCTTCAAGGTCCTTGAACTCGCAGTGCTTGGCGGCCTTTCTTAATGCGGCGATGTATTCTTTGGCCGATTCTCCGGATCGTTGATCCCTCTGCTCGAAGGTGTGGCACCATGCGATGATGGACATCTTAGGCTGGAAGTGCTCCTTCAGTAGCTTCTTTAGATCTGCGTAGCTGACAGACTCTAATGGGACAGGTGCTGCGAGGTTCTCCGCGATTTCGAAGGCATCTTGACCACAGACACACAGCAGGGTGGCAGCCTTCAAGCTATCTTCCCTCACTTGGTTCACCTTGAGATAGTTTTCCACCCTGGCTACGTAGGACTCCCACCTCTCTGGATGTGAGACGTCGAACTCCGAAAGCCTTCCAATTTTTGCCATCTTCAGGAGACGGGTCTATCAGCCAGCCTACCCCCGAATGCGCACTGGATTGGCGGGTAGCTGCCGAGTCAACACCGTTCTGCCGCTCAGGACTCACTTGGGTAAGCTTACACCTTTTTTTTCTTTTCCGTTGGTGCAAGGCATCCCATCCTCATCGCCAGTGTTGAGTCCTTCGCAAAAGGCAAGACACGAGAAGCAGTTGTAGTTCTCAGGTTTTCTTTTATTCTGTGTTCAGGTTACAGATGAAGGCTTCAGCAACGTCCAAAAGCTCCCAGCCTCTTATATAGGCAATTCCCGGGTCAATGTGTTACTTTTCCCGCGCCAGCACCCGCGCATGCGCACAGGCGCTGGCGACAGCCTGTCTGGTCCCGGGCAGCTTGCACCTGCCCGGGACTGCCTGCAAACGCCCCGAGCCCGTTTGCAAGGCTCGGGACATAACATTCTCCAAAACAATTTGTTCCTCACATCCTAATTCTTCAGGTGTCCCAATGGTATATGATTAGTGCTGTAATCAAATATCTTCTCCTTGTTCTAGTTGTCTTCTTCACTTCCCCTCCATCTTTCCCAGCATTATAGATTTCTACATGGAACTGGGTTTTCCCATAACATATTCAAAGTATGGTGGTTTGAACACCAAAGTTCAGAACCATCAGTGCTTTTTCTATATGGCTTCTTCAAAATCCATTTATTTCCAAAGTGTTCATTGATATTCTACCAAATATTAATCTATAGCTTTTTTCTTGACTGTTGACAATCCTAAAAGGTAAAACCATAAGTTCAGTATTTCTCATTAGTTTGGCTTACATTTAATTTTTTTTAACTGCCTCCCCCAGACTTTCATTATTAGAGTTTGCAGATAATATGCATTTTTAGCTGTCATTAACATGGTGCAGATTATGGATGTTTCTTTCTCCAGTTTTAAAACCACATTCATCTTTCTCCAGTCCAGCTTTCCTGAATATATATTCAGCATATAGGTTGAATAAATAAGCAGAAATATACCATCTTATCTCACTACTGGATTCCAGGGGAGATTTGAAAAGTCAAAGTGTGAGTTTTGTTATCAACTCTAAATAACAACAACAAAATATTATAAGCTTAAGAACTTAAAGAATTTAAAATAAACAGCAAAAAGCTAAATAAGATTTTGATCTAAGAAATGGATTAAGGATCCAGATAAATTTGGAATATTGACTTTTACTATAAGATTGGAATTACTATAAAACAATAAGTAACCTCATGGGAAACACTTATTTTAAGTCTGGCTGTTGCAAGCCATAACACAGGTAAATTATTTTATGATTTTAGACACTGGACACCAGATTCTAAGCAGAAACAAGAAAAATGCAAGCCTATTCTTTATGTCAGTTAATATTGGGACCTATAAAATGACACAAAACATTATAACATCAGAAACATTAAAGATCTTTGAAGAATGGAGCTAGAAATTAGTAACTACAATATCAACTACAATATTTAGATATTAAAGAAGGAATGATATATGGAACAAATTTTATCTGATAAAACAGAAAAAATACCAAAAGTGAAATTACAAATGAAAGGCAAAGAAAATGATTTAGAAAAGGACATTTTACCAGATATACAAAAAAAAAAAAAAACTGGCTGAAGTTTTAAAAATTAAAAAGAAAGTATAAATAATAAACCAAAAGAATAATTAGTAAAATATTTTCTTATTTGATCTACAAAAAGACACCTCGTAAATGTGGTGGGATATAGAAGAATTGAAGAGAAATCAAATAACAGAATAATTGAGCTGGAAGTGACGTTGGAGGTCTTCTAATCCATCTCCATGTTCAACAGGAGATTGTTAGAAGTAAAGGAAAGAATATAAAGTTACTTTATTTGATCATCATTTAAAAAAAATATTTTTCTGGCAACTGTTTATGGACTTTTTTGCTGACACAAGGATTGAAAAGATAATATAGGTAGTACTGAACAACGATACAAATAAATTATTGAATCCTATGCTGATTTTCTGAAAGGTCCCACAAAAATAATAGTTATTGTGTTATTCACTATTTTATATGTGAATAACACAATAACTATTGTGTTGTATTTGTATAGATTTAAACTCATTCCAAGGATGAGTTTAACTGATGAAAAAATGATGAAAAAACCCCCAAGATGTTTGCTGTGACCTTTTGATCAAAGCTATGCCCTTTTGTTATTTGCATCATATCCTTTTTGCTCAACTACCATATCTTTGTTTTGTTGGAAGACCTAAATTCCATTGGTTGTAATAAGATGTTTCATATGAGCAATTCTGTCTCCATGGAGCTTCTTCCACTGAATATAGCAAGAACTGCTTATGGACAGGATTAAACCGTAGGGTCCGGATACGAAAAATGTCAGATGTGACTTAGATAGAGAAGAGGATGTATTATACTTACTTATGCCAGAAGGCCAAAAAAAAGACTGGCAGTATAAAAAAAAAATCCTCACCCTTTTATTGTGCATCCCACACCTCCTATTTTGAAGACAGAAGCTTGTAAATTAATTCCACAGAAAGGCAGGAGAGGGAGTGAGTACCTAAGATAAAGCAAGCATTTATTGCAAGAAATGACTCTGTCATAAGACTACTTCGGTTAAGGTATTTTAATTAGCATTTTCTACCAAGCTGCAGTGTCATTGGTTATCTCAGTCTCTCGTGCATTATGCAGAAATGATTATTATTCCAGTTAATATTTAATTAAATTTGTTTAATAAACTCTGTTTTGGATGGAGAGAATTAATTTTATTTTTCTTATCAGCCAGAATTCTACTGTGACCTAATCGTGTAATTTTGAGTTTGATGAATATCGAGAGAAACCAAAAAAATGTGAAAAACTCTGGATCAGCAGAGTTGCATGTTATAGTTACTAAGAGACTACGGATGTAGATAAGCATCACAAAAACAATAACTGACAGAGCTTAGCTTAAACAATTGTAGGTACTGTCTCTGTGAGAGGAATTGTGCACCATAAACAGACATACAGGGGTAAATAATTCTACTCCTGGAATTGCAAATAATTGTAAGGTTGCTTGCAAATTGTTTATCAAAACCCAAGACAAGCAAGAGAAATATCCTTGTTCTTTAGTTTACAAACATCATACATTAGTATGGGGAGCTTCATTTTTGCATTTTTCTATTAGTCAAAAGCATAATAAAATAGTGTTTCTTTGTGCAGTTTCCTTTTGCATAGCTATCCCTCGTTATACCCAGGGATCTGAATGCCAGGAACAAAGGAGCCTCTGAAAGTTTTCTCAGAGCTTCTTCCATTAAAAAAAAAAAATGTACCATTTCCCTCATTTTAAAGTAAGGCTCAAAAGTAAAAAGTTCATTAAATGTTTAAAAGAAGAATAAAATCTTCACTTCCATCCCCACAAATCCTGGAAAATGTATCCATGTGTATGATGTTACTCCACTCCCATTGCATCCATTTTTTTCCTCTCTACCCTATAATAAAATTTATTCTGGCTCTGCAGTCTGTGAAGGTTGAAATGTGCTATACATCATCTTGGAAGAAAGATGCATTTGGAAATATAGAATTTTGTAAGTAGAATATACAGACAAATACACCGAAAGAGAATGAGATAGATAGGTGATAGATAGGAGAGAGAGAGAGAGAGAGAGAGAGAGAGAGAGAGAGAGAGAGAGAGAGAGAGAGAGATCGACAGACAGGCAGATAGACGTGTGTGTGTGTGTGTGTGTGTGTGTGTGTGTGTGTGTCTGTGTCTGTGTCTGTGTCTGTGTCTGTGTCTGTGTCTGTGTCTCCCTCTGTGTGTAAATGATTATTTAACAGGATTGTTGTTGGAATTATTTTCAGTTTTCAAATGAGTAAGCTTGATGAGAGACCTTGTGGCCAGAGGACTGCTCACATAAAGTGTTCCCCAATAATGTTGCAGTTGAAGTCCTTTTTCTTGCTTCAGGTTTTCAAAGCAGCTCTGGTACCTATCAACATAGCCTATAGACCTCTGTAAGATGCTGTGTGGATTTCTTTTGCAGAAGTCTTATTATAGCTACATGGGGAAAACACTGACAATATTTCTATAGGATCCTGTTGAAGGACCTTCATTGCAATCACTGCTTCTGGTATCCCAGTGAGACAACAGGAGACAGATATTCATATGGAAAACAGGCTTGGTTCATTTAATTGCAGTTCCTAAAGACAGGATCCAAGCAGGAATATTAAATGAGATTTTGGCAGTTTCCTTTCTTGTAAGGGTCTTGGTAGATTCTGTTCAGTGAAAAGATAAAATGAAAGGAATGATGGATGAGTTTCACCATCAGGAATATATGTAGAAGAAGAGGGCAACAAATGTAAAGGTCAAAACTACTGCAAGCTGACAGAATCATATACCTTTCAATAAAATGTGCTACAAAGGTGCTACAGATGCCCTCAGATTTTTGGCCACTATAGATTAATGTGACTCTTCTACTTCTACAGCTCAATGGAGATTCTTGAATTTGCCCTTACAGCAAGAACAGATTTGAAAGGGCAAAGGGTGAGAAGGAATGTGTTTGTTACTTGGATATAAATTCTTTTTTTTTTTTTTTAGAAGAAGAGATCTTCAAGAGCTTTCGTTTTTTGATGGTATATTTCAGTTCACGTTTTCAGTAGACACAGATGTTGGGCAAAAGAAAACTGACTAAACATGTCTAAAACACCAAAAAAGAACATGCTAAAAGGCCTCTTTGGATATTCCTGATCTTCCTTGAATAGCCCCTGTCTACAAGTTTTAGGACCTGTGTAGCAGATCTGTGCCACAAAATGGAGATATTTCCATCCCAGTCCTTGGGCAGAGCAAGACCATGGCATTTTGCAAACCGCGTTTCCACTTTGAAACAAATTCATAATAAATTGTACGCCAGACTTTTCACCTCAGCACACTGCAACTTGCAGGTCCATCCTGCTCGTTTTAGGGGGGATGAGGGTGGGGACTTGAGATAGGATGAATGAAAGCAAGTTTAGCCATGATGACTTTGATTGCTCCTGGCTCATTAGCATTGGCCACACTCCTTCAGATTAGCACTAATTAAACTGTGAAATCAGACCAATTGCCTTAAGATGAGAGACCATACCAGGCTGTCACGAGAAATCACAGAGGATAAATCTGTGTCCTCTATGGCGCCTATCACCCTTGGCACGGTGAGTGTGTGATGGGCAGAATAATAAGGATGTTGAGGAGGGTTTTTTGCAATGGGGAGACTCTTGGCAGACAAGCTTTGGTTGTGTTGTCATGACAATGACAAGAGCAAGAATAAACTCTTACTCCCACTAGCTCTGGTTAATGAAGATGATAATGAAAAATTATGCCAACATAACTGCATTTTTTTTGTTCCAACTGGCACTTGTAACCTTATGCCTAATGACACCATATAGTAGTGACAGTAATTGTTCACTGATAAATGGAGCAAAGATGCTGGAGAATGGCTGTCCTCCAAGATACACATGTTTAGGTTGTTGTTATTTTTTCTTCCCCAAAGCATTTCCTTTGTTCTATGAACTCTCACCAGGTCGGTTTGACTATTGCGACTCAAAACTAAATAACCCTTCTAATCACTTTATATTGTTTCCAATGGAAATCTAGTAATTAGAAGAAAAACTTCCTCTGTCTTTTCCTCCCTTCTCCTTTGGAAGCAGAACAAATCTAATCCATAGTAATAATAAAAGCAACTATATTTTTCTACATCCTGAACTGGAGTAGAACTTTGGGCATCTGAGTAGTTTCTTAAAGCTTACAGGTCCTGAATTTTAGCTCCACCAAATTGGTGCCACAATCCACTCAGCACATGAAAATTTGTGGATTTCTTCTTCTTCTTCTTGTGCCATATGCATTACCGGACGTTGGCAATCATGTTGGCGATATTGTTTTTATCAGCAGCCGCATGAAAAGGTGCTGCTGAGTTTTGTCCAAACCAGTCCCTTAGATCTTATAATGTTCCCCTACTTGGAATCCTAATCCCCAATCTGGTTGGGAATTTGTAGACTGTAGTTCTATTTCATATGAAAAAAGCAGGGCTGGATGATTTCTTTCAGAATGTTATCATTTACTTTTATATTCCCTGAAACAGGCAGAGCCTTAGGCAAATGTTGGATGCCTTCAGAACACAGAAATCTTGCATTTAACTTTGGCATAGTAGTATTCGGAAACAATTAAGATAGCTGGAACTACATTTTTAAATTGTCAACTCTGTGTATATTATACCACACATGTATATCTCAGGAAATCTTTGTAAATTTGGAGAAGCAATTTAGCACTTAATACAAATAACAAGCAGCTTTTTTTCCAAAAGGCTCAGAGGTTTTCATGAACTATTAAAATTTTATGTCAATGCACTGCCTTTTCCATGATATATTTATACATCATGAAATTCTCATATAAATAAATGTACAAAAATCCTCTGTACTAACCTTTGTTAAGGCTGTCTTACCTTCCTTTTGATAATATCTTTCCTATGATTTCTTAACCTTTAAAAAGTCTAGCTTCTTGCACACTGCCAGCATATTTTTCCCTTCTGTTTTAAGGATATAACCTTTCTGAGCCAACGGTGCTCAATAAAATAATCTTTACCTAGGAATATAGACTTTATTCCTCAAAGACAGAGCATCAGTAGCCTTTTTGTCAACCTTTTTAAGTGTTTAAAAATGTCTTTGAAGATCATACATTTTTCACAAAAAATTGTAAATAATAGCCCTGATAAGCACAATTTCTACTTACACAGTTGGGTTATTTATTTATTTATTTATTTATTTATTTGTTTGTTTGTTTGTTTAGTGTATGACATATCATACCTGGACTAGTAATATATATATTTAACATTTCACCTAGATTAATAAAATATAATAAAATATAAATGTTAAAAAGATCTATGTTCAAATACCAATGCCTAGGTCATTTAACCACTGAAGCGCAGCATCATTTATGTTAAAAAAAATCAGATACTGGACCAGTATATGCTCTTAGCTTACAGCCGATCACGTCCCATTTGATGTGGGATGATCCTATGCTCCATTTATACAAAGATTTCTGGCAAATGCTTTGTGAGGTATGAATCCTATTCAGAATTGTCCATTGCTGATGTAATAGTTCAAAATCTGGCACCTTTTTGTGGTGTCGTTTATATGTCTTCCTATGTCTGGGCATTTAGCGACCCATAGATGAGGAAAGTTGGTATGTCCTTATAGAAGTGAATTGTTCATTTTTTATTTTGGTATTCTCTCCCTAGTGCATCTTGACTTCTAAAGCTGGTGGTGCTATATAGCTCAGAACAAGAAGCCAGAAAGTTGAAGTGGTTAATACATCTGCTTATAATCCTCATGATGTCGTTGAGTCTGACTAAACTTCTTATTAGCATGGCAGCTGTTAAGCCATACAGGGGCACAGTGTTCTGTTGCAGAGTAGACCACCCTAGTGTTGATCTCAGGCTGGCAGCTCCCCATTTAGTTCCTCATAATTTCCACATACTTTATATAAGGGCTTACCATATAGAATTCAGTTCATGCAAATAGCTTATTCCTCTATGAACCACCAGAGCAGATAGTACTCAGGAACAGTCCCAGAAGCTAAAACAGCTCTGGCCAATATTGTAGTTTAGCAGTATCCAAAAATATCAAAGTTGTCCCATTCATGTTTCCCAGAAAAAGATATGTGAGTTGATCTGATTGATGATTTGGGAGGGCTTTTAAAGCTCTACTTTACATATGAAAAGTATATGGTCCATCTCTTTATAGATTTTACTAATAGTCTAGGAAGATCTCATGGACCGAGGAGAATTTTAAATGTTTCTTTGACAAGATTATTGGGTTTAAGGTCAGCCAATAATTTATGTTTGGAAAATATACCCTCCAGTTGTACAGTTCAGAAAATACTTCATTGTCTTATTTGTGCATGTGCATAGATGCTTCAACTTTTGAATCTGTGGAATATGTGGAACAGTTGACAGTCAATGGGCTCAATCTTTGATTGGTTTTCTTCATATTTTCAAATATCCGAATCACACTAATTTCAGAAAGCATCCCTAGTTTATAAATTGTTATCAAACTGAGAAATCCACCAAGGCCCAGAATCTCAGAAGATCTCAGAAAAAGGAGAACTGCCCCAGAAATAATTGGAGTATTCCCGTTCCAATCTCCACTCCTTTAATTCATCAGGTTTCCTACTGATGTAATTATTATGGACTTTCAAGCAACAAATATAATAAATACAATGTTGAAAACCAAAAATTTTGTATATGAAGCATGTCCAGTATCCAACCTGAGTGCATGAGTTCTGCGAAGGCAGTTTTCCTCCAAATAATAGCTTCGTTGAAGAGAAGGTCTGCTATATTATAGGGGGTTCTTTCGGAATTAGATAAACAAATGCAAATGAATCTTTTTATGCAAATGAATGGTTGAAAAGATTCAATGATGTTTTATTTACTGAAAAAACAAACTAAGAGAATAGGTAGTTTAGTGGTTTTTCTTCTGTCTTGTAATCTTCTGCAGTCTTACAAACACTTTCATCCATCCTTCTTTGGCACCTTAGTTCTCAATATGTACTTTCTTGAAAAACAGTTGTAAAGAATTTTGTACCACAAGTATATAGCTAATATGTTTAGAACATTGCTGTACTTAAAACTTTGTTCACAAGATTTATACAACACGTGATTCAGAATTTGCTTTGCTTTACTTTGGCTTGCCATTTTGTCTGAACCTGATTACAGTTTGTAAACCATGGTTTGCGGTGTTCCATGTTTATGAAACCAGACAATTGTGGACTATTTAATCAGAGTACAGTCTTCTGTGTAGTTTATTGAATAAACTATAATTTTGCAATAGTGGCAAATTTCTGTAGCTCGGGTGTAGGATAAGGGTGAAGGTGTTCGTAGATCTTGGTTTTTAACTGATGTGATGTTTGTCCCACATCCCACTCCATCACACACAAAAGAAGCAGTGTCCAGTCCCTCTTCAGAAGGGCCAGACACACTGCAATATCACAGCACTAAGAAAAGCAGAAGAAAAATGGCTGCTTGACATCTTTCTCCATAATGGCTATCCGAAAAACTTCGCATTTTGACACACAGCACCCAAACCACCACACACATCATAGACAACAGCCATGCAAAATTGAGTCTTTACCATACACAAAAGAGGTGTCAGAAACATAGCCAGAATTTTCCAACCCCTAGGAATAGCAATAGACCACAAACCCACAGCCACACTCCACCAGGAATTATCTAGAACCAAAGACAAGACACAGAAGGATGAAAGAAGCAGTGTCATCTACAAAATCAACTGTAACTATTGCAACCATTTCTATGTGGGACAAACATCACATCAGTTAAAAACCAGGATCCATGAACACTGGCTAGTAGTCAAACGCCATAATCCCAAATCCATAATTGCTACCCACACTGACAAGAAACAATGCCACTTCAATTGGAGCAACACTAAAATAATCGGCCATGCTACCACCCACTATGCTTGAGAGTTCATCAAATCCAGGCACTCCACAAGCAATTCCATCAACAGACATATTGATCCACAACCAGCACATGAACTCCTCAGAATCCAAATCAATTGAATAGCTATCTGGAGATAAGACCAACCCTCAAGCCCCTCTCCCCCCTCAGCAGTTCACCTTCCAATGACCCTAACCTGATATAAACTCCCCATCACAAGACCCATTACCAGCTTCCCATTGATGACTCACTCCTGACCCACTAACTCATACCCTCCAACAACCCTGACCTGAAGTACCTCCCCATCATAAGCCTCTCTCTGATAACTCACATGGTCCATCACAAGACCCTCACTTGATACTCCCACACCTGAAGCCCTTATATAAATAGAACATTGACACACACATCCACTAAACTCCACTGAAGATGTTACCTAGCCTGGTAACGAAACGTTTGGAAACCAACCCTCAAGCTCAGAGAACCAACCTTCACCCCCCCCCTCCTCAAATTGTAATTGTCTGGAGTTACCTTAGAGTATAGAATAAGCCATAAACCATGATTTACAAAACATAGTGCCTAATTTTATATCATAGTAAGAAAAACAAACAAGATACTATACAACAGTGGTTCTCAACCTGTGGGTCGGGACCCCATTTGGGGTCGAACGACCATTTCACAGGGGTCGCCAAACAACGCAGTCCGCCATTTTTTTCCCCTTTTCCTTAGCTCTGCTACTCCCTTTTATTCTATTGGCTTTTGAAAGCCAATAGAATAGACTCTCTTGAATAGAGTCTAATTCTATTGGCTTTCAAAAGCCAATAGGAATTGTCCAGGCTGTCTCTGCCCTGCTGAGCCCGCCAGAAGTCCCATTCTGCAAATGGTGCTGCAACAATTGAGTAGTCCTCGACTTACGACCGGTTGAGTAGTCCTCGACTTACGACCGGTTGGGGGTCGCGGCATTAAAAAGGTTGAGAACCACTGCTATACAATGTAATATATAATGTAATATATACATAATGTACTTTTTCCTACTTGACACCTTTGTGGTTTCTGAGATGATTTTTTTATTTATGGCAGTGTTCCCCTTTTTAGGGCTCGATGTGCTTTATTGAGTTGAGTGGCAGGGCACTTTTTGATGAAGTTGCATGGATACCTATTTCATTGGAAAATGTTGTATATATGTTCTGTTTCCTTTTTTTGACAGTCAGGGTTCCTGTAGTGTGTTTGTGCTCATCTAAATAGTGTTTGTACACAGCTTCTCTTATGGGAAGTTAAGTTTTTATATCCCTAGATCCATAATTAACCAAAGAATCTGTAACAGCACTACTGCACAGCACACTCATGTTAATATGCTAAGATTGAAACATTAGAATCATAGATCTTGTCAACCTTTGCCTATCTGCATACTTTCAGTTTGACAGACAAATATATCAACAACTCAAAGGAACACCTTATGGGATTACCACTTTCAGGACTAATAGCAGAAACTGCAATGCAACATCTGGAATTATACCACTCCCATGCATACAATTCAAAGTATAGATGCGATACATAGTTGACACCTTTGTCATTATAAAAAAGGAGCAACTAGAGAACACACACAAAACCATCAATATTTACAAAGGAATAGCATTCACCAGGGATCTTTTTTAATGTAAGATCCATCAGATCTGCTGGGCTACAAGTCCTAGAACCCTTGTGGCAACAATGAAGGCCAGCATTTCTGGATGGCATCAAGTTGGGAATGGATGAACTAAACAACAACTGCTGTTCCAGAGCTATTTCATTATTGAGAGAGAATGCTTATTGTGATATATCTGATCAATGCCCCTATCTGATAGCCAAGGGACTCATCTTGCCTTAGCTGTATTTGTCTGTTCTGGTATTTGTGATTCATGGCTGCAATTCTCCTTTTATTGCTTATGTCCAGCAGTGTGTAAAAACCAAAGAAGGACACACAGCCCATTAGCTTATAGTAGGGTATACTTAGCTAAGACCCTCCTGCTCCCAAGAGTATGAGCCTATTGGAAAAAGGAAGAAGCAATTTGTATAAAGATGTGTAAAAGGAAAACGTGTTTTTCATCAATGCTGCTGAAATCCATTGTCTAACACTCCACAGGAGAGACTGTATAGATTCCCTGTAGGCTTTCAGCAGCTTTTATAAACTATCTTGTGGTGGGCTGAATAGAGAATAAAAGCTATCAGATACAGTACTCCTCCAATCCTGCTGATCAAAATTTGCAAAGTAACAAACTTTATAATACTGCCTGTCTTGATGATGGGATGAAAAAGAATGTATTTTTAGCAATAAACAATTTTAACTCTTGAGTTAAACCCTTGAGATTGTTTCTCCAAAGCCACTCAGCCTTACTTCAGAATGAACTTCAGTAGTTAAAATGGGTCTTATTTATGATAAAACATATTTTTAAGGAAAGAGTCTGTAATAAAGACTGACCATTATCAAGAATGTTGAAGGGATTATTATCTGAAAATACAGTAGTGGCCAAAATTGTGCAAACCTTTTGGGAAAAGTATATTGTTGACATTTGATGGTTACTAGCACCATTTTTTGGGGGGGGGGAGTAGTATCATAAAAGTATATATCAATGAAAAGATAATTTAATCAAGAATGTAATGCAACATAGTTTGTTCAATTATCTGTACTGTATTCTATGAAAAGTTATAGCCAAATAACCAGAAAAAGGAAGCACAACTTTAGGTTGATATCAGGTAACTTTCCTTCATCTGATTGTAGCCAATGAGTGTGAGTGTTTAGAGAGCCAATCAGATGTCATCTTGTTTTGGCAATGAGCCAATCAGATCACAGTAGGATTCAGTTTATTGATGTCATGTATTGAAGCTGAGAGGAGGACATTTGTCAGTGTGTTATGTGATCACTATCAAGTTGGTTGAGTTTTTTTTTTTCTTTCATTTGGTGAGCTTGTAAAACATAATAAAATTAAAGTAATGGTGTAAAGAGTTGACTGATGCCCAGAAAGCAATATAAAATAGTATTATTAAGTGAACAAGGCTACAGTTATAAAGAAATTAGAAGAAAAATTGATGGAAATTTAACCAAAAGTAACATTTCTACTGTACACTTTTCCCAAAAGGTTTCCACAATTTTGACCACTACTGTATGTAACAAATGCTAGTTCAAGTTTCCTACAACTCATTCATGCAACAGCTGGCTGAATCTGTTGCTAACCCTGGATAAATGCACAATAAAGCAATAGACAAAAAAGGAGGACATTTAATTAATATGTGAGTTCTGTGAACTCTGGATGAGGATTTGGCTTCCTTAAAGAAAAATCTGGAATTATTTCTTTCCTATCAAATTGAGAAAAAATGTAAAGAGAAAGGAAAGGATAAATGTTTGGCATCACACTCATACCTATTGCATTGATTAATCTGTTTTTGTATATAACGTTATTTTGAAGGACATTTATTTACTGTAGTCTAAGGGAGATTTTTCTGTGGCAATTTTCATATCACGTCAATGCACCATCTGGAGAAGAGATGTTTTAAGATAGGCAAATGGGGACATTCTGTTTCCATGCTACCCATTATGCTAACACTAAACACTAAAACATTTTCAAGGCTGGGACACAAACAGCCTATGTTCCACTGATTTGAAATGGTAGACAGAAAAGATCTAAAATTTTAATCTGCAGCAGACATATATAAGGGTTGAATTCCCTACTCTATATCAAGGTAATCTTCTGTGTAAATATGGTTATAATTCTATGTTATCTGCAATAGAATAGTATATTAATCTGTCATGTTTGTGAAGCATATTTTCTAGGAACATTCTTGAACATAAATTTGAATGTCTGGAGATTTATTGCCATGTCTGGAATCAAAGTTGATATATAATGAGGCTAATTATTTAGGAATAATAGCAACAATGGAATCAATAAAAACTCAGGTCAACTGAACAAAGTTGCATTACTTAGAACAGCATATATATTATATCCAAATCATAGGGAATAATCACTATTCAAAATTACCAAATCTAAGCAAAACAAACAGGTGCACTGGATTCTCCATAGACATTGGAGCATTAAGAGCCATAACAGTAGAACTGCCAAAATAACTGGGAGGAGGAAATATAATTTTTTGACCTCACAACACTCAGCTTACAAAAAATCAGTTTTACATGAAACTACATACAGTAGATACAATAGTTATACCTGGAGAATTTTAAGCTTTTGAATAAAATTTGAATTGATTCTAAACCACTGGAGGAGGAGGAGGAAGAGGAAGAGGAAGAGGAAGAAGAAGAAGAAGAAGAAGAAGAAGAAGAAGAAGAAGAAGAAGAAGAAGAAGAAGAAGAAGAAGAAGAAGAAGAAGAAGAAGAAGAAGAAGAACAACAACAACAAAACAACAACAGCAACAACAACAATATTTTTTCTGTATCAAGACAGAAAAATAATTGAACTCAGTAGTGACAGAAGCTTCCTTTTTTCTTGTAGATCCATGCATATCACTTCTCATTTACTTGGTCCTCTGATTGTTCTTTCTAAAGCGTATGAAATTAGCTGAAGACTCATTCCAGATTTCAATACTGCACTGAAAAAAAAGTTTAATAATCAATCAATCAATAAGAATAAAGCTGAAAGAGACCTTGGAGATCTTCTCTTCCAACCACCTGCTCAAAATATGGTTTGTCAGCCAATTACAAATCCATCTGGTGATGATTTTTCTAGCTTAACTTGCTTATCAAGAAGTAGGTTGTGTTCTACTTTATTGAATGCCTTGCTGAAGTTTAAGTATACTATGTCCACAGCATTTCACTGATCTATTAATTTAGTCACTTTGTCAAAGAATGAAATGAGATTGGTTTAGTATGATCTGTGATGATGATGATGATGATGATGGTGGTGGTGGTGGTGGTGGTGGAAGGGACATTGGAAGTCTTCTACTCCAACCCCCTGCTCAGACAGGAAACCCTATACCATTTCAAACAAATATTGTCCAATCTCTTTTTAAAAACCTCCAGCACCCACAACTTGTGAAGGCAAGTTGTTCTACTGATTAATTGTTCTAACTATCAGGAAATTTCTCCTTAGTTCTAGGTTGCTTCTCTCCATGATTAGTTTCCATCCATTGCTTCTTATCCTGCCTTCAGGTGCTTTGGAGAATAGGTTGACTCCCTCTTCTTTGTGGCAACCCCTGAAATATTGGAAGGAAATATTGGAAGGTTGCTATCATGTCACACCCCTAGTCCTTCTCTTCATTAAACAGACAGATCCAATTCCAGCAACCATTCTTTATATATTTTTAATAAATACATGCTGGCTTTTAGTTATAACTATCTGTTTCTAGATGTTCACATATCTGTTTTTTGATTATCTTTTCCAGTATCTTCTCAGTGCAGATTTCAATACTGCACTGAGAAAAAGAGTTTAATTATATTGATCTCTAATCCTTTTTATCTTTAAATCCACCTATTTCATAAAGAAACTTACATGTCGACCAATATACAGTACGTCAAAATATATCCTCAAAACAGACTGAGAAAGTACAGAAAGAAAATTCTCTGAACTTGAGAAATCAAGAATGGATAAAAAGACAAAGGGTCAAATTATAATTGAGAGAAGGCTACTAAAATGCAGATAATCCATTTACACAACACCCTATAAGTACATTATGGATATATAAGATTTTTTTTCTGTTTGATTAATAAATGTTTAGATATTCAGAGGAAAAAATAGGACAGTGTCAATAGGAAAACTATTTAACTCTTATAAAAAATTAAAATCAGAGATAATTGAATGTGATCTCAAGAATAACTACACTGTCATATTTTAATTTATATTACTAATCTGGTCTGAAAATGCAAAAAATGCTGATGGCGTCTTTCTGTTATATTTGGAATTAAAAATGTAGTTGTCTATTTTGTCATAACATGAATTATGCTAGTTCATCCTGATTTTGCTTTCATTTCTTTATGCTGATTTTTAAAGAGGAAAAAAGAATTTCAGAATTCAAAGATGTTCCTTCCCTTGCTCTTTTTCCTTACATATGCAATTTTAAAGATGAAAACTTCATATATCTCTTTAAAAGTATTTGGGAGACTTAAAATATTTTATTTTAAAACAATTTTACAGCCATAATTTCTTGATATTGCAATATTTTCCAACTTTAAAATATGTAAGCTCATTCTCCTCAAGCAGACTGCATTTCAGAAGTGAAAACGAGTGATCTTTTTATAGCTCATTATTGGGTGGGTAGCAATTAACTGCTCAGGAGGGCTGCCAATTCCTCTGCAAACTCATGAGGCACTTCATGCTTTAAAGTTAAATTATATTTGACATTTAATTTAAACTCATACTGCCTTCATTCAAAATAAACCCTACTGCATTAATGAGAGGAAAGGGGAGAAAAAAGATTATTGTCTGTCTCCTGTTCCTATTCAATGTCATGTATCCTCATTTCCTTAGATTTTTTTTCAGTTCAGTTTAGGTATGACTGATTAATCCTTACTAAACTATTATTTGAGTACTAAATCAAAAGGCAGCAAATGTTTCTTGGGATTTTTAGGTATTTTCGAATAACATGTTGTAGTAACTGCACACTATTTATTCATTCATTCCTATTATACCATCCTTTTTCTGCCATGCTGCTTGTGGCATATATTGTTCTTATTGTTCCTGTTTGTTTTCCAAAATATGATTTGGCTTCATCTATTACACAGTGATTTGCTCAAAGTTGCCCAGAGACTTTTACAGAGCAACTTAACTTTCATAGCACACCACACTTTCCTGGTTATAGGATCATATTATGCCATGCATAAATATTTTCCAGTCTTTTTTCTATCCATTCTACTTCAACTTTGTGAAAGAAAATTGGCTTTGAAATTTCATTCAAAGGAGAACAGTTTTGATGCAATTGAGAGAGTGTTATGTCTGACAATCTCAAGGCCAGTAATAAGGTGATCAGAATGACAGGAGCAGAGTTGCAGTATAGAGATGCAAGTCCCACCCCCTTTTTACATTTACTATGACATTAGACCCCCTTTATGGATTACTGCCTTGTCATGGCGAAGGGCCTTGTATAACTCAATGAAGCTATAAGCTGTGCCGTGCAGGGCCACCCAAGACGGACAGGTCATAGCAGAGAGTTCTGACAAAATGTGATCCACTGGAGAAGGAAATGGCAAACCACTCCTGTATCTTTGCCATGAAAACCCCAGGTTGGAAGGTGTCCAATATGCTACTGGGGAAGAGCAGAGGGCTAGTACTAGTAGCGCCAGAAAGAATGAAGCGACTGGGCCAAAGCTGAAAGGACGCTCAGCTGTGGATATATCTGGTGGTGAAAGGAAAGTCCGATGCTGTAAAGATTTTTTTCTCCATAGGAACCTGGAATGTAAGATCCATGAATCAAGGCAAGCTAGACGTAGTCAAAAAAGAGATGACAAGACTGAACATCGACATCTTAGGAATCAGCGAACTAAAATGGACAGGAATGGGTGAATTTAACTCAGATGACCATCAGGTATACTACTGTGGGCAAGAATCCCTCAGAAGAAATGGAGTAGCCTTCATAGTCAATAAAAGAATAGGAAAAGCAATACTGGGATACAATCCCCAAAATGACAGAATGATCTCAATTCGAATCCAAGGCAAACTATTCAATATCACAATAGTCCAAATCTATGCCCCAACCACTGGTGCTGAAGAGGATGAAATTGACCGGTTCTATGAAGCCCTACAGCACCTTATAGAATTAACACCAAAAAATGATGTCCTTATCATCATGGGGGATTGGAATGCTAAGGTAGGAAGCCAAAAGATAACCGGAATAACAGGCAAGTTTGGCCTTGGAGTACAAAATGAAGCAGGGCACAGGCTGATAGAATTTTGTCAAGAGAATACGATGGTCATAACAAACACTCTTTTCCAACAACCCAAGAGACGGCTCTACACATGGACATCACCAGACGGTCAACATAGAAATCAGATTGACTATGTGCTCTGCAGCCAAAGATGGAGAAGCTCTATACAGTCAGTAAAAACAAGACCAGGAGCTAAGTGTGGCTCAGATCATGAGCTTCTCGTTGCAAAATTTAGGCCTAAATTGAAAAAAGTAGGGAAAAGCATTAGGCCACTCAGGTATGAACTAAATCATATCCCTGATGAATATACAGTAGAGGTGACAAATAGATTTAAGGAATTAGATCTGATAGACAGAGTGCCTGAAGAACTATGGATGGAAGTTCGCAACATTGTACAAGAGGTAGCAACTAAAACCATCCCAAAGAAAAAGAAATGCAAGAAAGCAAAATGGCTGTCTGAGGAAGCTTTGCAAATAGCTGAGGAAAGAAGGGAAGCGAAAGGCAAAGGAGAAAGAGAAAGATACACCCAATTGAATGCAGAATTCCAGAGAGTAGCTAGAAGAGATAAGAATGCCTTCTTAAATGAACAGTGCAAAGAAATAGAAGAAAACAACAGAATAGGGAGGACCAGAGATCTCTTCAAGAAAATTGGAGATATGAAGGGAACGTTTCATGCAAAGATGGGCATGATAAAGGACCAAAATGGCAGAGACCTAACAGAGGCAGAAGAGATTAAGAAGAGATGGCAAAACTACACAGAAGAACTATACAAGAATGAGCTTAACATCCCAGATAACCACAATGAGATGGTCACTGACCTCGAACCAGACATCCTAGAATGTGAAGTGAAATGGGCCTTAGAAAATCTGAGCAATAACAAAGCTAGTGGAGGTGACAGTATTCCAGCTGAGCTATTCAAAATCTTAAAAGACAATGCAGTAAAAGTGCTACACTCAATTTGCCAGCAAATTTGGAAAACTCAACAGTGGCCACAGGATTGGAAAAGGTCAGTTTACATTCCAATTCCAAAGAAAGGCAATGCCAAAGAATGTTCAAACTATCGCACCATTGCACTCATTTCACATGCTAGTAAAGTTATGCTTAAAATCCTACAAGCTAGACTCCAGCAGTATGTGGATCGAGAACTACCAGAAGTACAGGCAGGATTTCGAAGAGGCAGAGGAACTAGAGATCAAATTGCCAACATACGCTGGATCATGGAGAAAGCTAGAGAGTTCCAGAAAAACATCTACTTCTGCTTCATTGACTATGCAAAAGCCTTTGATTGTGTGAATCACAACAAATTGTGGCAAGTTCTTAAAGAGATGGGAGTACCAGACCATCTCATTTGTCTCTTGAGAAACCTATATGCGGGTCAAGAAGCAACAGTGGGAACTGGACACGGAACCAATGATTGGTTCAAAATTGGAAAAGGAGTTCGGCAAGGCTGTATACTGTCGCCCTGCCTATTTAACTTATATGCAGAGCACATCATGAGAAAGGCAGGGCTAGATGAATCAAAAGTTGGAATTAAGATTGCTGGGAGAAATATGAACAACCTAAGATATGCAGATGATACCACTCTAATGGCAGAAAGTGAAGAGGAACTGA
The DNA here is from genome assembly GCF_016545835.1 of Crotalus tigris. Classification (NCBI taxonomy): domain Eukaryota; kingdom Metazoa; phylum Chordata; class Lepidosauria; order Squamata; family Viperidae; genus Crotalus; species Crotalus tigris. The sequence continues at coordinate 1,673,878 of NW_024096751.1, read as the reverse complement.
AGAGCGTCTTGATGCGGGTGAAGAAGGAGAGTGCAAAAGTTGGCTTGAAACTCAACATTAAGAAAACTAAAATCATGGCATCCGGCCCTCTCAATTCCTGGCAAATAGATGGGGAAGAAATGGAGGTAGTGACAGATTTTATTTTTCTGGGCTCCAAGATCACCTCAGATGGGGACTGCAGCCAAGAAATTAAAAGACGCTTGCTCCTGGGGAGGAAAGCTATGGCAAATCTAGACAGCATACTAAAAAGCAGAGACATCACCCTGCAAACAAAAGTGCGTATAGTCCAGGCCATGGTTTTCCCAGTTGCAATGTATGGCTGTGAAAGTTGGACCATAAGAAAGGCTGAGCGCAAAAGAATTGAGGCCTTTGGATTATGGTGCTGGAGAAGACTCCTGCGAGTCCCTTGGACTGCAAGGCGTTCAAACCGGTCAGTCCTAGAAGAGATCAACCCTGACTGCTCTTTAGAAGGCCAGATCCTGAAGTTGAAACTCAAATACTTTGGCCACCTGATGAGAAGAAAGAATTCACTGGAGAAGGGCCTAATGCTGAGAAAGATTGAGGGCAATAGAAGAACGGGACGACAGAGAATGAGATGGCTGGATGGAGTCACTGAAGCAGTAGGTGTGAACTTAAATGGACTCCAGAAGATGGTAGAGGACATGAAGACCTAGAGGAACATTATCCGTAGGGTCACGATGGGTCGGACACGACTTCACAATTAACAACAACATGACATTAGACACATGTGCAAATGGGGTGAAGCTTGTGGAATAATACTGGCATGCCTGCTTAAGTCATACAGGCAGGAGTCACAAAGGACAATATTTGCCTGCAATATTGTCATCTGGAAATTGAAACTAAAAATTACAATATCAAGATCTGAAGGATAAGAGAGAGCATAGTCCAGAAGAGATCCTGGATTAAACAGTTCTGGGTGAGCCAATATAATTCCAAAGCAGAGAGACAAAATGCTTTTGTAACAAAATGCTTTTGCCTGCCTTGGGAAACTTTGAAAAGTGAGATTATAAAAGTCCAGTCTAGCACAATATCAATAAAGAAGAAAAATAACAGCTCTCAAAAGAAACCAGCATGGCTACATAAAGAACTCTCTGATAAATTGAAAGACAAAAAGGACAAGTTTAAAAAGTGGAAAGAGGTGGGCACATAACTAAGGCAGAATATCATCAAATAGCCCGAACCTGCAAAGATGAAGTGAGGAAAGCTAAGGCTCAAAATGAACTAAGGCTTGCAATAAAAGTATTATTTCAACATGTAAAAAAAAACAACAAGAAAAAGGTCAAGGAAATGATTGGTCCATTAGTGGGAGAAAGTGGCACTTAGGTGACAAGCAACAGGGAGAAAGCAGAACTATTTAACTCATTTTTTGCATCTGTCTTTACACAAACAGAAAAAACAGTCCATCTTATCAAAAACAGTACCATGAAAAACAGGTTAGAAACACAAGTTAAAATAGGCAATAAAATGGTAAGTGAGCATCTGTCCACCCTAGACGAATTCAAATCACCAGGACCAGATGGACTCCACCCCAAGGTTCTGAAGAAACTGGCAGACGTGATCTCAGAGCCACTGAACTATATCTTTCAAAGATCCTGGAGCACTGGGGAACTACCAGAGGACTGGAAAAGAGCTGATGTAGTTCCCATCTTCAAAAAAGAGAGAAAAAATAGATCCAGGAAACTACAGATATATCAGTCTGACTTCAATACCTGGGAAGATTCTGGAAAAGATAATCAAACAATGAATGAATCAGACAAAAAAGTCATAACCAAAACCCAACATGGGTTTGTCAAGACAAATCTTATTGCATTCTTTGACAAGGAGACGAAACTAGCGGACCAAATTCTCCACATAAAATTTCATTTTGTTGGATAGGGTCTATTGTTCAAGTTTGTCAAGAACTTTTGGGATCCTGCATTTGTCTTCTGAGGTATTGGCTATTCCTGCCAACTAATCAAGGAGAGAAGCAACCTTAGAACTAAGAAGAAATTTCCTGGCAGAACAATTAATCAGTGGAACAACCTGCCTCCAGAAGTTGTAAATGCTCTAACACTGGAAGTTTTTAAGAAGAGACTGGACAGCCATTTGTCCGAAATGATATAGGGTTTTCTGCCTGAGCAGGGGGTTGGACTAGAAGACCTCCAAGGTTCCTTCAAACTGTTATTCTATTCTACTCTACTCTACTCTACTCTACTCTACTCTACTCTACTCTACTCTACTCTACTCTATTCCTGACTTTCCTGTCTTTTCAAGACAATTTAATTCAGCTTAGCTGATGCTTTCTATGGCAAAGGTAGCTGTCTTTACCAAAGTGCTTCTCTATTTCTTCTGTCTCCACTCAATCTTTCTTCTTTCTGGCAACAATGGGGCTGTTTGGTGTACATTCCACAGAATTGGGTGTCGTTGCTGCCATAGTCAAGAGGAATGTGTGATTATGAAATGAACCTTATCTGGACTTGAGCAATTCTGTCTTCAGCTCCCCCACTTTGGAAGAGGAAGAGGTGGTCTATGGCATAACCTTGGTTGTTACACATGTGTTCTTCCAGACAGAAAGCATGCTTTCTTGTTAGATGTGTTTGATGGATTTGTGGGAATCTGCTTTGTTTAAATGTTGATCAAAATGTCTAGTCATTAGCCATCCCTTGAAACAATGCAAATGATTGTTAATGGGATTATGTTTGAAATAATTTATAAAAGGCTGTTTTAAAATCTCCAAATGACTGTGTGTTGTTAAGACAATAAACAAGGGCTTAGTGAAGTTTCCCCTGTTAATCTCAAATTACATTTTTATCATATTCTGGCACCAAAGCAAAATTTTCCCTGAAATGAAATGTATTAAATGATTGTGATTAACCAATAATTAAAATAAGCCTGAAATGTTTGAAAATGTCTTCCCTTTCAATTGATTATGTAACATGAAAAAAGACTATTTATTAGAAGAGCAGGGAAATATTTGGGATTAAATAAATGCTGTTCTTCATAAATTCTCACTAATTAAAGACTACTGTGCTGGGTTTGACAATTACTGATCATATGTGAAAAGTGCAATGCTGAAATAGATTTTAAATGTGGGCTTGAGCTTTGATACCCATTTTTTCTCCATTTAATTTGCTTTTCAATTTCTCTTTTTGTTTGCAAACACAAAGATATAATGGTTTTTAAAATGCAAGGAACTTCAGTGGGGGAAGGGAACCACGGCCCTAAAAATATAAAAAAAGATAGATAATATCATCTGTTTATTTATTTAAACATTTACATAGCTGCTCATTTTATACCCAATTTAGGCAGCTCTTGATCAATTGTTCTATGTAGCTCAGATATTCATATGTGATTCTAAATCAGCTCCCATTGGTCTGTTTATAAATAGATTTTATTTTTCATTTCTGTTCTTAAATTATTATTAGAAACATGCCTTTAAACTTTAGAAATATGTCTTCTTTTTATTTATGTGACAAACATGAGGTTTTTTCATCTATCGTATCTATTCTGGCCTTATTTGTCGCTGTTGTTCAGTCACTAAGTTGTATCTTACTCTTCACAACCCTATGGCCCACAGCACACCAGGTCCACTGTCCTTCATTGGCTCAAATTTATGTTTATTGCTTCAATGACGCTATCTAATCATCCTCTCCCCATCCTCTTCTCCTTTTCCTTTCAATCTTTCCCCAACTCAGGGTCTTTTCCAAAGAGTCCTCATTTGGTGGCCAAAGTATTTGAGCTTCAGCTTTAGTATCTGTCCTTCCAAAGAACAATCAGTGTTGATTTCCTTTAGGACTGACTGATTTAATCTTGCAGTCCAAGGAATTCTTCAACACCACCAAAGCATCAATTCTTCAGCACTTAGCCTTCTCTCACAGTCATAATTACTACTGGGAAAACAATAGTTTTGACTATATGGATCTTTTTCGTCAAGGTGATGTCTCTACTTTAACAGGCTGTCTAGGTTTGACTTAACTTTCCTCCCAAGGAGCAAGTCTCTTTTAATTTCAAAGCTTCACTTGCCATCTGCAGTGATCTTGGAGTCCAAGAAAATAAAATCTGTCACTGCTTCCATTTCTTCCCCTTTTATTTGTCAGGATGTGATGGAACCAAATGCCATAATCTTAATTTTTTTTAATGTTGAGTTTCAACCCAAATTTTGCAGTCTCCTCTCTCACTCTCTTCAAGATGCTCTTTAGTTTCTCTTAACTTTTTGCCATTTGAGTGGTATCATCTGCTTACCTGAGGTTGTTGATATTTCTCCTGGCAATTTTAATTCCTGCTTGTGATTCATCCACCCTGGCATTTTGCATGATGAACTCTCTATATGTTAAATAGGTAGGGTAACAATGTCATATTCCTTTCCCAATTTAAGCCAGTCAGTTATTCTATGTCCAGCTCTAACTGCTGCTTCTTGACCAGCATACAGTTTTCTCAGGAAACAGGGTGGCCTGTCATGCCCATCTCAATAAGAACTTGCCACAGTTTATTAGAATAGAATAATAACTTTATTGTCACTTTGAATGTACAATAATCGGCATACATTAAAATGAAATTTCATTGCATTCAGCTCTCAAAGGGTCACCACCTCCAATGTACACCTCATAAATATGACAAGAATAAATGAATAAATACAAAATTATGCATATACCCACATATATTATATGACACAGAGAAAGAACAGTCTAGTTCGAGTTATGTATACATGTGTAGGGTGAGAAAAACGAATCTTGCAAATTTACAAGATGGATGGCATAGGGAACAAAGCTATTACAGAGTCAGGTAGTCCTGCTAGAAATACTTCGAAACCTCCTCCCAGAGGGGAGCAACAGAAACAGACTGTAAAGTGGGTGTGTGGAGTCTCTAACAATGCTTTGAGCTCTGAGCACATAGCGCTTATAAGCAGCATCCTGAATACCAGGGAGCGAGCTTCCTATGATCTTTTCTGTCCTCACCAATCTCTGTATGGACTTTCTATCTGAGGCACTTCTGCCACCAAACCAGACAGTGATGCAGTTTGTTAAAATGCTTTCAATCTTGCCTCTGTAAAAAGTGGCCTGGACAGAAAAAGAAAGATGTGCTCTCCTCATGCGACGCAGGAAATGCAGACACTGGTTTGCACACTTCACTAAGGATGACATGGAGAGACCAATTCAGATTGTTAGCTATCTGCACTCCCAGATACTTAATATTGTTGACCACTTCTTCAGCTGCATCCTTGATATTGAGTGTAGTATGACTATGCCAGCTCTTTCTAAAATCTACAATGATCTATTTTGTTTTATCAACATTTAGAACCAGGTTACTTTTATTGCACTGGTCTACCTGAGCCTTCACCTCTTCCCTATAAGCATCTTCATTGTCATCCCGGATAAGACCCACCACTACCGTATCATTTGCATACTTCACAATATGATTCGTAGCAGATTTGGCACAGCAGTCGTGGGTCATCAAGGTGAACAGTAGCGGACTCAGGACACAGCCCTGTGGAGAACATGTACTCAAGCAGATGGAGTTGGAAACTTTCTTTCCAACTCACACAACTTAGGGCCTATCAATCGTGATCTACACAATCAAATGCTTTAGCATAGTCAATGAGTTTTTCTGGAACTCCCTTGCTTTCTCCATAATCCAGCAAATGTTGGCAATTCTCTGCCTCTTTGAAATCCAGCTTGTACTATTAGTAGTTCTTGGTTCACATATTGCTGAAGTCTAGCTTATAACATTTTGATCATGATCTTGCTATCATGTGAAATGAGCACAATTGTACAGTAGTTTGAATATTCTTTGGCATTGCCCTTCTTTGGGATTGGAACATAAACTGACCTTTTCCAATCCTAAAGATATCATTGTCGATTTCAGAAAAGGCAGGCACAGCCACACACCTTTGTGTATTAATGATTCGCCTGTGGAGGTAATAATAATAATAGTAGTAAAGTTGGAAGGGACCTTGGAGGTCATCTAGTCCAACCCCCTGCTCAGGCAGGAAACCCTATACCATTTCGGACAAATGGCTGTCCAGTCTCTTCTTAAAAACTTCCAGTGTTGGAGCATTTACTGCTTCTGGAGGCAGGCTGTTCCACTGATTAATTGTTCTCACTGTCAGGAAGTTTCTCCTTAGTTCTAGGTTGCTTCTCTCCTTGATTAGTTTCCACCCGTTGCTTCTTGTCCTGCCTTCAGGTGCTTTGGAAAATAGCTTAATTCCCTCTTCTTTATGGCAGCCCCTGAGATATTGGAATACTGCTATCATGTCCCCCCTTGTCCTTCTCTTCGTTAAACTAGACATACCCAATTCTAGCAACCGTTCCTTATATGTTTTAGCCTCCAGTCCCCTAATCATCTTTGTTGCTCTTCTCTGTACTCTTTTTAGAGTCTCAACATCTTTTTTACATCGTGGTGACCAAAACTGGATGCAGTATTCCAAGTGTGGCCTTACCAAGGCATTGTAGAGTGGTATTAATACTTCATGTGATCTTGATTCTATCCGTTTGTTAATGCAGCCCAGCACTGTGTTGGCCTTTTTGGCAAGTTTCTGGGTGTGCAGCTAATGAGTAGGCTAGCTTGATCGCTCAACAGTGAGACATTGGTGAAGCCCATGCAACAGCAGCTGCTTTTTCTACATTGCGTGAGAAAAGTACATCTTCCTTCCCCTGTCCTTACCACTTTTTATAAAGAGAAAATCAAGACCATCCTGTCATATTGCATTAAGTCTGATTCAGACAGGAAGGCAGGGCAGAGAGTGGTGAGGATGGCAGAAAAGATTACTGGTAGTTCCCTTCTTTCCATCCAAGACATAGCATATAAGTGATGCTTGAGCAGAGTCTGCAGGAATGTCTAGGACACTACACATTCTCTTCACAACCTTGTTACCTTCTGGGAGGAGGCTCCATGCTATCCAAAGCAGAACCCAGATTCAGTCACAGTCTTGTTCCATAAAGTATCAACTTTGTGAATTCTCAAGTTTCCTGTTTCCACTATGGATTCAAAATGGACATTGATATATATAGGTACATATATATACAGACATATGTATATATATGTATGTGTGTGTATACATACATATACATATACACATATATAATATATACACACACATACATATATATGCATATAGCAAGTGTATATGTGTGTTATGTATGTGTATGGGTAGATATATACTTTCTTTCGAGAGCAGGCAACAGAAGTTCATTTTTAATGTGTGCCAGTGTGCCCATATTAAAAAAAGTGACAATAAAGGTTATCTTATCTCATCTCATCTTACTTGTATAGTTCTTCTGTACATTTTTGCCATGTCTGCTTAATCTTTTCTGCTTCTCTACCATTTTTGTCCTATACTGTGCACATTTTTGCATGAAATGTTATCTCGATGTCTCTATTTTCTTGAAGAGATCTCTAGTCTTTCCCATTTTATTGTTTTCCTTTGTTTCTTTGCATTGTTCATGTAAGAAGGCCTTCTTATCTCTTCTTACTGTTCTATGGAAATCTGCCTTCCCTTTTTCCTTTGCCTTGCTGTTTCCTTTTTTCCTCAGCTACTTGTAAGGCCTCATCAGACAGCCACATCACTTTCTTGCCTTTCTTTTTCTTTGGGATGGTTTTAGTTCCTACCTCCTGTACAGTGTTACAAACCTCTGTACATAGTTCTCCAGGCACTCTGTTTATTAGATTTAAACCCTTCAATCTATTCATCATCTCCATTGTATATTCATAAAAGATATGATTTAGGTTATACTTAAATGCCCTAATGGTTTTCTCTACTTTTTCCAACTTAAGCTTAAATTTTGCAATATGAAGCTCATCATCTAAGATGCAGTCAGCTCCAGGATTTGTTTTTACTGACTGTATAGAGCTTCTCCATCTTTGGCTATAAAGTATATTATCAATCTGATTTCGATGTTGGCCATCTGGTGATGTCCATGTATAGAATTGTCTCTTAGATTGTTGGAAAAGAGTGTTTGATATGACCAGTGTGTTCTCTTGACAAAACTCTTGTTATCCTTTGTCCTGTTTCATTGCTGTTATTCCTGTTATTTCTTGACTTTCTGTTTTAGCACTCCAGTCCCCTATGATGAAAAAGACATCTTTTCTTTTTGTTACTTTTAGAATCTATTGTAAGTCTTCATAGAACTGGTCTTGGTTGGAATATAAACTTGGATTACTATGATGTCGAATGATTTGCTTTGGATTCAAACCAAGATCATTCTGTCATTTTTTTAGATTGTAGCCATTCTTTTATTGACTATGAGGGCTACTCCATTTCTTCTAAGGCAGTGGTTCTCAATCTTCAGAGACCGGCGACCCTGGTCATGAGCAGGTGGCGCGCATGTGCAGCGGCGCCCCCTGCGCGGCACGCATGCACGGTGGTGCCCTCTGCGCAGCACGCATGCGCGGTGGTGCCCCCTGCGCCGCCCCCTGCACGGTGCGCATGCGGGGGCTGCCCCCCTGCGCCGCCCCTTGCGCGGTACACATGCACGGCGGTTCCCCCTGCGCGGCACACATGCACGGCATCGGCCCCTGCGCGGCGCGCAAGCACGGCGGCTCCCCCTACGCTGGCTCAAAAAAAAATGGCAGATCGCATTGTTTGGCGACCCCCGTGAAATGGTCGTTCGACCCCAAATGGGGTCGCGACCCACAGGTTGAGAACCGCTGTTCTAAGGGATTGCCCACAGTAGATATAATGGTCATCTGAATTAAATTTGCCCTGAGTTAAATCATCTTTTTTAGTTCACTGATTCCCAAGATGTTGATATTCAATCTTGCCGTCTAATATTTGATCACATCCAGCTTATTGTGATTCATAGATCTTACATTCCAGATTCCTATGCATCGGACTTTACAACATCAGACTTTTCTTTCATCACAAGACACACTGTCAGTTGAGTTCCTTTCAGCTTTGACCTAGCCACTTAGTTTTTTTCTGGCATTATTTGGGTTGCCATTTCCTTCTTCAGTGGACCATGTTTAGTCAGAACTCTCCACCATGACCTGTCCATCTTGGATGGCCCTGCACAACTTAGCTCATAGCTTCTTTAAGCTGCACAGGCCCCTTTGCCACAACAAGGCAGTAATCATAAAGGGGTCTTTCATTAGATTGTAGCACAAACCTGCAGCCTCCCTTCTGAAATTGTCTATTGTAGTCATATATACTTCAGTGTATGAATCCAGCTACTGTAGTTTGTAAATCATTGTTCATAGCACAGCCTTGTGTACTAACCTGGCCATGATGATTTATTCATTTGGGAAAACACTAGTTTGAAGTGTGTGAGATTAGTTTTTCTCAGACTTCTTTATCCTCTCTCTCTCTCTGGGAGGGGAGAGGGGAGAGGGTGTGGGTGGGTGGGTATGTCTCTGTGTGTGGGGGGGTAAAATAATGCCTATTACTATAGGAATAGTATAAAATTTATTGTAGCTTTAGTATAGAAGACTGCCAGCAGCACTGAAAGAAAACAAGTAGAGTGTATGTGTTTACTTAGTCAAAGTTATGCTGCATTAATCGTCTAGACAGCTGGTTCTGACATTCTTCACACTAATACAATTAAAAATTTATAGCTTACCTATAAATGAGAGCAGGCTAATGGATTGTATTAACAGGGCCATCCAGAACTAGCCCTGGCTAAGGGACTCTACTTAATAACTTTCTAATTGCAGCTGCTGTGTAAGCAGAGTGACTTCGCAGTCAACTGACAGGTTTACATTTCCTTATAGACTAGCTGCTACTCTGTGTATTAGCTGTACACAAGAATTGTAAACAGAAAATAATTAGTTTGCTTTTTAAGCTTTCCCAAATGATTTAAATTAATAGGAGAATGGATCAACACCAAACCTCCATGTGAGCATTTTTAACTTCCATTGATTTCTTCCTTGATAAAACAATGGAAGCCATGCTGGTTGACCAATTGTAAAGTTAAAGGTGAAAGAAACTTTAGATGATATTGCATTAGTTATTTAGTCCTGAAGAGCATGATAGATGATAGGTAGATAGACTGACAGATTGATTGATATTAGATTCCAGAAGCTACCTAATGCCCATTAGATATTTGTGATTTTTGGTTTTTTAAAGGAAAGACAGAAGTTCAAGTCCACCCTCATTCAATCCCCAGGATTCAGAAATCTGCCATAACTATTTTGACTTTCAGGAAAGGTGGTATCATGGGAAAACCTACAGCAAAAAGCTAATTCTGTCATTGATGAGCATGACTTTTCATAGATCTCCCTACCAACTTTTGCTTTCTCTTGCAATATTTTCAATCAAATAGGAAATTGAGATCTAAAACTGTAAATGTTTTGCTCATTTCTTTCTTATGCCACTGGCAACAAAATAATACCATTATTAGGCCTGAATCTAAAACCAAGTGTCTGATACAATTGTTCACTTTCCAATAATAATTAACTTTCTCCAGTTGTGCGATTCAAGAAAGTGAATGATTCTTAGATTATACTTTCCTTTTGAGATTGCTTGTCTCCACATTTTTCTGCATCTGTGCTTTTCTTTGAGAGCCAGTTTGGCATAGTAATCAGTAAGAATTCCAGATCCATCCTAGATATGAAGCCAGCTGCATGATCTTGAACCAGTCAGACACACTCAGCCCTGAGAAGAAGACTACAGCAAATAACTTCCAAAATCATGCCAAGAAAACTGTAGGGGACAGTCCAACAATGGTCAGGAATCAATACTGACTCAAAAACATATCTCACAAACACCCACCAATATACACATACATGCACGTAGTACTTTTTAAATTGAATTCTAATGTAAGGCAGAGAAGCATAATCTTCTTGAAAGATGGCCACTTGACTTCAAGGATAACAAGTCATACCTATAGTATGTTGCTTTCGTCCTTCCCTCCAAAGCATTAAAGATACTTTATCCCTCAGGAAGGAAATCCATCCATATAAGACAAGATTTCCAGTCTTATATCCTTATTGTTGTTGTTGTTGTTAATTGCGAAGTCGTGTCTGACCCATCGCGACCCCATGGACAACGTTCCTCCAGGTCTTCCTGTCCTCTACCATCTTTTGGAGTCCATTTAAATTCACACCTACTGCTTCAGTGACTCCATCCAGCCATCTCATTCTCTGTCGTCCCCTTCTTCTATTGCCCTCAATCTTTCCCAGCATTAGGCTCTTCTCCAGTGAATCCTTCCTTCTCATTAGGTGGCCAAAGTACTTGAGTTTCAACTTCAGGATCTGGCCTTCTAAAGAGCAGTCGGGGTTGATCTCTTCTAGGACTGACCGGTTTGAACGCCTTGCAGTCCAAGGGACTCGCAGGAGTCTTCTCCAGCACCATAGTTCAAAGGCCTCAATTCTTTTGCGCTCAGCCTTTCTTATGGTCCAACTTTCACAGCCATACATTGCAACTGGGAAAACCATGGCCTGGACTATACGCACTTTTGTTTGCAGGGTGATGTCTCTGCTTTTTAGTATGCTGTCTAGATTTGCCATAGCTTTCCTCCCCAGGAGCAAGCGTCTTTTAATTTCTTGGCTGCAGTCCCCATCTGAGGTGATCTTGGAGCCCAGAAAAATAAAATCTGTCACTACCTCCATTTCTTCCCCATCTATTTGCCAGGAATTGAGAGGGCCGGATGCCATGATTTTGGTTTTCTTAATGTTGAGTTTCAAGCCAACTTTTGCACTCTCCTTCTTCACCCGCATCAAGAGGCTCTTTAGTTCCTCTTCACTTTCTGCCATTAGAGTGGTATCATCTGCATATCTTAGGTTGTTGATATTTCTCCCGGCAATCTTAATTCCAACTTTTGATTCATCTAGCCCTGCCTTTCTCATGATGTGCTCTGCATATAAGTTAAATAGGCAGGGCGACAGTATACAGCCTTGCCGGACTCCTTTTTCAATTTTGAACCAATCAGTGGTTCCATGTTCGGTTCTCACTGTTGCTTCTTGACCCGCATATAGGTTTCTCAAGAGACAAATGAGAAATGGCAAAAGGGTATCAATAATTTTATATGGGCCGGGAAGAAACCAAGGGTTAAATTTAAGATATTACAGGATGCTCGAGAAAGAGGGGGACTTAAGGCACCCAATTTGAAATTATATTATGATGCAGCCGCCCTAACTTGGTTAAGTGATTGGCTTAATTTAACAAATATGGATATTCTTTTTTTGGAAGGTTGGGATTTAATATATGGTTGGCATGCATATTTAATTTTTAATAAGAAAGTTGATCGGACTTTTAAATCACATATTTTGAGGAATGCCTTACTTCGTGTTTGGAAGAAGTATTATTATAGATTAAATTATAAAATACCTATCTGGGGGATTCCCAGACATGCAATTGAGGGAACCTCTAAGGGGACAAATTTTGATAAAATTTCATATAAAGAATTGTTAATTTGTTCTGGTTCGAATTGGCATTTGAAATCCCTAGATGTATTAAGGCAGCAAAATATTCTACAGTCATGGTTTCAATATTTACAAATAATGGATAGATGGACTGTAGACAAGAAAGAGGGAATAACACTAGAAGATAGACAATTGGTTATTCAGATTAAAAACCAAGGTCCGGCTCATATAAAAAGAATATATAATGTTTTATTAGAGTTAGATTCGGAAACAGAATTGGTTAAAGATTGTATGATTAAATGGGCTCAGAATATACAGGAGCCGATCTCATTGGATTTATGGGAGATAATTTGGATAAGAAATGTTAAATTTACACAAGCTCAAAATTTGAGAGAAAATTTTTATAAAATGTTTTATAGATGGCATTTAGATCCTAAAAAATTATCTTGTATGTATTCCAACATACAGCCCAAATGTTGGAGATGTGGCAATAATGATGCGACATACTTTCATATTTGGTGGAATTGTAAAAAAGTAAAGGCTTTTTGGATTATGATTTGGTGGAACATTCAAAAGATTTTTAGAAAGAAGATAAAGTTTACTCCTCAACTATTTTTACTTGGTATTTTTGTTGACTTAAATGAAAAAGAAACTACTTTGATGTTGAATTTATTAACTGCAGCAAGGTTACTAGTAGGTCTATATTGGAAGAAAGATTCTTTGCCTACTTTAGAAGAATGGATATTTAAAGTATCTAGTTTTGCAGAAATGGCAAAAATTTCTGCTTATTTAAAGGATCATACACAAGAAAGATAAATTACTGTATGGGGAAGGTGGATAGATTATATTCAGAAAAAATATGGAATTAAAAAGTTTTATTTATTTTATGAATGAATATCAAATATTATAGAGAATTGTTTTATAAGTTATGGAGTTAAAGGTTAATTATGATATTTTTTTTCTTTTTCTTTTTTTTTCCTTAACCCTGTATTCTGCTCTGGGAAGTGAAGGGAGGGGGGTGGGGGTGGGAGGGAGGGTAAGGGGGGGGGTTCTCTATTTTAAAATTTTATTGTATTTTTATAAATGATTGTATGTTTTAAAAAATAAAAATTTTCAATAAATAAGAAAAAAAAAAGAGAGAGAAATGAGATGGTCTGGTACTCCCATCTCTTTAAGAACTTGCCACAATTTGTTGTGATCCACACAATCAAAGGCTTTTGCATAGTCAATGAAGCAGAAGTAGATGTTTTTCTGGAACTCCCTAGCTTTCTCCATGATCCAGCGTATGTTGGCAATTTGATCTCTAGTTCCTCTGCCTCTTCGAAATCCTGCCTGTACTTCTGGTAGTTCTCGATCCACATACTGCTGGAGTCTAGCTTGTAGGATTTTAAGCATAACTTTACTAGCATGTGAAATGAGTGCAATGGTGCGATAGTTTGAACATTCTTTGGCATTGCCTTTCTTTGGAATTGGAATGTAAACTGACCTTTTCCAATCCTGTGGCCACTGTTGAGTTTTCCAAATTTGCTGGCAAATTGAGTGTAGCACTTTTACTGCATCGTCTTTTAAGATTTTGAATAGCTCAGCTGGAATACTGTCACCTCCACTAGCTTTGTTGTTGCTCAGATTTTCTAAGGCCCATTTCACTTCACATTCTAGGATGTCTGGTTCGAGGTCAGTGACCATCTCATTGTGGTTATCTGGGATGTTAAGCTCATTCTTGTATAGTTCTTCTGTGTAGTTTTGCCATCTCTTCTTAATCTCTTCTGCCTCTGTTAGGTCTCTGCCATTTTGGTCCTTTATCATGCCCATCTTTGCATGAAACATTCCCTTCATATCTCCAATTTTCTTGAAGAGATCTCTGGTCCTCCCTATTCTGTTGTTTTCTTTTATTTCTTTGCACTGTTCATTTAAGAAGGCATTCTTATCTCTTCTAGCTACTCTCTGGAATTCTGCATTCAATTGGGTGTATCTTTCTCTTTCTCCTTTGCCTTTCGCTTCCCTTCTTTCCTCAGCTATTTGCAAAGCTTCCTCAGACAGCCATTTTGCTTTCTTGCATTTCTTTTTCTTTGGGATGGTTTTAGTTGCTACTTCTTGTACAATGTTGCGAACCTCCATCCATAGTTCTTAAGGCAATCTGTCTATCTGATCTAATTCCTTAAATCTATTTGTCACCTCTACTGTATATTCATCAGGGATATGATTTAGTTCATACCTGAGTGGCCTAGTGCTTTTCCCTACTTTTTTCAATTTAAGCCTAAATTTTGCAACGAGAAGCTCATGATCTGAGCCACAGTCAGCTCCTGGTCTTGTTTTTACTGACTGTATAGAGCTTCTCCATCTTTGGCTGCAGAGCACATAGTCAATCTGATTTCTATGTTGACCGTCTGGTGATGTCCATGTGTAGAGCCGTCTCTTGGGTTGTTGGAAAAGAGTGTTTGTTATGACCATCGTATTCTCTTGACAAAATTCTATCAGCCTGTGCCCTGCTTCATTTTGTACTCCAAGGCCAAACTTGCCTGTTATTCCGGTTATCTTTTGGCTTCCTACCTTAGCATTCCAATCCCCCATGATGATAAGGACATCATTTTTTGGTGTTAATTCTATAAGGTGCTGTAGGGCTTCATAGAACCGGTCAATTTCATCCTCTTCAGCACCAGTGGTTGGGGCATAGATTTGGACTATTGTGATATTGAATGGTTTGCCTTGGATTCGAATTGAGATCATTCTGTCATTTTGGGGATTGTATCCCAGTATTGCTTTTTCTATTCTTTTATTGACTATGAAGGCTACTCCATTTCTTCTGAGGGATTTTTGCCCACAGTAGTATACCTGATGGTCATCTGAGTTAAATTCACCCATTCCTGTCCATTTTAGTTCACTGATTCCTAAGATGTCGATGTTCAGTCTTGTCATCTCTTTTTTGATTACGTCTAGCTTGCCTTGATTCATGGATCTTACATTCCAGGTTCCTATGGAGAAAAAATCTTTACAGCATCGGACTTTCCTTTCACCACCAGATATATCCACAGCTGAGCGTCCTTTCGGCTTTGGCCCAGTCGCTTCATTCTTTCTGGCGCTACTAGTACTAGCCCTCTGCTCTTCCCCAGTAGCATATTGGACACCTTCTGACCTGAGGGGCTCATCTTCCAGCGTCATATCTTTTTGCCTTTTAGTACTGTCCATGGGGTTTTCATGGCAAAGATACTGGAGTGGTTTGCCATTTCCTTCTCCAGTGGATCACATTTTGTCAGAACTCTCTGCTATAACCTGTCCATCTTGGGTGGCCCTGCACGGCATAGCTTATAGCTTCATTGAGTTACGCAAGCCCCTTCGCCACGACAAGGCAGTAATCCATAAAGGGGATATCCTTTATTACTTATGGATATCCTTATTACTTTCCCCTTAATAAGCCAAATTTCCATTTCCTCTGAACTTCCTTGGGTAGCTTACATGGGGTCAAACCATCAAATCATCTAGTTATTCACTCCAGTTTATGCCAAATCTTTATATTTGAAACCCTGGGACTGAAATGTCAGGGATAACTCAGACCTTTTTGCATCTACAACATGGTTTGTAGCCCAGGTTACCCAGAGGATCCTTATCTTTGCCCTATAAAGGAAGATTTCGCTTTGACTACTTGGAATATATTACCTGATTTTTCTGTTTTTCTCCTGAGCTGTATAAACAAAGGAGAAAATAATCATAATCTTGCTTTCTGATCCAGCCACTATATGACTCTTTATCTAACAACACCCTGAGGGGGAACAAGTGCTGCGATACATGCAAAGGTCAGCAACAAGTAGACCTCTTTGCAGTTTAATACGGCTACTGCTAGTTAGCTTGTGTTCCTGGCTGGAAGACAGATGGAACACTCTGTGTATAAAATAGAATTCATCACAGGAGAATAAATTCACTCCAGGGCAGTGGAATAGAATGAGATCATGCAATAGATTTAAACGATTTAAAAGCCTGACCCTTGGATCAGGCTTTTTCATTCATTTGAATGCATAGCTGACAATTACCACTGTTCTGCTTGGAATAAATTCCCATGCAGAAGAGACTCGGTTCCTGTATTGTACTATGTTAAGGTTGGTTGAATGATGGTTTATTAATAAGCCACAGTTGCTTGGGGTGATATGCTTTAACCATAAAGCATAATATACAAACCACAGTGGGTTATGAATTCATAATGTAATAAGTTTTGTTTTTCTGCTGGCTTGTCACAGACCTTGACACTGTTAGAATTGAGAAGGAGTGACTGGCCTACGGAAGAACTAGAATCTGAGTCTCCCCTTCCAAGGGTAGCATCTTAACCACTATTCCATACTTGCTCTTTGGCTGTCATAGTATACTTTACAATTTAATAATAATTTGAGGAAAAGGAGTTCTGAAGGCAATACCCAAGGATTTCTGGGTCCACTACTGCCCTGAGGTCTAACATATTTCCCCTAATTCAGTAGTTCTCAACCAGTGGGTCGCGACCCCATTTGGGGTCGAACGACCATTTCACTGGGGTCGCCAAACAACGCAGTCCGCCATTTTTTCCCCCTTTTCCTTAGCTGTGCTACTCCCTTTTATTCTATTGGCTTTTGAAAGCCAATAGAATAGACTCTCTTGAATAGAGCTGCTGAGCAACTACTAAAAATGTAAGTAAAAGAGGGCCAGGGGTGGGAGGTGGGAGGCCGGCAGGCGCAGGGAGGGTTGCTGGCGCACGTGGGGCCCGGCGGGTGCCTTACCTCCCTTGGGCTGGGCCAGCTGGTGGCCCAGCCGGTGGTCGCCCTGCGCCGTCGCTGCCCCTTGCCAGCTACGCCTGGGCCGGTGCAGGGGACGGCACCATGCATGCACGGCGCTCCCGGGCAGAGAAAGTCCTCAACTTACGACTGGTTGGGTAGTCCTCAACTTACAACCGGTTGGGTACTCCTTGACTTACGACCGGTTGGGGTTGCGGCATTAAAAAGGTTGAGAACCACTGCCCTAATTGGTTATCATTCTCTTATATCCCCCTGCAGAAGTTTGCTTCCTCCATACCACACTGTTTCAACTCAATAACATTTGAGTTGTTTTTGCATGAAATGGACAATATTTCTGTGAAGCTTTGGGCCCAGATTTTCTTAGATATTACAAAAACTGAATTTGTTCGTCTTCATCTTGTACACTTGCTTGTATGTTTGAGATGATTTTCTCACTGCATGACCCACTTGCACTTTGACTTTAGTTGAATAAACAGCCAGATATTGTCCATAGATTTTCTGATACACAGTGCTTCTTGCAGTGATAGCAAATCTAGATAAAATATCTCCAATCAATGAGAGAACTTCAGTGTGGGATTCTTATTGTGGAATACAGTTTTTGCTTTCTGCTAGATCTAATAATATTCAGGTAACCTGGAAAGTTTTATTTTGGACTCATGTATCCACAAAACATTTGTATAATATCTGGAAGATCATCCAAGTGAAACCCCCCCCCCCCCAGTCTTGTTACTTTTTCATGAATCCCATTTTCATCAGTAGAGTCATGAATGGTGACTTTAGCCTGGACAAAAGCCGGATGATGTGATTTATGAATGATTTTAGAGAATCTTAAAGGGTTGGTCTCTGATCTAGGCCTTGTTCATGATGGAGAAAGTATTCTCCACGTATTCTTGAGGAAGCACAACATAATATTGGCATAAAATGAGATGTGTCTATTGTTATCCTTATCTGTTTCTATTGCTTATATTCTTAGTTATTGCCAAAAAGTATGATTTGATTTGTGCCACATTCATTATAGGCAACATAATTGGTTTTCTACTCTAGCTTTATTCTCTGTCAGCATGTTATCAATCTGGGGAAAATATCTACTAGTCCGGATGGCCTTGCTTACATTTCTTCCCACATCTAACTTGCTTCCCACATGTAAGATTTTGCATTGGGCTCTATTGAAATTCATCTTATTGTTTTTGCTTGCTCTAGCTTTCTGAATCTTAATATTGTCCTTTTACATCCATAGCTTTATGTTTTTTACAAATATAATGATATTTTCTTCATCATAGTAAAAATTACTCTTCTATACATATGTGATCTGCATTCACTACCAAACTTATAAGATCCCCCACCCCTTTAGAACTGTCTAAAGTGTAAGAAAACATTTACTCTAAGCCGAGTTGACCTTGAATGGTAACAGGGAAGAATCCGTCAGAAACCAGTGGCCTAATAAACTGCATTGTTTATATTAACTGAGAATATCTCAAAAACAGTATAGTTAACGTGCTGATGTTGAAGAAAGCCATCCAGATGGCTTTATCCAAAACATTCCAAGTCATGTTTTAGTTTACATTGTATTTGCCTTTTGCTTGTCCTTGTAAAATAGTAAGGAATACAAGCTATGGTTCTGCATTTGTGACTTGTTTAACTTGCCTTCTTCTTCATAAATCCTATATTCTTATCTAAATGCTCACAAAGTGAGCCTGTTTCAGAATTTGATACTAGTGTCAAGCTGTGTGATTTGTAGTTACCTGGGTCCTCTTTTTTCTCCCTCTTGAAGATAAGAACATTTGCCTTTCTACAATCTCCTGGCACAACACCATCCTTCATGATTTCCTCAATATTACCAAAAGGGGTTTTAAGAAAACATTAACAAATTCTTTCAAAACTCTTAAATGTAACTGATCTGGTCCTGGAGACATAGCCAGGCACTCCCTATTTTACTTACAGTAACCTCAGTTACTATCTCTTTATTTGTTGATTGTTCTGTTTAGCAAAATAGGAGTTGAAAAATTCTGCTTTATCCCATTATTTGTTACCATCCCAAATCTTCACTGAGTCAGCAGGTCCATTCCTTTCTTTTTCTTTCCTTCTTTTTCCCTGCTGAAATAACCTCCAAACTTTTTTTTGATGCTTTTAGCTTTGCTTGCAAGCTTAAGTTCGTATTGCACTTTAGTCTTTCTAACTTTATTTCTGCTCCTGGGTGATTGCCACCATCTTTCATTTCCTATATATGTCCTTTTTATTTTATTTTGTCAAACTACAAAATAAAAGGCTGTCTTATTTTGGAGATGAATTTAGGGCAGTATTAAGAGTTATAAGCACATGGCTGTGTCATGTTTAAATGCAAGGGGGGATAGGCCTACTTCTCTGCTGCCTCCCTGACAGAATGCATTGGGAGTTAGATGATTATTAATAAGGAAGTGATTTAGGGAGTTCCTTAAGGAGTCTTTCTGGGAAGTTTTATTTCTGAAGATCCAAGTTATAGTCTCTGGCAAAAAAACCTTGACCAGGATACAGGAGGATCTGGACAGACTTGAACACTGGGCGCTATCTAACAAAATGAAATTCAATGGTGAAAAAAGTAAGGTTCTACATTTAGGCAAGAAAAACCAAATGTACAGTTATAGTATAGGGGGTACCTTGCTCAATAGTAGTAACTATGAGAGGGACCTCGGAGTCCTAGTGGACAATCACTTAAATATGAGCCAGCAATGTGCTGCAGCTGCCAAAAAGGCCAACACAGTGCTGGGCTGCATTAAGAGAGGGATAGAATCAAGATCACGTGAAGTATTAATACCACTTTACAATGCCTTGGTAAGGCCACACTTGGAATACTTTATCCAGTTTTGGTCACCGCGATGTAAAAAAGATGTTGAGACTCTAGAAAGAGTACAGAGAAGAGCAACAAAGATGATTAGGGGACTGGAGGCTAAAACATATAAGGAACGGTTGCTGGAATTTGGTATGTCTAGTTTAACGAAGAGAAGGACGAGGTGGGATATGTTAGCAGGGTTCCAATATCTCGGGGGCTGCCACAAAGAAGAAGCAACTGGTGGAAACTAACCAAAGAGAGATGCAACCTAGAACTAAGGAGAAACTTCCTGACAATTAGAACAATTAACCAGTGGAACAACCTGCCTCCAGAAGTGGTGAATGCTCCAACGCTGGAAGTTTTTAAGAAGAAACTGGACAGCCATTTGTCCAAAATGGTATAGGGTTTCCTGCCTGAGCAGGGGATTGGACTAGATGACCTCCAAGGTCCCTTCCAACTTTATCATTATTATGATTATTATCTCTGCCATATAGAACTTTGATCCATCTAACTATTCTTTTTTCTGCTATAAGTCAGATTGCTGCACAATTCAGAGTCATCTCACAACAATAGATTCATAGATTGGGACTTAGATATCTGTAAAAGTGATCCATCTTAGGCATTGTTAGTTTGTCCGGATATTTCCAACATATTTCAAGTTATCTTGAGTGATCAATCTGAACAAAAAATAATAAATAAAGATATAGGTCTCCTTGATTTTATGATGTGCATTTTAGCTGTTTTTTCACCAGACATAAGTTGGAGCAATGAATTATTTCCATGCATCAAAGGATGGGATTTGAGATATATAGATAGAATCTTAGTAATGTATCCTTTTTTTAAAGCTAGAATCAGCTGAGAGACAGAAACTACATATTTCAGGCAATAGGAATAAGTAATAAAGATAACTAGGTTTTCACTGATAGTTTTTTTTTAAGTATTGCGAGTTTGTATGTTATATCTAATATCACATGTTATGTTGCTGTGCCATATTAGGGCATGCACCATATTTTTGGAAGCTACCACTGGAGCAGAATGCAGCTGTACAGAAATTTCTTGAGGCCCCTTGGGTGGCCCAAGTTACATCACTGTTCTGCAAGTCCAATTTGGTGTGTTGATTCTTACCTTTAAAGCTCTTTGTGACATGGGTTCAGGTTACTTGAGGAACCCTTTCATCTCAATGGGATTGATCTGCCCCATCCATGTTGGCAGAAAGGGCATACTGCAAATGCTGTCAGTCAAGGAATTCCAGCTGGCATGATCCAGGAGAAGAGCTTTTTCTGCCATGGCTCCTGTCCTCTGGAACATCATGCCCTCAAGGTGAGATTGAAAGAACTAGTTTTGCTGACTGGGTCCCAATGGGGACTTGTTATTCCAGAGGTGGCTAATAGACTTAAGATAAGACTGCCTCTCCTTCCTATATATATCTTGCTTGCTTCCTTTCCTTTTTAAAATCAATTTTAGTGTTAATATGTATTGTTTTAATGCTTTAATGTTTTATCTTGTTTTTATTATTGTAAGCTGCCTACAGTTGTCTGTAGGCATATAGGTTGAATGAATGAATGAATGAATGAATGAATGAATGAATGAATGAATGAATGAATGAATGAATGTCACTTTTTGGATGGCTTCTCAATAGAAGAGGTAGATTATAAAAGATTGTGTACATGTACAATTCCCTGATACTCAGTATTTTCAGCACCATAGAAAGGTTCTCTTATAAGATTTCCCAGCAAACACACTTTCCTTTAACATCTTTTCACCACCACTGCCCAAGCCAGCTCATGGAGAACCACAAGGAGAAGAAAGCTTATATCTTCCCCCTCCTGACTTTTATTTTCTTAAGAATTGCATCCACCAATAATTCTGTCACTGAAAAGGGAAAAAAATGGGCAGAGGGAACAGAGAAGAAAAGCAACCAGCCCCTGCCCCCACTTTTCATCACTCAGACATACAATCTCAAGAGGTTACTTCTTGTTTAAAAGAAAAATAAAAACTCGGGAGAAGGATGCATGTAAGTGCATGGCATGTCTAGTTTAGACATGAGGAGGGGGAGAGAGGGAGTCAAAAAGTGTTAATCACATCTCTAAAGTTGCTAGGTAACCGCATCCCCCCTGCAGGATGCCTGTCTGCACAGCCAGTTTTGATATGATGTAATGCTTCTGCTCCAAATGATGTAATTATATTTTCCTCTGATTGAACACCATATTCCTTGAAATTTGGAACTGAAGAAGAGGAGGGAAAATCAATCTTTATCTAACAGTTGAGGCACAAATTTGTGCCTTCCATGACCAAGACTTTTAAGAATTAGTCCTAAAGGAAAGGAATAAAGGTGATGCAGCTAATAATATATCAAATGACAATTCACTAACAACAACTAAAGATAATAACATTTTTTTAAAAAAAGTAATTACTTTATTTTATAATTACTTACTATATATAATAATCTCATCCATCTGTCAAGATAGCAAGTGAAAGTTCTAAAATGTTATAATTTCTGAACAGCATTGTTATTATTAATATGGTTTGTCATACAGTCAGCCAGATTGGAAGAAGGCATTTTTGTCTGTCTATTGAGTCCTTTCCATGGTCTTGGGATAGGCAGAAGTGGATATTTGATGGTGTTACAAGTATTGTCACAAGATGGAAGCTCTCCTGAGTAAAGCCACCTTTTGCCATTGACTGATGGTGAATTTGTCAATGCTCATCGTGTTTAAGTGGGGCTCTGGTTGGTTTTGGAGGCGCCTATTACTATTTTATTACCTTTACTTGCTTTTGCTACAATCGTTCTATTTCTATTTGCAGGCCTTTATATTTTGTTGTCTTCTCCAGTTCTTTCTCTTATCTTCTATCACATCCAGACTTTTTTGCGTTTCTTAACGACAGTTGTTAAGTATGGGGAGTTGTGTGGCAGGGTATCTGTCTGTTTGAAATTTAAGTCCTGGAGCAATTTAGCTTCTTCATTTCTATGACTTCCCCTATTTTATGGTCTCATCTGTTCTTGCTGGTTATATTATACAATATACATAATATAGTATATAAAAAACAATATAATATATATCATATCATATTTTGTCTAGACTTTATATATACAGAAATGAATATCTTTCCAGTGCTATAAATATTGTTGCAAACTCTTTTCCATTCTTGAAGTCTTCTTCTGTATGAAATATGAAATGATCAAATGATCTTTAAAAGGACAGTTCCTCATGTTGCAGAAGTCAGTAAAGGAGACAAATAGTTATTTGCTGTATCCAAGCTTATTATGCTAATGATTCTTCTGCTTCTTCCTTTATCTATTTATTCTGCATTCTACTTCCAGTTACTACAAGTTTGAGGTTGGGGAAAAATACACAGAAGAAATGTCAGATTCTAATATCACCCCAGCATGAATAGGAAAAGTAATTTAGCTTTGAGAAGATGGTGACATCTAATTTTAAAATCATTTCTGAAATCAGCATCTTTGTGCGGCATTTTTAGGATGACAAACCCTTTCTTCAAAAAGGAGGGTGACACGTCTGCCCTCTCAGGAACTGTTCCACGGACCTTAGGTTTAAAAGAAAAAGGTTTTGTAATGTATAACTAGATTAATGATAGCGGTGATTACCACAGACTAGTCATTCAATCAGCTGCTTTATGAAGGGAAAAGGCACATCTCTGCATCATACATCTGACTTGTAATTGATAGATGTCAAGAAGCGGGATGGGCTTGCATCTGAAACCCACACAACAACAACAACAACAACAAATCATGTTACATCTCTAACAAATTCTGTAAAAAATCCCTTGTCCTGGCATTATGGTCAGTTAGAATCCTAGAAGGCTATTTCACAGTGTTACTGTTTTGGTCAAGAGTCTGATATTTGTGCAGAAAATGAAAGAAAAAGCCAAGTCTAATGATCACACTGCCCACAAAAAGTGCAGAGAGGAAAAAAGTAATAAAGGAGCATCTCCAAAATTGCTTCATTACAGCTTTTGGGAATTGAAATAGGTTTCCAAAGGGTAAGTCAAGACTTAATGGAAAAGCTCTTTGACAAATTATTGGATTTATATCAATACTTTTTGTAGTGGTTTTACAGCACTACACTGCTAAAACCTCAATTTCATAATTAAAAATGATTCTTGATTAAATGTAGCCCCTCTACTGACATTTTTAAAAAGCTATAGATTGACATACTTTATGCAAAATATAATCCAGCGATCATAACACAATTATTATTATTATTATTAAGTTGGAAGGGACCTTGGAGGTCATCTAGTCCAACCCCCTGCTCAGGCAGGAAACCGTATACCAGTGGTGGCAAACGTATGGCACGTGTGCCAGAGGCAGCACACGGAGCCCTCTGTGTGGGCATGCGCCATCGCCTCAGCACATGTGGTCTCTAAAAGTTTGCCATCACTGCTTCTCTCCTTGATTAGTTTCCATCTCTTTCTTCTTCTTTTTTTTTAAATTAAAAGTTTTACAAATTTAATACAATATAACCCAAACCCCTCCCACCCCTTCCCCCCTCCCCCACTTCCCAGAGCTGATTACAGGGTAACAAATAAACAATCATAATCTAACTAACATTACCCGACTATACTATCAATCAATCTATAACATACTTTAACTCCTTTTCAAAACAAATGTTAACTAATTAAAAACAATAATAATAATATAATTAAACCATAACACTAAAAATAATATAAATTCAACCATATTAAACTATTAATAATAATCTAAAATCTACTCATAAGCAAGATAATAATTTTCAGTCTCATATTACTTTTGAATATAATCAATCCATCTTCTCCAGACCGAAATGTATTTTTCTTGTGAATGATCCTTCAAATAGGCGAAGATTTTCGCCATTTCTGCTAAATTAGACACCTTAAGTATCCATTCTTCCATAGTAGGCAAAGAATTTTTCTTCCAATATTGCCCCACCAATAATCTTGCAGCTGTTATAAGATTCAGCATCAAATTAATTTCTTTAACATCAAAATCAACCATAATACCCAACAAAAATAATTGCAGAGTAAATTTTATCTTTCTCTTTAAAATCTTTTGAATATTCCACCAAATCTTAATCCAAAAAGCTTTTATATCTCTACAAGTCCACCAAATATGAAAATAGGTTGCCATCTGTTGCTTCTTGTCCTGCCTTCAGGCACTTTGGAAAATAGCTTGACTCCTTCTTCTTTGTGGCAGCCCCTGAGATATTGGAAGACTGCTATCATGTCCCCCCTCGTCCTTCTCTTCATTAAACTAGACATACCTAATTCCAGCAGCTGTTCCTTATATGCTTTAGCCTTCAGTCCCCTAATCATCATTGTTGCTCTTCTCTGTATTCTTTCTAGAGTCTCAACATCTTTTTTACATCGCGGTAACCAAAACTGGATGCAGTATTCCAAGTGTGGCGTTACCAAGGATTGTAAAGTGGTATTAACACTTCACGTGATCTTGATCTCACAGTTACTACTGTTGAGCAAGGTACCCCTATACTAAACCTGTACATTTGGTTTTTCTTGCCTAAATGTAGAACCTTAGTTTTTTCACCATTGAATTTCATTTTGTTAGATAGTGCCCAGTGTTCAAGTCTGTTGAGATCCTTCTATATCTTAAGCCTGTCTTCTGGAGTGTTGGTTATTCCTGCCAGCTTGATGTCATCTGCAAATCTGATGAGTTTCCCATCTATCCCCTTGTCCAAATCGTTGATGAAGATGTTAAAGAGCACTGGGCCCAGTACAAAGCTCTGAGGCACCCCACTACACACTTCCCTCCATGTAGATGCGGTTCCATTGAGGACCACACGCTGGGTACGGCCGGTCAGCCAGCTATGGATCCATCTGGTGGTGATGCTGTCTACCCCATATTTTTCTATCTTGTCAAGTAGTAGGTTGTGATCTACTTTATCAAATGCCTTACTGAAGTCCAAGTAAAGCAAGATTTTATTGTATACACACACACACACACAGAACTTGAATAAATTAAACTTTTCTGTCCAAGAGTCATTGCAAATGCTAACACGACAGCATTTATCCAACAGCATCTATAACAAACCATGATATTAAAATGATGTTCAGCAGAGAACCATTGTTAAATTGGTGTAGCAAATTCATGTCATGACATCAGACACATACAGTAATCAGTATCTCTTTCAGACTTGTGGGTAGCATCCTTATTCAAAATAAGCACTGATATCCTTCACCTCCAATCATGCAGCTACATCTAGCTGGCCAAAGGATTCCAAAATGGCATGGATCTAGCTTATAAATCATTCCTCTTACAGTGGAATATCCTATCCATTTATATATCATAGAATCATAGGGCTGGCAGAGACTTCAGAGGTTTCTCGTCCAGCCCCCTGCTCAAGGCAGGAGATTTTATACCATCCCGGTCAAATAGTTGTCCAATATATTTTTGAAAACCTCCAGTGATGGAGCACCCGCAACTCTAGGAGACAAACTATTCCATTGATTAACTGTTTTCACTGTCAAAAAAAAAAATCTCCTTACTTCTAGGTTAGGTCTCTGTTTAACAAGTTTCCACCCATTTCTTCTTGTCCTATCCTCTGATGTTCTGATTCCCTCTTCTCTGTGACAGCCCCTCTGTGACATGTCTCCCCTAATCCTTCTCTTCGTTAAGCTAAAGATATCTCATTCCTCAGACTCCCCAAAGTGAACTAAACTCCTAACAATAAGGAGTATAAGGCTTTTGCTCCAGTTCCTGTGTTAGAGCCTACCCATTTTGGAGTTTAGGATACAGCAAGTAAGAGCAATTTCATCAGCAAAATATTATTCAAACCACTTGCAGCAACCTGATCATGATCATCATTCTCCAACAGGGGTACCACTAAAATGACATCCCAATAAGGGCAAATAAGTACTTCACTTTTTCTATTGCCACTGAGTAGAGTCGAACATAAATTCTCATCAGTGTTCAATTATATTCTCTATCTGTCTAGTCCAGGTGTAATTGCTGTTGCCTCATCTCCTGGAGTTCCTGTGTAACCAAGATACTCTCTGGGATCAACAGCTAACAGAGGCCACTAGGTGCAATAACACTGAAAGATCTGATTATCTCTCTGAAAGCTGGTTCCCTTATTGATAAGTCTAAAAGCTCTTTCTGAAACAATCCAGGGATTCAAACATTGGAAAAGACACAACTCTCTTCCCTTTTACACTGAAAAAGTATAAGAAAAAGAATCAGAATCTTGACATCTTAAATTGTCAGTATAAAGATTTTTTTATTTGAAAATAGTATATTCATTAGCATTCTTTCTTTAATCAGAATTTGACCAGAATTCTGATACAATAACAGAATAATAAATCATATTGAACAGAGCTCTGGAGGACTTGTTCTTTCGTTTTAACCAGTGCTTTTTTTGTAAAAAAAAAAAAAAAAAGGTGCCGGAATTCACACATGTCATACAACTCGCCTTGCCTACCCTACAAGGTTCCATCCAAAAAAGGAGCTGGAACGCCGTTCTGGGCATTCTTTGACAAAAAAAGCCCTGGTTTTAACCATGTCCTGTTTAAGTTATTATAAAAAAACTGATATTAGTGTTGGTGAACTATTATTACTCTTTTAGGGAGACAAATATGCTTTACATTTTGAGGCCTAGATAACAATTAATCCTCTTATTACTAATACTGCACAGATTTCTGAAAACCTTTATTCAGTATAATGAGGGGTCTGCATCAAAATTAGGTAGATGCCCAAATTAATCAACTGATCCAAGAAACCACCTAGATTACACATAGATAATACAGATCTATCACTTGCTATACCAGGGATGTCAAACTGCCGGTCCGCAGGCCGGTTGCATCACCCCAGCTCCAGCAATGCAAAAAAGTCATGATACATCCTGACACATCACGTGATGCAGTGAGTTTGACACCCACATGCTATACTCTTAGTAGCACAAACTATTTAGTCCCACAACTTCCTATGATTATGCTATTACATTGTGTGTCTGTGTGTCTGTGTGTGTGTGACTGACAATATCTCATAGATTATACCTGGATGGTATTTATACTTGGACTTGATAAACTGACCTGCTAAGAAAGCTATATATAACTATGATCCTGTCCAGGAAAATTATACTAATTTTATTCTTAAACTGAGATTTGCCTTTGATTACCTGTCAGATGAGTAATAATTAACTGTGAAATTCCCAGATTGCATCAAGATAAACAAAGTCAGGGTGTACATAACTGACTTCCAATTTTATACTAGAGATGTCACCTGAAATTAATTGAATTAGCTGACCATTTTAAAGACAGCCTATCTAATGAAGTGGGGTACCGTATTTTGTTCAACAGTACATTCTAGCTCTCCAAGAAGTTAATTCAGTGCTGCATAGCCACAGATAGAAGAGTAGAAGAATTGAAGCCAGTGGGGGATATAAAACAGAGGAAATATAATCACTTTTCTATTCATTCAGTTTTTCTCTACTTGTGGATCAATGCACCTAGTGGCAAGTAGAAACCCATTGTCAGCTACAGAAAAGGGACACAGATGCATATGTGGTCTCTGTTTGTATTGTGGAGTTTCTGCCATTTTACATTTGTCAAACGCAGGTGTTCTGATTGTTTCAAATTGGCTTTTCTAGAAAATATACCAGGCTCCACTTTTAAGAATCGAGAAAGAGGATCATCTGACACTTAGGAGAGCTCATACTTACAGCTCAAAGCACCATTTTGCCCTGCCTATTATTCTTTACTTTCTCAAAAAGGATTGGGCATACCTATTTCTAGCCTAGTGGATCAATATAATCAATATAAATATATTATATAATTATAAATTGTGGTAAAAGAGAAGTAGATTTTTGATTTTCCTGTATTGGATTTTTGAGCCGTTGCATATCTTCTGACAGAATCCCAATGAAGACTGTAAAAGTATATTTTATTATGTTTTGGCAGTCCACCCCCCATATCAAAAAAGTCCACTCTCTGTAAGCACACTTTGGACATGAAGATTTTACAAATACTACATATGTATTTTAATTTTGATCAAATATACCAAACATATATTCCTTGCTTTTACTTTTAATAATCTTAATCTTTAGTCCTGTCATGGCTCTGTCAAACCCGAGTCTGAGGAGGAGGAGGAGATGGAGATGGAGCAGGGGCTGATGCAGGGAGCTGGTGCAGTCTCTATGGCTCAGGAGGAACAACCTGAGAACGAGGATGAGGCAGTCCTGGGCCCATTGGGCCTTAAAAGAGTAGGCAGGGAGGAAGAGAGGGTTGAGGCTGATCAAAGGAGAGCAGAGGAGCTCCAGAGATCCAGAAAAGAGCAGATGTCTCCCCCGCCCCGTCCCTGAGTGTGAAGAATGGAAAGAAGGCATAGTCAGCGTAGGGCGACCCAACTACTCAGGAGGAGGGTGACCCACCCCTCCTCACGAGGTTCACCTGGAGCAGGGGTAGGCAACCTTGGCTCTTTTATGACTCATGGCTGGCTCAGGAATTCTGGGAGCTGAAGTCCATGAGTCATAAAAGAGCCAATGTTGCCTACCCCTGACCTGGAGAGTAACATTTAAGGAGACGCCATGAGGAGGGGCTTTTGCTAGGCACAAGTGTTTGTTTTCAGATTACACTCCCTCGGCTTTGCCTGCTTTCGCCTTGTTTTAAGAACTGTTTTTGTCTGCATTAAAGACTGCTTTTTGCTTTGCTTCAAGAACTGCTTTTGCTCTGTAAGTCTATAGGCCAGCAGTTCTCAATCTGTGGGTCGTGACCCCATTTGGGGTCAAACGACCATTTCACGGGGGTCGCCAAACAATGCAGTCGGCCATTTTCCCCCCTTTTTCTTAGTTGTGCTACTCCCTTTTATTCTATTGGCTTTTGAAAGCCAATAGAATAAACTCTCTTGAATAGAGTCTAATTCTATTGGCTTTCAAAAGCCAATAGGAATTGTCCAGGCTGTCTCTGCCCTGCTGAGCCCACCAAAAGCCCCAGTCTGCAAACGGTGCTGCAAGTTGTCTGCAGCGAAGGCAAGCTGTCTGGAAGCTTCCACCCCTCCCTGCTGAGCAACTACTAAAAATGTAAGTAAAAGAGGGCCAGGGGTGGGAGATGGGAGGCCGGCGGGCGCAGGGAGGGTTGCTGGCACGCGTGCGGCCCGGCGGGTGCCTTACCTCCCTTGGGCTGGGCCAGCTGGTGGCCCAGCCGGTGGTTGCCCTGCACCATCGCTGACGCTTGCCAGCTATGCCTCGGCCGGTTCAGGGGGCGGCACCACGCATGCGTAGCACTCTTGGGCAGGGAAAGTCCTCGACTTACGACCAGTTGGGTAGTCCTCGACTTACGACCGGTTGGGGTTGCGGCATTAAAAAGGTTGAGAACCACTGCTATAGGCCATTTTTGAATCCCCTTTTTGCAGCTCATAACTATCAAAAACAGCCAGGTTTCCTGTCATTTTAAGATGAGAAACACGTGAAAAGATAATCCCCAATCCCTCTGGCCTACTTATGCATATAATGTGGATGATCCATTTTATGGTTCTCAGGGCTCTTCCCCACCCCTCTCCAATGTTCAGTGACCATCAAAAGGTTCTCCACGTTCTGTTCCACTGGGCAAATAAAGCTTGGCTTATTTGGATTACTTGAGATGGCTGAATTTAGACTTAATGCACATTGATTTATGGCTTAAATTTATGTGTGAATCTAGTCATGCGTGCAGAATAATAATTTTGTACATTAGCTCAAAAATCTAGTCGATGCCTGCTTATCCTTCCTTCCTTCTTTCCTAGTTATTCTGAAAGTGTGTTTTTTATTTCAGCTAGCCTTCTAAAATTACTTCCCTGCAGTAATATCGGATTCATCTTCACAACACACACAAACTCATAGTGATTCTTTTGTGTTTGGTTGCCTATGAATACTTTACTTCAAACTCTAGTTGTCCAGATCTTTTCTCTCTAACATGTATACAGTATATACACCTACTCATTAAATTCCATTTGTTTTGTTTTTCTGTTAAGAAAATCACCTTCTGATTAAGAAATCACCTTAAAGGAAGATGGGGCATAAAATTCAATCAATCGATAAACAAATAATCACCAGACATTCTCATTACTTCCTCTTGTGCCAACTTTATTTTCAAAGGTTAGAGCTAACCCACACCTGTAGCTCCTTTCTCTTTTTATAAGGTTAGTGACTGAATGTGTTCCATATGATGTTAGAGAAAAGGATCCCTGCTTTTGTGATGATTTCAGATCAGGAAGGCTGGTGGAAAAGGCAAAAATCTTTGCTTAGTTTAAAAAAAAAAGCATCTTTGTCTGATATTTTTAGAATGACAAATCCTCTCTTAAAGAAGAGGGTGAAATGTCTGCCCTGTCAGGAACTGTTCCATAGATTTTAGGTTTAAACAAGAAGAAAAGATTTGGTAATGTGTAACTAGATTAATGATAGGAGTGATTACCATAAAACAGAAGTGTCCACGTCATTCCCCCATCTGCTGCTGCCTCAGCAAGAGAAAAGATAAATGTCCACGTCGTATATTTCACTTTTGAAGGATAGATGTCAGGAGACTGAAATGGACTTGCATTTGAGACATATTCAGTATTGTTAAGATTGTAAGAAGCTTCTAGGGAAAAAAAAACATGTAAAATAAGGGTGTGCTTGCGATGTGTATGGTTCATTATTTCAGTCAAGACATTGCTATTTGTATGGAAAGTAAGAATGGAGGTTTACACATGATCATTTGCCTATAGGTATATAAAATTCTGGAGAAACATCCACAAAGTTAATCTTTAAGAGAGCATGAGGATTTGAATTTAAAAGTTCTTTGGCTAATTTTGAAAAGTTAAGCAGGACCAGTCCTGATTAGTATCACCAGGAAATTTCAGAGTTATAAACTAGTTAAAAAAAAGTTCAAGATAAAGGCATTGGAAATCATTTTTGGACAAGAAAACCACATTGATATGTCCATGAATTTTCCAAAAACTGAACACATTTCATTTTAATAAAGATTTTGTCCAGACATAGATTCTTCACTTAGAACTGCTCATAATTCTCCTTACAAGGTTCATTTCCACAAAATAGAAGGAAGCAAAAGGATGCAAATAAAATGTTCAAAAATCTGAGCTCAGGGAAGCTTGAGGCTACCCCAAATATTCACTACAGGAGAGAAGTCAAAATTCTCAGTTCATATGCATTGTTTCTAATTATTCGGACGCTTTTTTCATTCTCTGGCTGCTGATTCTCAACACTATTTTCATCATCCCTTTGATGTCCTCAGCTTCATGTTCTGTAATTCAGGTTGCTGTGGTTATCTATGTGGTCTTGTTTGTGAGCAATCATGGGGCTGTTGCATCAATACACTGTACTATCATCTGCAAAAAAAAAAAAAAAAACAACCCAAACTCAACAACCCCTCAACATAGTTCTTCAAAGCCAGCTGGATGAAATAAGGCTGAGAATGAATGTGAGGCAAAGATGATAATAAGAAAAAAAATGCATCAAAGTAATATGAACATATTACCAATGATGGCTGAAAATTGCATAAAATTGGAAGATACCTTTTGACTTGAAGCAAGCAGGTAATTTCATATAACCTTTACATAATTCTTGAAAGGTTATCAGACTGTTATTTGTTTCCTGTTTCTGCAAGTGAACTCTTTGATTCTATTTTTTTTGCAAAGCCTCCCAGCCAAACATTGGAAAGTGGCTAGTTTGCACATTTTAATAAGTAATGACTTGTTCAGTTGGGAGTTATTGTGTTAATCTGTTGGTTGGGTGCATAATAGATTAAGCCATAAACAATGGTTTATAAACTATAATGGCTAAACCTATACAATATGCTAAACCAAGCAAATCACATCATAGTGATGTTAAGTGGGAGCTTGGTTATGTAACTTGTATTTGCAGAGTTATTGGCTCATTTAATAGAGAATGGAAGGCATAAGTTGGGCTAAATGATAAAATAAAGGAATAACAAAAGAATATTTTTGAAATTTTATTGGGAGATAAGATGGTTCAGTGGTTATGTTGTTGGACTAAGACTGGGGAAACCCAAGTTCAAATCCACCATCAGACTTAGACGTTCATTGAATGATTTGGGACCAGTCATTCCGATCCAAACATATCTTATTCTTGCAAAGATAAAATCAAAAATCCCCCCCCCAAAGCCACAATAAGTTCTTAAAGCAATGGTCCTAACTTCAAATCCAGTTGTTTGTACAGATGGGTTTTTTTTTTTAAATTGGGCTCAATCCCTAGAAGAACCAAGTCCCCAAAATCATGGACTCATATGTTTGCTAGAAGTTTGCTACAACTATTTTGGGGCTTTTAGCTTAACCTTTATTGAAAAGGAGCAAAACCGAAGTGATGTTCTACTGTCTTTGGTAGGCCAGTCAATATAAAGAGGAGAATGGGTCAGGCAAAGTGATGTACTCAGAATTTTGCTTTCAGTCATTTATTTTACCTGCTGTTCCTTGAATACTTGATTCAGTGGACACTCTCTTCTAATCTTCCAGTGGGGTTCCTAACACCTTGTCCTTGGACCAGCATAGGTTCGTGGCATCCAGAAACCGATCCATGCAAACAAGCGAAGTCCCATCCATGGGATGCAGGCAGCTCACCCAACCACGCCCCCTCTGGTCTGTGGAAAAACCTATCTCTGTGTAACCGTCCCTGGTAGCCAAAAGGTTGGGGGCTGCTGACTTAGAAGACCTGAGTTCTCTAAATTTAGCAATTCTGATGTAAGAAGAATAGCTTACTCTACCTAGCAGGTGCCATAGAAAATGGGAAACCTTATAATTCAAATCTCAAGATCAATGGGGAGTTTTTATTCAATTAAACTATGTAGATATAATCTGCATAGATTTTCAGATTAGATCTTCCTGGTGAAATTGAATAATTTGGAATAGG
Organism: Crotalus tigris; assembly: GCF_016545835.1. Classification (NCBI taxonomy): domain Eukaryota; kingdom Metazoa; phylum Chordata; class Lepidosauria; order Squamata; family Viperidae; genus Crotalus; species Crotalus tigris. The sequence goes on along the minus strand of NW_024096751.1, from coordinate 1,640,180 downwards.
CACTGACTGCTGAGAAACATTTCCTGTATACTTTTACCAATATTATTAACACTGAATAACCTACATTTCTTTCAATGACCATGATAGTCTACAAATTAATAGTGTACATTTTTCCTGTTATCTAAAAATAGTAGCAATCTAAACTCTAAAGCTCTTCAGTGCAGAATACATTATGCAGCAGGCCTTAAGTTCCTTTTTCTGAATGATTCTGCTTCAGAAAAAAGGGCAATATTTTACCTGATGGTTCTCCAAGTCAGCCTTAGCATACTGACTGTCCCAGTAAAGGAAGAGTAGGACTTCTTTCTAGTCAATTCTCCAGTTAAATTGCCTCCTGAGAACATGTTTTGTTCATAAGAGATATTTTTAGATATGATCATCGATGTCTGATAAAAGCCACAATAGTGACGCAATGTGCTATAATGTCATTGCACAAATGGCATCAATCATATAATTTGTGCTATTCGTATCATAATGCCATTTGCCTTATTTGAGTGATAACACGTATGTTCCCTCCTACCTACCTTCCTCTTTCTTCTCACATGGATATGGTGTACCCTTTTGGTTTCATGTAATGGAGAAAGAAAGAATTACACTATGAAACGGACATTTTTAGTTGTTGTTGTTAACTGCGAAGTCGTGTCCGACCCATCGCAACCCCATGGACAACGTTCCTCCAGGTCTTCCTGTCCTCTACCATCTTCTGGAGTCCATTTAAATTCACACCTACTGCTTCAGTGACTCCATCCAGCCATCTCATTCTCTGTCGTCCCCTTCTTCTATTGCCCTCAATCTTTCCCAGCATTAGGCCCTTCTCCAGTGAGTCCTTCCTTCTCATTAGGTGGCCAAAGTATTTGAGTTTCAACTTCAGGATCTGGCCTTCTAAAGAGCAGTCGGGGTTGATCTCTTCTAGGACTGACCGGTTTGAACGCCTTGCAGTCCAAGGGACTCGCAGGAGTCTTCTCCAGCACCATAGTTCAAAGGCCTCAATTCTTTGCGCTCAGCCTTTCTTATGGTCCAACTTTCACAGCCATACATTGCAACTGGGAAAACCATGGCCTGGACTATACGCACTTTTGTTGGCAGGGTGATGTCTCTGCTTTTTAGTATGCTGTCTAGATTTGCCATAGCTTTCCTCCCCAGGAGCAAGCGTTTTTTAATTTCTTGGCTGCAGTCCCCATCTAAGGGGATCTTTGAGCCCAGAAAAATAAAATCTGTCACTACCTCCATTTCTTCCCCATCTATTTGCCAGGAATTGAGAGGGCCGGATGCCATGATTTTGTTTTTCTTAATGTTGAGTTTCAAGCCAACTTTTGCACTCTCCTTCTTCACCTGCATCAAGAGGCTCTTTAGTTCCTCTTCACTTTCTGCCATTAGAGTGGTATCATCTGCATATCTTAGGTTGTTGATATTTCTCCCGGCAATCTTAATTCCAACTTTTGATTCATCTAGCCCTGCCTTTCTCATGATGTGCTCTGCATATAAGTTAAATAGGCAGGGCGACAGTATACAGCCTTGCCGGACTCCTTTTCCAATTTTGAACCAATCAGTGGTTCCGTGTTCGGTTCTCACTGTTGCTTCTTGACCCGCATATAGGTTTCTCAAGAGACAAATGAGATGGTCTGGTACTCCCATCTCTTTAAGAACTTGCCACAATTTGTTGTGATCCACACAATCAAAGGCTTTAGCATAGTCAATGAAGCAGAAGTAGATGTTTTTCTGGAACTCTCTAGCTTTCTCCATGATCCAGCGTATGTTGGCAATTTGATCTCTAGTTCCTCTGCCTCTTCGAAATCCTGCCTGTACTTCTGGTAGTTCTCGATCCACATACTGCTGGAGTCTAGCTTGTAGGATTTTAAGCATAACTTTACTAGCATGTGAAATGAGTGCAATGGTGCGATAGTTTGAACATTCTTTGGCATTGCCTTTCTTTGGAATTGGAATGTAAACTGACCTTTTCCAATCCTGTGGCCACTGTTGAGTTTTCCAAATTTGCTGGCAAATTGAGTGTAGCACTTTTACTGCATCGTCTTTTAAGATTTTGAATAGCTCAGCTGGAATACTGTCACCTCCACTAGCTTTGTTGTTGCTCAGATTTTCTAAGGCCCATTTCACTTCACATTCTAGGATGTCTGGTTCGAGGTCAATGACCATCTCATTGTGGTTATCTGGGATGTTAAGCTCATTCTTGTATAGTTCTTCTGTGTAGTTTTGCCATCTCTTCTTAATCTCTTCTGCCTCTGTTAGGTCTCTGCCATTTTGGTCCTTTATCATGCCCATCTTTGCATGAAACGTTCCCTTCATATCTCCAATTTTCTTGAAGAGATCTCTGGTCCTCCCTATTCTGTTGTTTTCTTCTATTTCTTTGCACTGTTCATTTAAGAAGGCATTCTTATCTCTTCTAGCTACTCTCTGGAATTCTGCATTCAATTGGGTGTATCTTTCTCTTTCTCCTTTGCCTTTCGCTTCCCTTCTTTCCTCAGCTATTTGCAAAGCTTCCTCAGACAGCCATTTTGCTTTCTTGCATTTCTTTTTCTTTGGGATGGTTTTAGTTGCTACCTCTTGTACAATGTTGCGAACTTCCATCCATAGTTCTTCAGGCACTCTGTCTATCAGATCCAGTTCCTTAAATCTATTTGTCACCTCTACTGTATATTCATCAGGAATATGATTTAGTTCATACCTGAGAGGCCTAGTGCTTTTCCCTACTTTTTTCAATTTAAGCCTAAATTTTGCAACGAGAAGCTCATGATCTGAGCCACAGTCAGCTCCTGGTCTTGTTTTTACTGACTGTATAGAGCTTCTCCATCTTTGGCTGCAGAGCACATAGTCAATCTGATTTCTATGTTGACCGTCTGGTGATGTCCATGTGTAGAGCCGTCTCTTGGGTTGTTGGAAAAGAGTGTTTGTTATGACCATCGTATTCTCTTGACAAAATTCTATTAGCCTGTGCCCTGCTTCATTTTGTACTCCAAGGCCAAACTTGCCTGTTATTCCAGTTATCTTTTGACTTCCTACCTTAGCATTCCAATCCCCCATGATGATAAGGACATCATTTTTTGATGTTAATTCTATAAGGTGCTGTAGGGCTTCATAGAACTGGTCAATTTCATCCTCTTCAGCACCAGTGGTTGGGGCATAGATTTGGACTACTGTGATATTGAATGGTTTGCCTTGGATTCGAATTGAGATCATTCTGTCATTTTGGGGATTGTATCCCAGTATTGCTTTTCCTATTCTTTTATTGACTATGAAGGCTACTCCATTTCTTCTGAGGGATTCTTGCCCACAGTAGTATACCTGATGGTCATCTGAGTTAAATTCACCCATTCCTGTCCATTTTAGTTCGCTGATTCCTAAGATGTCAATGTTCAGTCTTGTCATCTCTTTTTTGACTACGTCTAGCTTGCCTTGATTCATGGATCTTACATTCCAGGTTCCTATGGAGAAAAAATCTTTACAGCATCGGACTTTCCTTTCACCACCAGATATATCCACAGCTGAGCGTCCTTTCGGCTTTGGCCCAGTCGCTTCATTCTTTCTGGCGCTACTAGTACTAGCCCTCTGCTCTTCCCCAGTAGCATATTGGACACCTTCCGACCTGAGGGGCTCATCTTCCAGCGTCATATCTTTTTTCCTTTTAGTACTGTCCATGGGGTTTTCATGGCAAAGATACTGGAGTGGTTTGCCATTTCCTTCTCCAGTGGATCACATTTTGTCAGAACTCTCTGCTATAACCTGTCCGTCTTGGGTGGCCCTGCACGGCATAGCTTATAGCTTCATTGAGTTACGCAAGAAGCTATAAGCAAGGCAGTAATCCATAAAGGGGCATTTTTATTATTATGGTACTATTATGCTTTATTTAAAATATGTCACTCTGCAAAGATTTAGGGAAATGGCAATCGCCCTTTTTATTGTAATAAATTTATACATCTTAAGCCATGGTTTCTTTAATTATAGTTTTTAAATAAGCCATATTCAAATGGCTTAATACATCATACTAAGCCCTAAACCAAGGAATGCAACTAACAATAATTGAACTTGCCATGCCAGAATCAATTGTGGTTTAAGGCTATATTTCAACTCTGTTTAAGTTTCTTCTCTGTATAATCAGATAATCAGATCTTGTAGTGTCTTCTCTCTTCCTTTATGCTATAATCACATGACTGTTCATCACAATCTATTCTTCCTCATCAACTGTTCCTAAGACTAGTGGTTGTTCCATTGTTCAGTCTTTGCCTCCATTTGTTGGAAAACTCAGAAGAGTTACAGGTGGAAAATTTTATGTTTTTGGGTCTCAGGCATTAAACGAAGACACATGGTGAACACCAAGCTTTCTTTATTGACTTCTTCTTACAACCAGAGACAACCAAAAGGGCACGCAGGCCTTTTATACTGTCCTGAACCCAGACAGTGTCAGCCAATAGGAATCTAGCTGTTTTCGTGTCTGGTCCCAGGCAGCTTTTGGTCTGCCCGGGAACATTTGCAACATTTCTGAGCCTGCTGAATGCTTCAGCAGGCTCAGGACACAACACCCTTCCCCCCTAGATAAAACAATATACCTTATGATGTAACAGCACAGGTACATGTGTTCAAAGGACTGGAGGTTAATGGAAATCACAATTGCCTGCACACAGGCAAGCACTCTTACATATACAATCATTCAGAAAGAAAATAGAACAAATAATAAGCTGAAGATAACACCCCTTCACTGAGTGTTTGCTCTGCATCTTGTTTAAGGGCTAGTAAGGTTCCCTTAGAATTGAGAGAAATCTTATATAGTCCTCAAGATGTTTAGGTGGGCCCTTGGCCCGTTGTGACCTTCTGATGGCCGGTGAGTGTGCCTGGCCTGCCAGCTCACCTGCCAGGCTTGGCAGACCAGGACTTTGATGCCCCAAAGTCCCAGGTGACCCACCCAGCTGCTCACTGGCTGGATCCTCTAAGCCCAAGCCAGAGTTCGTTGGGGGGGTGGAATCCCCCAAGTTCCGTGGTGGAGTAGTATTCCCCAAATCCACAATGGACTGCTCTTGGGAACACTGTCCCTCAAGCCCAAGACCAACAGCTGGAGTGGCCTGAGTGGTGGATGTGCCCCAATACCCCATGGCCCCCGTGTATGAGTTGGAGGTGCCAGAGTCAGAAGCCGCCTCCGTGGCAAACCACCTTCCTTGGGACTCCCTGTTTGGAACAATAACTGATGTGTGGGATGACCCCCTTTCTGGAGACTCCCTATTGGGAGCAATAGCTGAATTATGAGACCCCATTCTGTCACTGGAACATGTGCATTAGCGTATGAGAAACCACTGGAGCTGGGAGACTGTGGTCCAGAATTAGGATTATGGTTCTCCTCCCCCCCCCGAGAGCAGAGCCAGGCACGGAAACATTGCTGGAGAGCCTCCAACGCAGTTGGTCAATCTGTCGTTTGATGACGCGCCCATTGTCCAAGGCCACTTCGTATGACAGTGGTCCAGAGACCTTGCATACCACTGCTGTGACCCAGAGATGTCCAGGTCCATAGTTCCTTGCCCAGACTGGATTGCCCACCTGTAGTCTCCTAGGTGCCCGCAGCTGTGACACCTGTGAAGCCACCCGGTCTGGGTGCAACCTGTCCACTTTCGTGATGAGGCGGCGACCCCAGCAGAGTTCTGCTGGGCTCTTCCCTGTGGCTGTGCAAGGTGTGGTGCGATGTGCAAGAAGGAAATCAGCTAACCTATGATGCCAGCTGCCGTAAGTGAGTCTCTTTAGAGCGTCTTTGGTAGTACGCACCATCCTCTCTGCCTGGCTGTTGGAAGATGGGTGGAAGAGAGCAGAAGTCGCATGCCGGATCAGGTTGGCCTGAAGAAAGGCCTGGGATTCAAAAGAGGTAAATTGGGGGCCATTATCTGAAACCAGGACATCTGGAAGTCCATGTGAAGCAAAGATCCCTCTCAACACCTGGATGGTCCTGGCAGTAGTAGGGAACAACCTCTAGCCACTTGGAATGGCTGTCAACGAGGAGAAGGAAGAATTGCCCCTGAAAGGGCCCAGCGTAATCTATATGTACCCGTGACCATGGGGTTTGTGTTTCCTCCCACCTATGTACTGGGGCCTGAGGCATTTCAGGCCTTGACTGCTGGCACACTTGGCACCCGTGCACCTGGGCCTCAATGGCTTTATCAAGCCCAGGCCACCAGAGATGGCTGCGCACAAGTGCTTTCATCCTTACTATGCCTCGATGTCCCTCATGCAGAGAGAGCAAGATTCTAGACCTCAATGAGGCTGGGATGACTACCTTACTACCCCATAACAGGCACCCCTTGAAAGTGGAAAGTTCGTGCTTCCTTTGCCAGAAGCTTTGAAACTCAGTATTTGGACACGTCAGGTCATCCTGACAACACCCATGTCAGCATGCGTGTGAGCGTGTGATCAGTAGCAGTTTCAGCAGCCACATCCCTAGCATTGAGGGGAGATTCAGGCAACTCCTGAATGGAAAGAATATTAATAGCAGGAGCAGGATCTGCCTCTATCTGTTTTAGAGGTAATCTGCTGAGGCCATTTCCATAGCCCATCTCTTTTCCAGGTTTGTGAATTAGAATGTAGTCATATGCTGACAGGAAAATGGACCATCTCAGCATACGTGGAAAAATAACGTGTGGTGTCTGTTTGTTAGTAGTAAACAACCCCAGCAGAGGCTTATGGTCTGTGTAGATTGTGAAATGGCCATATAAGAAATCATGGAATTTCTTTGTGCGAGCCACTATGGCCAAGGCTTCTCTGTCAATCTGAGCGTAATTCCGCTCTGCAGATGACAGGGTCCTTGAGTAGTAGGGCACAGGGACTTGTGTCCCATCAGCCTTCAGATGGCTAAGTACTGCTCCCACCCCATAAGGAGATGCATTGCATGCGATGCATACAGGCAATTGCTCATTGAAATGCGCTAATACAGCATTTGAAGGGAGCAAGGCCTTAACCTCATTGAAACTCCTTTCATGAACTTTAGTCCATTGCCATGGAGCTTGTTTATCTAAGAGCCGGTGTAACGGCTCTGCCACTGCAGCCTTGTGTGGAAGAAATGTGTGATAGAAATTTAAGAGCCCCAAGAAATCTTGCAGCTCGCTTTTGGACTTGGGCTTGGGGCCTGCTGAATCGCTTGAAACTTCAATTCAGCAGGATAGATGCCTTGAGCATCAATTCTGAAACCTAAGAACTCAGTGGAAGTAATTCCAATCTTACACTTTTCTTGCTTCAGTTTCAGATCTGCTTGGCGGAAATGAAGCAAGACGGCCCTTAATCTCTCAGCTAAATTTAGGGATGACTTACCAGCAATGAGGATGTCATCAAAATAGGGATAGACCCCAGGAATACCATGAAGTGTGCGCTCCATGACACTTTGGAATATGTCAGGGGCCACATTAACCCCAAACTGCAATCTTTTAACCATAAAGGGTCCTCTCTGTGTTACTATTGTTTGAGCCTCAGCTGTTGCCTCATCAACAGGTAGCTATTGATAGGCCTGTGCCAAATTGAGTTTTGCAAAAATGTGTCCCCCCCCCTTGAGGAAGGCCAGAATGTGACTTATCACAGGGACTGGATATGCATGCTGTTGCAGTGCTTTGTTCAATGTACATTTATAGTCCGCGCAAATTCGGACTTCTCCATTAGCCTTTAAAGGCGTTCTAGGATGCCCTACTGGAGCAGCTTGTCCAGCTCTGCATCAATTTTGCTCTTGAGAGCAAAAGGCACCCTTCTAGGCTTAATCCTAATAGGTGTGATAGTTAGGTCTAAATGTAGGGCAATGGGAAGCCCCTTGTAAGAGCCAAGCTCTGAGCTAAACACATCAGCCAACTCCCTGCAGACTTCTGCAAGGCCTGGTGTTTGCAGGCTGTGCAGCCCAGTCACTTGGATGCCAAGGACCTCGAACCAATCTAGTCCAATGAGACTTGTGCGATTGCCCTCAACTACCACCACCTCTAGTAGGCCTTCAAAACCCTTACGCTGCACTTTGAGCATAGCCTCCCCCTTCACACTGACTCTGGAATTCTGGAAGTGAGTGAGGATTAAGTTCGATGGCCTGAGTTTGACTCAGTGGAACAACCTGCCTCCAGAAGCAGTAAATGCTCCAACTCTGGAAGTTTTTAAGAAGAGACTGGACAGCCATTTGTCCGAAATGGTGTAGGGTTTCTTGCCTGAGCAGGGGGTTGGACTAGATGACCTCCAAAGTCCCTTCCAACTTTACTACTACTACTACTACTACTACTACTATTATTATTATTATTATTATTATTACTGCTGCAAATCCTTTTGAAGGTGTCATGTGAAATGATCGATAGAGGCTACCATTGATAAGGGAACCCTTGCAGCTTCAGGTCAATGCGAAGCTTTTTCTTAAGCAGCTTGTGTTTCCCTGTCCTCAGAATACTCCTGCGCAATGCACAGAACCCACCCTGTGTTGACTGGGGACCCTGGTACCTTTACGAAGCAATTCTTCCCAAGATTGGACCTTCTGGTGACCCAAACAGACAGAGGCAATGTGGCCTTGCCTTCCACATGCTCGGCAAATGGTGGAGCGGAATCTGCAGTCCACGCACTTGTGCGTCCTCTACACCCGAAGCACTGAGGAGATGCTGAAGTCTTGTCTGGACACTCCTTCGGCCTTCTCTCAGCTGGCTGGTGTGGCCTATCCACCACCTCTTCAGGATCTGTTTCTGGATCTTCTCTAGCAACTTCTTGATGGACGGTCACGGTAGCTGGAGGATTTCTGGCAAGCCACAAAGCCTTCACAGCGCTGCCCGCTGCTTCTTCAGCTGCAACCTCTCTCAATGCATCTTAGAATGAAACTTCTTCCTTGGCGAAGATCTTCTGTTGCAGCTCCCTACTTCGTAGGCCACAAACAAAACGATCTTGCAGCCTCTCTTCCAGGTCCTTGAATTCACAAGGCCTGCCTGCTTGTCTTAAGGCAGCAATAAAGTCCACAGCAGACTCACCCGGCCTCTGGTCTCTCTGCTCAAACGCGTGCCTCCAAGCAATTACAGAAAGTTTAGGCTGGAAATGTTCTTTAAGCATTTTCTTCAAGTCAGTATAAGTTACTGACTCTAAAAGCGCAGGGGCAACCAGGTTCTCTGCTATGTCGAATGTTTCCAGTCCACAAACACACAGTAGGGTTGCCGATTTAAGGCCGTCTTTCCTTATCTGATTGACCCTAAAATAGTTCTCCACCCATGCCACGTATGAATTCTAGCGCTCCGGGTGGGAGACATCAAAGTCAGATAAGCGGCCAATCTTCGACATCTTAAGTCTTCACAGGCCTCGTTAATGCCTTTCGCTGCAAGGCTCATCTTACTGGGGGAAGGGGTCCATTTGCCAAGCTCACCTCCAGCAATGCTGTACTGGCTGGCTGAGTCGCAGAGCTGGACACCGACTTCCCAAGCTTCAGGAGCTTCCGTGAGTCCTCGGTTCAGTTGTAAATCTTCCTCTTGCCTGCAGCAATCCAACCTTCGTTGCCAGTTTTATGTTTTCGGGTCACAGGCATTAAACAAAGACACATGGTGAACATCAAGCTTTCTTTATTGACTTCTTCTTACAACCAGAGACAACCAAAAAGGCACGCAGGCCTTTTATATTGTCCTGAACCCAGACAGCATCAGCCAATAGGAATCTGGCTGTTTTTGTGCCCTGCACATCCGTACAGGGCTGGCAATAGCCAGTCTGGTACATTTCTCAGGATACAACAGAAAACATCACTATCTGGACTCTTTATAAGATGTTCTGTGTGAAAAGCCCCAAAAGACACAGTTCATGAAGGCACGTTCATCTATGGAGCTGTGTTAATATTAATAATCCCACAATGTTGTCCATCTTGGCTCAGCCATAAATATGATGTTTTGATTTCCAAAATCAGTATCAGTTTTATGTACATAAGTCAAAAAATGTAGAGACATTATCTTCTTATCATAATTATAAAGTACTAACAACATATATACATATGGCAACTGGCATAAGAGGCATTTAAATATTCTCTACAAAAATATTCAGGCTGCTAATTTAAAGTGCTTGCTCTCATTAACAATAATCAACAAAGTGCTGCTTTATAGAAAAAATCCAGGAAAATGCATCGCCTTAATTTGTATAATGTTTGCACTGATTTTTTAAGATCAAGATTTCACTCTCTCCTTTCAGTACAGGTTGCTTCTGACCAAAAAAATAAAAATAAATGTTGCCTCATAGCAAGAAATTAGGGGGTGGAGGAAGAGAAGAATTCTTGGATAGTTTTATTTAATGTCATTCAACAGATATTCCCTGAAGTGGAAAAACAATATTACATACTTCTGTTCTTAACTCATATGTAGATATTATCTTGAACAATCTCTATCCCTCCTCCTGCCACCAAAGCCTCTTATTGCTGTTCATTTATTTATATGCAGTATCTTAATCACTCCATCCCCACCCCCCATCTTTTAGCTGTCGCCCTAGAGCTTTTCCTGTTTTCTCAACATAGTACAGTATGCCTAAAGGTACTTTTAAATGTGCATCTTAAATTGTTATTACCGTATATGCCGGCGTATAAGGCAACTTCCGCGAGCGCTAAAATCAGCGCCAAAGACGGGGGTCATCTTATACGCCGAGTCATCTTATATGCCGAAAATACTGGTAGTTTCCGGCGTATAAGACGACGTTCTAGGAATGCAGCTCGGCGATAAAGGCGGGGGTCGTCTTATACGCCGGGTCACCTTGTACGCCGGCATATACGGTAGTAAAAAAGCTTTCCTTTACCATGGACATAATGATTTTCCATGCTTTAAATGCCACCATATTCTTCCACCTAGTGTTGGAAATATGGTATTTGTTGCCCCCAAATGTTGGTCAGTTCTGCCATGTGGGTATAATTGGGTGACATCCAATGTAATTTGCATATCAGATAATGCCCTACCTGCATCACACAGTAAAATTAACAGTATAACAATAACAGTATAATAGAATTGAAAGGGATCTTGAAGGTCTTCTAATCTAACCTCCTGCTCAAGCAGAAGACCCTATACCATTCTGGACAAATGGCTTAAAATCTCCAGTGATGGAGCACCTATAACTTCTGAAAATGAGGTTGTTCCATTGATTAATTGTTCTCATTTGTCAGGATTTTTTTCTAGTTCTAGGTTGGATCTTTCCTTGATAAGTTTCCAATTGTTACTTTTTGTCCCACCCTCAGGTGCTTTTTGACAAGTTGGAATTACCCTGTCCATTTCTTTCTTCTAAAGTCAAAGAGTCTGTTAAGCAATATCATCTGAGATGCTTGGGAATTAGGAAAATAAGCAAGTTGGGAAGTTAAGAGAGGCATAGGAACAATTGAATAGGTTAGATTTTTAGCTAACTGCATATAATGTCTTATGGATAGAAGCAAGAGAAAAGAAGCATTCACAAAGGACATGTGCTAAACTAACTTTTACTTTGTAAATCTTGAATTCTTCTCCCTAATTTCTATTATCATTTGTTAAAGCTTTACAAAGTGGAAAATGGGATGTTAAAAACTATGTTTACAAAGAATGGAAGAAACAACTAAAATTGTGACTCAGGATAGCAATGTGTAGAAAAGTCTAATGTGATTGCACCTCCTTGTAGTCATTTGTTGGTTTAAAAATATTTCACATGGCATTACTGTCTTACATATATGAATATCAAGAATGAAGGAGTTTTAAGTTGCATGTACTGCATAAAATCTTATCATTACAGAGGGTAGAAAAAAGCTGTCAGTCTATACTGGAGCAGTTCCTTCCTTCCCAGTATTCATGCAACAGCAAAATAACAGGCAAGAAAAAGAATGGGGGAAGGGAATTAACATCATCAGCTACTGGTGACAGTTTTCTGCTTCTGCCCATTTCCTCAAATGGACCTTAATTTCATCTCTGAGGCAGATGGAGTCTGTGTGCATATATGTACATGTTTGCACATGTCCCAGAACTTATTAATTCCAGCCTTCTGTTTTTCCTCCAGTGAGACTGAAAGCACTCACTGAGTAGTCAGGTGTGGTTAAGTGAATTATTTCTCATTTTTAGATTTACATGGATGTTTAAAAATAAGGAATTTAATTTGGGTTGTCTCCTAGGCAAGGCTGCTTTATTTATTTTCACCAATGTTATTAATTTTTACTCAGAAGTTTTAACCTTTTCTTTCTTTCTTTCTTTCTTTCTTTCTTTCTTTCTTTCTTTCTTTCTTTCTTTCTTTCTTTCTTTCTTTCTTTCTTTTTCTTTCTAAGTCAAAGGAAAATATTAATATATGTGTGTCAGAATGTGATATGTGTGCACACACACATATAATGCCCACCATCCATGAGACAGATCTTTTAAAATATTTTCCTTAAAGCAATTCATGGCCACAACCAAATAAAAGAATAAGTTAGTATCTTTATGTACTAGGAGCATTATTAAATAAATAATTGAGCTTGAATTGCATACTGGCAATGAGCTTGCACCATCTCTGTTTCTGAGGGCATTTCCTCATTTGCACCTTCCTGTGCACAAACACACCCCAGCCATACCGTTTATAATAAAGCACATTAAACAGGCTTATGCCATCTCTAGCTATGCTGAGGTTAACAGTAGTGTTTTCCCCCTTATCCATCAAAAAAGGACAGCCTCAAAGTGCATGAGATTTGTCACCATTATTTTAGAGTGAAGTCTGGGACCAGTAGTAACTGGGATTATAGATGCAGCAGTGCTGACTGGATTGATTTAGTTTGGTTGTTCAGGATAATATTCTTATCACATGGGTGTTTGTGGTTATAAATATTTGTAAGCATATACGCATATGCATGTATGCATATCCACATTCAAACCCACATATAATATGAAATTGCTTCATGATGGTTAGTTACTCCTTTCTGGCAAGACAATTAGTTGATGAGTAGTATTTACCACCAGGAAAGTAAAGAATATCAAATGGTAATATTTCATGTTAGATTCATCTTTGTATATAAACAGTGATTTGATGGCAAACATGGAAGACAGTGGTAGTAGTTATGGTGTTAGGATGATTGATCCAGAATTGAAATAAAGATCATTCATTGACCATTTTTTAATATGGAGGAAATATACAAGCAAATCTTGGAAATTCATTTCCTGCTGTCCCTACAAGTAGAAAACCAGCAAACTTTCTTACTGTATCATTCAGTTCTTTGTAGCAGCTATACACAACATGTTGATATCAGAGATCAAGGTGCTTTGGCTCTCTATAGACTAAATAATTACTATTTTCAAATGCCCAAGATAACATTGGAAACAGTAGAATCTTGGATAACGTACATTTGGTTTAACACAAACGATACTCCATTTAGCTGCTATATGCATCTAATGAAGTAAATTTTAGCTCACAAAAGCTAAAAAAAGTAAAAAAGCTTTTACTAAAATGTGAGTCAGGATGCTACCTGGGTCTTTCTGATTTTTGGCTGTCATAGATGTAGTATTCCTCCTACTTAGCACAATGTATGAACTCACTATCTCAGTGAAGGCAGCCAATAACCATGTCATATCTCCAGTTGCTCCTCTATAAAATAGGACTCGTGCCCTATCCAGTCATAGAGCATAAAATTTTGGTTTTATAGAAATAATGGTGGGATTAGTTGGATCAGATTGGCACATACTCTTTGTTCCCCTGCCAATCATCCTTTCTCATCATTGGTGACATAGGCTGAGCCATGTGGGGGAGAGATTAGAGGATGCTGGAGTTGAATTCCCATTGGGGGAGGGGAGAGACAATTCAACAGGCAGTTTCCATAAAGGGTGAAGCACAGTCATGGCGAGGAGGTATGGCAGCTAGCTAAAAAAAGCAGCTGGGGGCCTGGAAAAGGAGAGAAAAGGGCTTGTTAGGAAAAAGCTTACTTTGCTGTGCTTGAGACTGCCATCTCCAGCTGTCGAAGCAAAGAGAGAAAACAATAGCGGGGGGGGGAGGCGGGAGGGGAATGTGGTGGCTTGAAGAGTGCCAGAGACTAAAGAGCCCTCCATAAGACTTGTCATCTGCATCTGACAAGAGCGCCTTCTCCCCCCCCCCATCCTCATTCATTTCTTTTCTTCCTTTCTTCTCCCGTTTGCTGCAGCTGTGGGATTTTCAAAGACACTGTGCAAACAGATGTTTGGCTTAACCTGTAGACCTGTCCCTTCCCTCCTTTACTCCTGCATTGACGGATTTAGAAATGTTACACTTGAGGAAGGATGAGCACCTAAATGTTACTTTAGTGGTTGGATTTTGAGAAAATCAACAATTGCAGTTCCATCTCAACATTTTAACACCAATTCAACTTTAGCCAGTCATTTCATGTCCATAGGAAATGGAATTCTTCAGAAGTCTAGTATCTGATGATGGTTGGGGCTAGGGGTGGATGGAGCGGGCAGCAAATACTCCATTGAAAGAATAAAGGATATATAAGACATCTCTAGTAGTATAAATAATTAGCATTTGCAATAACAGAGGTTTGGAGTTGGGAGATTTTATGTAATAATACTTTACAATTACGTTATTCTCTATTTGACAAAACTCATAGTCCTCTAAAGAACAAATACTTTTTTAAATGAAGAAAGAGACAAAACTCTTTGAAAGGAAAAGCATAGTGAGGGACATCAAACTTTTCACCATTTTGCAGAATATTCTGTTATGGAGAGATGGGGTCCTTTGCCAGTTTCCAGTTTTAAAGTGAAGAGGGAAGAGCAGCTGAGCAAAGCTTCCTGCATTGTTAGACTGGAGAGCATTACAAAGCTCTGCAGGAGGCATTAGACACAGTCTCAAGGCAATTCAGGACAGGGGTCCTTGGTGGGAATATTCAAGGGTAGTGTGGAATAGCTTTAAAAATTAGGTTCAGACTGGGGCCACAACTAGAGATGTTTGAGAGCGATGTTTGAAGCATGGATAAGATTGAGGAGGATCCCAGTAGCTTTGTTTTAGAGAAGCTAAATAACTCAATGTCACACATCGCCTCTAGGGAGTAAGATTTTATATATGTGTGTGCGGTACTTTTTTTCTAAAAAAAAAAAAAAAGGATGCCGGAACTCATACATGTCATACAACCTGCCTTGACTACCCTAGAAGGTTCCATCCAAAAAAAGTGCCGGAAGTCTGTTCTGGGCATTCTATGAGAAAAAAAGCTGTGTGTGTGTGTGTGTCTCTGCGTGTTTATACATACACATGTATATACACTTATATACATATACATACATATATAAATATATATGATATACATACAAAGTATATATGTAGATAGATAAATAGATATAGATAGATAGATAGATAGATAGATAGATAGATAGATAGATAGATAGATAGATAGATAGATAGTATTTCTTAGCTGCTCTTCACCTTCACGTTTGCTAGATTTTACTGTCCAGTAAACAAGGAATAGTCAATCTGTAATTTAGGACTGAGATTAGATGACAGTAGTAGAATTAAATTTTTTAACACACTCATCTTCAGTCCATATGAAGTATATTACTTGAGACCAAAACAGGGAATCAGATGTCATTGAATAACCACACCCATTGTTTCCAGTCTGCATAACCAAAGCTGAGGGAGGCTGGATTTGTAGGAAAGTGGCCACATAGAACAAATACTGGTAAAAGAGGATACATAAGGAATTCAAATGTGAGTGTGACAAAGATGATTATTCATTTAAGATATTAAACATCCTTAGATTCTTTCTTGAGGGTCAAATATTGCAACTCTAAGCCTCCAAACTCTGATTGCAGGGCAACTGTTGAACCCTTGGAATTCTGCTACATAGTAGAATAGACCAGCCTTTTTCAACCTGGTACCTCCAGATGTATAGCTTCAGTTCCCATAGTCCCTTCTTCCAAGTGCAGAATATTGGCCTATGAAATAGAGAGGCAGAAGTAACTAATGGTTTGACTCAGCAAGAAACATCATCACTTGTTTTGCATGATTTGTAGCCAAGATCTGTTGCAAGATGGAATATGACTCTTAGTTTAGAAACTTTGCCACATCAATTACATAGTAGTATTAGCTGGTGATTTAATTGCTCTCCATACACTAATGAAATTAGTCTCGCACTATACAATCATTTAACATTTCCCAAGACGCTAATAAAATTAGGTGAAGTTTTCCCCTCAACAATAACAATTCTGCAAATACAGTGCTTGACAGACAAGCACGGACATTTTATTATAGTGGCACCAATCCTATTTCTGGCATGTCTAAAGCTGCATTTTAAAATGTTGTCACTGCTGCTGTTAAAATAAAAACAAGTTAGCGGCATGACGCTAACTGTTGGCCTGGAGGTCTCCTTCCCCCCCCCCCCTCTAGAGGAAGAGATCCCTGCCAAGAAAACTAAAGAACGGGACGTTCCCCGCTCCCTAGATTTCCATGCAAATAGCGTGTGGTGCACGTTTAAAGGTTGCCATTTATATTTGGAACTCGGGAAGGAAAGAGGCTCCCCTCATTGTTCTCCCCTCAGCTTCTATTTGACAAGAATGGACGCACACGCACACACACACACCAGAACGAAGCTCGTGTGTGCGGAGCCGCGCGAAGGAAGCCAGAGAAGAGCCACCCCAACCGCCTTTACAAATGAGTGACAAAGGCGGCACCCATTCAGAGTCTCGCGCAGAGGCGAGGGCGTTCAGAGGAGCCCCAGGCCGCGTCAGCCAATCGCTGTCAGCAACCTGTGGCGAGGAGGCATCGCTATAGCAACCAGTTGGACCGGCCATGTGCTTTCGCTACCCACAGCAGGGGTTGAGCGCGGGCGAACATAAAGGCGGGGCAGAGCGCAGCGCAGGCCGTTAGGACGGGTGGGCGTTTGTCGTCGCCCCCCTTCCCAGTTTTCGCGCGCGCAAGGGGGTTCTCGCCTCGCGATGATGGACAGCTGCTCTGCTGAGGCGGCTGCCTGGGGATCCCAGAGACGGGAAAGGCGATTGCCGCCCCCGCCCCGGAGGACCCGCGTGGGGCCGGGAGAGCCTGTCAGCGCCGCCTCCCGCCTTTGTGTGGCCTGGCGACGTCGAAAGGCGAAGCGCTCGAGGGCGTCGAGGGGAACGGGGGTCCAGCGTGGCGGAGGAGGAGAACGACTGCTTCTGGAGCGGCCGCTTCTAATGATGGGGAATCCCTGAGAGAGGGGAGACATGGCGGCAGGTAAGGGACCGCCTCTGGGCTCCGGCACCTCTGTCCCCCCCAGCGAGCGCCCTGAGGGAAAGTCTCCTGCACATGCTCAGAGTTCTGATCACGCCAGCCAATTGAGACCCGGGCTGTGGAGGAAGCGGCCTGGCCGGACTGACAGTGAGATGCTTCCCCCCCACTCCTGGCTTTGGCGAGAGCTGATGAGGTCCTGTCGCCACCGAAAACGCGCAGCCTTTCCCGCCGTCATCGCTCCATTTTCCACTAGCCCTGGGAACCCAGGCGCCCCTGACCCCTCAGCGCCAGGCAGGATTTCCCAGTTCTTCCTTTGAGTTTCCCTCTCTTCCTCTGAGTGTGAGATGGGACGGCGGGTGATTGGGAAAAAGAGATTTCCCTTGGGAAAAATAATCCCCCAGGATGGTAGGCAGCTGGAGGTGGGGCGAGGGGTTTATCTTTAAGAGATTGACGGTTCTGTTCCCTTCACCCAAGGGTGTACTTGGCATCATCCCTAGGTGGCCCTTTTCCAAAGATTATTGAAAGAAGCCTTTACTGGTTTCGGTAGTCTTTTACAAATCTGTCAGGATTTCCAGATCTCCTCTATCCTTGACTGCACTGCCCCAGTATAGGTTTTCTGCTAGTCTGGTTCAGAATTACTCCATTAGTTCTAGAAGCTGCAGTTTTTCATAAGGCATACTGTATTTTGCTTGTGATTCTTGTGCAGCAACAGAAATTTGAGAAGACATGCAATCTGTTGTTTCCTTCAGTCATTATTGAGCTTGTGTTGGAAATACACTTGCAAGATGGAAAACAAAGTTTGCCATAGTTTTTTCATACACAATTCTCCCAGGTTCTTTTCTGCTGATGAACAAGTGCATTGTTCTTGTTTGTATATCTGATTCCATATCAATAGTCACCAACTCACAATCTGGTCCCGTAATTTTCATTTATGTTACTTTGTTTATTGGCAGGGGGTGGTGTGGATTTATGTTCAGGATTTCTATCATCTTTTTCTCATAATACAAAATAAACATATGTTTTAATGGAATTTTATTAATAGAAATTGTGTGTGTGCCATAGGTATTATGAAGCATCAGGATATTAAAAAGATGACAAGAAACAATGAAAATATGCCAGTATTCAGATCAGTATGAATGTATAAAGTGTATATGTTAACACACAAAGCACATATCTATCCACAAAAATGTTTTTATTTAAACAATAAGTAGTTGTGAGTAGATTAAACAACTAAGAAGAAAAAAAAAGGAAGAAATGTTGGTATGTGAAAAACATGGTTGGTTTTCAAGACCTGGGTATCAAATGAAATTCAGATCTTAAAAATCAACCATGTTTTTCACACATCAACATTTTCTTTTTCTTCTTCTGCTTGATCTAAGAGATGGCTAGGAAAATATGGTAAGAGCTCCTCATTTTATACATAAACATACAACCTGCCCAACTTTCTTATAACCTTTTGGATGCTATTAACATTTTAGCATGTCATAATGTAACAATATTCAGTACCCTGAAAAATGGGAGTAATAAAGAATTGTGGCTGCATTCTGTTTTAGTTTGACCTCTTTTTAATGAGAAAACAACATATTACTTACCTTTTTTTAAAAAAAAATGCCATAATGGCATCTTTGAAAATTTGCTGAATCTAATGGGTTCTCTTCTTGTTGATAAATATTAATCCTTCTCTTAAATATAAAAGTACCCCCTTCCTCACTTCTTTGTGGGGTTGAAGGTTGAGGAACGATCATTGTGCCCCTTTAGATGAATAGATCGGTGGTCATGGCATGACCTTTCTCAGTAATTTGAATAAGCTGGAGTTCCCAGAAATCCATCTGCTTTTTGTATATGTCAATTTTGCCTAATCTTTCCAGCTTCTTGATGGAATCTCATAGCAGAAGGAAAAGTATCTTCTTCTTTGACAGCAGCTGTCTCCATTTTTGGTTTTCATGAAAGCATTCATTTGACCTTGTTTCAGATGATGAACTGACATCTGCCAAAAATTATTTTGGATCAACATTCAAAGTGTTCAAGGACATAGAACTATGGGGATGTTCCATCCTTCCTTGGATCCAAACCCCTCCCAATTTTGAAGAATCTCTTATGAGACTTATTCTAATGAGGAATCTGATAGTCAATAAAAAAAGAATATTGTTGCATCTAAATACTGTATGTAACTATCAGGTCTTGTTCCTGTGTTTAATTATATTGCATCACATTCACTAGATACCAATTCAGTTAATTTGATGAGAACTTTGACAAACCTTTGGGGATATATTCCTCAGAAATCTTACTATCTTCACTTAATTCCATAAAAATTATTAATTTTTGAAATGTTAATGAGTATCATTGTAAAGAATAAGTTCCAAAGCAATAAAAATCCTAATTTAATATAAAGAAGACTTCAGTGTATACCCTTCTTAATGAGATAAATTTAATTTGCACTTCTTTTTATTCTAAGGACAAATTTTTGTCTTCTCTATTCTACTTAAAGGTCATTGTTGATTTAAACTTCAGCTATGTAGTTTAGTTTAGTTTAGTTTAATCAAGAATGTGCCCCTAATAAATTAATTACTTCAGAACAGGATCTATTGATTTCAGTGGAATCATCCTGAAAATTGTAGCCACACTTGCACTTTTCAGGTTAGTATTATGGATAATTTCTCTTGGACTTAAATGTTAGTTTGCAATAGGTTGGAAAGAAAAGCCTGAGGCCAAATGTATATTAATTCAAGTTTATAGTTAGAAATAATTATTTTATCGTCACTCTTTTTCTTCTGCTTTGGACTCTTCCCCCTCTCCTTTTTTTGGCCTCCTTGAATGGCAGATTTGCAAGTACAATTTCATCAGTACAGAGGAACAATAGCTTTCAGTAGCACAAAGGATTTCTCCCACCCTGAATCTCAACCACAATGCCTCTTGCTCTGATAATAGCTTCTGAAAGGATTTTGTAATGTAGAGAATTAATACATGATTATTTCTGCCTGACTTCTCCCATTTATTAGGTTCTAGAGTGTATTCTCAATTAAAAATAGTATTAAGTTTGTATGATTTTAAAATTCATCATATTTTAAGATAAATCATATTCTAAAGTTGTATACCTCCACACACTGAAATATCAGGGTTATGTTGTTTGTGTTTAAATCTGTTGTAATATATGATCAATGAAAAAAATTAAAAATATGAAAAAAGCTTCAGTATAGTACATACAAGTAAATACTATTGCTAACTTGTTTTTGAAAAGAAGAAGCAGGAACATATTTTTCTTTACAATTATAAAATCTGCCTGTAATACCTAGTAGCCAAGTTGGTCCTTACTTCCATCAGCAATAGCTTTTAAAGTTTGCAGGCTTATAGTTTTTCTTCTTTGACTGAATAGCATTTCCATTAATAAAGTTTGTTTGTTAAAAGAGCCAAACCATTTATAGGGAGAAAAAGAAAAAAATTCTATTTAAGATCATGAATGACAATGTAAGATAGTATCTATATTAATCCAGAATTGCTTTAATCGCAGGTCCTCCAACATTTCCATATGGGAGGATGTATGCAGAGTTTGCAAATAAGGAATGGTTTGGAATATATCCTGGATTATCACTCATGTAGTCCTATCCAAAGAAAATTCCCCTTAAATTCTTAGTTTTAAGAACCAAGTCCAATCATACTTGGCTGTTCTGTTCTATTCTAATTTTTAGGAACTCTTTGAGAAAGCATCTGAATACACTATATAGTACTGCATTTGGCTATATTAGCTTTGCCTTGCTTTTTGACTTGTTTTATGGAACTCAACCTTGAGGGAGAAGATGGATGGTGAAGGGACTGCATTCAGATGTTGTGCTATATTGCAAAATTGCTTTCTGATTCCATATGAAATGATTTTCTGATTTTCAAGGCAGAGACTTTAGGCTCTATAGTTGTTAGGTTGCATAGTGGTCAGGTATTTATAATACAGTTACTTTTTATTGGAATGTCAGGGCTTTTAAACCAGCATTTGTTAGAGATCCTACAGCCTGCATCAAGTGGCTGCAGGTTTTGCAAACTTATATCATGCTAAAGTCTTTAAGGAGTCATAAGATACATGGTTTACTGAAAAAGAACACTATCACAATCACTCTGAATTGCACAACAGAGGAAGATACTTGAGAATAATATGCAACAAATATCCTAATATAAAATTTATATATTTCCTATTTTAAACATTTCAGATATGATTGCTTTAATGTTGAACTCTTAAAGTTCGACATTAAATATAGAGTTGGGGTGTTATGGCACAGTGATGGAAAGTATGATTTTTTGGGGTGAAGTTTTGTGGGATTATATTCTTGTTTTATTAATGCTGCTGATTATTAATGTAGCATACTTTTTAAAATTAATAAAAAGATCACTTGGTCCCCTTGCTATCCAACTACTGAGTCCCTGCTCCCCTACTCTTGTTATCCCAGCCTTTTCTCTTAAATGTGAATCATCTATACATGTCAAATTCATACATATTTTTAAAATATTTTACACCTCTTTCCCATCATCCAATTTCAAATGAGAACACATCTGATTAGTCCTGGATTGATTCTGGGTTAAATTTGATGGTTGGATGCAGGAGAGATTGCTTAATATTACTAGCATTGCCTGGGTTTTGAAAGGCTGTTCTCTCTGTATGCACTTCTCTTATATTAAGACAGGAGATTTTGAGATGGATCCTGGTCTGGGCTTGGAGTCTAGGCTTTCAGAAAACCAACTTTCTTCTCATTCTTCTGTTTCTTGGTATTTAAAAACACACATTTCACGTAGGAAATGTGTCTCTTATAAGTGTTCCCCCCCCCCAGAGTAGAGTGGGGGAACAAAGGATTGTATTCTAAATTGTGTCATCTGGAGAGGGTCATTTTTAGAACAGTTAAAACTGCCTCCAAATGTCATTTAGTTTGCTTTTGGATTTTTGTGGATTCCTTATCCAAAACAAAATCTGCTTCAAATCTCTTTTGTCATTGACCTTTGATTTTCATTCAAATTTTCATTCATTCCTTTGCATCTTGATCTGACCAGGTGAGGGTAAAGAATGTTACAGAGTTAGTTGGTTAAAATTCAAGTCCCACCCATTTTCTGGTTTTAAAAATACCTTTTATTGAAAACTAACTAGCTTTTGTGTTACATATTTTATTGGAACATACATTCATCCTTTATGCAATCCTGAATTCATATTGCCACGAACCTAACTTTAGTAAAATGATTGTGTGATATGTTGTCTAATACATATTGCATACTTTTGAGAATGATTCTTGAAGTGTTAGCGCTCTGCAACCTTTATAAATCAATCTTAATATAGTTTGCTTGGATTTAGCTTGTGTGAATCCAGGTATTGTGGCTTATGTTTATTGAACAAACTATGGCTTAGCCAGTGAATAAAAGACTGATACTGTTCAGAAACTGCCTTAATAAGTTAATGATGATCTTGCAGACAATTCCTTAATATTGTCTGAGGCTTGTCCCCATGCCTTTCAGAGTGCTGATAGAATTTTCTGGAAATTTTAAAGATGTTTCAATAAAAGTCCTTCAATAATTGAGCTTCTTCTTAGCTGGAAAGGTGCAACGAGAGGGTCACAGCTGATCAACTTTTCCTAGAATAATTTCCACTTCCGTTTTCAGAGAAGGAACCTCATATATTCATCCAGAAGAACTTTTTCAGCCAATAGATTGGAAAGGAATGATTGTCTGAGAGATTATTCATTTCCAATCAGCACTAGGATGAAGACAGATTCCATAGATATCAAAAGCTTGCCTAATAACTGAACCAACTTATTATATGACATGACATTACTTTGCTTGCCAGATACTTACTCTTAGGCTCATTGAAGTCAAAACTTGCACCTGCTGCAATGATAAATCTGTATTTTAATCCAGGCAAAACTAAACAGAAACAATATAAGAATAGTTTAGAATATTTCACCTAAAAGGCATTAGTTTATGGGGGAAAGGAATAGAATTCAATTGAACGGAAGACAGCAGGGACTCCCAGAGAGCAAGTGCTCATCAAGGATGAACGACAGACTGGTTTAGCAAATATTTATAAGCTTTTTGTAAACTTTCTTATGTTAATTTTTTGTTAAGATTGTGTTAGTAATGTGGAAGGGGAGTTAAAGTGGAATATGAATATTGTTTAAGCTTTTTAAATAAAGACAATACATTGCAGGCAGTTCTATATAACTGCTGGCTATAGTTTTTGACAGACTATAAAACTAACATGCACTCATTTTGACTTAATTTGCAAATAATCCTGCAACTACATGCAGAGACATCAGAGGCCACAAGATTCTGTTCATGTTGTGTATTCATTTTCTTTTCAATTTTTTTATCCTGCTTTATTATCCTTACAAATAACTCAAAGACAGTGAACATATCTAATATGTTTTCCTCTTCCTGTTTTCCCTACAACAATCCTTTGAGGTGGGCTAGGCTGAGAGAGAGTGACTAGTGGCTAGCCCAAAGTCACCCACTGGCTTTGTACCTGGGGCAGGACTAGAACTAATCTCCTGGCTTCTAACCTGATGTCTTAACCACTAGACCATATTGATTTTATAAACTTTCTTTTATAGTTTGCCATTTTATCATTCTATCTCAAAATAATCAAATTGCTAAAATCAAAAATACACAAGAGAAACAGAACAATTGGCAATAGTATAATAGAAAACCTTTTTGTGCATACTACACGTACCAGTGTATTCTGGTTTTTAAATTGTGGTGGCCTTTCTGGCAAAGATGTGTATCCAAATTTCAGTCCTGAGTAGATTTCCGATTGCCATCTTCAAATAGGCCATGTAGCAGAAAAATAAGGTAGTTTCTTTTCTTTATGTGTAACTTAGGTAGTTGTCCACATCCCAGTCAGTTCATCACTGATGCTGCTTCAAAGTGTTGATTAACTTGAAGAGAAAATGCTTTTATCTGAAAGGCAAAAGTGAGGCAGGACTCTTCCACCTCTCTCTTTTTGAAGTAATATACTAGATTTGGCATGGGAGATCAGCTTAACACTCTGGGCCTGCTAAAATAGCACCCAGTATCTTCATTTTCAACAATGAAGAACCAATTTGTAAAGCAGTCTGAAAACCCAATTCAGGTCAATAGATTTGGAGGGGGGGGATTTCGTTATGCAAATGACAACCACAAAACAAACTTAAATCTGTAGCAAACTTGAATGTGTATGTTTTAAATAATGCTGAAGATGAAAAAAATGTATACTTCACAGTGCCTGCATAATAACCTGCTGTCAGTATGAAGATATTTTTAATTAGAATCTCTAAAAATTTCTTATAGAGGTGATACTGTTCTCCAAGCTAAAATGCATCCTGCATCCAGCTTAGGAAAAAAAAGAACTCTAAATTTAAGGATACTTAGCATTTGCTCAGACATTCGTTAGTGCAGAAGTGTGGAGAATCTGCATTTCCATCACCTGTAACACCTCTGGAAATACAGATACTGGTCCCCTTTTATCAATAGAAACTGAAGCTGGGAGAGAGATCATATGTGAAATTTAAAGCTAGATCAGTTCTTCCTTGAGGATATTGTATTTATTTGAATATCTCCACTGAAGACATGGTATTTCAAATAATTCTATTTACCCCTCCATACACACAGAGAGAGATTCTTTCTCAACATTTCATGGATTATTACCTGTAACATAAACTAGCATCTCCTGAATGTACAAATCCCAGGCTGATTCTAGGCATATTTAACCTGCAATTCTAAATACACCTGACTGGGATTACAAAAAACAAACAAACAATTTCCTGAGCTTTCTTGGGTAAAATGTTTTATCTGATTCTGTGCAGATAATTTATTTCTGAGTAATACTGCTTAGAACTGCTTAGAAACTAATTTCTAAAGCCATCTTAACGACAAAGGCTTGTGGTGCTTGGTGGACTTCCCTTAACTATTGTGTGCTTGGGAGTGAAATCTTAAAAAGATCCGTAGCAAGGAAAACTAATTATAAGGTAATCTAACGCCCCGCTGCTGAGGAGCCTGTCTTGCAGAGCCAGTGGAGTATCCACCTTCCCCAAGAAGTGTGGGCTTAGGATCCGAATCTAAGAGACCCTCACGAGAGGATCAGATGCAAACGTAAAGTTCCCTTAGCAACCGCCATTGGTGTGATGGTGCGCGCGCTACAGAAAAAGAAAGGGTAGTATGGAGACAAAATAGGAGGGGCGCGCGTAGTTCCTCCCCATCTAAGATATCAACTGTTGAACAGCACTTAAGGGAGGCGGGCTTGATAGAATAACAAGGATGGCTTCTCTTCAAAGCTGAGGTTCACATATCGAATTGCGCTGCAATAGGTGCTGGTGAGAACTAAAGCTATCACAGACCCAGCCACGCATCAAATTCTGGAGAAGAATAGGGAGGCTTTTCCCTTCGCTTTGCTGTGGGTGCACAACACAGCTGCCGGGGAAGCGTTGGCATGCCTTCGAAGCAATTGGTCCAGCCGCTCCGGAAAGTGGAAGGATCCTTTGCCCCGCCTGAAAGATAGAGAGGGGGAGAATCTGGCCAATTTTTGGACGCTCCTATTTAAATGGAAATGACGACTTCCAGGAGTTGGAGGTCATTCAGCGAAATGCTACAGATAAAACTAAGGCCGGGTTTTTAGGCTGCAGTCTCAGGAGACTTGCTTGTCTCCAGAGAGCAAACGCTACAGGAGAGAAGGCCGACCCACAACAACAGACCTCGGTTTCCAAGGAAAGCAAACGCCGGGCAGAATCTGGCTTAAAGAGCTTTGAGAAATTGAAGAAAAGACCCTTTTCCGCGAGGGAAGTTGGATGGCACTGGGAAATGGGCAGTCAGAGAGAAAAGGGAAAGAGCGCACCTCTCTCGGGTACTCGCTCTGCCCAGATAGAGGAGAGCGGCCTCGGACGCCTCCTTGGCTTCAGTTGGGAAAGAAAAGTTGCCGAGCAGCGGGATGGCAGTGCGCGCAAACTGCAAGTGCCATCAGAGAACGCGCCCGCACCGGACTAGAGCGCTTCTTAGCAGCCTGCATTCAAAGCTGGACCGTGGCTGCTTTTCCACCGCTGGACTTTCCTCCTTCATTACTACTACCGACACTGACCCTGCCGCCTTGCTGCACAAAGGGAAGGAACTTTTGGGCAGCCGTATATCTTGCTCTTTTCTTTCGGCAACCGGCTAAACAGCCGATCGGGGTTTCATCGGTTCCTCGGAAAACGTTATTCGCTGGTTATAGTATGCATTTCTCTGCACATAGTGCGTTTATTAGGAATTGCGTCCTATGAAGCCCTATTCTCGGCTCGGCAACGCCTCTGCAGTTACTTCGCTTTGGGGAGAAAAGGAACGAGCGTGGAATTCGACTGCGTGAGCCAAAGTTGCCACGGGATCTTGAGAGAGGTCGCTTTCTGCTTTCATAGGAGGCAGAGCCCGCTACGGTCGAGAGGAACTTTCCCCAAGCGAGTTGCTTCCGGCTGCGCTTTCGAAGTAAGCCTACTTCAGTGAGACGTGTAAGTTCTGGGAGGTGGCTAATGGAACTTAATTTCCTTCTCTGCCTAACGCAGACTAGGTATCCACACCTTCCCTTTTCCCAACATCTCCGCAATGAAGATATTTCCTTTGAGCCTCTCCCTTCCCGGCAATCACGACCGAAAGGGAGTTCGGCGTCGGGATGAAAGTGGTCCGAAGGAGACCCGGCCGACGCGGGCGAGTAGCCCGCGCCTGTTCTTGAGAGGCGTCTCTGGTCTGGCGACCCAGGGGGTCGTTATCCCACTCCGCGCCTGGAGAAAGGGACGAGACAGGTGGAGATTTGGAAAGAGACTCCTCCCGCTGGTGGGGGGGGGGAGGAGGAGGGAGCGCACGCAAGTCCTTCCCGGTTGCCCCAGCGCTTTGGAGCAGAGGCAGGAGAGGAGTTAGCTTCGGCTTCATTCAGCTTGACAGCGAAAGTGAAGCGAGCAGCTGGCGACGGCCGCCCCTCCCTGAGAAACAGGCGAGGGTGCGCGCCTCTGGCCTCTAGTGTTGCCCCCTCGCCTCACTCTTCGCAACAAGGAGCGGAAGAGTCTGTCGGACCTGCCTCTCCCTTCTTTTATTTTAAGCCGGTGTCACTCGCGAAACCGGAGAACTACGGCTAAGCAAGACAGCTAATTAATGGCAAGCCCGCCAAGATGCGGTTCTAATTCCTTCGGCGGCTTCCCTAAGATAGAGGCAGGAGAAAAAAAGAAGGAAATAAAAGAGAGAAAGAGAAAGCAAGCAAAGAAAGAAAGGGGGAAAAAAAGCCCGTTCGGAGCTTAACACAAGTACTGCTTGTGGACGTTGCTCTCCGGGAGAAAATTAAATGGAGGCTAGCTGAATGCAGAGCAGAAAATTACTGAAGATAGGCGTGATAATGAATAGGCCGGGCCTGGCAATGAGGGGGGAAAGATCCGTGTGGTTAGTCCACGAAATGAGGCGGTGAAGAGGACTTGGCTAATTGTTCGCATCTTGTAGCGGCCGGAGTTGAAGCAGGGGCGGGCTTTTCCATTCATTTCCCTGGTAAATGTGAAGCGCTGGCCAAATGAGCGCGTCTGCAATCTTCCGTGTCTGGCTTTTCATAGCCAGGTTGCGATTTTAATTGTTGCTAATATAGCTTATAATGAAGCTAATGAGGGGAAATTATTGGACAACTTTTATGCGAGTGGAGCACAAAGTATGCATCGCTTATATTTCTTCCCTTTTTTGTTGCTACGCGCGAACATAGACACACGCGCATAATTTAAAAGGCAACATTGAATTAAGTTTGAAACGTTTCCCTTTCCCTCTCCTCCTCCTCCTTAGAAAAAAAGCCTAAACTTTATTTGATTCTGTGAACAATAAGGCGGAAAAGAAAAAGATGGATTTTGCTTTCCCACGTGAAAATTCTTCTCCATAAATAAAAATAAATAGAATTTTTTGCAGAAATTATTTAAACATATATTCGGGGTGATGAATGAAACAAAAGAAATCCACTTCCCACTTGTATAAAAAGGAACGCTGACTAAAAATTAAGCTTATTGTTGGAATATTTATTTTCTAAAACTAATTTTGCACAATCCAACAGCTGAATTTAAAAAAGGCATTAACAATGCAGTGAGTGTTATCAAAATGATGTTATCTTTTTAACTTAAAAGGAACAAAAGGTTATTATTTGGGGCAATTAATTTGACTCTGTTTACATTCCTTTTAGTGCATTTTATTTTGCTTTTGTACTGTAGGATTTGCAGTCTCTCCAAACTTCATTTAGAATGCTTCCATTTAGTGGTTTTTCAAAATATATAAGTAGAAAACAAATCTTACTCAGCTCACTTGCATGTGTGTATGTGTTTATGGATGTGTATATGTATGTATATATATAAATATGGAATGTATGGAAGGATCTTATCAAAATCAATTCCGAAAAATTGAGATCTGTTTCAACAAAAATAATTGCAAACACTAAAATTTTATCTATTTAATAAAAAGTAGTAGCTATATTCAGTTAAGAATTCTCTCTCTAGCAGGATTAAAAAATGTTCAAGTGGACAATGAATAAATAAATTCTAAAGCATGTCATCCCCCTTTTTTTGTTTTTGTTTTATATTGATGTAGAAAAACAAGCTGGAACTTTTGCTTCACCAGGCTCAGGAAGAGAAAGATACCACCAAATTTATCATACTGACACTCCTCTCCATTGCTTGCATTTTGGGGGTCCTTATGACTTCTGGAGTGATCTACTGCCTCCGCCATGGCTCTCATCACAAACTAAAAGAGAAGTTGACAAGCCTAGGCTCTGATCCCAGCTCGGATGCTACTGCCACTTATCAGGTAAAAGTGACTTTCTCCACTCTATCAGTTCTTTGTTTTTGTTGGATACTTAAATGTTATTTATTATCCCGCAAGTGAGGGAATGTTGCTTTTATTTATTTATAGCTGAGGTAAATATTTTTCTTTAAACAATACCATATTGGGAGTTCTTCCATTAATATTCCCCGATAGATGTAACAGCTTTTTATTGCTGGTTATTAATCTTGTCTATTTTTGTAGCTTGCTGTAAATGTGTCTTTAAGCAGAAACATTAAAAGATGCAGTTGAAATGCCTCTGGAAAAAATAAGATTAATATGTAAAATTTGTCATTGCATAGTAAATATTAAAACAATCTTTATGATTTATTAGGCATGGATAATGCACTTATTTGAAAGTTATCTCTTTTTTCTTTTTGAATCATTGAATTCTTGAAGGTCTGATATGAAAATAAACTTTGACCTGTAGAGTTGTCAGTTTTTCCATTATATTATATTATGGAATATAATGTTGATACATTTATAGAAGCTAGAAAAGTTAAAAACAAGACTATTTTATTCTGGGAACAGTGGCACTTAATAGGTTGAAAGCATGAAAATAGATAAATCTTCTGCAGTAAATTATAAACAATTTAGGATAAAACTTTAATGTTTCAAAAACTTTCTGAGAACTGAAACTGTTTATAATAGGCAGTCCATATCTTTTACCTGCATTGCTATATAATTAAATAAATCATATAGTTATTCAGCAATGGCTATGAAACTTCTTTGATATTTAAATGCTGAAACACATCCTTAAACAGGGAATTGTGCATTCAGATAATGAAATATTTTAAAAACTTTTTGTTTAAGACTTCCATTACATATATTTATTTTTTATATTGTGTTGTCTGAAAAATGTACAAACTTCCATATTCCATTATATAAGAGCATAAATTTAAAAAATCTTTAAATATCCCTCTTTCTCCCTCTAATTTCTCTCTTTCTTAATTCATATTTTAAACTTGTACTATGTTAGTACAAGTTTATTATCCAATGACATTTTCAGTAATAGTAATATATCCAAATAAGTGCCAATTATTACTGTTTCAGAGAAAGAGCCCTTAACTTTAATTCAAAGTATAGAAAGAAAAATAGAAATATAATGTTCAGAGAAAATCGTATGAAGGGAGAAGACAAGGAAAAGAATTTTTTTTTAAATGAAGCTATATGAACTGAAACTAATACTGAAACTACATATAAATAATAATAAACAATTAAATGTACAATTCATTTGGTGAAAACTTTTTAGATATTTTTAAGATATATTTAAATCAATATAAAATCTTTTTAGTAATGCTGATAAAATTAGTAATTTGAAAGTAATTATACTTATTTGTGATAAAGGAATAACAGAATAACAACAGTTCTGGTTAATAATATCTGTAATTAAAATCTTTCTCTTCCAGCAGGAAAATTGTTTGAGTTTCTGGGAATGACCTTTTTGCTATTTCTCTTGGGCACACTGGTTAAGTTGATATTGATTTTATAATGAGTTTGTATTGTTTAATAGGAATCTATATTCCAGATGCTAAATGAAATTTAAGCTTTAATTCTTATATTTTCATTTATTCTTTTTAAAATTGCTAAACCAAAATATAATTCCATATATTTTTCTTTTTTTTAAAAAAAAAGTGTTTTAATACTATAGTCCTAATTGTGTCCGCTCAAAGGTAAGTCTCACTAGATTCAACAGGGTTTAATTAGAGGTAAATGAGAATAGGAAGTGCAGCCTAGATCTAATAAATTTTAATTATGATCTTGAGTTTTCCTAATATCATCAGTGTAGTACCATAGCCATTAATTGTTAGAACAATTGTGATAAGGGAATTGATTTGACAGTTGGAATTTAAAACTGTATTCGGAAAAGGACTTGATTCTCATCTTTGGGAAGCAACCTAATTCTGGTTTTTGAATTCATCATATATAAAACTCTAACCAAATAGTGTTATAAAACTTTAATGTCTATTTTGTCTTTACCACATAGTAATTTAATAACTCCTCTGTTTTTTTGCTCCCAGGTATAATAAGTGCCAAAGTTCCATATTGTGGATTCTAGTGAACAATAATCCTTTCTTATACATTAATGTGATTGTTTTGCTCACTTTCACAAAGAATCTGTGAAAATATTGAGAGAATAGAAATTTCCCCTTCTCTCACCTCATCAAAACAAGTACAGTACAACTTCATGTGTTCAAATAGCCACAGGGAGATCATTCAAAAGATTTTCATAATTGGAAGTTTGGATTAATGGGTGTGCTGTTTAGTGTGGCAGAGTTGACCTGGGGCTAGAAGAGTGACTTAACAGTGTTACAAAGAACACGGAAAGCTGGTGCTTGTATAATAGGGTTTCTATCATATAAAGAAAGTATTGGTATGGGTACTCATTTTCTAATTTTGCCTGGGGGTGTTAAGAGGGAAAAGCTTATTAGTCTTCGAATAGCAGGAGAATAGCATAGAAGCAATCCTTTAAAAAAAAAACCTGATTTCTTACTAGTAAGTTTTTACTGGCTGATCCTAAGTTTATCAAGAATTACCCTTATTGATCTAAGAAACATTTACCTCTGAAATGTACTTACTGTTCTGTGTAGAATAAATATTCCACATACAACTTTTTCCTTTGATCTCTCCCAGTAATTTACTGATTTAATTAAAATTCAGTTAAATATTTAAATTATTTTTTCCATATGATGAAAATCAAATTGAAGATAAACTAGGTATATTTATCTGGCAATAATAATTGTAGTGACTCTCATTAAGACGTTGAATTAAAGAAATCAGCCAATTTTCATTTTTAAAAATTAAGCCTTCACTATCTTTAATCTTTATAATTCAACCATGGGCGTTTAGTTAGAAATGATCCCTTGGCAATAGTTAGAAGATATGATCCATTTGAATAATTGTGCTACTGGCAGGAGAAAAGGGAGAATAAACTATTGTAAATTTTTTGCCAATAAGAGAATATTTGCATGACCATTATTTAACATTTTATTTTAGGGTGAAATCAATGGTGAAATATCAACTAACGCTAATGTGCATATGAGCTCCTGAAAGCACTTTGCAATAAAGGTGGAGCTCGCATTGACCCTAGTTATAGAAAAACATAATACATATGATGAAACATAAGTCTGTGTTGCACCAATTTATATATATATGGTATGCTTTGGCAACAGGATCCAAAGCATTAGGATGTTGTTAAACAAATCAAATTGTCAACCATTGAAGAACTTTTCAGCTATATATATTAAAATATGAGGTAAGGTGAATTATCAGTTGTTTTGAACATTTGAGATTGTATTTAGGGACTGAAGGATTGTTAGCTATAGTCATATAGTTTCAAATTTTGTTTGTCTTGATTATTTTTATTTCTGAACAGTACTCATAATAGATGCATCTTATTTCTTTGAAAAAATGTAACTTGATTTCGCAAGTATTTCTTTTGTGTCCATTTTATATAGTCATATATAATAGCAATATATTTAAGGCAGCATCAGAATCATGGCATTAAAACAGATTCTTTCTACTCCCTTTGTTTTGCTTTACTTGTTTGTTTACTGTGATTGTTGCTGCTATTATGGCTTCCTTTCAGTTACTATAAGTAGTTTAGTATCCTGGGAATTCTATTTTCTTCTTTGATTTTTGGGGGTGGATGATGAAACCACTAAAATGTCTTTAGGGGATACTTGATATTTTACAGAATTGAACCTCCATATATATATATAGAAGCCATATGATGATATGTCACTGTGGAGGTAAAGTATTCAAGCATGGTGTACAAGGGGAACAATGTGTAATCAGTAATAGTGATTGCATATTTTCATTGTCATTTATGTCATCGGTGAGCAATTTAATAATGAAAGTGTGCATTGATGACTGCTGCTCTTTAGGGATGCTCTATTGTTCCAAGAGCTGTTTATATGATTATAACTGCACTATTCCTTTTGACTCCTTCCTACAAATTACTATGCTGGGCAAGATGATAGCCAATTAATTTATTTGCTAGATGGATAGGTAGGTTGGTAGGTAAGTAGATAGAAAAGTAGATATATACATACATATTTACTTTCTAGAAACATTATTAGAAACATTCATTAGTTAACACAAGCTCTTTGAACATTGGGAATTATCAAAAAAATATTCTTCCTTTGAGGAAGATTAATATTTTTACTAAATAACATTATGCTGAATAATATACGTATCTTTATGTTGAAATACACCAGTTGCTTTAGGACTTTCTTTACTTATTTGAGCTTAGTAACAGGTTACAAAACTTGACTCAAATGAATCTTTGCTTAACAAAATTGTAAGACCTTCCCTTATCAAAAAAATAATTGATCAAATTTACTTTTAAGTATTTTGGATGCTTTCCAGTCAAAAAGTTGATTATCTTAATAGTTCCTGCTTATGTATATTATTCTGCTTAATATTGCATATTGTTTGTGACAAATAATATTTAGGATGATTCAACCAAGAACAAGATAGATCTCAAGGCTTGTGTTTATTTTTTTTGTCCAGCTTCATTTGTTTAAGTTTATGAATCATAGCTCTTACATTAAATAATTCCATATTCCTGTAGGCAGCTTATAAATATATTTTAAAACATCAAAGTGTTCAAGTGTGCATGCACATATGCATTGTAATACATATTATACACACACATCTGCTTGCTCTAAAATAGAATAGAAACTTTATAGGCAAGTGGAATCTAATAAGCTATATAAAGATAGGAAAAAAATAAAATTATTTTGCAATTGCATTCAAATCACCAGGCAAGTTCAAATGGCCTCTGACAAGCTGGTATATTCAAAAGGCTGAACACTTTAATGTATCACTTGGAGAATCGCTCTAGCTTGCGAGACCTGTCGAATATTCCATTATGAATGTACTTATAGATCTATGGAGCTGCATTGAGTGGAGTAAGAGGAGGAAAACTGAGCATTGATAAGAAAAAATGGTAAGATTGGGTAGATTGCCTCTTGGATTTTTTTTTTTTATTACTGAACTAGTGTATTGACTTAATTTTATTCTGTCATTATGAAAATATCTCTCCTAGTCCAAATGACAGAAAGGAACTAGTATAGTTGTTATACTTATTTTTATTATACTTATTTAAGTTAAAACAGTTTGCATCTTTTAAAAAAAATCCCCATATGTCTGGGTTTTATAAAAGTATAAGTCTATGATTAATGTGCAGTTATAATCCAGATTAGAGTCATCATATTAAGTGGGATAGAAACAAATGATTAATTATTGTATGTGCTGCTTTAACTATACTAATGTAACTAAAATTAAACTACTTGCCTGAATCAAAAAGAAGCATTACATTGAATGGTTGGTCATACTTATTAACAGTGTCTGAAGCTGATGTTTAAGTAAAATCTGTTGGTATGAAATTGATCAGACCAATATAGCTAAAATACTAAAATACAGTGGGTTGTATTTTGTTCATTTATATTGTGTTGTAAAAATGCTTTAATTTTTTATGCTTCATTTTTCATGATACTTATCAAAAGCTTCTGCCATGGTGAGTAATATCATTATTTGAGATTTGCAATTCTAAGATATAAGGCATGCAGAAAAAATATATCCTTAATAATCCTTAATTATATCCTTTGCAATTCTCACAAAATTCATTTTCCAAAGTGTTTTTAGGATTAATTTCTCCTAATTTAAAATATTAGCAACCGAAAAAGAATTGCAATTATGCCTTTATTGGTTCCCATACTAAGGATTTCTTTGTGTAGTTCTAACTAACCAGTCTGTTCTAATAAAAAAAAAGTGTAGAAGAGTAGGTTGTAAAATGATATTTCACTGTGAAAAACTGAAATGTATAAAGAGAAAAAGAGAAAGAAGCAGCAAAGAAAATTGAATCAGATATCTTGGGGGGGGAGACATATAGTATTGGATATACTATATAGTGTATATATTATAGTAATTAACCTCAAACTATCCATCTTCTTTACTTTATATATTTATTAAATTGGTGAATGCTTGACATGTCCATTCAATACTATATTGTTTTATGGAGCTAATAAATTGAAACAGTGTCATGAGGAAAATGAACAGGAATAGAAACTGAAAAAAAGACTATTAAATTAAGGTAGTATTCATGACATTTCAAGCTTGCTCTTAAAAACACCCCTGGACTTTGCAGAAATGTTTATAGTCATGAAATAAACTTTTCGTATTTAGACATTTGTGTTTGGCCTACTTTTTAATGACAGGAGGAGAAAGCAGCTGGTGCTAGACATTTTGGCACTTTTCTTTTTCATTCCTCGAGACAAGCCAGAATAGCCAACACTGTCCTGGTTCTAAATTATTTTGCCAGAACTGTTGGGATTTTTTTCTGCAATAGCTGTTAGTCTGATTCTAGCTTTCATTGCAGTATAGGTTCATGTAAGTCTCTTGCTCAGTCTTTCTGACACAAATGGTTAATTGCCTACCTAGCCTCATAAATGTTTCAGGATCTGTATTACCAAATGATAGGAATTTTGACAGAGCCAAACAGTTGGAGTCTGTATATATGTAACACCTATTGCAAGTGACTCAAACGTTGGGATCACTGCTCTGAACCTGCATATTGCTGCAGGCATGTAGAGTATACTTAATGCTATATGTTTTTACCTTCCCCAAAATTTTCTTTCTCTGGTTCCCAGTGCCTTTTGCTTCTCTTCTAATTTGCCCATGCATCCTTTCTACGTAACATGAGAAACCTGAAATGCATGTTTTGATACCGGAAAAAAACTCCTTTCATAAGATTTTCAAGGCTCTGAAACTGTATGAATTGTAGGCTTTTTAAACTATTAAATACAGATAAATAATAACTTACTTTATAGGTATCAGGTTTTTTTTTTTAATGTATGTTGTAATGTGTGAAGATGTTACCATCTTTCTTTCTCCTCACCAATTTTGTGGGTCCCATTGCTATCCACTAACACTTCACCCAGGAATGCCACTTCCTACATTGAACAGCCTGAGCTCTTTTCGTATTTAAAAGTTTTATTAGTTCAATAGTATACAATACAGTGAAAATACAAAAGTAAATAGTGAAAAAGGCAGGGAAGGGAAAAGGGAATAGAAAAATGAGGTAAGGAAGAAAAAAGAAAAAAAAAGGCATTGACTTCCGACTTCCTTTGGTGCAGCAAAGTAGAGTATCAACTTCAAACCTCAACTTTTTACTTTTACAAAATAATATAAACTAGCCATTTCAATAACATCAAGTCTGTCTAATTGATAAAACCCAAAATCAAATTTTCATTTTTTTTTAACCTCAAGCACGAAGTCTAGAAGCGGTTTCCACGTGGAAGTAAAAGTGTTCATATTCTTTTCTTTAATCAATACAGTCAGTTTAGCCATCTCTGCTAGCACCATCAGCTTTTGTAACTATTCCTCCGTTGTGGGAGTCAATGTAGTCTTCCATTTCTGAGCGTAGAGTAATCTTGCTGCTATTAATATTTATAGCATCAAAGTTCCATATTTTTTTCCAGGTCATTGTCCATTAGCCCCAAGAAAAAAGTCTCTGGTTTTCTTTCTGTATTCACTTTAAGAATTCTCTGTATTAATATTTGAATCCTACTCTAATATTTTCTTGCTTTATCACACATCCACCATAAATGGTAAAAGGTCCGTTCTTTACCTTTACATTTCCAACATTCATTTGAAATACCTTTATATATTTTTGATAACTTGTCTGGTATTAAGTACCAATGATACATCATCTTGTAAAAAATTTCTTTTAAACTATAATTTAATGTAAATTTTAATCCTTTATTCCACATATTTTCCCATTGTTCAAGGATTATATTGTACCCAAAATTCCTTGCTCATTGAATCATACAATGTTTTAGTTGTTCATTTTCCAGATTTAAATTCAATAATATTTTATACATTTTAGCAATAATATGTTCTTCACTACTGTACAATAGGGTTTCCAATTCATTTTTAACAAAATTAAACCCATGATTCTTTTTATCTAACTTAAATCTTTCTTTCAATTGCATATATATAAACCAATGGCAAACATGACCTTCTGATTCTAGCTCCTCCTTGGATTTGAGGGTAGGCTCACCCAAATTAAGAGATATTATTTTACCGTAAGGTCCACCAATTTGGTTTCATCACCATCTCTTTTCTTAAAAAAGGCTTCTTATGGGGAAACCCAAAATGGCACCTTTGTAGAGAACCAGTGTGGGATTCAGATATGTGAACAACCAGTTCTCTGTGTGGATGCCACTTCCAGAAGTCCATTCTGGGCCTGGACAACAAAAAGTTAGCTACCGGTTCTGCCTAAGTGGTGCGAACCAGGTGAATCCCACCACTGTAGAGAACCTTGTTCTATATTTATTCCAAATTCTCAAAATGGCATTCCTAGTAAAATGGTTATTAAAATCAACATTTACTTTAACTTTGTCATATCACAGGTAGCCATGCCAACCGAACCAATTCATAGCCTTCTAGGTCCAGTAACTTCTTATTCTGAAGGTTCATCCATTCTTTTGTCCAAACCAAACAACAAGCATCAAAATTCAGTTTCCAATCGGGTAAGCCCAAACCCCCATTTATCAGCCTGAGCTCTTTTTAGCTCTACCCTCCTGGAATATCTATCTGTAGGCTTGTTTCTACCTGTTTTCGGTCCCAAAACACCATAGGAATTCATCTGGGAAAAGTAAATCAAACACCTCTATTTGTTTGGATATCTCTGCCAAATCTAGCTCTAGGATAGTCGTAACTCTGTCTTTTGTTTAATCACATGATACATGCACAGCTCATCTAATCATCCATTCACCTGCCTCTTGGTAGAGCCATGCCACAATGTTCAAGGTACATTCTTTTATATTTTTACATAAGCAGTGTGCATAAAATTAGTAAATGGACTAGGCTTAGCTGTTTAGTATTTTTTACTTAAGGCTTAATATAAAATTTGGCATCTAAAAGGATCTCCAAATTCTTCACCTCATCATCCTCTTTATGAAGTTTCAGATTGTTTATCAACCCACAAATTTTTATTGTATGAAAATAATTTAATAAATGTTATTCTAAATATTGGTACTATGAATAATATATTGACCACTTTGGGGGATCTGGATCTAAATAATATCCCACACAGTACTATATTTATATACTCTATTTTGCTATAATACCAGTGTCTATTTCAGAAAACTACTTTGCTTTCATATTCCTATTCTACTTACATATCCTAATCAGTCCTTCCCCAAGGATACCAATGTTTTCTTTTTCTCTCTCATGTTTCTATTACCCCTAGTGAAAACAAACAATGAGCAGCATACATCCTAATTTTAAGAGAAGAGAAAGTACAAAGTACAGTATTACCTTTAAAGGTATTTCTCAGATGGAACATCTTTCTTTCTGCCTTCTGATGTTCTTCATCATTTGTTGGAATGTATCAGTCTCTCAGATAAAGGATCAGATGAGAAGGGTGCTGAGGAAAAGAGGAACAAATGGGACTGATTTGCTCTGTGAGACCAGTTGTTGTCATCATCCTTTCCATTTCAAGAGTGTTCTCTTTTGTAATTTAGGCCTCCAGTGTTTCATTTTAAATCCATTCCTTTCATTCATCTATCCTTATTCCTCATATATGACGTGTTCTTTTATATTACTCCTTCAAGGTTCTGTCCTTTTATCTGTGCAAGTCATCTTTTTCTGTCTAGTCAGGTTTATGTCTGTTTGTATCTGCTCATGGTTAAATACTAGCTTGGTGTTTTGTGCTTCTTCAGACAACTCTGTCTAAAATCAAATTTCCTCATAAAATCTAAAAAAGTAATGGGAAGAAAGGAAGATAAAATAGATCAGGGACCCTAGGCATTTTGCCAATCTTTATCAAAGCCAGGCAAATCAGTATTTCTAATTATATTCTTTCATTGTGTATGTATGTGTATGAAGACATGTGTGTGTGTGGTGTGTGTGTGTATGTATGTATACACACACACACACACACACAAATGGGTCATACAAAACAAAAGATGTACAGAAGGCATTGCCTTTACATATCATTTGAAGAAAAGCTGTGTCACATGTGTATGTGTGTATGTCTATGTACACACACACACACACACACACACACACACACACACACCAATTGAAATATCTCCCTCTTCTTGAAATTTGAAAATTCCTTCTTTGTTGCTTTGAGAATACATAGATTAAGTTAAGCAATTCTCCAGCTTGCTGTGTTTCTACTGGCTGCACTTTTGCATTAAGATTGGATCATAGACAGGAAACCTAACTGGAAAAACAGACAGTAGTGGTGATTATATGGGTATCTTGCTTCAAGTTGTTTAAAGAAATTAGTACCAAATGTGGTTGTAGCAATGTGATTCCAGGTTCTACAATGTCTATGCCTTAATGATTACTGTCTAGTTGCACTCACTTCGATTATAATGAAGTGTTTTGAGAGATTGGTAAAGGACTATATGGATTCATGTTTTCCCCCTACATTTGACTCATTACAGTTTGCCTATTGGAAGAATCACTCTGTAGAAGATGCCCTTTCCTATGTGCTTCATCTTAGCTTGGTGCACCTGGAAGGGAAGAATACTCATATGCGAATGCTGTTTGTTGATTTTAGTTCGGCATTCAGCAAAACATTCCTCAGCATCTGGTGAACAAACCGGGCCTATTATAATTATGTAATTGGATACTTGATTTCCTTATTGATAGGACCCAGGTTGTGCGAGTTGGAAAAGAAGTTTCCAATTCCATTTCCTTGAGTACAGGTTCCCCACAGGGCTGTGTTTTGAATCCGCTACTGTTCACCTTGATGACCCACAACTGCTGTGCCAAATCTGTTACGAATCATATTGTGAAGTATACAGACAAAATGGCAGTGGTGGGTCTAATCCGGGATGACAGTGAAGATACTTATAGGGAGGAGGTGAAGGCTCTGGTGGACTGGTGTAATAAAAGGAGGACTTTTTTGTCATAGAAAGCCCATAATAGATTTCCGGCACCTTTTTTGGATGGAACCTTGTAGGGAAGGCAAGGCGGATTGTATGACATGTGTGAGTTCCGGCACCTTTTTTTTTTTTTTTTTACAAAAAAAGCACTGAATAAAAGTAACCTCGTTCTGAATGTCAATAAAACAAAGGAGACCATAACCATACTCCATTCTATATCAAGGCTGCAGCTGTGGAGGTGGTCAACAGTTTTAAGTATCTGGGGGTGCAGATAACTAACAATCTGACTTGGTCTCTTCATACATTATCTTTAATCAAGCCTGCAAATCAGTGTCTGCATTTCCTGTACTGGATGAAGAGAGCACATCTCTGTCCTTCTGTCCTGGCCACTTTTTACAGAAGTACCATTGAGAGCACCTTAACAAACTGCATCACTGGTTTAGTGGTAGCAATGCCTCAGATAGAAAGTCCACACAAAGAGTGGCAAGGACATATTATTCAGGATGCTGCTTATAAGCGCTATGTGTTTAGAGGTCAAAGCATTTTTAGAGACCCCACACACCCACTTTATGGTCTGTTTCTGTTGCTGTGGCAAGCCCTGGAGGCGATGAGTGGCCCTGTGGGCAGGCAGGATGGGGTGGAGTGGGGGTGGGGCAGGGGGTGGAGCAGGGGCGGGGCCAGTTTTTGGGCAGTTGGTCTCTAAAAGATTCGCCATCACTGGAATAGAATATCACTTCCAAAGCAACATATTTTAAAGATGGAAGAAATGTGTAATAAAAAGTCCCATCTAGCTTTTAAAATTCTAGAGGAGATAATTAGTCCTGCCTATGTGTGAAATATTTTAATTGGAGCTCAGTTTATTGTATCAAGAATATTAAGAGAAGAGGTGAACATGGTGAAGAACATAGAATTCTTGCACCTGTTATTTCTTGCTTATTGTATCATGAAAGTGGCTGTCATTTTTTAAAAAAAATCGGATGTTCCTCATTATAGAAAAAAAAGCTCTCTTGAAGCTAACTCCTTTGATTACTTCAGCATCAGTTTTACTCTGAAACATGTATTTTTCTTTTCCTTTTTTATTAATCTCAGCTTCAACAGGACTTCAGTAAAATTTTGGTCAAAGGCTAAACTTTTTTTAAAAAAAGCTTTCTATATCTTTCAATAAATAGGGGGAATTACATTGAAATAATATTTAGGCATGTAGTGAAATGTAGGAACTCATAATCTATGAGCAGTTGTTAAAATAGCTGTTGTTTTTCTGATTCCCGTTATAACCCAACATGATTTGTTTGCCTTCTGAACTCAGTATGGACCTTGGACCCAGGAAATGTATTTGTGCCTTGGTACTCAACTTGCCCCTTTTCTTTTATATCTTAAGAAGTCATAAGTTGGAAAGAAGAAATTGCCACTCAACAATTTTCCCACTCCTTACCTGGACTGTACTGAATATTGTTTTTTAAAGATCTAGGACTAAGACAGGTCCTCTTTTTTAAAACAGATTATTTTTAGAATGTTTGCAGAAGTGTGCATACTTGTGCATACATACTTCTGCTATGATTTGGTGAGAATCTGAAAATTAAAAATCAAGTTTATTTTAATTGACATCCTTCTCAAAAGGGATTAGACATTTTTGTACTCTCTTTGGATATTAGAATGATTTTCTAGAAATAATTGGCTACAATTCATGGAGACTGCTGTTTCACATACTGATTTATGGAATTCATTGTCTCAAATAGTATTGTTGATTTTTACCTGAGATGTATTCTTATTATAATTATTAAATGACTTCCATCATGGATATAGTCATGTAGGGAGGAGGAGGAAAGACATAGAATCATAGAATTTACCATAAAACTGTGGAGTTGGAGTATCTACAGCAAGGAATATCTAGCCCAACCCTTTGTGTTTTGCAAAAAAAAAAAACATCTTTGAGATTGGCTATGCAGCCTCTTTAAAAAAAAATGCCGACATGGAGAACCCACAAACTTCATAAATAGACTATTCCACTTTTGTATAAATTATATAATCAAGACAAAATCTGTTTAGCTTCAACATACGTCCATTATTTCTAATCCTATTTTTTAGTGGAAAATAATTCTTTGCCATCTATGGTATGCTATCATGCATTTGAACACCGATTCTGTGATTCTGCTCAGTCTTTTTTTTTTTTTCTCAAACTGAGCACGCTCTAGAGTGTCCTCATACAGAATGTCCATATATATCTCTATTATTTTTGTTGTCCTTCACTGAGTCCTACCATTATCTTGAATCACACATGTATTCCAAATAGAGCACAGGTTCCCAATCGGGACTGCAAGATGATATTCCAGAGGATGTGAAAAATTGGGTTTAGAAGTTTTAAAATTATAGTTTATATGCATAATTTGTGGCTGTTATTTCAAACTTTTGTAAGGGGTGCAAGAATATATCAGAAGGGTTCTAGGGGTGTGGGGGTATAGAAAAGGTTGGGAGCTGCTGAAATAGAGTCTCCCAGGCAATAAGGCTTATGGTGTTACTTTAATGCATTCCAAAACTGCAGTAGCCTTTGTAGAAGCTGGCTGACACCATTTGTCTCATGTTCCCGCACCCAGATTAGATTTTAATTTTGTTTGTCATCCTGCATGTTCACAAGAATGTTGTGTCATTGACAAATTTGATAATTCTCCAGTCAGTCTCATTGTCCAAGTCATTAATAAATACAGTGAATAATAATGGACCAGAAAAATCCCCAAGGGATTCTGTGATGACCCAGGGCCCCGAACAGAGGCAAAGCAATCAGCTGGCCAGAGCAATAGTCTTTTTAATCACTGCCAATGTTCATCCAACAGCCCCCACATATGCTGGCACGAGTTCAAACAAAACAGCCAGGGAAGTTTACACTGTTCTTAAAGCAAGACAGATAACAAGCAAAATATATAATCCTTTTAACTCCCAGCTTGCCTGTGAACTGCAAACTGCAGACTGGAAGGAGAGATCAGCAGGAAGCAAACTGGTCCAGAATACAAAGTGTCCAGGTTACAAGAGCACACAAGATTTCACCTTTGTTCCCAGCAAATGCCCCACCCCACAGCGTCTCCTTAAATCCTAAC
Source organism: Crotalus tigris (assembly GCF_016545835.1). Taxonomy (NCBI): domain Eukaryota; kingdom Metazoa; phylum Chordata; class Lepidosauria; order Squamata; family Viperidae; genus Crotalus; species Crotalus tigris. The sequence goes on along the minus strand of NW_024096751.1, from coordinate 1,597,294 downwards.
TCACCAGGTGTGCCTTGTGGAGTAGGGCGGGATGCTCTCCTCCCGAGCAAATGAACCTGCCTCCGTTGTTCCCTCCTCCTCTCTGCTCTCCTTGCTCTAGGATCTAGTGGGGAGGGGCCTTGCTCCTTGCCTGAACTCTGCCTTCCCTGTTCCAAACCTGAAGGGCCCTGGCCTGCCACAGCCTGCTCCTCCTCACAGTCCTTTGAAGCCACAGACACCCTCTCCTGGGCCTCAACAGGGAACTCCATATCTTCCTCAGGATCAGGCTCGGACAGAGGCATGTCAGATTCCCTTGGTCACTTATAGTTGTAGTATCATCTATACCATATATCTAAATAGCTTGTCAGTAAGAATGCCATATGGAATCTTTTCAAAACCTTTTTGAAATTAAGATTGATTATATTCATGGCACTCCTTTTGTCCATCATGTAGTTATAAGGAGACATGATTTGTCTAATAAGTGCTATGTTTGACAATGCCATACTGACTTAGCAATCAGCATATTTATAAAAATTTTATCTGGCATCTTTGTTACTTACTCTAGCACCTTTCCATGTATTCATGTTAGACTCACAGATAAATAATGATGGGATCTTCTTTTTTATTTCTTTAAGACAGGGATGGAAGGGTGTCATATTTGTTCTTCTTGGATTTTCTGACACCTCCCCAGTTCTCCAGAATTCTTCAGAGATAGCTGACAGTGATTCCAACAATTCTTTAGCCAATGTTTTCAGTATTTTAAAGTATATTTCCCCCAGTCTGTCTACTTGGTGGTATTCAGTTTCAACTAGAAGATCTTTTACCACATTCTTACTGACCTGCACCACTATTATGCTTGTGGCCAGTTTTGCTACTAAATCACAGTTTCTTTTGGATGTAAAGACAGAGGCAAAATAGGACTTATGCTGTCCTCGTTGTTCTTGGTTCTGTAAAGATTTCTTTGCTCGGGGAATAAGCAGGATATTCACCATCTCCCTTGTCTTCCTCTTGCCATTGAAATATTTGAATAAGCTTTTGTTGCTAAATTTTGTTCTTTCTAACCTTAGCTTATTTCCTGCCTTACATTGTCCTCCTGGCCTATTCCAACATTTTTTACCTCAAGCTTTATAGACTTACTTGGTTATTAGCTTTTCTTCCATTTCCAATTTTTACTTTCATCTTTGTAAGTTGCCTATTTAACACACTAGCTTCCTTAGATGTTTCTTAGTGACTATGACAATTTTGTCTTTAAAGTTTCATTTCCATTGTACCTGCCATTTTGCAGTTATTAAAATTGAAAATTGAAGTTATCAGCATTTCTGAAATCCATAGTTTATGTCTGACTATTTTGTTACTGAGCTTTTTGTTAAAATCAAGAACTCTTAACACTGCGTGTTCTCTTGCATCAGAATTCCCATCACGTTACTATTTTGAATCAAAGCCTTGGTAGTAAGGATGAAATCTAAGAGAGTAGATCCCAGAGTGCCAATCTAAATCTGCAGTCTCCAGATGTTCTTCAATGGCAGTCTCATATAGAGTGCATTGTACTAGTCCACTGGGGGGGAGTGTGTGACCATGGCATGAATAACCATGAGCAGTGATTTTAGGCCAATATTCCACTAGATGTACAAGATTCTAACCAATTCAGTATCCTAGTTTATCTTTAAAGCCAATCTGTAAGGACTTCTTGTCTCTATTGTGTGATTTTCTGTTCTTTTGAATGTTATTTTTAGAACTGTTCCTCACATTCCCTAACCATATGAGGTATTTTGATGTATTCTAGGAAATATTCCTTTTAGTCATGATGTGCACCTCTGAAATAACTTTACCATAATAATTTGTATGGAAAGTCCTTTATTTTCCTGGCAGTCCTTTTGATGTTTCCCAGCTTTTCAACTTGTACCAATAAGTATATTGCCTAGCCGGGGAACAGCATGTTGCTGATTTTGACTGATATAAAAAGCTGTGTTACTTCTCATCTGTCTTGGATGGGATATCACCAGAAAATTCCAGTGATGTAGGCCAGACTAGGAAGAAAAATCTTCAGGAGAATAGAATGTCAATCTGTTTCTGTATTGATATCCGTGAAGTCACAGAAATTGAGCTTAGCATTAAGGAAAAATATTTTCAATTGCTTATATAGATTTCCTTTTAGTGAAACAAACAAGCTGATGGGAAAGCAAGATATTATTTCATTATTTTAATATCTTTGCTCTTCAATCAACTTATGTATTCAATTTTCTGGAGGCTCCATCATTAGTAGCAACTTATCTTTGAATATCAAATGCTTGGGAAGGAATGTTGTCTTAATGCCCACTTTATAAACTTTCTAAAATACTACTTGGATATTATTGGGAAGGGAATGCTTGATTAGATGCTACCCTTACATCCTGAAACTGAAGTAGCTACATAAAAACTGAAAGGAACAAGCTTTAGTTATCTGACTAAATATGGTATCACTGTCTCCATTTTAGAGATATAACAAATCAAGGAAGAAGATTTCCAGTTGTAAATAGTTTTTGTCTCTGAATAATGTGTTTTGAAGCAGGCAAGGTAATGTGAATATTCATACATTTTTAGCCATGCAAGTGCAGATTTTATTTTACATCTTGTATATGGTAGGTGTTCTGCTAAAGTTTGCTACGAATGTGCTGATGTAATATAGTTAATAACTGTTAGCTGAATACCAATTTAATTCTAAAAGAGAGAAAGGGATGAGGAAAAAATTCAAGATTGCATCATCCTTGTTTCTTTTTGGTATAACAGAGTGAGGATAGAAAATTTCTGTCAGACTTTCAAGTTTCTCTTATTATACCTCAATGATAAAGTCATTGTGGAATCTGTTTCTTTACCTCAGTTACCTCAAATAGCTGATAATGGTTTTAATCAGTAATGACAGACACGGATTGTATGATGACCAAGGAATGTGACAGGAACAGTACATATTTAATGTATAATCTTTAGAAATATATAAATTCAGCATTTTCAAATGATAAAGATTGAAGGTAAGCATTATAATTTGCTATTTATTATCTCTACTTAGAATTAGAAATTATTACTCTAATCAAATGAAATTCCAATTTTGTCTTATGAAAACACTTTCAGACCTTCTCAAATTTGGTGTCCTTCATGTATGCCAGGGGTACAGTGTTGGTATAATGGTTAAACTAAGTGTGGGAAAACCCAGGTTGTAATCCTGAGCATAGAATCTCACTGGGTATCTCGGCATAGTCAATCATAGAAGCTCTCCGAGTAACTTGGAGCCGCTCATATTAGCCCAACTTATCTCATAGAATTGATGGTGACACACTGGACTCCTAAATGAAAAGCAGACAAAAATCTAACCAGACAGAGGTTAAACTGAGAAAATCTGTGCCATGCTTACTACCTCTTTTTCAAATTACATGACTATTTTTTGCTATTAATACAATATTCATTTTGTTCAATATTTAGTCTATATTTTTCCTCTGTATCATATGTGTCTAATGCTACTATAGGTATGCCGAGGCTCAATTTTCTACCAAATTTCAGTATTGCTATGAAGACTCATAATAGGTTTATTATTTGCCCTAGAGTTGCTCTGCTGTAAAATGACTTGTCTATATTTTTTATTACTTGGCATCTCTATCAGTTTGGCAAAGGAATCTGTTTTTCTCAAATTCTGGGAACTTTTACCCATTCTGCATGTGTGAATTAAATGGAAGGAATGACCATAGCACTTTCTGGTATTGATTGTTTATTGTCTCTGAAATATAGTATTCCAAATAAATGGAATTTATTTCTATTTCTAAAATGATATCCCAGTCACTAGATGTGAGACTTCAAGGTAGAGCAGATCAGAAATCTGTTGTATTATCCAATCTCTATTATAAAGCTATAGAAACAAAATGTTGCAAGTCCAAATGTGCTTCTCCCTCTCTTTATTTTTGTGAAAACTATAAAGGAGCTAGTCTGAGAAATTTACTCAGATTCTATTCCTGCCCTAGACTCAGTTCTCTTTTGTTTGGCATCCATCTTGGTAGTGGCTCTTCTTCTCAACTCCCAAGCTCATTCCCTCTATCCTCTACATCATAATACATAGCTCAACTTCTGTTTAAGATTGGTCCTGAAACTACTGGGGGAAAAAAAGTCAGTCTGAGTTTAAGATTTGGTGATTAAATATCACTACATAGAGATGTAGCTTTCTTAATAGTAATACAGAAGTGGTTTGTCATTGCCCATGTTATTTCACTTCATTACCTTACATTACATTATAGTCCAGCCTGTAGTTTCTTGGTAGTCACGTACAATGCAAAATCCTGCTGCTTCCCTTTTCAGCATCATTAATGGTAAGCTGAATGGTACTATTTAGCAGGAAAATGTTTGTTTATTGATAGGCTACTTATTTATTTAAACAAGAGTACTATCTCATTGATTTCAGTAGTAAAACATTATGTTTGAATCTCTCAACTCATTTGAAAATATTCTTACCAGATGAAGCTTGGCTCTGTGTTCAGTACTATAAAAATTGGGTATCATTTTTAGGCCTGTTTGAAAGGTGAGAGTGATTTCTATAATGGTTATAATAATTATGTACTAGTTGTCTAGTTGGTTTTCTAAATTCTTATAATAATCAACAGAAGTAGGAGAAAGATGTAAATGTGAAATAAAAACTGAAAAGGAGGTCGATAGGAAACTTTTATACGTTAACAATTAATTGTATAGATTGACAAGAAAGAAAGAAAAATTCTACAGGGAGGGCAGCTACATAATTTCAAAAATGATTATTGGTTTAATTCAACTGCATGGCAAGAGATCTGCTTCACCCAAGGGATATAATATCTAGATATGTTGAGAGGCTATGTTTTGGTAAGGTATTTTGTGACATTACTTGCATTTTTGTTCATCATCAATGAGAGCCATAGTGAGATAGTGATTAAGATATTGAACTGGGACAAATTGGGTCATATAAAATCCATCCTTAGTCTTGGAATTCTGCTGTTTCTTATAGCTCAGCCTATTTTATATAGTTGCTGGTATGGAGCTAAAATGAAGGATGGATTGGCAGGGTGATCTAGCGATGAAGACACTTGCCTGCCACTCGGAAGGTTGAAAGTTCAATCCTAGGCAGTGACAGATATTTCTCTATCAGATAAAATACCTGTTGCTGAGCATTTAATGGCATCCTGCCATTAAATGCTCAGCTTCTCTCAGTTGCCCCGACTCCACCCCCAATTAAAGGGATTACAAGGTCGTAAAAAGGAAAAAAATGAGATGAAATGAAGGATGGTTCTTCTGAATGCCATTGGAGGAAAACTGGGATATACAGGTAATCCTCGAGTTACGAGTGTAATGGAGCCTGCCCATTCCACTTGTAAAGTGGAGTGAATCTCGTAAATTGAACGAGATCATTCTCTTGCTCGTTAAAATGAATATGGCTCATTAAGTGCACATGAGGTATCTCAGTGTGGGGAAGGCCATAGGGGATGGAACAGCCCCCAAGGCCTCCCTGACCCGCTAAGAAACCTCATGCTTCCCCCTCCCTTCCTGCCGCTTTGGAGTCCCTTACCTTGCAAAATCTGTCTCCTCTCTGCCACTGTTTCTTTCCTTTGAGGGAGAGGAGAAAAGCTTGCAAATGCTTTTCATTCTGACAATGGAAGCTCCTGGGTGCTGTAATATCACACGAGTTCAAACACTCCTTCTTTGCAAAAGAGATCATGGCCCTGGAAGCTTTCATTCTCTGGGGGGAGAGAAGTGTTTGCTTCATTTGCACAACTGTGGGACAAAGCGTGGAATCGGAGTCGGCTGGGCATAGGAACCAATACCATCAGTGGCCCAGCTGAGCGGCTCACTTTCATGCGCCGGACTTAGTTTGAAGACAGGAACGAAGCCTTCAAATGCGGGCCCATGTCCCTTGACCCGCATCTAAGCCGGCAGTGGCAGCAACCACCTGAGAAGCCATGATTCCCCTCCTCAGCTAGCCACCCACCCCGACCGACTTATACCTCGCCTGGCCGGCTGATGTCATAACCTTCAGTTTCTCAGCTCCGTCTGAATGGGGGAAAGTGGAGGTGCAGCAGCAAGATTGCTCTCAATAAGACCGGAGTTCACTGCTTGCTTGTGCACTGGCCTTATTGAGAGCAATCCTGCTGCTTCACCTTTCCTCCACTCAGATGGAGCCTAGAAACCCAAGCAGCTGCTGCTAATAAACGTCTTATCCAAAGGGAGACCTTGGGGAAACTGGATTCTCCCTCTGAGCAAATGGGGCGGTTCAGAATGAAGCAAATCGCTTTGTTTTCAAACATCAGATAGGTGCACATAAACTTCTTATCGAGGGGAGACCTTGGGGAAACTGGATTCTTCCTCTGACCAAATGGGGCTGTTCAGAACGAAGCAAATTCACTGCATTTTCAAGCAATGCATTCACACATAGATGGAGCTCCCCATCTCCCCAAGATCTCTGTTGGGATAAAAGGTGTTTGGGCACCTATGGGAGCCTTGAAAATGCAGTGAATTGCTGTGTTTTCAAGTGTTGCATTCGCACAGAGATGGATCTTCCATCTCCCCAAGCTGCGTTTTCAAGGCTCCCATAGGTGCTCAAACACCTTTTATCTGAACAGAGATCTTGGAGAGATGGGTAGCTCCATCTTTGTGTGAATGCAACAATTCGCAGCAAAGGATAAAGAGTATTTCTGAGCTTGAATGAGACTTTTGACTAAAAATCATTTTGTGGCTATTTCAAGTAATTTCTTATGTTCCTAATTACAGAGAGAACTGTTGCATTAAAGGAATCTTTGCCATTCAGTTATAGTATGGGAAGTTGCTTTCAAGCTTCTGTCTACTCCGTTGATTTTATACATTTATCTGAAATGAAGAAAGTTATAACTTAGAGCAGCAATCTAATTTTATGATCAAAACTTATTTTACTCCAGTTATTATAAGAACATTCTATGTTTTCTGTTCATAATTACTTTTCACCCTGCCTATTCTGTAGTTGGCATTGTTAAAATACAGATTTTTGATAATTCTATGCAGTTGGCTATTTTTGTACATATAAGGCAGCGGTCTCCAACCTTTTCAGCTCTATGGACCAGCAGTCACAGAGGCTGTGAAAGGGATAATTTTATACTCATGGTCCCGCCACTCATGCAAATGGAGCTTCGCACACTTGCACAAATGGACTGGAGGTTAGGGACCTCTGACATAAGGGAATGTTTTTCATTCAGTATCATTTGCCAGTAAAGTACTGAATGTTTTTGTTACAATTTCCAGTCCAGTCCAAAATATACCAATGACAGCAAATTTCATGCTTCAGTATAGCGTTGGTTCTGTTTGGTCTATTAACAGTTTTAGTTCTTGCCTAAAGAATGACATGCTTTTTTAGAACTTTTATTTCCCAAATAAACGTGTTGTCATATTAAATAGCAAATATAATGCATTGATGTTTTTTAAAAAAGGTATTTTAAGTGACACTGTTGTGCTTTTGGTTCCACATTACATTATTTGAAGCATTACAAAAGTCTGCAAACCTGTTTGAATAAAGACACTAGGAAAAAATGTGCTTGTTTGACTGATAAAAGTACTGTGGTCAATGTTCTATCAATGCCAAACCTCTTGAATTGTAATAGAAGCTTCTGAATTTATGTACTGTTTATTTAGAATATTCCAAACATAACTCTAACAGACAAAATGCATGAAGAAATAAGAAAGTCAAAAGAAAAAAAACTCAGGAATATATTATTATTGCATTCCAGCTTTATTATTTTTACAAATAGATAGTCCTTGAGTTATGACTACAATTGAGCCCAACATGTCAATTGCTAAGCAAGACAGTTGTTAAGTGAGTTTTGACCCATTTTACGATCTTTCTTGTTACAGTTATTAAGTGAATCATTGCAGTTGTTGACAACATGATTGTTAAGTGAATCTGTCTTCTTCATTGACTTTGCTTGTCAGAAGGCTACAAAAAGTGATCATATGTCCCTGGGTCACTGCAGCCATCATAAATACATAAATACAAATTTTGATCATGTGACCATGGGCAAGCTGTAACGGTCATAAGTGTGAAAAAGAGTCATATCACTTTTTTCAGTATGTTGTAGCTTTGAATGGTCACTAAACGAATGCTTGTAAATCAAAGACTACCTGTAATTCAAAATGACTAACAGAAACAATGCACCTTCCTCCTCCTATTTACAAATAGTTAGCAAGAAATTATAAATGATGGATATCCATCACTTGCTGATTAGGCTTTTTTTTTGTAGTACTGTTTCCCTGAAAATAAGACCTGGACCTTTTTTTTTTTTTGCCTCCAAAAAAAATGTCTTTTCTACTTACCTCTGGCACCGACAGCCCTGCCCAGCCAGCCCACTTCTGTGGCCGAAGGAGCAACTTCATTCTGCAGCTGAGACTGGAGTTCCGGCTGCATTTCACAGTCAAAGGCCTTACCACAAGGCTTCTGCAGCCGAGAACTGAGCTATGAATTGAATCCATAGCTTGGTTCTCAGCTGCAGTGTCCTTCCAGAAAGGCTTCTGACTGAGAAATCAGGCCTGGGGATGCTGCAGAAGAAGTGGGCCAGTGAGGAGAGGCCTGGCTGCAAGGTAAATGGGTGGGGGCGCGCGTGGGGCAGCTCTATACTCCCACCCCCGCCCTAGCTTGATTTTAGGTGTGTGCCTCATCCCCAAATTAGGACTTATTTTGGGGGTAGGGCTTATATTAGGCTCAGCCCCAAAAATCAAGCTAGGGCTTATTTTCGGAGTAAATCTTACTTTGGAGGAAACACAGTATATTGGTAGTAACGTGCTGTAGCTTAATTTAGTGGTTAAAGGCAACAAGCTAGAAAGTGGGAGAGTGTGAGTTCTAGTCCCACTTTAGGCATGAAAGCTGGCTGAATGACTTTACATTATCACTCTGTCTCAGTTCATGATGTCAGTCTCAAGCAACAGGTCAATAATTCAATTTTTTCATAAACAGTGGTTCAACATTTGATTACCCCCCCCCCCAAGTGAATATAGCATTTGCTCTTGAAAGGCTACAATTAAAAAAAATAGTTTAGGCTTTATCTGTCACTGCCAATATATTAAACAAAATGTGTAATAACTATTATCCAAATGGTTATAAGTAAATTATAAATATTTACAATTTTAGAATTTAATTTTTATATAAATTATAAACATGTCAATAAAGGAAAATAGAGTTTTACACTGAGGTGCAGCAATTCTTTGTTCTTGCTGTTTTGGGAATGTATTTTTGGTTAATATTAAGGAAAGTGAGAAATTTAAAAATATGATTACAGCGGTCTTCACTATCTTGCCTTTTCTCCAGTACAGGAGATAGATAATCCACCAATGGGTTTTCTCTGTCTGCCTGCTCTTGAGACCAAGTAGCCAAACCAGCCACGCCCCCTCTTGCCAGGAGATCCAGTCTTAACTTGGTCTCCGCTCTTGCAAGACTTCTGTGACTTGGCTCTCAATCAATTGCAGGTTAGATAGGGAAATACATTGGTGGATTCTTGCCATTCGTTATTATTGGAAACTCTAAATTGTTTTCCTGATCAATTTCCCATCAGGGCTGGGATCAGCCCTGTTCCCTACCCTATCTGGGAGGTGGGGGTGCGTGTGTGGGGGGGGAAATTTCCCATAAGCGGGGGGGGGGGGAATCCACAGCCAAGGGGGGGGAAATTCCCCAGTTTGGGCAGCAGGATTCCTCAAACCTTGTCTTCTTCCCTCCTGGTCGTTTTTGCATCCCACGACTGACTAGGCCTCATTCTAACAGTGGCGGCCATTTTTAGCTCCACGTGGAGGCCTATTCAGGCCTAACAGGCCTGGCTATAGGTATCAATACCACGTGAAACACTGGTAAATCTCATAGCGTGTGGGGGGGGGAATTTCCCATAATATCCCCTTTGCCTTTCACCTCTTTCTTTCCCAGGGCCCTGGGTGGGGGGAGGGTGAGAAGGCAATTGCAGAGACAAATTGCTGCACCTTTTCTCCTGCCCTCCCTGCTTTCCTTCCCCAGTTAGGGAAAGGATTACAGGCTCCTGCCTTGGATTCAGCCTGAATCCAATCTGCGGAGGCTGTAAAAGCAGCCCAAAGCCCTAGCTGACGCCATTTTCTCAGCCGAATTTTTGGCTGTGGAATTCAGCTTCCTGGCCTCAGCAGCAACACAGGAAGCAGTCTTCTTCCCCTCGTTACTGATTAATATCCATCAAGTGCACAGGCCTCATTGTTATAGCGGCGGCCATTTTAGGCCCCATGTGGAGGCCTGTTCAGGCCTAACAGGCCTGGTTATAGGCAGCTACACTGGTAAATAAGCCTTCATCACAGGTCTTTCCTATATTGGTTAGCCGCCAATTGAAATTAATTCCAATTGCTCAATTATTTTTGTATCTTGATTGAGGTTGCTTACAAATTTTTTTCTTTCTTTTTTATTACTGGTGCACACTGCCTGGCCACCTAAGGCCTCCGGGCGGAGCCCAGAGAGTGGTTGCAAATGTGCCTTCGGTACCTGCCTCTCTTACCGTGACCATAGTCCAGAGAGAGTTATTTTTTTTTTTGGTCGGGTGGTCAGGGGAGCAGTCCTGGTATTTGCTCCAATCTCGCTGCCGCCAACTACTTGCCCGCCTGAGCTTTACCTCAGTGCTTCCACTGAGTTTGCTCAAGTGGGATGGAGGGATCACCGTTGCCTCAAACCTTGGGCATGCCCTCTCCATCACCCAATTACGGCTGCACTAAAACCTCTGAACAGAAGGCGGTGGGCAAGTGCAAAGCCAAGACCAAACACACGCTAAAGAAGACATCCAAGTTGGCAGACAAGCAAGCCAGCCGTAGGCACCAGGCTCTGGAGAAGAGTTCTCCAGAGCACAGAGGCAGGCTCAGTTGGAAGGGGATCAAATGGCGGCCACCGAAATGGAACTTCCCTTGGGCCCATCAACATCACATCAAGGGGTGTGGTCATTCCCGGGAATGCCGGTAACACTGGGCTCGCCCTCTACATCGGCTCAACAAGCAACACCTGTCCCGGGTACCATCCCTGAGTCCACATTCACGCCCATGGCCGCGGGACTCAGGGGTCCTGACATCGGAGATATTTTCTCCAATGGACACTTAGAGGCATTGTTGACCAAGGTTGTGGACAGAGCTTTGGCTCAACGCTCTGGCCACTCCAAGCAGGAGGCCTCTACCTCAACCATGCCACCCTACGAGCTCCCTACGGAACCCCAAGCATCTCAGGAGCCAATTTCTCCCGGACAATCCTCCATGAGTGGATACTCATCCCCTCAGGAGGAGGAGTATCCGGAAATTACTCTCTCGGAGGATGAGGAAATTCCCCCGGAGCCTTCTATTTCAGGGAGTCTATTTAATGCGGACAAATTCCTAACCATACTCTGTAAGGCCACCCTGACGGCAGACATGGGGACCGACCAGTTCCCTCAGCAGTAGGGAACAAGAGGTACCCCATCACGGCCGATTTTTGTTGAAAGGGTGGCCGCTGAACAACATGTCCCTTGTCCTGCCATGTTTCTGAAGGGAATCAAAAAGCAATGGGACACTCCATCTTCTCTCCCTTCAGTGAGTGGAATGAACAAAAAGCTGTTCACCACATCCACTGATCTCTTGGATGCTCTAGAAGTCCCCAAGGTGGATGAAGCCTGGACTCCCTTGGTTTCCCAGACCGCTGTGGCGGGGGACTTATTGGAAGCACTAAAGGCTGATGACAAGAGGTGGGAGCAGTCATTTTGTAAGACACATCAATCTGCAGCATTGGCCATCAAAGCGGCAACATGTGCTTCTTTTTTTGTCCGCTCCATTCTCTTATGGTTGCAACAACTTCAGGCCAGGGTCCCAATTGAGGACATGCGCACTCATCAGGACCTAGCTAAGATGGTAGCAGCCACAGAATATGCGGCAGACGCTTCACTCCAGTCGGCCATATTCTCCTCCAGGTCCATAGTGTACAACATAATTTCTAGGAGGATGTTGTGGTTGAAGTATTGGCAGGTGGACGCCAAGGCCAAGTGGCGCCTAGCAACCGCTCCTTATCTAGGCAACAAGTTGTTTGGGGAGGCTCTCACACCTTATCTGGTTGAAGATAAGGATAAGCGTAAGGTAATGGGGCATCTAAACAAAAAAGCTGACAAACGGCCTGCGCCTTATTTTCGGAGACAGCTCTTTCATCAGCAGGCGGCTACAGCCGCCAGTCAACCCGCCAGAACATATACTCCTAGGCAGGACAGGTCTTACGACCATCCTTACGACAGGCAAGGGTTTCGGAGTAGACAGCAAAACCAGCAAAATGGCCTTTTCGTGGGGCAGGCCGCCCCTACCGAAAGACCAAATGACTTCTGCTCCAATCTCCCAATAGGAGGAAGGTTGGCCCACTTTTTCCACCAGTGGGAACAGACTTCCACGGACAACTGGGTCTTACAGACCATACAGTTCGGGTTGTCCCTGGAATTCTGTGCAACGCCTCCAGACCTATTCACAGTCTGCTCAGTATCTCGGGATCCCAACAAACACAGACTCATACAGGAGGCCATCCAGCATTTACTGACATACAAGCCATAGACAAATTACAAGGGCAAGGGGTTTTACTCCATCCTCTTCGTGGTTCCCAAACCCTCAGGAGGTTGGAGGGCCATCCTGGACTTAAAAAATCTAAACAGGTATATAATATACAAAAAATTCAAAATGCAATCCCTCCAGTCCATCCTGGGAGGCATCAGGCAGGGCGACTTCCTAGTGTCAATAGACCTCACGGAAGCGTACCTTCACATTCCAATTCACCCGGCTCACCGTTGTTTCCTGCGTTTCTGTTACAGGGGCAACTACTTCCAGTACAGGGCCCTTCCTTTTGGCCTATCTTCAGCACCCAGGGTGTTTACGAAGATCCTGGCAGTGGCAGCGGCCAGACTGAGGAAAATCCCAATTCGAGTTCAATGCTACCTGGACGACATTTTAATCCAGGCAGCATCCTTACAGACAGCTCGGGCAGACGTGATGACCACCATTCACGTTCTGCAACAACATGGGTTCTCAGTCAACTTCCAAAAGAGTCAGATAACTCCTTCATCCAGATTACTGCACCTGGGAGCCATCATAGACACAGCAAACTGCATGGTCTTTCTCTCCCAGGAGCGTGTGGTCAGCATCAAGGAACTGGCTTGTCAGGTATACAGGCAACACACAGTTCCACTGGTCTTACTTTCTCAGTTACTGGGCAAAATGGTCTCCTGCATAGCCATAGTTCCCTGGGCCAGACTCCATCTGCGGGACCTTCAATGGTTTCTACTTCCATACCAGCGTCAGAATACCAGCGCATCCAGCCACTTGGTCAAGGTTCCGGTTCACATTCGAATGACGCTCCGTTGGTGGTGTTCTCAGGCAGTGACCAAAGGGTCACTCTTCAAGGAACCGGAACGCGTCACCATCACAACAGATGCCAGCCTGTACGGCTGGGGAGCCCATCTACACTCTCATTTCATGCAGGGACGTTGGTCCACCGCGGATCTGAGAAACAGCATAAATTGGTTGGAGTTCAGGGCCATCCACTTAGCGTTAAAACACTTCAAACATATGATCAAAGGTCATCACGTTCTAGTCCTCACGGACAATGTGGCGGCCAAAGCACACATCAACTGGCAGGGGGGCACCAGGTCAAAATCCCTCATGGCCGAGGCGTGGTTTCTATTCACCTGGGCAGAATCCACCCTGGAATCACTCAGGGCGGAGCATATTTCAGGGGTCAGCAACGAATAGGCGGACTTCCTGAGCCACACCACAGTGGACCCTTCAGAGTGAGGCCTACATCTGGACCTGTTCTTGGACATCTCTCGCAGGTTCGGCCACCCAGTTATCGACCTGTTTGCCTCACAGAACAATGCACAACTCCCCAGATTCTATTCCCGTTATTTCCTTCCAGAGGCGGAGGGGACGGACGCCTTACGGACCCAGTGGCCACAAGGCTTACTTTATGCCTTTACGCCACTACCACTCATTCCGGCGACCATCCGCAAACTAATTCATGAATGGGCGGAACTGATACTCATGGCCCCTTACTGGCCACAGAGACCGTCATCCCCATGGAGGATTCCTCCACATCGGGTGTCACTACATCAGGGGACTCTCAGTCATCCGGATCCCCAATGGTTGCAGCTGACTGCCTGGCGCTTGAGTGCAGCATAATGGCACAAGAATCATTTTCATCTCAAGCCATCACAGTGATTCAGGCTGCACGCCGTCCTGTGACCAATCGCATCTATGATTCCACTTGGAAGAATTTTTGCCTTTGGTGTAGGAGGCGACAACTTGTCATCCCCAAATTAACCATCCCCCAAATAGCAGAATACCTATTGGACGGACTGGACAGAGGCCTTGCCCCTGCGACTATTCGCAGACAAGTAGCGGCACTGTCCACTCTTCTTTCGTGTCAGGATTCTGTCCCCTTGACTTACCATCCCAGGATTCGTGCCTTTATCAAAGGAGCGTGCAACACCAGACCTCCTGTTGTTCACAGGTACCCAACTTGGGAGTTGCCGAAGGTTCTCCGTGCCCTCACAAAACCATCATTTGAGCCTCTGGGAACCATTTCCTTCAGACACCTGTCCCTAAAGGTGGCATTCCTGATAGCCATTACATCAGCCAGACGGATATCAGAAATGGCCTTATCGGTCAGGAATGACCTCTGCGTTTTCCATAGTGTCAGGGTTGTCCTACGTATAGATCCTTCGTTCGTCCCAAAGGTAAATTCTCTTTTTCACAGATCACAGGAAATAATTTACCAAATTTTTGCCCAAATCCGAGTCATGACTTGGACCGGCAGTGGCATACTCTGGATGTCCGCAGGGCCTTGAGGCGGTACCTCAAGCGCACGGAGCCATTCCGTAGATCAGAAGCCCTTTTTGTATCATTCCGATCGGCTTCCTTGGGGCAAAAGGTTTCTGCAGGCACCATTGGCAGGTGGATCCGGCATTGTATAGCAGAAGCGTACCAGTCTGCTTCTCTGCCGACTCCAAGTCATCTTACGGCCCATTCCACTTGCAGTGTTGCAACCTCTGCAGCTTGGGCCACTCAGGCATACATTGAGGAGATTTGCAGGGCTGCGACATGGTCCTTGCCATCTCCATTTATACACCACTACAAAATTGACCGTTTTGCTTCGGCGGACGCCTCCTTTGGTAGGAGGGTCCTCCAGCAAGTGGTCTCTGAGGTCTCTATTCTCTCTTTATCTGTTCCCCGCCCATTGGGACAGTGAGGCTTTGGTATGTCCCATTGGTGGATTATCCATCTCCTGTACTGGAGAAGGGGCATTGGTCTTACCTGAACGTCTTTTCTCAGTACGGAGATGGAGAATCCACACCCACCCTAGGGTCAGTTAGGCCGTTCTAGGGAATTGAGAGCCATCGTCAAGTTCATCTTCAGCCGCTTCGCCCTCGTTAAGACTGGATCTCCTGGCAAGAGGGGGCGTGGCTGTTTTGGCTACTTGGTCTCAAGAGCAGGCATACAGAGAAAATCCATTGGTGGATTCTCCATCTCCATACTGAGAAAAGGGGTTCAGGTAAGACCAACGCCCCTTCTCCCCCAGGATTCTGTCTATGTACCTCCTTTTTATTTAGTTACTGAATTGTTTATGTGGCTGTCATCAGAAGATTGATTTTAAATAGCTGACATTTCATAAAATTATACACATAAAAACACAAAAAGGAACAAAACATTGTCTTTTACTGTATCAAGAAACTTTTTTAAAAAATAAGGCCAGATATATTTCAATAATTTAGGGACATATGAAATATGATGGGATGAGAACAAAATTGCATAAGATAATCAAACAACATTACAAAACTTGAAAAAATCTGAATTAAATGCAATGCTTGAATTTTTTTAATCTTATGTCAGAAGACAGGAAAATTACAGGCAAAGTATTTGAAATGTTGTCATGCTGCCCCCTACTGAAGATACTTAATAAGTGAGTTCAGCTCATGATAGTTGGGCTATAATTATTCTGTAAATAAAAAAGTATTTTGTTGATTGAAAAAAGATCGTGCTGTATGACTATATGTAGTGGTGGGATTCAAATATGTGAACAACCAGTTCTCGGTGTGGATGCCGCTTCCAGAAGTCCATTCTGGGCCTGGGCAACAAAAAATTAGTTAGCTGTTCTGCTGAAGTGGTGCAAACTGGCTGAATCCTACCACTGACTATATCCCTTGTGTATCATAAGCAAATAGTTAATGGAATTAAGTAAACATGTTCAGAAAGTAGAAAGAGAAGTTTTGGAGTAAGAAGATTCATCATTGAAACTTTCTAAAACAATGCAAACGTATGTCAGGATGGATTTCTCAGATATAAGATACTACATTCTCTGTTGATTTCAGTTTTTTGGACTTAACATTAGCTTTTTTATTTGAAAGAGTAATATTTAAGTAATAAAACTGTTCTTTTCATGTTTTATGTTTTCATGTTCTATGTATGTATATAATAGGGAATTTGGGATCTATTGATCCAAGACATCTCGTTCTGTATGATTACTCAAAATGCTGCAGTTTGCTTTTGTCCCCTATCCCATATTTTTAGTTTCATCTATAAAAGGAATTATGATATTTGGTTTTTTTAATTAAAAAGTTAAGAGATAGTGTTATGTGCAAGCTTACAGATGTAGGTCTACTAGTATCAAGAAGGCTGTTGATAATATCGTACTCAGCGACTGGTCCTCAATGGAATTGCATCTATATGGAGGGAAGTGTGTAGTGGGGTGCCCCAGGGCTCTGTTCTGGGCCCAGTGCTATTCAACATCTTCATCAACGATTTGGATGAAGGGATAGATGGGGAACTCATCAAATTTGCAGATGACACCAAGCTGGCAGGAATAGCCAATACTCCAGAAGACAGGCTTGAGATACAGAAGGATCTGGACAGACCTGAACACTGGGCACTAACTAACAAAATGAAATTCAATGGTGAAAAAAGCAAGGTTCTACATTTAGACAAGAAAAACCAAATGCACAAGTACAGCATAGGTGGCACCATGCTCAATAGTAGTAACTGTGAGAGGGACCTCGGAGTCCTAGTAGACAATCACCTAAATATGAGCCAGCAGTGTGCTGCAGCTGCCAAAAAGGCCAACCCAGTGCTAGGCTGCATTAACAGAGGGATAGAATCAAGATCACGTGAAGTATTAATACCACTCTTCAATGCCTTGGTAAGGCCACACTTGGAATACTGCATCCAGTTTTGGTCACCACGATGTAAAAAAAGATGTTGAGACTCTAGAAAGAGTACAGAGAAGAGCAACAAAGATGATTAGGGGACTGGAGGCTAAACATA
Source organism: Crotalus tigris (assembly GCF_016545835.1). Taxonomy (NCBI): domain Eukaryota; kingdom Metazoa; phylum Chordata; class Lepidosauria; order Squamata; family Viperidae; genus Crotalus; species Crotalus tigris. The sequence continues at coordinate 1,580,014 of NW_024096751.1, read as the reverse complement.
TAAGGAACGGTTGCGAGAATTGGGTATGTCTAGTTTAACGAAGAGAAGGACAAGGGGGGACATGATAGCAGTATTCCAATATCTCAGGGGCTGCCATAAAGAAGAGGGAATTAAGCTATTTTCCAAAGCACCTGAAGGCAGGACAAGAAGCAACGGGTGGAAACTAATCAAGGAGAGAAGCAACCTAGAACTAAGGACAAACTTCCTGACAGTGAGAACAATTAATCAGTGGAACAGCTTGCCTCCAGAAGCAGTAAATGCTCCAACACTGGAAGTTTTTAAGAAGAGACTGGACAGCCATTTGTCCGAAATGGTGTAGGGTTTCCTGCCCGAGCAGGGGGTTGGACTAGATGACCTCCAAGGTCCCTTCCAACTTTACTACTATTACTATATACTGAATCCAGATTTATCCTTAGAGTAGACCTCTCTGAAATAAGTGGAACATTAGTTAATAATGATTAAAGGTCATTGATTTAGTTGGTGTACTCAGTCTAATTTCAGCCCATTGTGTTCAAGATTTCTCTCTTCAATCCGATGATTCTCTGAACTAAAAGAAATGTAGAAGTATGGAGAGAGGGAGAAGGTATTATGGTTCCACTAGATCAGACCAATTAAAGCAGAACTCCGAGACTTGAGTTTTACTCTAAGGTTTATTGATTACAAAGTATTGGCATAGTCAAAAGTGAAACCAAGACTAAAGTTCCCTTCAAAAAATAACAGTATTTAACTTAACTTTAAGTTAAATTTCCCATCCTGTAGCCTATGCAATCAACTACATTTCTCAATAAAATAGTTTGGTGGGCTTTCTAACATTAGCTTCAATCCCCACAACCAAGGGAACAGAAATGACCTTGGTTCCCACGGGACAGAGAATTTAGGCTAGCATAAAACTTCCCATTCCTCCCCCCAATCTTATGGCAACCAAAAACAAGTAAGATAGCTTCAGCCATGTTTATTGTAGAGTTGACAGGAGGATCGTTGAGTCAGAAAGTCTGCCAAGGAGTTCTGTTGGTAGCATGAATAGAGAGGTGGGAATTGTTACATTGTATTACTTTGATTCTTAGAGGGAATGTTTAGATCTGGTTTCACTTTTGAACGTGCCAATATTATTTATCCAATAAACATGTTCTTTGAGGATAAACATGTTCTTTCCTGCTTCAGAGTTCTGATTTATTTGGTCTTATTGATTGGAATCTTGACATTAAACCAGCTCTCCTAGAGCCTTTTTCTATGGGGTCCTGAGCCCTGGTTGCCTACCCACTGCCTTTGGGAGGATGGCAAAGACTTAGGGAAGAATCCGGAATGGAGTTGAAAGAGAAAGTCTTGACATTTTTACAATGTATTTTAATTATATGTCTGTAAGCCACTTAGAGTCACTTTCATTGAGATGAGCATCATACAATTTAATAAATAAATATATTTTAGAGGTAGTAAAATATCTCTCAGTATAAGGCTATTGATATTATAAAATATGTTCAAAAGAGTTTTTTTCAAATTACTTGTTTCTCTGTTGTAAGAGCTTGGTTTTTATTGTTCAAATGTTTCAAGCTTTTGCCCTAAATATTTTTTGTACTTCTATAAAATGTAAGATTTCCCAAGATAGATTGATTGAAGAAATACAACTTGACTCCCAGCTACAGTAAAAATCAGAAGTAAAAAACAGAAAAAAATAATAATAAATACAAGGAACGAAAGATGGCAAACATTTGGCAACAACAAGAAGTAAATCTATAATACCCAGTAGCTATTATAGTACCCTTGTTAAAGGCCTGGGCAAATAGCCAGGACTTCAAGATCCTACAAAATGCCAGCAATCTGGGGATGTCAGAAGAAACATTCCATTGGAGGCAGATGTTTGTTTTTAGATGATGCTCTTTGTGGTAAATAGGCACTCTTTTGTTTATTGTTTATTTAGTGTACAGCATATTACATAGACTGGCAATATATATTAACATTTCACCTAAATTAGTAAACCCCAATAAAATATAAATGTTAAAAAGTTCTATGTTCAAATACCAATGTCTAGGCCATCTAACCACTGAAGTGCAGCATTATTTCTATTTTAAAAAATCAGATCCTGGACTGGTATATGCCCTCAGTTTACTGCTGGTCCACGATATAATCTGCAGTCAGTCCCAGTGAGGGGAGGATACTATGTGCCCCATTTATACGTAGAGTCCCAGCAAACACCACCTGATGTGTGAATCCTATTCAGGATTTTCCACTGCTGACATGGCAGTTCAAAGCCTGGGACTTTTTTTTTAGGGTCATTTATATGTCTACCTTTGTCTTGGCATTCAGCAACCCATTTGGCTTTTCCATTGGGAATCAGTATTAAAGTTGTTGTGCAGATGTTGTGCAAGTGCCAGGGGGGGCTTCCTGGATTTGAGTCTTCCAGCTGATAAATGAGGAAGGTCAGTATGCACTGATAGGAGTGAGTTGTTTATAATTTTTCTGTATTCTCTCACTAAAGCATCTTGCCTATCTTTGCAATGTCTATGCTATTGGTATTTATTCCTTTTGTATTCTGTCTTTCACTTTAGGAATATAATGCAATGAATGGGGCTACATTTCGCTCCTCAGTACTCTACATTCCTCATTTAGTCCTTCTAGAAATATCCTTATGAGATAGATTAAGGTCAGGGAAGATGATTGGTATAAAGTTACTTAATGGGTTCCATGACTGTATGAAGATTTGAACTCAAAATCTGACACACTGATTTTGTTTTAAAAAAATACTGACAGTAAATTTAGTATTAAGCTCTTTTTGTGGAGCTAACATATTTTATGCACAAAAAATAGAATTGTTTCTAATGAGCTGATTAAGTGCTAGCTAGAAATCTACCATTATAACCATTTTTATCAGAATATCATATACATATACAATACTAATGGATATACATTACACACTGATACAATATACTGTAATTTAATAGAAAGGGAAAGATAATGTTACTCCTGTAAAGAATTGTAAGTTTTGCAATCCAAATATACTTGATAAAGCCATATAAGTGTTAAAATTCTATCTAGTCAAAATACAAAATAGGTTTCTATTTTGACGGGGAATAGATGGGAAGAAAAATAAGAGAGATGTATAAAGAGTGATTGAAAGTCATATATATGTGTGGTGAGATATAAAATAAATGACTATATGAATAGTTAAAAATAAAATATGATTCTAAATATTGTAAAATGCTCTTTCATTTCTTATTTGGACTCATAAAAACCAAGAAATTTGTATTTCGTCACATATTGAAAAGTTAAGGTGGGAAAATTTAAAAACAGTGACAATAATATATTTTTCCACTTCATCTGTGTTTAGATAATTTAAGATCATCCATTGAAACACTGATTAATTTTTTTCAAATATTATTTACCTAGTAGAAATTTTATTCTGGAAATGATAAAGTACTTTTCTTAATTTGTTTCTTGCAGCAATTTTCTTATGCTAGATATATCTGTGGTTTATTAGGTCTAAGTACCATTTGTTTGGGTAAATTTTAAAATGTAATATAATAGTTCTAATTATTTTCATGAATCAAAGTTAATCAGAATCTGTATTTGTGACTCTATAGATTCTGCTGATTTTAACTTTAGTAAATGCAGTCTATCATTAGTATAAGTTCTTGGTAAAATCAATTATGTTTCCTAATTCTTCGTATGCACAAAATTTGTATTCTGTAATATAATTGTTAGGATTTAAAGTAGCATTAAATAAATTATTTGACTTTCCCAACTCATAGTGGATCATGTTAAATTGAAAGGGAGCAGATAATGTGTTAAATTTATTTTGAAGAATACAGTGGATATTGTCTCCGTAACAATTTATTTCAGAGTTTTTCTGTTGAAATTATTGTTGAATGGTCATATTTCAGCCTTTGATCTGTATATTTTTCAAATCTTATATTTTTTTAAAAAAATGACAATTATTAACCATGGAAATGTGGCTATAATACTGGTTGCAGTCCTGCTTACAGATACATGGAAATTTCGTGTTTTTCGACTGTTTGGAGCAGAGTTGTACATTCCATCTTCAGAACATAATTTTGCATGTATTTAGTTTAGAGCAAAAGTTCATTTTATGTTTTCACAGTTGATTCCTTCAGTGCTAAATTTTAATCCTGTGTTACTTTCTGTTTCTCAGGAATTATGCCGTCAGCGTATGGCGGTGAAAACATCAGATTGTTCAGAGCCTCTTCATGCTTCTCGTATTAATAGCATATCTTCACAGTTTAGTGATGGACCTATTCCAAGTCCTTCTACTCGAAGCAGTATTTCATCCTGGTGTGAAGAACCAGTCCAGTTTAACATGGACATCTCCACTGGTCATATAATACTGGTAAGGCATTGAAGCAGCATTAACCTTTTATTTGAATTTATTTGAACTATAGAAAGCATAGCGCTATATAAAATATAGCCAATCTGGATTTTTAAATCAGCAACATCAGCTAATTAAAAATATTTCTTTGATGTATTTATTCTGGTTTCTCTTCTTAATGTAATATTAATCTAATTTCTATCGTGGATGTTGTGGAATCTATAAATTGTAATAAAATCTGGTTCTTATTAGAGTAGATAAAACTTAATAAATGAATTTTAACTTTAAGGTTTAAACTCCTACAATGTTTACTATTATTGCTTTCATCATTTTAATTTTAACATTTCTTTATTGGCAAGTTTTTATTTTTATTTTATTAAATTTATTCATAATGAATCTGGGCAGCTGCAGCCTGTGATATATGGGATCTGCCCTTTCTCATGGAACAATGATGTCTAATTCCAGTCATAGATATATGTTGGGATAAGTGATTGTTAAAAAATCTTCTGTACATATTTTGAAGCAGGGTTGGAAACAGAAGTCATTTGAAAAATATTTCAAGATAGTTTCAGATAGTCCCATAGAAAAGTTAATGTTCTTAGGGAATAGACTGAATGAATGAAATATAATTTGTACAAAGTCATATTTTGAAATATGAAAGAGTTCTAGGTTTAAGTCACATTGATAGCCCAAACATGCCTATTTATGTAATTGAATGAATACTATAATATTATGACACAAGTTTTCTATAATTATGAATGAATTTTGCCAATGGAAACTCTTATTAAGAATCCAAAGAAACTCAGATCCTCTTGCATTATAAGAAATTTGTTATCTCTTTTTCATAAGCAACTGTTCTATTGGTCCAAACCTACTTTGGTCAATTTTTTAAATTATTAATTTGATTTAAAAGAAGCCAAACAAAGTTTCATCTTTTCTTGTTAAATAACTTCCACAATTTTTGTTTAAGGTGTATGCAGTATTCAAAACAGGCAAGGATACTTCAGATGTGGTATGGATACCCTTTTTGTATTTGCTGGCTGTTCCTTACAAAAGCTATGCCTTTTCCTGGGCTGCTTAACCTGATTGCTGAGGTGGTAGAAAAGTTTCCTGAACTTAATAATATTTCAGGATTCAGTATATTTTCCATCAACAAAGGATTTGGAGGATACCAGTTGTTCATGAGTGCTATATCAACCATGAACATGGACACTGCATTTGTCTTTTGTCTCAGGGAAGATGCAACTGATTTGAAATTGGGAAACACTGATCTTTGCTCCATGTTATGTATAGATCACTTTCTGATTGTTATGAAATTCTGCAGTGTAAGTCCTTCTTTGCAGTAAGGGAAGGACATATATCAGTCCATTTCAAATGCTACATAGATACAGTTTGTTTTCAGAGGTCTCTTTGGGAATTTTCTGAGAATCTGGAGGATAGTTCAATTTAGACTTTTGTTTAGTGGAATGAAAGACTAGGCATAGATTGGGTAGGTCTGAAATGGACTTTTTAAAAGTTCAATCTTCAACCTACACAGTGGTGATTTGTGTTGCAGACAAGGAATATTTTGCTGCTGTTATTGTGTCAATTTAAGGAAACGATATTTGTCAAAAATACTGCAAAACGGTTCTGAAGAATTTTCACAGCATTTGATAGACAAAACTTTTCAAATCCAACATAAGCTTTACACCGGCTGGGCAGTGAATGGAACATCTTGTAAAGTGATCTGGAATATTTTAAGTCTTTGAAATGAATAAGGTCCTCTGGGTGATAATTCTCAGTTGGATCCCTGCCTCTCATGATTTGTTAATGATTCAGCAGCTTGAGTTTGAGCAGTAATCAATGCTTTTTTTAAAAAATGAAAGTGTATTTCTTCTATCTCTGAGGAAGGAGATAATGCATCCAATTTGCTCAAGCAAGTGACTTGAACAATCTTCCTTTTCACAGAAATGTTGCAGGGAAAGTGGTGGGCACGTAGTTGCAATGGATTTCAGAGTAAGTGGGTTATCTGAACCTTTATAAGTCACAATTCAGGACAGAAAGCAGCTTGGAAAAGGTATTGGTTTCACTTGGGGATAACCTCCAGAAAAACCAAGTTTAGGGGAAATTATCCTCTGTTCCTCATTGAGTGCTAAGCAGTTTTTGATACTGTCAACCTTGTTATCCTTCTGGCCTATCTCTAAAGCATTGAAGTAGGATGAGAGTTCCTGAACAATCAGTTCCAGTTGGAAATCAGGGGGAGAGGAAGAGAGAAGAGTTTTATCTGGTACCTCTGCTTTGGGGAAAGACTCAGATATTTCTTTGATATTCTCCTATAATTTTTAATATTTTATTTATTTATTTGATTTTTATCCCATCTTTGTTACTTTGTAAATAACTCAAGGCAGCAAACATATACAATACTTCTTCCTCCTGCTATTTCCGCCCCAACCCTGTGAGGTGGGTTGATCTGAGAGAGAGTGAATGGGGGAGCTTACCTATCCGCACAATCTTTGGTAGAAATTTTGCCAATAAATATATAAATAAATATGCTTATGGTGTTAATATGTGAGCAACATACAACTAATTTGGAAATGGAAATTTTACATATTTTTACATTTTTCTGATGAATTTAACATTAAGATGGTATCAGTTCAGTTGAGTGAACCTTGTTTTTTAGATTATCAAACAAATGTATTTTGCATTAAGTTGTTAGGATTCAGAAAAAGTAATTATCATAAATGATAATATATTTTGTGAATGCTAACTGGAAAGATATGTGTGTGTCTGTGTAGAGGGAGGGAAGGAGGGAGGGAGGGAGGGAGAGAGAGAGAGAGAGAGAGAGAGAGAGAGAGAGAGAGAGAGAGAGAGAGAGAGAGAGAGAGAGAATGAAACAAATATGATTAAATTTAAAATAAATATTCAGGAAAAAAGTGGTATGCTCTCTATACATCTTTGAAAGATCAGCAAAACATCTGTTCTTATTAGAAACAGTAATAGCAATGTTTAAGGACATTTTTTTTCTTTTTTGAAACACCAGAAAAATATGTGGAAAGGGAACTTAAGAAAGTCCTCATTTAACGATCATTTTTTCTTTTTTTATTGAAAAGTTTTACAAAAAATTACAAAATATATCCCAAACCCACCCACCCTACCCCCCTATCCCCCTACCCCACTTCCCAGAGCTGAATACAGGGTAATAAATATAATAATCATAATCTAACTAACATTAACCAACTATATAGATAAACAAATATAGTGCGCTTTAACTCTCTTTTACATAAAATTTCCACTATACTAAAATATTATTATTATTAATAATAATAACAATAATAATATTCTAAAATTTATTCATAAAATAAATGGAACTTTTTAGTCCCATATTTATTCTGAATATAATCTGTCCATTTTCTCCAAACCAAAATGTATCTTTCTTGTGAATAATCCTTCAAATAAGCAGAAATCTTAGCCATTTCTGCTAAGTTTGACACTTTAAGCATCCATTCTTCTATAGTAGGCAAACAATCCTTCTTCCAATATTGCCCTACCAGCAGCCTTGCTGCTGTTATTAAATTCAACATCAAATTAATTTCTTTAGCATCAACATCTACTATAATACCCAACAAAAATAGTTGAGGAGTAAACTTTATCTTTCTTTTAAAAATATTCTGAATGTTCCACCAAATTTTAATCCAAAAAGCTTTTACATTTCTACAAGTTCACCAAATATGAAAATAAGTTGCATCCAAACTACCACATCTCAACATTTGGGCTGCAAGTTAGGATACATACAAGACAACTTTTGAGGATCCAAATGCTATCTATAAAACATTTTATAAAAATTTTCTCTCAAACTTTGAGCTTGAGTAAATTTTACATTTCTAACCCAAATTATCTCCCACGTGTCCAATAGAATCGGCTCTTGAATATTTTGTGCCCATTTTACCATACAATCTTTAACTAGTTCCATTTCAGAATTCAATTCTATTAAGACATTATAAATTCTCTTTATATGAACTCGAGTTTGATCTTTAACTATTTTATCAAATTCGCATCCTCTAAAGTAATACCAATCTTTTGATCTAAATTCCACCTAGCTAACAATTGATTATATTGAAACCAAGAGTGTACAATATTTTCTTGTTTCAACTCGGCTAGAGATTTTAGTTGCCAGTCCTTCCCTTCCAAACTAAGTAATTCCTTATAAGAAATCCTATCCAAATTCACTCCTCTAGATACCCCCTCTATCACGTGTCCAGGAATCCCCCAAATTGGAATTTTATAATTTGACCTATAATAATACTTCTTCCAGACACGTAATAAAGCATTTCTTAAAATATGAGATTTAAAAACCTGATCTACTTTTTTATTATAAATTAAATATGCATGCCATCCATATAATAAATCCCATCCCTCAAGAAGAAGTATATTTTTATTTGTTAATTTAAGCCAGTCGCTAATCAGAGTTAAAGCCACTGCATCATAATACAATTTTAAATTAGGCGCCTTAAGTGCTCCTCTTTCCCGTGTATCTTGTATAATCTTAAACTTAACTCTTGGTTTTTTCCCTACCCAAATAAACTTATTAATACCCTTCTGCCATTCCTCCAAGTTGGCATCTTTTTTTAAAATAGGTATCATTTGGAACAAAAAAAGAAACTTTGGAAGAACATTCATTTTAACCGCTGAAATTCTCCCCAACAAAGATAATTGTAATTTTTTCCAATCATTTAAATCCTTTTGCACTTTTACCCACAATGTCTCATAATTATTTTTGTATAATTTAACATTAGAAGCTGTAATATATACTCCCAGGTATTTAACCTTTTTCACTATTTCAAAACCTATTAGTTTAGCTAACATATCCTTTTCCTTCATAGACAAATTTTTCAGTAATATTTTAGTCTTATTGTTATTAACCTTAAAACCTGAAACTTTCCCATACTGGGTTATAATTTCCATCAAATCCCTTACCGAATCTGTCAGTTGAGCTAATGTCACAACCAAATCATCAGCAAAAGCTCTCAACCTGTAATCATTCTGTTTTATTTTTATTCCCTTTATTGTAGTTGATTCATGAATTTTAATTAATAAAATCTCCATTGTTAAAACAAATAACAATGGGGATAATGGACATCCTTGTCTAGTACCCTTTTCAATTTTAAATGTTTGTGTTAATCCTCCATTAATTATAATTTGTGCTGATTGTTGTTGGTATATAGCCTTAAGAGCATACAAAAAATTATCCCCAAAATTCATTTTCTCTACAACTTTCAATAAAAATTGCCAATTTAACTGATCAAAAGCTTTTTCAGCATCCAAAAATATCAAAGCCGCAGGAATTTGATTATTCTTATCCAAATACTCAATTAGGTTAACAATTTGTCTTACATTGTATTTCATATATCTTCCAGTTATAAATCCAGATTGATCACTATGAATCAATTGCTTCAAAACTTGCATTAATCTATTTGCCAATATTTTTGAAAAAATCTTATAATCTGTATTCAAAAGAGATATAGGTCTATAATTCTTAGGCTGGGTCAAATCTTGATCCTCCTTTGGGATCTACGATATGAAAGCCCTTCTCCAAGATGGAGGTACTTCTGCCCCCAGCAAAATACTGTTAAAAAGTTCCTTCAATGGTTCTATCATTTCTTCAGATAACATTTTGTAATAAATTGCTGTTAATCCATCTGTACCAGGAGCCTTACCAACCTTTAATTATTTGATTGCCAAAATAATTTCCTCAGAAGTAATTAAACAATTCATTTCATCTTGTTGATCATTAGAAAGTCTAGGAAAATGTGCTACCTGTAAGTATTTTTCTATATCTAAAACTTGTATACTTTCACTAGCATATAACTTTGAATAAAAATCTAAAAACCTCCTTTTAATCAGAACAAGTTTCAAGTTATGACAGTACTGAATGAATTTTAGTCGTAGCCAGTTCTCAAAATTGTGACCACTGCATAGTGACTATTGCATGCTCATGTGATCAAAAATTGGCAGCTGTCCCACATTTACAATCATAGAATGTGTTTCAGCTTCTCCATTCTACCTATTTCCTCCAGGTGCTGGGCAAGGACTAATAGCCACCATCTTTGCCCAGGGAGCTTCTGCCAGCTCCAATTTCCTGCCTCCTCCCTAGCTGGGTTTGGCAAGCTCCTTTCAACAGATGGGGGCCTGCTACTCTCCAATGTGCATTATAGGGTTGTGCTCTCACCCAGCATCTGGATTTTGGGCAAGCAGCAAGAAGAGCATGATGAAGGTCAGCTGAAGAGTGAGGGGGGCTGCAGAGGTAGGCAACAGTGGTATGTTGAATAGCTAAAAGGGCGCAGAACTGGGGAGTTTATGGGTGGGGGACTTGAAGCTGAATCTTGGCTGCTAAAGGGGGAAAGAGGCAATAAGATGGAGCCAGCAGTTCATGCAGGGGAGGAAAAGCATGAGGTCCTAATAATGGTATGATCCTCATCCAACAACAACTGAGACTACTAAAATTGTATCACTAAGCAGTGCAACCAAAAAATATTTAACTACCTCTTTGCTTAACAACAGATTTTTTTTTTATCCCAATGAGAGGTCATCAAGTAAGGACTACCTGTATTTTATCCAATGATCATCTTTCCTGCATTTAATGAAGCATTTTTTTCTCTTAGTTTGGGGACAGCTAGATAGCTACAATATGTAATAGCCAATTTTTTCTGTTATGTATATTGGTCCATTTCAGAAGTCTGGCATATATGCACATTCTGCCACCAATTTAATCCAGATATTAGTCTTTTGCAACCCCACATTATCCTAGGTTTTATATACCTGAAGAGACTTCTTGCATCCATTCCAGATGACTGTGAGGTAGAGATAAAAGCCTTTGTTCTTTTCTTCCAGCAAAGAAAAAACAGCATGGGGAAGAAACTTGTTTATTTTTTTGCAGCTCTTTGGTTTTCCTTCAAAAAAATAGAATTTTCCTATATATTTTAGGAAATTACCTGTTTATCAATAGAAACATTTATTAATATCTTAATATTTTTGACAACTTGAAGGTTAAGTAAATCAGAAATCCTAAACAAATCCAATTGTAGGTAGACTGTTCAGCATATTATGAGAAGACAGAATTCTGAGAAATGGAGATTGCTTTCTCTTTTCTGTATTTATCAGATGAAAGCATATTTTTTATATTTTTTTACTACATTCAAGAGTATGTACTGATTTTTACTTTACCTATTAAAGTGGCTTAGGTAAAATGATATCTAGTCATAAACATACAGTACAGGTAAAAATCCAGAATACATAAGTGTGTTATGCTATTATTATTAATTCCCAACACAGGAATATATCCCATCATCATGATTTTCATTTTTTTTCTTCAAGTAAGGTACCATTTAGTGTTTGCTTGGACTATAGCTTTGGTCTCTTCCCCTTTTCATTTTTGAATTGAATTTAATATATCTGGCTATATTTTTCTTGCATTTTTATAGGAACTTCCTTGTTCCTAGAAATATAATATTAAAATAGATTGTCATTATAAACCTCTTCAGTAATTTATCTTCTTATTAATTAGTGTCTCCATTCTTTATCTCTTTCTATTTACCTTCCCACCTTTTGTATTTTCCACTTTTCAAAGTAAACATTGTTTTCAGTCCTTTTGGACTGTTCTTGTTTTTCCAAATTTCTTAGAGAGTTATTTATGGTAAAGTTGTTGGGTTTATAATATCTACAAAAACCTGAAGCTTGCTTAAAATATGATGATACATTTCTTTTATAGAGAACCGTTGTTTTGATTGTAGGTAAATTAATTAGAAATAGAGGAAATTATTGTAACAATATACAACTACAATACTTTAGTAAACTAAGAAAAATATGATTGAAAACATAATGGAGAAATTCTGATTTCAATTTTTAAAATCCTTCAGCTTACAAATACTTTCTTACATATACAGACCCACAGATAAACAATGTGACACTATTGGATCTTTGCTGACAATGGACCAAAAATAATATCATGGATGCTAAACACATAGCCTTCAAAATCCAGCCTTAAATCCAGCCCAGATCTTTAAAGACTTCTGCTAGCATTTCAAATTGATTGTTTTAGAATAGATAGAATACTACTTTCACTTGTTTTGCCAATACTTTAGTAGCCAGATTTTGCATCAGTTGCAAACTCTGGATCATTCTAAAGGCAGTCCCATGCACTTATTTAGATTGCTGAATGATGATGGACTACTGAGACCAAATTCAACTTTTCTAGATAGAATAGCATTGGCAAACTAAGTGGTAAAATCTGCTGGCTATCATCTTAATGCAACTTCTGTTAGGTGCATAGTTCATAATTTAGAACAGGCATGTCAAACTCGCGACGTCACGTGACGTTGCACGATGTATCGCGACTTTTTCCCCATTGCCGGCAATGGGGTAGGCATGGTTTTGGTGTGATGCATCCAGCCTGTGGGCCAGCAGTTTGACATGCCTGATTTAGAAAATACATACCCTCAATCAAAAAAGGTTATATATTACTTCATATAGAACTGCAGAATTCCCTTAAATTTCAGATTCAACCTTACCCAAACTGATTCAAAAGTTCCATATCCTTTTTACAGTAAAATGTCAAAGCTGAGTGGTTAAATTGGGTATTTTCAGAATACTAGTGACACTCATTTTTTTATAATCTCATGTTGATACTGAAATATTGAAAAGAATAAGTGATAGATGAGAGTTATGTAAACCTGATTGGTTAAAGAAGACCTTGAATATACAGTAGAGATAATCCCTAACTTAAAAATTAGTATTTGATTTTCATGTTTCTACTACAGCTTATTTGGTTTGTTAAGCATCATGTATGATCTAGTCAATACAGTTCGCGTAGTTAGTAAATTTTGATTCACCATAAACTTTGTCCAATATATGCTTCCTTTTTTGGAGTCATATTTCAAAATCTTCTAAATCTGGGAAGTTGTAATGGAAACCACATTAATACAATGCTTACTCAGGGGCATAGCTGCCATTGTGCCCTGGCATGTATGGACAAACCTAATTTCTTTGTCTTTTTCTAAGCAGTTAAAATGTGTGCAAATACAGTGTCTTTTTCACAGAATTTTGAGTTGTTCGGTCTGGAGGTTCGGTTGGTTATCCAATCTGACTGACATACAGGCTATTATAGTTTATTGAGAAAACTGGTTTAAAAGAAGATATGGCTTGGTATGATGTGTTGACTGAACTACTGAATGTGTTGTACTAATAAAAATGTAGGAAATCCTATTGATATATTAGGAAGACTCTGAAAAGCAGAGTGTAATCCAGAATCCTATGTCAGAAGGGCAGTTATAAAAATGAACAAAAATAAATGCAGTAATCTATGCATACATATTGTGTATTTTTTTGAAGTTTTGGAAGACTTCCAAGGTAAGGAGAGGGCTGCCTATGGACAGGACAGCAAACCCAACAGAGATGGCAGGGCCAGTGAGCCCAGGGAAGCAAGTCCAGCAGGGACAGTGGAGTGCAAGAGAGCCAAAACAGCAGCGATTGGGAGGGGACATAGGTGGGAGGGATAGTTGAAGAGGGGGGTACCTTATCAAGACTCGGGGCTGGGAGGAACCAAGCAAGAGTGAGTTGGATCAGGGTGGATCCTCGACTAACATCTGGTGGGATTTGGCTAACAATGGCAACTGGGATTGCCAAAATTGCTATTGATAACAGCTATTGCTATTGCTTATTGATATGATGTCGCATTTTATGACCATATCACTTAGCAAGACAAATTCTGGTCCAATTGCCAATTGCCTTGTAACTCAAGACTATTGTACTTGATAATTAGCTCAAAACCCATTTGAAACAAATAAGATTTTAAACTCTGCATCATAATTTTTTCAGTTGCCCTTAACAGAAGCTATTGCTTCTGTTACCCTTATTACCAAAATGCTACATTATTAAACATCATTTTTCAGGGATTCTTTTAAAATAATATTCTTAGCTTTTAATTTGCAAGAGTCTTTCCATGAAATTATCTTTTATTTTCTATTTTTTGCTTGCTGTTTTCACTGTTCTTTTATATACTATCATTAATGGCTATTATATTTTTACTATTGTTTTTGTTCATTGAAAAAAAATTACATTGCTTTAGAAGATGTGTAGAAGAAAAGTATTATTTAAATTTTAGAAATCAATAAATATTATACTGATGTGATTTTGTATTTTCCAAATGGCTGAAAAGGAAAACAAAAGGAAGACAAAATAATGGTGTGAGTTTAGCAATAAATATTGCCATTTTGTTTTTTAATTAAAAAAACTGTTTCCATTTATAAATAAACTAACAGACCTTTAAAGGAAATGGAAACAATATACACAAATACGTTAAAACTTTCACTTACTTTCTTTTACCAATAAATCAAAAAGATCTTTAAATTATCTAGATGGAAAGCGATCCATTTTGAATTGAGATGAGAACACCTTGAAGGAAAATAACTTCTAAACATAAATATAAATTGCCGATGTAGTGCAATTTTGTATATACATACTAAAAAAATAAGATTTACTGAGTTTAGTGGAATTTAATTCTACGTAAGTGTTAGCATAGAATTGAATGTATTATTATTTTTCTATTAGACCAACAAATTAACAAGAAATTTACAGTTGCTGGGGCTGTAAAGAGGCTACCATCTATGATAAAAGGATCATTTCTTGAATTCCCCCCCCCCCCCAACTGATTATTCTTCTGCTAATATTTCCCTCTGGTTCCCAGATGAGATATTTTTTAAAAAATATGTCAATATAACATGGAAACAAGAAAAGCAGAAAGGAAGTAAATAATTAGGATAAAAACAACGTGCCCATGGATAGGACCAGAATCATGCCCAATTCCTACATGTAATAACAGAGTTATTAATGTGAGAAAAAACTGGAGGGAGAAGTACTATGAATACTACCTTGAGCTTCGGAATGAAAGATAGGATATATTTAAATCTAGTGATAATGATGGATACCATCAATTATGGAATATTCAGGCATGCTACCCTATTCTCTTTCTATTTGCACATTAATTTTGTGCCAAAGGACTATTTGCTTCTCATATCTGGTTCTGGCCAGTCTTCCGTAGTTTAAATGAAAGTTCTTCACCTGCTACCTTGTTTTAATGAAATTTCATAGCCACAGGTGACCACTGATTATTTAAGAACTCTATTTAGTACATTTATTTTGACATTTTTATTTTAGTAATAACAAAACAAACAAGGAAAATAACTGTCTTTGTTCCAAACTGTTTTTCTTCTTTTTTCTTTTCCTTAAATGTGTATGTGGGGGGGTGACATTTTTCATTGTGAAAAGAAAAAAGGTACAAAGAAGGAAGAATAGTTATATTACCTTTGGTTGAAAAATTATTTAAGATAAAGTAATTACAGGGGTAAAATGTCATTGCTTTATTTGAAATATTTTAAGAGTTAAAATGTGAGACACTTTTATCAAAGCCAAGTTGTTGGTGGCTTTTGTTCACCAATGTTAGCTATTTATTTTTAAATCAAGTTTATAACTTTCTTTTAAACACACTTGCTAACACATTTTATATTTATAGGTTTTTAAAAAATATTTTTTATCTCTTTCTTGTTCCACTGAGAGAAAAAGATCTTACATGACACTGTTCTTTTGACTGCTTTGGCATAATCAAAATCAATATTTTCTCTTGGTCATAAGATCACCAGATTTGTCCTTGGATACTTCATGCCCAGTTGACTTCCAGAGGCCATCTCTCTCTGGATTTCATTTGATTCTGTGCTGACATACTGTTTTAGGATGAATCTTTGCTTCTTTCATTAACAAGATTTGGCAGTTCCAGTCAATGGACCTATACTTCTAAAACAGCTCAAAATGTTATATACATAGTCCTTCTACTCTACGTCCTCTTGAGTTGCGATATGCAATCATGGCCTGGACTGATCTTGTCATATATATTTTTTGAAACCATTGATTCTAATGTATACATCCATGCCAAATGATCTCATCACATACTTTCATTTTTCCTGTTATTATAGGAAATTGATCATAAAACCTTTGTTAACAGCTTATCCAGTCCATGATAGATAATTATTTATTAATTATTTGCCACCCATCTCTCTGTGGGGCTACTCTGGGATACTAATAGCAATAAAATGGGGGGAGGGTGATTAAAAATGTAAACTTAATAATAGCAAAGCAATAAACTACCACTAAATATTACACCACTAAACCCTTTTTCCTATGATTTCTGCAACTTCCTTCTCTTCAAAAGCTTGTGTGAAAGATTTCCTCCCTAGGAAGAAGCAAAGTCTGTGTCATTCTTCATCATACCTGGGCTACCATTTCAGATATTTGCTAACACACATGGTACATTTCTTTTGCTTCTTCAGGACTTAAAATAATAATTCCTCTTGGTTTTGCTTTGCATCAAGAAATCCCTCCATTGGAGGCTGATTTCAAATAGTTTCATTGTTTCCTTTCATACTTTTTCATGTCCTCATCAATGAAGCTTCCATGTCTCGATGGGAAACTCATATCCAAGTCCTCTGCACTTGAAGTACCTTGTCCAGACACAAAAAGACACAATCCATCATGGCACACTAATGAACTCAGACCCTTCATAATTGGAAGGCACTTTGAGCCTTCCAAAGTTGCCATCATAACAAGACTTTCCAGGTTATATTGGAGAGATATAGGTAATACATAAATACATAAACTCTT
This sequence comes from Crotalus tigris, assembly GCF_016545835.1. Lineage (NCBI taxonomy): Eukaryota > Metazoa > Chordata > Lepidosauria > Squamata > Viperidae > Crotalus > Crotalus tigris. The sequence continues at coordinate 1,563,012 of NW_024096751.1, read as the reverse complement.
CTTTGCACATTATATTACAGTTTAAATATTGGTGTGTCTGTTACTTCTTCTAGAACCTTGCAGTCTAAATACATTCCCCTTCTGAAAAAAGATAAATTGATATTTGACCAACTGCAATCTCATCACCCCTTTATGGATTACTGCCTTGTCGTGGCGAAGGGGCTGGTGTAACTCAATGAAGCTATAAGCTATGCCGTGCAGGGCCACCCAAGACAGACAGGTCATAGCAGAGAGTTCTGACAAAATGTGATCCACTGGAGAAGGAAATGGCAAACCACTCCAGTATCCTTGCCATGAAAACCCCATGGACAGTACTAAAAGGAAAAAAGATATGACGCTGGAAGATGAGCCCCTCAGGTCAGAAGGTGTCCAATATGCTACTGGGGAAGAGCAGAGGGCTAGTACTAGTAGCGCCAGAAAGAATGAAGCGACTGGGCCAAAGCCGAAAGGACGCTCAGCTGTGGATATATCTGGTGGTGAAAGGAAAGTCCGATGCTGTAAAGATTTTTTCTCCATAGGAACCTGGAATGTAAGATCCATGAATCAAGGCAAGCTAGACGTAGTCAAAAAAGAGATGACAAGACTGAACATCGACATCTTAGGAATCAGCGAACTAAAATGGACAGGAATGGGTGAATTTAACTCAGATGACCATCAGGTATACTACTGTGGGCAAGAATCCCTCAGAAGAAATGGAGTAGCCTTCATAGTCAATAAAAGAATAGGAAAAGCAATACTGGGATACAATCCCTCAAAATGACAGAATGATCTCAATTTGAATCCAAGGCAAACCATTCAATATCACAATAGTCCAAATCTATGCCCCAACCACTGGTGCTGAAGAGGATGAAATTGACTGGTTCTATGAAGCCCTACAGCACCTTATAGAATTAACATCAAAAAATGATGTCCTTATCATCATGGGGGATTGGAATGCTAAGGTAGGAAGTCAAAAGATAACTGGAATAACAGGCAAGTTTGGCCTTGGAGTACAAAATGAAGCAGGGCACAGGCTGATAGAATTTTGTCAAGAGAATACGATGGTCATAACAAACACTCTTTTCCAACAACCCAAGAGACGGCTCTATACATGGACATCACCAGACGGTCAACATAGAAATCAGATTGACTATGTGCTCTGCAGCCAAAGATGGAGAAGCTGTATACAGTCAGTAAAAACAAGACCAGGAGCTGACTGTGGCTCAGATCATGAGCTTCTCGTTGCAAAATTTAGGCTTAAATTGAAAAAAGTAGGGAAAAGCACTAGGCCACTCAGGTATGAACTAAATCATATTCCTGATGAATATACAGTAGAGGTGACAAATAGATTTAAGGAATTAGATCTGATAGACAGAGTGCCTGAAGAACTATGGATGGAAGTTCGCAACATTGTACAAGAGGTAGCAACTAAAACCATCCCAAAGAAAAAGAAATGCAAGAAAGCAAAATGGCTGTCTGAGGAAGCTTTGCAAATAGCTGAGGAAAGAAGGGAAGCGAAAGGCAAAGGAGAAAGAGAAAGATACACCCAATTGAATGCAGAATTCCAGAGAATAGCTAGAAGAGATAAGAATGCCTTCTTAAATGAACAGTGCAAAGAAATAGAAGAAAACAACAGAATAGGGAGGACCAGAGATCTCTTCAAGAAAATTGGAGATATGAAGGAAAAGTTTCATGCAAAGATGGGCATGATAAAGGACCAAAATGGCAGGGACCTAACAGAGGCAGAAGAGATTAAGAAGAGATGGCAAAACTACACAGAAGAACTATACAAGAATGAGCTTAACATCCCAAATAACCACAATGAGATGGTCACTGACCTCGAACCAGACATCCTAGAATGTGAAGTGAAATGGGCCTTAGAAAATCTGAGCAACAACAAAGCTAGTGGAGGTGACAGTATTCCAGCTGAGCTATTCAAAATCTTAAAAGACGATGCAGTAAAAGTGCTACACTCAATTTGCCAGCAAATTTGGAAAACTCAACAGTGGCCACAGGATTGGAAAAGGTCAGTTTACATTCCAATTCCAAAGAAAGGCAATGCCAAAGAATGTTCAAACTATCGCACCATTGCACTCATTTCACATGCTAGTAAAGTTATGCTTAAAATCCTACAAGCTAGACTCCAGCAGTATGTGGATCGAGAACTACCAGAAGTACAGGCAGGATTTCGAAGAGGCAGAGGAACTAGAGATCAAATTGCCAACATACGCTGGATCATGGAGAAAGCTAGGGAGTTCCAGAAAAACATCTACTTCTGCTTCATTGACTATGCAAAAGCCTTTGATTGTGTGGATCACAACAAATTGTGGCAAGTTCTTAAAGAGATGGGAATGCCAGACCATCTTATTTGTCTCTTGAGAAACCTATATGTGGGTAAGAAGCAACAGTGAGAACTGGACATGGAACCACTGATTGGTTCAAAATTGGGAAACGAGTCCGGCAAGGCTGTATACTGTCGCTCTGCCTATTTAACTTATATGCAGAGCACATCATGAGAAAGGCAGGGCTAGATGAATCAAAAGTTGGAATTAAGATTGCCAGGAGAAATATCAACAACCTAAGATATGCAGATGATACCACTCTAATGGCAGAAAGCGAAGAGGAACTAAAAAGCCTCTTGATGCGGGTGAAGAAGGAGAGTGCAAAAGTTGGCTTGAAACTCAATATTAAGAAAACCAAAATCATGGCATCCGGCCCTCTCAATTCCTGGCAAATAGATGGGGAAGAAATGGGGGTAGTGACAGATTTTATTTTTCTGGGCTCCAAGATCACCTTAGATGGGGACTGCAGCCAAGAAATTAAAAGACGCTTGCTCTTGGGGAGGAAAGCTACGGCAAATCTAGACAGCATACTAAAAAGCAGAGACATCACCCTGCAAATCTTTGCAAGATATGATGGGAAATGTTACAATTCAAATTAGGGCAGAAATGAAAAAGATTTTAGAGGAAAATAACAAGATTTTGAGGCAAGACATAGTTTTGGTTTTAAAAGGAGTTGCTTCTATTATTGAAAAGTTGAATTCCCGTGTGGAAGAAGTAGTTGAAAAAGTGGAATTAATGGAGGGAAAAATTGAAAGTATGGAAAAGGAAATGGAAAATGAGATTCTTATGCTTCAGTATGGACAAATGGAATATGCCTTAAGAATTAGAGGCTTGGGAGAGTCCTTGCAAGGAGATCTGAAAGAGGTGGTTGCAAAGGACTTTGCTGTGATTTTGAATAAAGAAAAAAAGGAAATACTTAGTGAAATTGAAAAATTATTTCGAGTTAATTCTGTGGTGGCAGTGCAAAAGAATTTGCCAAGAGATGTGGTAATTTACTTTGGGAAAAGATCTCTACGCAATGAAATTATACAAGCTTTTTATAAGAAGAGATTTCAAATTGCTTCACAAGATGTTATAATTTTAAAGGAGATCCCATCTAAAATTTTAAGAAGAAGAAAGGAGTTTGCTTTTTTAGCAAATGAACTTAAAAAGAGACGAATTTCGTTCAGATGGGATGTTCCGATTGGAATGGTGGTGAACTACCTGGGGATATCTTATAGACTTAATACTGCTTCTCAAGCAAAAGATTTTTATACTTCGGTCTTGGGGGTATGTTCATCGTCATCTATTAAGTTTAAAACCTTGGAAGAAAAGAATGTAGAATTACAGTTTGAAGACCCTAAAATTGGGGAACCTTTGCCTGAGAGATCTCAACACGTTCAGATTGAGGAGCAGAAGATAACTTGTGTAGCACATAACTGTAAAGAAAAGCAACAACAGAAGAAGATTAAGGAAGTTTCACATCTAGTGGTTTCTGAATCTGTGGGAGAAGCAAGACTTATAAAGCCTTTGGAGCAATCTTCAAGGATGGAATTGTTGTCTGAAATGAAAAATGGGAAATCTCAGCTTGAGGAGTTTCAACAAGTTGAGAGGAAGGGGCAGAGGACAATTCGTGCAACATATAATTGTAAAGAAAAAGATCAACAGAATAAGGAGTTTAAGGAATCCCCACATGTATTGGCTTCTGAGTTGTTGGGAGATCCAGAAATTTTGGAGCAATCCTTAAAGCCAGATCTCAAAGCACTTCTCTTGAGTTTGATAAGGTTAAAGACGAATATTCAAAATTAGAGAATGATAAGGATGGAGAATGAAAATGGACAATCGAGATTGATAATAATAATATCAGTATGATAATGGATGGAGAATGAAAATGGACAATTGAGACTGATAAGGATTGTGTTTTTTTTGTGGATGGAATTTGTTATTGGTGAAGATTTAAATGTTTAATGTGTTTATTGTGGATGGAATTTCTTATTGATAAAGATTTAAATGTGTATAAGGGATTTTTTAAGTTTTAAGTAATGTTTAAATTTGTGTTTTGGGGGAGTTTATAAAAATGATAATAATATTAGCATGATATTAGAAGGTTTGGAGTATACTATAATGTGTTTAGTGTCTGGGTTTATTTTTTTTTCTAATTATTATTATTACTATTTTTAAGATGGAATTTGATTAAATGTGTATAAGGGGATTCTAATGTTTAAAGTTTTAAGTAATGTTTAAATTTGTGTTTATGTTTAAATTTGTGTTTTGGAGGGAGTATAACTCGTTTAACTAAATGTATTTAGATTTGTTTATGACTTATATTAGATTTTATATTATAGTTATAGATGTTCAAAGAAAGTAGTGCTTAAAATTGTGTTTTGGGAGGAATTTATATAGAATGGTGGATAATATTATAAGCATGATTAGAAGATGTTCAGAGTATATTATAATGTGTTTAATGATTATTACTTTTTAGAGATAATTTATTTAATTTAGAATATTAAGATTTGTTTAGGATTTATATGTGTTTTAAGTTTTATATGTGTTTTAAGTTTTTTCTTTTTTTCTTTTTCTTTTTTGAAATATTTTGGATAAGCCCATAATCAACTCTGGGAGGTCCAGGGGAGGGTTAGGGAGGTTTGGGGAGTTGGGGGAGGGAACGGGAGGCTGGGGGGGTTTGGGGAGGGGATTTGTCTTGTAAAATTTGAAAAATTTTCAATTAAAAAAAAAAAAAAAGAAAACCAAAATCATGGCATCCGGCCCTCTCAATTCCTGGCAAATAGATGGGGAAGAAATGGGGGTAGTGACAGATTTTATTTTTCTGGGCTCCAAGATCACCTCAGATGGGGACTGCAGCCAAGAAATTAAAAGACGCTTGCTCTTGGGGAGGAAAGCTACGGCAAATCTAGACAGCATACTAAAAAGCAGAGACATCACCCTGCCAACAAAAGTGTGTATAATCCAGGCCATGGTTTTCCCAGTTGCAATGTATGGCTGTGAAAGTTGGACCATAAGAAAGGCTGAGCGCAAAAGAATTGAGGCCTTTGAACTATGGTGCTGGAGAAGACTCCTGTGAGTCCCTTGGACTGCAAGGCGTTCAAACCGGTTAGTCCTAGAAGAGATCAACCCCAACTGCTCTTTAGAAGGCCAGATCCTGAAATTGAAACTCAAGTACTTTGGCCATCTAATGAGAAGGAAGGATTCGCTGGAGAAGAGCCTAATGCTGGGAAAGATTGAGGGCAATAGAAGAATGGGACGACAGAGAATGAGATGGCTGGATGGAGTCACTGAAGCAGTAGGTGTGAACTTAAATGGACTCCAGAAGATGATAGAGGACAGGAAGACCTGGAGGAACATTGTCCGTGGGGTTGTGATGGGTCGGACACGACTTCGCAATTAACAACAACAACAAATCTCATCACCCTTTGATGACATTTGCTAGCTGAGTCTATCTGCTGCTCTATCTCACCAATCAGAATCTCCTATTTTATTACATCAGTGAAGTGTTTTATGAAAGGTCTTGCATTTCTTTTCTCTGATCCCTAATATTTCACACTTGCAGTTTTATGTTGCCTTTTCTATAGTTTATTTGCAGTCCCCTTTGAACCCAAGGCTACCATCCCAGTTCAGGTCCTCTTATGGAAGATAACCATTATATCTGTTCAGTAACCATGACATCTATTCTGGAGAACTGTGTGCCTTATGAAAATATCCTCCCTTCTTTATTTTTATAGGGACAGGATAGACCTTTACCCAAATGTTTCATTCTTTCTCAAACTAATAATGATAGAGTGATTAGCAGATACCATGGGTAGCCATGCATAGTTTGGGGCAGGAATATTGTTAGATGCAGTGCACTGAAAATGTGGTTTAGTCATTTTTCTAGACAGTGAGGTAAAAACTGATAGCCAGTGCCTGTGGTGCTTTTTAGAGAATAAATAATAAAAAATGTGCTGTCATATATAATGTTTTCCTTGATTACCTCCTTGGAAACAGATTTTAATGCATTCTGTAAAAAGGTCAAAAGATCTCACAGGGAAGGCAGAAATTGTGAGGAAAGGGAGTGGCTTCTTTGTACTTATGCATACATTAAATGCTGAAAGGTATACAAAAGTGCTAATTTTCCCCTGGTGTATTGATTTATTTGGAAGATGCTGGAGATAAGTTAATGGTTCCATTTTAATTCAGTTTCATATTTGTTTAAAAAAGAAGTTTCTATATGGAGATGCATCGAACCCAATAAATTTTGCCATCACCTCCATCACCTATGACAAATGGAATATTATTTAATACTAAAGGAGATGGGAAATTTTGCATCATTAAAATTGTATACCACTTAATATAGTATATAATATATTTGTTCTGCCTCTGCTTCAGCCTCTGTAGTTTTGGTTTACTATGATCTTAGCAATCATTATTACTTAAAATAATATTTGACAGTATTGGAGCAAGAACCTTCTTCCATGAAGGAGTAAAGAATATCTAAGAAATCATACTATCATGGCCTTTTAAAGTCTGCAGGAGAAATAGTAGTAGGAAAACAAAGGCATTATGATTTGCAAAGAAAGCTAACTTACTGTAATGGTTAAGGGATCAGCCTGGAAACTGGAAGAACATAAAATTTTAGATCTGCCTTAGGCACGAAACCCAGATGAGAGACTTTGGAGCAGTCTTTCTATCTCAACAACTTCAGGAAGAAATCAGTGACAAACCATTTCCAAAAATCTTGCAAAAAAATTGCAAAGATTTGTCTAGGCAATTGTTGAGAATCAAGATTGGCTCACAGTCAATCAAACACACAGAGAGTGAAAAAAAATATTTACAAACTCCAGCAATAGTTGCATTATATAAGTTTCTAACTTAAAATAGCACTTAACATCAGTAAGGGCAGTTTAAATATAACTTCTATGATAATGACAGTATTGGAATTATTCAAGGGATACATTGTCATACAGATGCTTATTCAATGAACTTCTTAGCTTATTCAAAAAGTCTACATACTATTTTCTGGATTTTAAAAAAAGCAAAACCTGTCTTTTAGGCTGGGAGGCTTATAGAAAAAAGTAGATTCTTATTTTTTTTATTTGAGGACTAAAAGAAGAAGATAATAATCAAATACAAATCATAGCCTTGTGAAAAGAAAGTTTCAAAATTACCAACTTTCTTGGCTTATTAGTAAAATCATCTGTATCTCAGACAATCAATACATTTGATTGTATTCCTTTTCTTTTCTCTGCAGTTCATGAGCCAGGTAAAGAATGCTAAACATCAGTGTATATTCACCTGCATTATTGTCAATAAGAGAAATCTATTCCAGCTTTTTTCTAGAATTTGAAGAAATCTTATAAATACAGATTTCTGTATTACTATAAAAGGAAAATATTTGAATCTTCAGTACAATTTTATGTGGCAGACAGAATGGATTATGAGCCCAATGACTTAATCCATTGAGGATCCTGTATCCTAATGTTACTCTTATGTAAACTCAAGGCATAAATTATTGGCAGTTTGGAGAAACCCATGTAAGGATGTTTCCAAGCAGTGTGGAAGCATAACATTTGGGAGTTGAAACCTGTAGATGGCATTGTTCATACACAGAGATTGTATGTAATCTTTTTAATAGTACTAACCTAAGGGACTGATGAATATATGAACTGACAGGACTGAATTAGGAAGGCCATAAGTATGAACTCAATTCAACATTCTGAAGTAGCTGATTTGTATGTGTGAATTGGCCTTAAGTATTGTGTCTGGTACCAAAATGCCTTTTTTCAGCAGGTGAGTCTTCTACTATCAGGACAATACTAAGATGCATTATCAGGTTTTGTTATTTGGCTCTTGAAAACACAAACACAGATATATTAAGCCTGTCAAGCAACCTTCTTTACTATATAAACAAATGTAGGATTTCAAAGGCATATCTAGGTGTTCTCAGAAGTCTTCATTTGTAATGAAATTGGATTCTGTATAACTGTAGGAGACTTACTGGGCCAGTGAAAACCAGATATACATTAAATGCTGCCTATCTTGTGTAACTTTTTGTTTTCACAGTGTATTGTTACATAATCTTTGAAAAGCATTCTTATATATTGCTTTGTGAGCCAAATGTCATTTATTCTAATGGGGTAATCATTTTACATCAAAATAACCCTATGCTTTGTATTTTAGAAACACCAAAGACATATCTATTATTATGGTATTCCACAACCAGCTTTTTCCCCTCTTTTTATTGAAACAAATCTTATAATCCAAAATACTTTGTTAGCATTAATTCTGCATTTCTATTACATTCTCTTTTTCTTCAGATGCCTCAATTTTTATCTTCTTGTCCATAAATGAGCTCAAATTTCCATATGATGATCAGTACATGGATCTGATAGTATTTTGTTCCCATAGAAATACCTTTGGTTTAAAATTAAGAGCCAACAAATTATTGTGTTTATGGTGTTGGAGTGATACAAGGATGATTGATGTTTAGTCCAGAGCCATGAAAGCTTAGTAGGTAACTCAGTGTCAATCAGTGTCTCTCAATCCAGCCTACCTCATAAAGGGAGCTAAGGGGAGAACAGAAGGAGAGAACTCTGTATGCTGGAGCTCCCAACAGGCAGTATATAAATATAATAAGTAAATGAACAACAAGTACTATCTTACTCTTTTTATTTTATAACTAAGATACAATCAGTTTGCCTGAAATAAAGATTTTCTGTATAAATGTGTGCTAATCAGTTACTATGTTGGGTCAAAGCAATGCCATAACCTCATTGGCCAATTCAATACTCAAGAATAAAAATAAGTTATTTTTTTAAAAAAGTTTTTTTATTAAGTACAAAGAAAAAAAGGATTAAAAACATTGAACATGGTAAATCGTCTTTGACTGATATCTCAGTCCATATTGTACATTAATTACATATAATATATCTATATACAACTATACATTTCTGGTCTCTATCTCAACTTATCTCTTTACTGTGACCTCCATTTTTTTCCCTCATCTATAAAATTTATTCCATATTCGATAAAATTCTGTTTCTTCCTGATTTTTTAATCTTTTAGTTATCCTATCTAGTTCTGCGCAATACATAATTTTCTTTATTAGTGCTTCCCCACTCGGTACTTCCATTGCTTTCCACTTTTGAGCAAATAGTATCCTTGCTGCTGTAACCACATGGATAATTAAATATGTGTCCTCTTTATTTACATTTTTCTCTAGTATTCTTAATTAATGTCTCAGGTTTGTATTGAATGTTTTACCTAGTCATTTCTATTGCCCATTCCCAGACCATACACCAGTACACCTGTGCTTCTTTACACGTCCACCATACATGAAAAAAGCTGCCCTTTTCTTTGTTACATTTAGATGTATATCTGTTATACATTTTGGCTAACTTGGCCGAAGGGAGATGCCATCTGTAAACCATCTTATACAGGTTTTCTTTATATGATGTCGCCACTGTGATTTTGTTATTTTGCTCCCATACTTGCTGCCATTGATCCTTATTTATATTATATCCTAAAACTATTGCCCATGTCACCATTGTTTCTTTAACCTGCTCCTCATATAGCTTATGTTCCAACAGGTGTTTATAAATATTCTTTATTTGTTTTTCCTCTGGGCCTAGAAGTATTTTATCTAACCCTGTATCTTGTCTGTTAATTCCCCATTCTTGCTTATCCTTCATGTATCTTGCTTGTATCTGGAGATAAGACCACCACTCCATGTCTATTCCTTGTTGTTTTAGCTCTTGTTTTTGTTTTAAATAACCTTCTTCTGTCAAGATGTCTTTATATATAATAGCTTTGTCTATCCTGTACAAATTGGGGTATGTGACTGCCTCCAATGGTGATAGCCAAGCCGGGATCTTTGTATAATATTGATGTTTAACTATATTCTTCTTATTAATTCTTGCCGAACCTTATGCCTTAAAAAATATTGGTGGTTTCTGCTTTGCCCCATCCATATGTGAGCATGGCAGCCCTGCTGGAGGTCATAACCCTCTAAATGTAAACATCTTTTATTTTCTAAGGTTATCCAGTCTCTAATCCATGTTAGGGCCGCTGCTTGGTAATATAGCTCCCAATCTGGGAAACCTAAACCTCCCCTCTCTTTGACATCCTGTAGTGCCTTTAATTTAAGAATAAAAATAAGTTATTAAGTGGACTGGTGAAAAAGTGTGAACATAATATACTTGTTTTTCAGTAAGGCAATTGACAAAGTAAACCACAACCTACTTCTTAGTAAGTTGGAAAACTTTGAGATAGATAGCTTCACCATTAGATGGATTCGTAACTAGCTAACAAACCACATTCAACATGTAATCCTTAATGGAATTATCGTACATCTACATAGAGCAGTGGTTCTCAACCTGTGGGTCGGGACCCCATTTGGGGTCGAATGACCATTTCATGGGGGTTGCCAAACCATGCTGTCCGCCATTTTTTTCCCTTTTCCCTAGCTGTCTTACTCCCTCTTATTGGTGGCCACACCCACTTGGGGGTCACCACAACATGGGGAACTGTATTATGGGGTCACAGCATTAGAAAGGTTGAGAATCACTGACATAGAGGGAAGTAAGCAGTGGGATACTCCAAGTTCTGTTTTAAGCCTAGTACTGTTCAATATCTTCATAAACGATTGAGATGAAGGAATAGTAGGGGAACTCATCAAATTTGTAGCTAGTACATTGGGAGCTGGAGAGTATTAAAAATGAAACCGTTCTTTTCCCTCCCTAAGTACTGCATCTCTTTATTTAATCATTCTAGCTCTTTCCTTTGATTTCTGTTATTTTCCTCTCTATTTTCCTTTTTTTCATTTTTCCTTGCTCTTTTTTCAGTGTTTTGATTAGTTTTTCTGCTGTTTTTATCCTTCCTTCCTTCCTTCCTTCCTTCCTTCCTTCCTTCCTTCCTTCCTTCCTTCTGCAAGATTCTCTTCCCTTTTCCTTTCATACACCTGACTTGTTTGATAAATTGTTTGTCTCTGAAGTTCACTGGTGTATTTATGTGCTATGACAAGACCAGCAGTACAACTCATTATGTCAAAGTTGACCATTGGGCAAAAATATTCTTCATATAAAATTGTGTATTTGTTGCTCATTTGAAATATCTTAGCATTGTCTTAATCGCTCTTTAGAAAATATACAGTATATAAATGAAATTGAAATACACTAATGTTTTTAGCAATAATTATTTAGATTTGACCGATCCTAACTAAGAAAAGGAATTTCTTATGATGATCTTACAGTTCATATAAATATCTTCTTTTTGCTCTGAAATTTTTCAGAGAAATTATGGTTGTTGCAACTGAATACGTGGAACCTTTTCCTTCTTTTTGCTTTGCTTGATCATGATAAATTTCTTATTTGCGCTATTTTTTGCTGATTTGACAGACACCATTAAATGCTTGCACATGCAACCATCTAATTTTAAATCATACAAAAGCTTAGAAAGAAAAATTCAAGCCTATTTTTCTTTTCCTTCCTTTTACTATGGTGTCTAAGGTTGAGCATTATGGATTCAATCCTACATAAATCCTGGAATTTTGATCTCACTGTAATAAAGAAAATGATTCAATATTCCATGTAAAATCCAAGGAGAAACAAAACACAATTTAAAAGTGCCTTCTACTGCAATATCACAAGCTCATTTTGACACTCCTCTGAAGGTCAGTGTTTGCCATATAGACTGCTTTTCAGGAAACTGAAGTCTATTAAGTATCTGGTCAGTCAAAACACTCATTCATTTATTATGTTTCTATCTTGGTCAAATCAGTAAACAGCAGTCGCAACCAGCCTAGTACTTCTTTGCATTCAAATCAAAGTTCCTTAATACTTTTCAGTTCATTCACTTTTTTTTTCCTTCCTAGAATTTCCCAGCAAGTGCAGGTCTGCCACGGGCTACAATAAGAACTGATTGACTGGCTTGTGACCCAAACCTTAATTGTTGGCTGAGAGAGAGTGACTAGCCCAGTCACCTAATGGGTTTCCATGCAGAAGGCAGGACTAGAGCTCATAGTCTGCTGGTTTCCAAACCAGCACCTTAACTACTAGACCAGTTTGGCTCTCTACTTTACAGTTCATTCACTTGTTGATTGAAATAGCAAGTATTGAATATGTTAAGCCTGCTACTTCTGATTAGACTTCTTAATTTCAGGCCTACATGGAAGATCATTTGAAAAACAAGAATCGTCTAGAGAAAGAGTGGGAAGCACTTTGTGCATATCAAGCTGAGCCTAATGCAACTACCATTGCCCATAAGGAAGAAAATGTCCAGAAAAACCGCTCTCAAGTTGTAGTTGCATGTATGTATAGTTTAAACTAAGTGATTTATTTACAGTACTGCTTCGCTCTTTATCTAATATTGAATGTTTTTGTCATCTTTATGGAACAGGTATAGAATTGTATTAGTAAAATAACTTAATAATACTTAGTAAAGTAACTTAATATTTTGTTAAAACGTTATAGTATATTGCCCTGGGCAACACATCTTTTACACTGATGTAACTTGCACAATATTATTTTTGTTTTTCATTATATTGATTACAGCAAGCAATATTTTGCACAGCTTTGTGTAAAGGCATTCATTCTGTTGATTGAATACAATAGAGGTTGTGTTGATCATTCATCTTAGCTTTTTGACATACTTACATCTATCAGGGAAAAAAGTCTAATTCAGTTTGCAATTACAAACTACATCACTTATACATTTTGTACTCATTTAGAATTAATAAATACTTGTTGTCATCCACAGATAAGTTTACAAAGCTTCTATTCTCAGTTCTGGGTTACTTTAGAAAACACAGCCATTTAGTTGTTGATATTTCTAGACTGCTTTGTATGTCTTAAAGCACCATATTTTCCTTCCAATAGATAATGGCAATTTCATTAGCTAATGATACTTTATCAGCTTTATGTCAGACTACTGTATTGAATCCTAAATCTTACAATTCAAAACATACTGTATTTTACAATAATACAGATTACTTATAGTGTGGGCAGATATTTTTTAAAATTCTAAATTTCATTGTTTAAAAAGTCACTGAAGTATCAGTTTAAGAGGAAAATACAGAAAGGTGGTATGGGCAGGATTATTCACAGTCAATCTAAAGTTGGTATCAAAATCAAATTAATACATTTTGAAATTGAAATGTACTCTGATTAGTGAAGAAAATACTTGGTTTTTAGTGAATTTGATATTACTTTGATGAAAAGAGATATTTTATTATAAAGGAATAATAATTACATTAGGATTGGGGAGACTTTGATTCCCTATATGTTTCTGATGTATAGCAACTCCAGACAGCATAACTAATGAAAGTGAATTTTTTTTTTTTTTTTGGTGATTAGTTAGCAACATCAGGAAAGTCAGAGGTGTGTTGTAGATGCTTGAGAAAAGAGATCTTACTCTTTTAGCATATGTTTATATGAAACATTTACTAAAATGGTCTGTTTCAATGCTTCTGATTGTCATGTATTATCTTGCTTTTGCATTATAGTCATGCTATTTGACAGCTCCATCCAGTGAGCAGTACTGGCATGTAGATTAACAACCTGATACTATTCTTATTTTCTCTAACCAATTGTTCAGTGAGCTTGAGATACCATAGGAATAGAAAATATCTGTAATGGAATGGGTGAGTGACTCTTGGTGAACAAGGGGAAGAGTTGCTGCCTGGAAAGCAATCAGATAAGAGAGGCAGGAAGCCCCAGTGGTTTAAATAGGCAGAGAAAGAAATGTAAGGAAGGACCCACACTAATGGATCAAGGTTGTACTTTTAGACTTGCAAGTTGGATCAGTCCTCCCAGGTAAACCAGGCAGGAAACACAACTACATGAATTTATTCTACTTTATTATAAGGCTATATTATCAAGTCTTGTAAGTATGAAATTATAAACTTCCACTTTCCACTTTTAAGTGCTTGATTCATCAGGGTGGATCCTTCCTAAGTTTCTTTCTTTGACTTTAAACTAATGAGGGTTCCTGTCTGTATTCTCCTATTGTTTCCTAGGCAGCATCTCTTCCTCTTGTTCCTCAAGGTCATTTATACATTTCATTACAATATCTTAATTGTTTAATTTTTAAGGTATTGAATTAGGATGGAAGAAACCTGGTTTTTAGTTAGCTGAATGATTTTGGGCCAGTAATTTTCTTTCTGCCCAACATACGGTATCTCACAGGGTTATTGTTGCAGGAATAAAATGAAGGGAATCCTCACTTACCTCTGTCCTGGAGAAAAAGTGGGATCTCAGTTTAACAAATAAGAGAAGGAAGGAAATAAGTCAGCTCTGTAAAGCAGATGGGTTGATATCATACTCCAATATGGCGTTTTTATTTCTGTTTTTATTTTAACAGAATGTTTTGTTTCAGGCTTTATCTAAAATAATCACAGAAAATTCTGTGTTTAAAAGCAAGTATGCTGAAGCTCGAGTATATGATATTTCTCTCTTCAGCTAAAAAAATATTTTTCTTTTTGAGTTTAATCTTTGAAATAGCTATTTTAATATGCATATTTTAATCTATTCATATAAACACAGTATAAATAACTATATGTTTTTGGGGGGTGGGGGCAAGATGATCATTGCAGGATATGTTTGAAAGCTGAAAATAGTCATGACAATTCAGACTACATCAACGCAAGTCCAATTGTAAGTATAAAGAAAACTTCTTATGAACAGTAATTTAAAATTAATTATGATCCAGTTAATTAACTAATTATAATAAAAGTTTAAATTTTATTTTGATGGAAATCATGGTTGCGGTCTCTGGTATCTGCCTGTACCTTGAAATAATTATAAATTTACTAAAAAATGCTTTTGTTGCTAACTTTATTCCTAAATTCTAAAAGCTACACTTATTGTATATAAATTTCCTGCACCTGTTTATGTACTTTGTCAAGTTCCTTTCACAAAGTGCAAATATGCTTTGTTATTGAACTCTAAAATTTAAAAAACAAAATTGATTTAATGTGCCTGACATGAAGACCCGTGTACCTACTTTTGGAAATTAGCCAGGTTTTATGCTCTCAAACATCTTTGCTTACAAATTTAAATAATAGCGGGAGATTTAGCTGAATACATTTGTCTTAGCTGAAAATTATATCTGATAGTCTCCATATTGGTTTGGAATGAAATTGGCTGTTTTCATATTGCGGTCAAAGGTCCAAGCTACATTTTGTAATCCATGCATATCCCATACAATTTCATTATCTTCTTTCTGTGATTTTGGCTATAAGTTTATTTAGTTGTATAAATATTCCTGATACGATTTATACATAATAATTGTTTTTCAGAGTTACCAGTTGAAATATGCATTCTTCTAACAATGTTACCATGTACAAGTTTAGATAAATGAAGTGCTTTCAACAGGGAACACATGCTTAACTATTTTGCTTCAGTAATTTGGGACAACTTGACTTTTCCCATAACTGATTTTTCTCAATTAACAGAATATTATTAGAATACATATCATAGATCTTTAAAAGGTAAGCTCCCTTGAGTTGAAATTGACTCCTGATGAGTATAAGGACACATACATCTACAGTTATTACAATTATTTCCTTGGAAATAATTCATAAATAACTTGGCACAGATTTTTCTGGGTTTTTATTTATTTTGATTTCTATTTAGCATACAGCCTGAAGAAAACTAGGTTTTTTTGTGATCAGATAAGGTAAAGTTGCTATATGCTACCAACTGCTCTGGACACAGAAACATTTATTATCCAGTATCTAATCCCCATAAGTAGAATAACAGCTGCATATTTATTCAAATATAAAAATTATAAAAAGCCCTGCTAAATCAGTCTAGAAATGACTGCCTCAGAATAAAAATGCGAAAAGTTTTTGTAGAGTTCATGCATCATTGCTGGGAATGATTTCAGCTTTTCCCTTGTATCGCAGCCAAGTTTTATAGCCATTATTATATGTAACAAACTAAATCCCAAATAAAATTTGGCTTCATTTTGCCTCAAAATGCAAGAATCATAGAAACAATCTCCTGTTACTTGCAATTTTTTTCCAATAACAAAATAAGCTTTGCAGCAAACATTAAGCTCTATAAATATATTCTAGTTCAATTGTACTGCATTAACTTATTCCTTCATTGGATGAAATAAATTGCTGTTCTGTATGAGATATGTTTAGTATTTTATCTTGCTTCCATTTTTAAAATAGGTTTTAAATATTTTGAGGAGGTTTTGTTTTATAAGCAAGTTCTACAGATAAGCTATCAATTTTACAATGACAATCTTGTTCAAATGTACATGTGTATGTGTCCATACACATGTATATATCTGTGTTCTTTGCAAATCTAGTTTATATTGGGTGAAATGAGCTGGTGCAGGGTAGCAGACAAGTGAATCTTTAGATGAGATTAAATATCTCAGTGAATAAGATTTTTTCACTCTCTTTTCAATTTAATTATAATTTACAATTGATTAAAAACTATGGAATTTAGATTGATCAAAAAAATCCAAACTGGTAACTAGGCAAATAAAATAGACATGGAAAAGTAAGCAATAAAAGATTTTTCACTTAGATAAAAATGTATCACCAATATTACATATTATTAATTTTCACTGCTACACTTTTACCAGCCCGATATTACTTGTAAACACTTAGCCAGCCTATACTGTCACAAATATATAAAGAAATTCTGAAGCAAACACAGAAACCTATTCTGTTGTCCCATAATTACTTTTGTAAGAATATTTCAGGATTCTTCAGTGTCACTTACGGTATCAAATTTTGATACATCTGTTTGTCTTCAGTAATATATACAATAATTTGTCAGCAGTACCTTCTATTTTAGAAAAAAATGACCAAATGATTTGCAAAAAATTGATAATAAAAATATCAGTCTACAGTAGGAAACACTTTTAGTCTCTGCTAAACTCTCTCTTTGTCTTAAGTTGGCTGTCTTGGTATAAGGAAATTACAAAAGTAATTTTATCCAAAGACAAAAGCTCTCCTTCCCCAACAAAAGTGGGAATTCAAGGCAACAACCACAAGGGTAACTAAAGCTTACATTATTGCAAGTTGCCCAGAATCAATTGAGAGGGAGATGGGTGGCATTTACATTTAATAAATAAAGCTAACAAGTTCCATTGTAGCCTTCCCCGCAGCAGAGACGAACAAGTTCTCTGCTCCTTATCCAACCTTACTGTGTGCTGCCTTGCCAAACTAGGGAAAGGAGGAGAAGGAGTAAGAGGGTGAAAAATTGTGGGTATCATCAGCCTTAGCTATGCACAAGTTATTGTTTCTGTGGCCAGATAATAAATTCAGTGTGTCTTCTTTGTACCACTGTAGTAACAAGCCAGTGGTGGAGAGAAGAAAAATAAAAATCAAGCAAACTTTTTTTTTTGCTGTTAAAAAAATCTATCAAAAAAAAAAAAAGAATTGGCATTCCATTTTTAAAACTTGCAATAAATATCATATCAGTAAAATATTGATTTGTCATTTTTGTAATACTTGGGTATCCCAAACAAAGAATTAATACTAAAGCTAAAAAATATGAATTGGAGTAAAATATTTATTTCAGAGTGCAAAATGCCTGATAAAGCCAGAATGATACATGGTGCAGTTATAAAGAAGGTTTCATGGGTATGCTTATAGTTGTGTATTTTCCAACTTTTAGGGTCTGTGGTCCAGCTTCCAACTAGTGCTCACTCAACCTTGGCTCGCAGCTAAATAACTAAAACTATATATGGGAAGTAGAAGAGAGGGGGCAGGGCTTCTTTATGCTAGAAAATAACTTGGCCACCTGGCCACATGTCTCTTTATCAGAACCACTTACCAATACCATCTTAGTGCACACACATGTGCAAATTCTCAGAAAACATTGAATATTCCATGTTCAAGGTCCACAAAACTACATAATCACGTATCTTGATTCTTCAAGCATTCTAATATGAAACTGGATAGAAAAGATGCTTAAAAATTCCTTGGCATAAAATTAAGTTGGAAGCTTTTCATGTTTTCTTAAATAACATAAAATACTGTGGTAATAACTTTGCTGCCAGCAATTGAATAAAAAGCTGGTAATTATAGCACAAGCAAACTCTGACCATGCAGTATTACATCTGTCATATTTGTAGTTAGTACAGGTTAAATTTCAGAGAAATCCAGTAGTAAATAAGCAACCTTTGTTTGTAAATCAGACGTTATAAAAATAAATGGGAATTCTGTTTTTTCTCCTAGGACTTTGGAGAGGGAAAGGGAAGTTATTTTTAAAAATAAAGGGAACCTCTCAGTTTTCTTGGGGTTGAAATAGCCAAACTAAGAATGTGAATAGTTTGACTACCGTATTTTCCGGCGTATAAGACGACTGGGCGTATAAGACGACCCCCAACTTTTCCAGTTAAAATATAGAGTTTGGGCTATACTCACCGTATAAGACTACCCCTCTTCCAACGCACACCAAATAAAAATTAAAAAACATCAGATTTGATTTCAATATGGTAATTTTAATTCAAATGCTTATGACATGCAGGTACTTAGCAGAAAAACTGTCATTTATAAACATAAGGCTGTCATCAAACATATAAACATAAAACAGTGCAAGTGGATTAAACTTTTCCTAATTCACTCTAAAGCTGAAAGGAAGGATAAGACAATAAAACCATGGGAGCTGCCATGCTGTTTGTTTTCTAAGCTGTCAACCAAACTGAACTGATGATGATAGGAGGAAGATAAAAAACAATAGAAAGAGCAAGTGCCGGGCAAGTCAAGTCAGCAACGCCCATCATAACTGCAAGCTATTTTTACAGGTTTTGCTTGCGTGACAGTTTCCCTTTAAAAGCCTTCAAAATCATCCTGTTCATCATCTGATATCATAAAAATATCAATGACATCTTGTGGTACATTTGTAAGGCAGTCATCATATGGATCGAATTCCGTATCAGATGGTGTGGTCTCAGCTTCAGCTTCCTCTTCATCTTGCCACAAGTAGTCATCCTCCATACCATCTAATGAATTTGATATGCCACACTTCTTGAAAGACTTGATTACTGTTTCTGCATCAATATCATTCCAGGCTTTTATGACAAACTTGCACAAAACATCCAACTGTGGAGCACGCATGTTTCCTCCTTTTGTGAATGACTTTTCGCCGCTAACCATCCATTCATTCCACTGTTCTCGAATGCGATCTTTAAATGGCTTGTTTAGGCACACATCCAGTGGCTGTACCAACGATGTCAATCCTGCAGGAATAACTGCCGCATCTGTGTTTATTCTTGCAAGCCTCTGCTTGGTGCTGGGAGTTAAATGAGCCCTGAACATATCCCACACCAGTAGACTACGTTTTTGAAGAAGTCCACCTGGTCGCCTGCTCCATACATTATCAAGCCATAGCTTTACCCCTTCTTCATCCATCCAGCCTTTTTCATTCACATGTACAAAACAACCAACAGGGAACTTGAGTTTCGGCATTGTTTTTCTTTTAAAAATAATCATTGGTCTCAGTTTGGCACCATCAGCTGTGCATCCTAGTACCACTGTAAAACTGGACTTCTCATGTCCTGTTGTTTTAATTAAAATTGTTTTTTCACCTTTTTGATGGACAGTTTTATTTCCAACCATATCAAAATTCATTGGAGTTTCATCCATATTTCCAATACTACTTAACGCATAGCCATGTTTAATGCGCTGTTGTATTACGTATCGATGGAAACTAATTACTTTGCTATCAAGATCTGCAGGTAATTTGTGTGCCATTTTTGTCTTTTGCCTCAGTACCATATTATGCCTTTTCAAGAATCTAGTACACCAAGATACAGTGGCCTTAAATCTGTTGCTGTGATCTGGGTTAGATTTGGCCCACTGAAGTGCAGACAAACATATTTTATTTCGTGTCACTACATAACCATTTTGGCGATGCTCATTCACCATGTCTGCTACATGTTTTTCAAGTTCTGGCCAATGTGGGGTGCCTCTTCTTAATGCACACTTACCCCTTGCCATACTCTTTAACGCTTTTTCATTTGCTTTCCAGTCCCGAACCATCTTTTCTGTTACTCCATATTGTCTTGCAGCAGCGCAGTTATTATGTTCCATGGCAAAGTTTACAACTTTAAGTTTGAAACTGGCTTCATATTTCCTTCTTCTTGCTGGTGGAGCCATGATGGCATCTTGACTGTTGGACATTTGTATACAGTACTGTATGTACTGGTGCTCTACTGTATGAACTGGTACAGATACTGGTGCTGTACTGTACCGGTACGTACCCAGTATACAACAACCAGCCAATCATGGCAAGCGATATACCTTATCACTGGCAAGCGATGTACCTTACCGGTGATTGGCTTGTTGTTGTATACAAAGCCTGGTTGGATTGGGTGGGTCAGCTCTCCCTGCCTGCCCAGCCCTCCCTGTCCTCTTATATGCCCTAGGGAAAAAATGGACATGCTAATACACCCTTTCGCTGAAGAAGGGGAGAGGGAGGGAGGAAAGGGAGCGAAGTTTTCTGAGTTCTCATTGGCCACCTGTAAGCCCAAATGAGTACAGTATTCTCTCCTCCGCAGGCGCCCTTTTATGCCAGTGCTGAGCGTGTGTGTGCGTGTGTGTGGCATGCATGCGACTCCCCCGGGCTGCGCACCGGGATCTCCGGAGACTGGATCTCCTCCTCTTGGTCTTCCATCCCACATGCGCGCGCGTGCACACACACACATGCCTCCTTTCCCTCTTCCCTCTCCTTCCAATCCTTCCCAGCTCAGAAAGCAGCGAGGAGAAGCGTGCGCGCACACACACACACACACACCCTCCTTTCCCTCTTCCCTCTCCCTCCAATCCTTCCCCCCCACCCTGATTTCCAGCTCAGAAAGTGCAAAGCAGCGAGGAGAAGTGTGTGTGTGTGTGTGTGCACGTGCACACCAGACTGCCAGAGACACTTAGGGACAGGGAGCACAATGAGAGACAGCAAGGGAAAGAGGAACTTGCCTTACTCTGTTTCCTGGAACGCCATGGAGAGAATGGCACGTCAAGCGGAGGGGGGGGGTGACGCCTCTGCTAATTGCTTTTATTCACCACAGGCCAGATGCTGGTTTGCCGGGCGGGGGGTGGGGGTGGGAACAGCAAGTGGGAGCCTATGTAAAGCACTGGGAGCAACTCACTCCCAGTGCTAACTTTGTTGCTGTATGGATTAAAGGCCATTCGCTTGTCATTCGTTCCTGTTTGTCGGCTCTTTTCTGGGCACCGAAGAGGACGCGCTGACAGATATTTCAGTAGTTGCTTGTTGTAATTTTTAACTTATTTAAACCTTGCTGATTTCTGTACAAAATGATTCACCTGCTGAAGCATGCATATCTGCATTGGCTATTCATGGCACATTAATGAAAATTAAGGAGTGAGATAAGGAAAAAGTAATTTTTGTGCAGTACTGTAAAAATGGCTATTGATTTCCAGTAAGCACGCACGCACGCACGCCTCATTTCTCCCTCCAATCCTTCCTTCCCAGCTCAATTTCCAGCTCGGAAAATGCAAAGCCTGTGTGTGTGTGTGTGCGTGGGCGTGGCCTCCTTTCCCTCTTCCTCCAATCCTTCCCAGCTCAGAAAGCAGCGAGGAGAAGCGCGCGCACACACACACACACACACCCTCCTTTCCCTCCTCCCTCTCCCTCCAATCCTTCCCTCCCACCCTGATCTCCAGCTCGGAAAGTGCGAAGCAGCGAGGAGACAGATTGAGACCCCCAGGCATTTATCAGCCTGTGACTTCAAGTTAGCAAAAAGCAGCTGCAAACCACATGCGTGGTAGAGGTGAGCCGCAGGGACGGATTGCTGAAACAAACAGCTTAGAGTTTAATTGCTCTTCCCACTGCCACTCTACCAATCAAGGACTCTTTTTGAGTGAGGGGGGGAGAGAAAACTTGATGAGTAATATACCAAACCACATGTGTAAAGGAATAAAATAGAATACCCGTATTTTCCGGCGTATAAGACGACTGGGCGTATAAGACGACCCCCAACTTTTAAGAAGGTTTTTGTGTCTTAGAAAGTCGTCTTATATGCCGGAAAATACGGTATTTTTTTCAAACACAGCATATTTTAATATTGTGGATATATCCCGAGGATTATTGTGTCAATATAACTAAAATATACTATAAAAATATATAGAGGATACATTTTAGAATATATGAATTAATGGTATCACTCACCCCTTATATTTAAAACAGAAAAACATTGTAAAAAATGTTTTCCCTTTCTAATTTCTCTCTTCTAAATATTTCCTTTTAAAGAACTTAATGAAATGCAATTAAGTTCATTTTTTCCATTATCTTTATTCCTTTTATTTTAAATGAAGAGGTGCAAGTTTGGGGCACATTTCCTTTATATCCTGTATGATTATTGTTTTAGATTTACTTTTAGTTTTAGGGGCACAAACCATGCATGATATATAGTAACATGAAGATGGAACTTAGTCATAACCATTGTCAGTTATATTTCAAGTCAATTAACTTGAAAAATAGGCTTTATAAATTTTATGTAAATTACATAGAGAAATTCTTGGAATAAATATATAAATAAATATATATATTCGTATAAATTGGAAAGCTTACAAACATACACATGTACACCTAGTGTTTTATTTTAAAATTGTCCAAAACTAAATAATTAAATGAAGACTAAATCTAAGAGTGATACAGTAACTAGAGGAGAGGGGGAGAAAGTTCTAAACTGGTACTGAAATGGTTTGAATTGATTTGCATCATACAGAAAATTTTTAGGTAGGGTATATTTTCTGCATTAAATTTTATCATTTATTTGTTGAAATAATTTTTACAACCACTGAACTCATATCAGAAAGTGTGAGCAATGTAGAAAGACTAAAGCCAATAGTTACAACAATAGCCTAGGATGCCTGAAACAGATAACACATTTCAATCACCAGATTGCATCAACAACATCTTAGAAACATCCACAGTATGTTGTTTGACCTTTTCTTGTTTTCCTTTTAATGTTGAATATTTTGTTTATAAAAATGATTTAATTTCAGTGTACATAAATATTCACGAAGTGTGTGTTAAAACAACAGTAAAAATAACACTCTTTATAAATAATCTGAATTTATCATTACAGCATTAATTTGTGGTCAACATAAACATGCAGTAAAATTTGACATCAGAATTTTAAAAAATCAAATATCATTTGCTGTAATGAATTTATATCAAATATTGCATCTAATTTTAAAATTTCAGGTCAGTTTGAAATAGAACTAATATAATTTGGTATTAAAACGTCTTAGATTTTGGACTTCTGGTTTGACATTGCGGCATAACGGACGCAGGACGATGGGGCTCCGTCTTCCATGTTCAGTTTTGCCCTGCTGGGGACCCTAAAAAGTTGCCCCGGAGAGGCAATGAAGAAGGAGGGGACCCTTGTTGATCATGGGAGGGTGATGGCCCTTCCGTTTGATCTAAGGAAGCCTTCCAAACCAGCGGGGGAAAGACTGGCTACATTCATGTGGCCAGTCAGAAGCTGCTGACAACTGAAGAAAATAAGCACTAACGAGCAATTTTCAAGCAACATGGATGGAACTGAGTGAGACCCTATCCTCTCTTTATGACTTTAAGACTTTTTCCTGGAAAAAAACGCCCAAAGCAAAGAATCCTCCATGAGGAGAGAGGGAAGGGAAATTTCCGCCCCATTCCCTCAGGAAAAGAAAAGTGGCGAATTAATTGCTTGGGGGGAAAACAGAAAATTACAAAATTAATTTGGAATCAATACATATATATATAGCTTTGAAATTTGGGGACTAAAAGTCCTTTTGAGGGTTTTTTTAAAGAGATTTGAAAAGCTTGTGATATAAGTTTGGATTTAAAAAGCTGGAAGATGGCATCAACAACATCTAGTGGCGAATCACAGCACTACAATTTATTATATTTAAAGGAAACTTGGTTTGATGCCCAGACTCAAATAAGACTTTTGTTGTCCTTGGAAACTTTCACTTTTCAAGACTGCAGTTGGGAAAGGGGAAAAAAACCCTCTTGGGCTGCCTATTTGTGTGGCAGAGACGATAAACTATTTTGAAACTGGCCTGCCTGGACGATAAATATAAATACTGACTTTTAGAGCTGTGTCGTGGAGCTATTTATCTGTAGAAGAAACATGCATTATGGATTGAGATGATGGATTATAAACCTTTGACTGATGAACAGCTTTTAATTGCTTTTTTGTCTGGACAGAAAGCATATATTTTTCATTGGACAGAAAAACTTGAATTTTGCTTATATTTCCTTAGGGGAGGCTGGAGGATGGACTGATAGGCTGGCTGGATAACTTGGAGCTCAAATGACAATTGACTAAAACTTTATATATCTCTAAATAGATTGGACTATAGAGACCACATACAAAAACAAAATGGATGTTCCATACTCAGCTTTAAATGGAAAAAACCATCTCTAACACTTGCTGATATGTCCCTAGCTTGACATATCAACAAGAAAATGTTGATGAAGCTCAGTAAGAAATTCTTTCTATGTTAAAATCAATACAAGAGACAATTGCCTTAGCTCATGATGAGACCAAAAATAGCATAAAGGAGATAAAAAAACAATTTTCTAATCTAAATCCACAAATTCAGAAAATGACTATAAAGAAGGAACTAGTAACCCAAAAAATAGAAGGAATATTAGAGGAAGTAGATCCAAAAATGGAGGACTTAAAGGAAGGAATTAATAAATAGACAAATGAAGAATTAAAAAATGTAGCAATAATACCGGAAACAGAAAAGACATCTTACCTGTCAAGATCTCAGGAAACTCTTGAGGATAAGGAAGAGCCAATTGAATGGAAAATAAAGCTGTTAGGAGAATTGTGGGAAATTGGAGAAGTAGGGAGGCTGTTTACTGAATATCAATGGGCTTAGCATTCTTCCAAAAATACCTTCACCAAATTGTCTTTCTTATTCCAAACAATATACATAAAAATAGAGGAAGGAACTACTTGATCATTCAAAGGGATTGACTTGGAAAGTTAGTTGGCAAAGGAAGAAAGCTAGAGTAAGACTGAAGAAAACAAAGGTCCTGACCCATTAGATGAGATATTATACTATTAAAGAGATGTTTGAACATGGCTAAGAGAATAGATAATTGTTAGAAATAGAAGTGTTATTAGAACAAACCTAGCAGACAATTTTGTCTCCCAAAAAGTAGAGAAGGGAACTAGGGGATTAGCCACATTGGACCTAATTCTCACTAACAGGGATGAAATGATAGAAGGTGTTAAAACCACAAAAACCTTGGAGGGGAGTGATCATGCAATATTGAAATTCAACATTATGCAAGCACAAGCAATAGAGCACAGTCAAACTAGTCTTGGACTTCAAGAGAGCTAATTTCAATAAACTTAGAGAGAGCTTGGGAAGGATTCCATGTATGAGATCCTCAAGAGAAAAACAACTCAAGAAGCTTGGGAAATTTTGAAAAGTGAGATAATAAAAGCCCAGTCTAGCACAATACCAATAAAGAAGAAAAATAACAGCTCCCCAAAGAAACCAGCATGGCTGCATAAAGAACTCTCTGATAAATTAAAAGGAAAAAAAAGGACAAGAATAACAAGTAGAAAGAGGGGCACATAACTAAGTCAGAATATCAGCAAATAGCCCAAGCCTACAAAGATGGAGTGAGGAAAGCTAAGGCTCAAAATGAACTAAGGCTTGTGACAAAAGTCAAAAATAATAAAAAAAGCTTCTTTCAACATGTAAAAAACAAGAAAAGAGTCAAGAAAATGATAGGCCCATTAGTGGAAGAAAGTGGCAAAGAAGGGGACAAGCAACAGGGAGAAACCAGTACTATTTACTCGTTTTTTGCATCCGTCTTTACACAAAGGGAAAAAACAGTCCAAGCTATCAAAAACAGTACCGTAAAAAACAGATTAGAAACACAAGTTAAGATAGGCAAGAAAATGGTAAGTGAGCGTCTGTCCAGCCTAGATGAGTTCAAATCACTAGGATCAGATGGATTACATCCCACGGTTCTGAAAGAACTGGCAGATGTGAACTCGGAACCACTGAACTATATCTTTTAAAGATCCTGGAGCATTGGGGAACTACCGTAGGACTGGAAAAGAGGTGATGTAGTTCCCATCATCAAAAAAGGAAATGGATCCAGGAAATTATAGACCTATTAGCATGACCTCAATACCTGGGAAGATTCTGGAGAAGATAAACAACTAATCAGCAAACACCTAGAGGCAAACGAAGTCATTACCAAAAGCCAACATGGGTTTGCCAAAAACATATCATGCCAGACAAATCTTATCACATTCTTTGACCAAGTGGCAAAATTACTAGAAGGAATGCTATGGATATAAATTATTTGGACTTCAGTAAGGTATTTGATAAAGTAGATCTCAACCTACTACTTGATAAGATGTCCATGGATCAGTACTGGGCCGCAGCATTCCAGCAACCAGTCCACACAAACAAGCAAATCCCCATCCGTGAAATGCAGGCAGCACACAAAACCACACCCCTTATGGTCCATGGAAAAATATCTCTCTGCACAACCAGTCCCCGGTGCCCAAAAGGTTGGGGACCTCTGGGTTAGACAGCATCACCACCAGATGGATTCATAGCTGGTTGACTGGCCGTACTCAGTGTATAATCCTCAATGGAACTGCATCTACATGGAGGGAAATTAGTAGTGGGGTGCCCCACAAGTCTGTTCTGGGCCCAGTGCTTTTCAACATCTTCATCAATGATTTGGATTAGGGGATAGATGAGGAACTCATCAAATTTGCAGACGACACCAAGCTGGCAGGAATAGCCAACACTCCAGAAGATAGGTTTAAGATACAGAATGATCTTGACAGACGAACATCTCTATCTTACAAAATGAAATTCAATAGTGAACTAAGTAAGGTTCTACATTTAGGCAAGAAAAACCAAATGCACAGGTATAGTATAGGACAGTGAGACCAAGTGCCCCAAAACCACCTGCCCCCCACTCTGCCTCCTACTCTGCCTGCTCCGCCTCCACCCACCCCCTGTCCCACCCACCCGCAGGGCCACGCACTGCATCCATGGCCTGCTGCAGATTGCCCAGGCAACCCTGCAGCACCATGGCAGCCACGCCCTCCACCCATACCCCTCAGCATCATCTGCATGCTATGGGGTGCGAGGGCAGAGTCTTGTCCCTGTTGCCCAGCTATGTACTTGGCTGTGCTGCTCCAGGTGGGCCACACCCAGGGGCGACTCTCCTCCAGGGGGGCTGCTGGTGAGGAGGGGGCTGTGGGGGGAGGCAGGGCTAGGGCAACGGCACGTGTGCCCACAGAGAGCTCCGAGTGCCGCCTCTGGCATACGTGCCATAGGTTCGCCACCACTGGTATAGGAGGTACAGTAGTAGTAACTGTGAGAGGGATCTCGGAGTCCTAGTGGACAATCACTTAAACATGACCCAGCAGTGTGCTGCAGCTGCCAAAAAAGCCAACACAGTTTTAGGCGGCATTAATAGAGGGATAGAATCAAGATCACGTGAAGTTTAATACCATTTTACAATGTCTTGGTAAGGCCACATTTGGAATACTGCATCCAGTTTTGGTCATCATGATATAAAAAAGATGTTGAGACTCTAGAAAGAGTACAGAGAAGAGCACCAAAGATGATTAGGGGACTGGAGGATAAAACATACAAGGAACGGTTGCTGGAATTGGGTATGTCTAGTTTAATGAAGAGAAGGATGAGGGGGGACATGATAACAGTGTTCCAATATCTCAGGGACTGCCACAAAGAGGGAGTCAAGCTATTCTCCAAAGCACCTGAAGGCAGGACAAGAAGCAATGGATGGAAACTAACCAAGGAGAAAAGCAACCTAGAGCTAAGGAGAAATTTCCTGACAGTTAGAACAATTAATCAGTGGAACAATCTGCCTCCAGAAGCGGTGAATACTCCAACACTGGAAGTTTTTAAGAAGAGATTGGACAGCCATTTGTCTGAATTGATATAGGGTTTCCTGCTTGAGCAGGGGGTTGGACTAGATCAGTGGTTCTTAACCTGGGCGATATTGCCCCCCAGGGGGCGATTTCATTTTTCAGGGGGGCGATAGAACGAAAAGGGGCGACATGGGGGTGAAGGATCGAAAAGGGGTCGATATGGGGGCGATGGAGCGAGAAGTTTTGGGAACACTTTTGAGACTTTTTCATACAGTGAATCGCTGTATATCTGTCATACAAAAAAATCAGATCGCTCGCTATTAGTGGATTGAATTGTGTTTTCAAATGTTCCTCCAGCTAGCTTCAGTACAGAACGCCATACATATGTGAATACGCATTGCTTATCTTCATGCACGTTGCGTAGCAGCCTCTACCCATACAGTGGCACACCACTGGCCAGAATATGGGAGATATGGGAAAAAGCCTGGAAATAAATTATTTGCATCGATATGTCCTGATGAAATTTTAAAGAAAACAAAAAAAGTGTTTGCATAAATTGAAGAATTATTTCCTATGTTGTGATTGAGAGGTTATGTTGGGGGAGGGGGGCAATGACAACTTCCTCATTGGCTCAAGGGGGCGATTCATTCAAAAAGGTTAAGAACCACTGGACTAGATGACCTCCAAGGTCCCGTCTAACTATATATTATTATTATTAATTAGAAAGATAGGATTTATAACTAGAATTTTATATTTTGGAATGAGAAGGGAAATATGAAATGCTAAGAGGGTTTGAACAAGGGAAGCCTTTGATTGCCCAAATATAATTTATTATGAGAAAATTATAAGTGACAAAGACACTTTGAACAGTGATAGGAAATCAAAATTTTTAAAAAGCAGGAAAAATAGTACATTGATTGAACAAATGGGTATTAAGTGCAAATGTAATCGAGATATATTTTGGTTAGAAAAGATATTCTAAACTGACAGTACTGATATTATATATAATATTAGAAAAATGTAACAAAGATATTGATATTCAATTGCATATGAATAAACAACATGAATAAACGTGACGATATCTCCCGCCTACCAGACATCTGGAAACTAGCCCTAATCAACAAACGAGTCCTAGCCACGAAAATTGACACCGGACCCAGAACAACACAGTACGCCACCAACATTCACCCTCACCAGACCCAAACCCAAGCCCAAACCCATCCCTCAGACGAAATGCAACCACCAACCAGAAGCCAAACCAAGACGACATCACCAGCTGTTGCACCTCCCTCCGAACCCCACACAAAGCAAACGGACACACGCCATGAACACAGAACTAGACCGCAAACTCGGAGCCGATATGTTATTTCACAGCCTTCAGCCCTGGACATCACATCACAGAACTCAGGAGGCTACAACGCTAAACCTCAGGATGTTACAACACAGCCAACCACGCAGGATGGTACAACACAGAACTCAGGATATCACTACACTAGATCTCAGGATGTCATCACACAACCCATTACCCAGGTCGTTACAACACAAAAGACTAATGGACACACAGCCAGCACCTCAACTACTCAGGATGTTACAAAACAGCCAAACAATCCACAAACAATAACTCCAACACAGCCAACCAATCCACCTACAGCAACTAAGCCAGCACTCCACACACCCCCACCAATATATAGAGAGAGACGGCACATCCGATCACACTTTGCTCGCACAAGCACGAAGCCGAAGACCCCAGCCTGAAGATGACGAGTGGGACCTCATCGAAACGTCGCCAAGATACTCTCAATCTTACACGGGAAAAGACCCGAATACACCAAGACCTGTATGTATGTATGTATGTATGTGTGTATATGTGTGTGTGTGTGTGTGTGTGTGTGTGTGTGTAAAATTGGAAGTGTCTTGGCGACATTTCGACGAAGTCTCATTCGTCATCTTCAGGCTGGTGCTTTCAGCTTCGTGCTTCTAGGAGCAATGTGTGATTGTAGCTGTTTCCTCCTTTTAACTGCCAGTGGGGGTATGAACTGATTGGATGAGAGCTTGGCTGTGTTCTGATTGGATGGATGTGTGTTCTGATTGGTTAGGAGCTTGGCTGTGCTCTGATTGGCTGGGGGGTTGGCTGTGCTCTGATTGGCTGGGGGTTGGCTGTGCTCTGATTGGCTGGGGGAGTGTTCTGTTTGGTTGTGCTCAGGTTAGTCTGAGTTGCAGGGGGGTTTAAGATTTTGGGCTGCCTTGCTATTTTTTGGCTTCGTGGTCGTGCCTCATCTTCATGGAGGGTGTCAGTTTGCTTCATGTATGGATTGGAGGGGTTTAAAGTGGCTAATGCTGCAGCTGTGGTCTGGCTTCTGGTTTGTGGTCGTGCCTCATCATCAGTGTGGCTTTGGGTTTGCTTTTTGCGTGGATGTGTGGTGGTGACATCCTGTGTGGTTTTTGTGAGTGTGGGTCTGGTGTCATTTTTTGTATTAGGGAGTCATTTGTCAATAAGGACGGGTTTCCAAATGGCTGGTAGGCGGGAGGTATCATCTCGTTTGTTCATGCTGTGTGGGCGTTTTTCTATCTCGATGGCTTCTCTGATTATTCTGTTATTAAAATGTTCAGTTTTGGCAATAGTTCTGGTCTTTTTAAAGTCAATTTCATGTCCTGTGATTTTAAGGTGTTGGACCAGGGAAGAAGTTGGTTCCTCTTTTTTGACTGAGTTTTTATGTTCTTCAATGCGTGCACTTATTCTTCTGTTGGTTTGTCCGATGTATGTGGTGGGACAAGTGGTGCATGGGATTTCGTATACTCCTTGATTTTCTAATTCAATTTTATCTTTGGGGTTTCTTAGGATGATGGATATTTTTCTGTTTGGGCAGAATGCTGTCTTAATGTTGTGTTTGTGGAGGATCTTACTGATTCTGTCTGTGGTGCCTTTTATGTAAGGGGGGAGGGCTTTGCCGTTTTCTTGTTCTCTGTCTTGGGTTTTAGTGGGGATTTCTTTTTAGATTAGTTTGGTAATCTTATTTCGTTGGAATCCATTGGATATAAGTACATTAGTGAGAGTGTGTAATGGAATCCACACTCCACACTCCAATGGATGACTCAGTTCTTTACAAAGTCAACAGTCCTTACAAGTAATTTTGGAAAATATTTCCTAAATTAGGAATCTGAAACTAAATACACAGATTAAAAACAGTAATAATGGAGCCATATAGAATGTCTTAGAATTTCATTTTGTTTAATTTTGCTGTTAAATTTCAATTAGAGAGAAAAAGTTTCAGGGAAAAGGATTCAGTTTTGTTTGCTTTTCTCTTAGTACAACTGCTGCTAAGAATACCAGCAATTTTTCAGAACAGCATTTTAAATGTTTTTTCTTGTTTTGTTATTAGAAATTCCAAAAGATATCTTGCATGTAATATGGAACTTGGATCTTAAAATTACTTACTTGGCTTACTTTAATTTGTATTTTGCAAATGTCCCATTGGTTTATTAAATTCTTTTTAATACTTTTAATACTATTTTTAGTATTAAATTTTGTTGTATTTTTAGGATGTAATAAGTGCAGTTGCTCAATGAGATAGATCTAGTGTTCTTGTAACTACAAACAGAATATTAGCATTGCTCCTGCATGTATGTATGGTTAATTCTTTTTTTAAGAGTTACTATCAGTGGTTTTTTGTTGTTTTTGTTGTGGTTTAACTTCCATCCACTGATCTTGTCCTTATTAGGATAATAGGGCCAGAGATTTAGGACCTGAAAACACACTTATCAGGTTGAAAACATTCATTGTAACCATGTAAAATCCTATTTTACTCTTCTGGCTTTGTTTGAAAAAATTCTTTTTTTTTTCTGCTCAGCCAGAAGCAGATGTAATAATTAATCGCTTTAAACAGAATTTCCACTATTGAAGGTTAGAAGCCTATATTTTAATCAGATGAACTAAGCAGAAAAGCCAGGATTGAGGGGTTTTGTTCCTTCAATTCTGCATTGTTTTTATGTGCTTATGTCCTTGAGTACTATGACGGAAATAAAAGAAATACTTAAATGTGCCCTGCATTCCAAATGCTCAATACTTAAACACGTTTGAAGCAGCTTCTATGTTGCTATGACACTAACAAACCCTTGAATAAATACATTTTGCCAGCAAATATTCCTTAAATGATCTCATACTGCAAATTTAGAACTTAGATTGTTAATTGTTATGTATGTTAATGTTAGACTAATATCACTAATTTATTCAGGAAAAGTGTTCCCTAAAAAGAAAGAAATACAATGTTCCTACTTTCTTCAAGCAATAGCATAAATACTTTTCCTAGTTAACTTAGTCCAAAAATATAATCCAGAATATCAGAATTTTATTTTCTGTTGAACACTTTTAATTAGATTCTCCCCCTTTCTCCTTTTTTCGCAGATGGACCATGATCCTAGAAACCCTGCATATATAGCTGCTCAGGGTGCATTGCCTTCTACTGTCACAGACTTCTGGCAGGTAAATTTACTATTAGTTGACTTTTTTGCTAATTCCATTCACAAACGTTGTATTTAAACATGTTAAATGTTCATAATAATGTGAATTTTTAATAGAATGCCAACATAAGTGGAGGAAGGAAATTATCAGATCAAACTATGTCCTCCCTGGTCAAAATCAAGTTCTTTCTAAATACCGTATGTGTGATTCATTTATTACAATTATTAGTGTGATATTTTGAAGCAAAGTTAGCCACAGATGTATGAAGTAAACAGAAAAATATTTAAACTGCCATTTGAGATATCTGATCCTAGCATAAGTGATGGAACATAAAACAGGATACCCGACAAAAAGCTTTGCTCAAAGTTTTATTTATTTATTCAATTTATATGATCCCCAACTCATTCTGAAAAGCAACTCTGGGCAGCATATAAATTTAGTTTTATCCTTGTTGGAAAAAAAATGAAGATATAGATGTCTTCATGTAACACAGTAATTAGGACCATCAACTCCATCGATAAAAACAAAGTCATAACAGGCAGTCACATGACCACATCAATTTACAACAACAGTTACACCATTTCTGGTTGCCATAAATAAATAAATCCTGCAATCTTAAGTGGCCCCAACTGACCATCACCTTCTTGGTCCCATTGCAGATAAGACATGTCCAGCATATGGCTGGGGTTTCATGCTGCAAAAAAGTGGGGGCAGAAGCAGTCCTTTTGCCAAAAACATTTGGCCAGAACAGGGCTTTGTATTCCAAAAAAGAAAAAGAAAAGAAAAAGAAAAAGCAGCAAAAGCAAAGGTGATCCCAGTGCACTGCAATTCTAGAGTTGCTTTTGGCTTTTCTCCACCCACTCAGAGCAAAGCCCAGCTCCAACCTGACCCAGCAGTTAGGCCAGGCATATCTTGTCAGTAGCCAGAGCAAGGAGACAGCAAAAGTCAGCTTGGCAAAGAGTGCAGGATGGCAAGGACTCGAGGGACTTCCAGGTGGCAAGGGCGACTATAGCTGGGATGGGGTGGGGCAGCTGCAGATTCCTAAGCCTGGCAAGCTTTCCCAGAGCCACACTGCTTTGCCAACCAGCAAGGCAAATCCATACCTTACTGAGGCTCAGGAATGGAAGCAACCAAGCCCAGAATGGCCTCAATTGAGGTGAGTATCCATTTAACGACCTATGATTCTCAGTTTACAAGAGCAACAGAAAGTGTGACGATTGTGGTTACTAAGCGATGTGGTCATGTGATGTCTCACCGTGAAGTCCTTGGTACTTTCTCAGCTTGTTGTTTTCTTACAGCCATTTCAGTACCTGATTGGGTAACATCTTCAATACTAGAAGGGAGTGGAATTTGCTGTATGTTTATATATAGTAAAATGTCTTGTTGGTACTGGTAGGGCTGCTGTTTTCTTCCTTGAATAGGCTGTTGTTCAGTGCTTGATGATTTGTCTGAGCTAATAGTTCCTTGATTAGGGTTTATTGCTTGATTATTTGTCTGCTGTTGCTTCTGATGTTAATTCTGGCTTATCTAGCCATTGATTGCTGGCAAGGAGGTATTCCGATTTTTCCTTTTTAGCTTTTTTATTGTCTCTTTTGAATCATGTGTAAATGTGGCTTATCTCTATGAGCCTATTGAGGATTGATTTGTCTGAGGGCCTAGCTTTCAGAGGTTCTCTAACATTTTTTGTATTTAGCTAGGTTTGGGATGTTCAGTTTCCCAGCTGAAACTTTGGTTAAGTCTGCCTACACATTGTGAAATCAAGGAGTTTTCATCAGGTGTTTTTTTTTTTTTACTTGCTACTTGGTGTTCATAGATTCACTTTACAAGTCTTCTGCCTTTCTTTCTTATAGTGCTTATACTACATGTTATAGATCCGTGGTGGTGAACCTATGGCACGTGTGCCACAGGTGGCACATAGAGCCCTCTCTGTGGGCACGCACGCCGTCGCTTCAGTCCAAGGCCTTAAGTCCCATCCATGAACAACCTGCATCAAAATCTCCCTGGGCAAGTGGCTTTTTAAGCTGGGTTTTATAAAACCTTTTTTTAGGTCTCCACTGCCGTGTGCAAAAAAAAAAAAGTTCAATCAATCAATCAATTTCAACTTCTCGCAGGGAAAAAAAAGATCTTACAAAGTTGGAATTGATTGATTGAACTTTATTTTTAGTCCCACACAGTGGCGGAGGAGGTGACGCATAGGAGCTGGAAAGAAGGCGCCATGTGGGGGTGAGGGGAACGATGGGAGCAGGGTGCTCCGTGCGAGGGGTGGGGTGGAGTCTGTGCATGGGATAGAGAAGCAATGCAGCAGCACTAGCATGGTGGTAGACCAGTTGCTTCCCTCCCCCTGCCAGACACCTGCTGAAGCTGTGCAGGGTAAGGTTGCCAGGCCCACCCCTGCCCAGATGCCCTCACCTCCCCCAAGCGTTTTTTTACTAACCTGCCTTTCAGCTGCATTCCATTTCTCCATTCGCTTCTCAGCCTTTACCACGTGTTTGTGGGACTATCGGTAAAAAAAAAAAGTTCCATCAGACTTTTTAACTTCTCACGAGATCTTGCAGCGAAGGTTGAGAAGTGAACGGAGAACCAGAATGCAGCTGAAAGGCAGGTTAGTAAAAAAAAAAACACTTGGGGGAGGCGAGGGCATCTGGTCAGGGGCAGGTGCGGCAACCTTACCCTGCATGGTGGCAGGAGGGTGGGACGCATGCCCTTCTCATGTCAGGCCAGCCCCTGCAGCCCTGGGGTGGCTGTACTAGGCGGCAGTGGGCATGGCGTTGAGGTGGGGACTGGCAGGCCAACCAAAGCAGCAAGTGGAGTACTGGAGGCTTGGGGAGGGACGGTGCTGAAGCATGCAAGGAAACAAAGGAATTTTTTGGGGGGGGGAAGGTCAATCAATCAATTCCAACTTTGTGATCTTTCACAAGAAGTTGGAATTGATTGATTGACCTTTCCCCTCCCCCCAAAAAAAACTTCCTTTGTCCTTGCAATTGGCAGCGGCAGATCGTGAAGGAGAAATTACATGGGCCTGGGAGTCAGGTAAGGAAAGAAAGGCAGTTTCTGGAGAGGGAGCAAGGATTTCTTTCCTTACCTGTCCCACTTGTTCTGAGGCACCTTTCCACTCAACCGCTAACGGCCTGACCGCCCACTTCAGTGCCCTCCCTCCCTGAGCCTCCGGCAATCCACCTGCTACTTTGACAGAACTTCGCAGCTCTGCCTACAGAGCCACCAAAGCTGTAGCTAAATGGGCAGATGATGGAATGTGCCCCATTTGTTCTATGGCCACTTTCAGCTAAGCCGCATTGCAGCGGTCTTGGGCAGAACACACAAGGCGGCAAATAGCTGTGCCACATCGAAACTGGCTGTTTGCTGCCTCCTGCCCAATGCCGCTGCCATGAGGCCGCAGAATAAGCTGGGCAGCGGTAAGAAACTGGTATACTGGTTCCTTACCTCTGCCCGGCTAGTTCCTCGGCTCATGGCAGTGGCATTGGATGCAACGCGTGAGGAGGCAAATGGCCGCGGCTGGCAGCAAACAGCCACATCACGCCGAAACCAGCCATTTGTCACCTCGTGTATTGTGCCCAATGCTGCTGCCATAAGGCTGTGGAACAAGTCAGATGGAGGTAAGAAACCGATATACCGGATCCCCCCTCTACTACTCCGCCTGCTGCTGGAGGGCTGGCCTGGTGCACTCTGAGGCTCATAGCAGGCTGCGGAGCCTCAGAGTCACCAGTCAAGGGGGCGGCAGGCTGTGGCTGCTGATGGACACAATTGGCCCTTAATGCGTTTGCTGTGTGCGGGGGCCGATGGTGTCAGACACTCCTGCCCTGACCTCTGCCTGGTCTCGCTCACCCCGCAAGATGAGCCTCCTGCCCACCGTCCCACCCGCCAGAGACCCCCTGGATCTTTCTCAACCCTGCCAGACCCCCACAGGCATCCCTCCCCACAAGCAACATCAAGGTGGCCACGCCCACCCTAGCCAAGCCCACCCAGTCTGCCATGATTACTGCAGCCATGCCCACCCAGTGGGCCACGCCTACCCGGCACCCAATGATAAATTAGTGGGATTTGGGTTGCAGTTTGGGCACTCGGTCTCTAAAAGGTTTGCCATCACTGTTATAGATGATTCCTGGTTTCCTTTTCTTCTTGGGCTACTGGAGAAACACAGTTTAACACTATTAAGATGTTTTGGAGGGCTTTGATTGGTGTGCTACAGTGATTCCATATGGTTGTAACAGTCTGCTGGTTGTTTCTATTGGGACACCAAATTGTGGGTCAAGGATTATCTGTGTACAAAAATGATAGAGCTTGCATCATGAAGCTGCTGTGATCGATTTGACTCTTCTTGTTCCCAATTTCTACCCCACACTAATCCCTGATTATGAAAATTCAATTTGTAACACATCTGTAGGGTACCATCTTGGATTGGCTGTATTATGGGAATTTTTATAATCTCAGAAGATATATCAATGTACCTTTTCAGGGAGGTAGTCCTAAGAACTAAGAGAACAAGATTTGTAAGCAAATTGGTAGAGTTGAACAGAGTTTTAAGTTATATGTTCTTAGTTTATTTTTAGGTGAGAGATTATAATACATTTTAAATTAAGAGAAGAAAAGCCTAAGCTTTTTTTAAAAAAATTGAGCTTCATCAACCCTGAACATCACCTGTGCTAGCTGAGTGATGGCTACCAATGGAAGACAAGGCTGGTGTGGGTACTTAAATTCAGGAAAAAAAATGGAAATTTTTTTTTTGTACTTTCTTTAAAGTTACATTTAAGTACATTTTTGCATAGAACATTCCCCCCCCCCTGCCCCAAGGAAAATGGTTCCTAGTAATTAAATATCTTAAGGAAATGGATATACATGCTTAATACATTCCTTCAGAGAGCCTTGGGTACAGGTGTCAAGGTATCAAGGAAGAGAGCTCTGCACATCTTCCTTTCTAGATTTCCCCACGCCAAGCAAAATGAGTCATTGAGTCGGATATCCATGAAAGAGATTCGTAGTCAATGGTGTATTTTCTAATTATATATCAGAACATATATAATGAGGTGGCTGGCTTTTTATTTCATTGGGGAGAAAAATAAGAAAAATTAAGGTTTTGCCTTTCTGTTTAATTATTTCTGAGTAACTTATAGAGACAGAGGGTGAGTGAATGAATACATTTGGCTTCTTTTATGTGGAGCCTTAGATGCAGTAAAGTCAGGAATTTAGAGAATGGAAGTAGGCAATGGGAAGCATTTTGTTTTGGGGACAGTACTAATAGGCTACTTTGTTCATTTTAAAAACTAATTTCAGAGGGCTAAAAGCTTTCACAAATCTTTCACTTCTATAATTGTTCAGCTTTTTTTCTTTTTTTATTCCCTCATTTTGTTTTCTTGAAGTATGTATTCCAGTTAGTCTAGCAAAAGAAAATAATTAAATTCTGCTTTTTTTATCTTACTGCATCCCTCTTCCCCGGTGCTTTGATTTGTAGCCAGAATTAATTTGTGTGCCTTACATTCCCTCTTGGCCTAAAGAATTGTTCATGAAAAACAGTGAAATGTGACTTACATATTTTTGTTTTTATCCTCTATACTTTTATTTGAATTTGATATCTTGTTGGCATACCCACTGTTAAGCCAGTTGCCATTGAAACAGTATTCATAAATATTGTCCTAAACACAAATCTATTTACGAAACATTTAGAATTATGTTACACGTGAGTTTATAATAAAACATTAAATGAGTGTTTGAAATTTCTAAATAAATAAAAATATAAATTGTTATAATCAGAATTGACAGTATTGCTTAGTTTAAGCTAAATAATGTGCATTAACACATTCTAAGCAACTAAAGGCCCCACATCTCCAAAGTCTTTTTTTAACAAAAGACTGAAACCTGAGGCTGGGCCAAACATGTAATCAAATAGCAGATTTTGCAAAGCATTTAAAATAGATGATTCTATTTTAGGATTAGGATTGAGGTACACCATTAAAATAGTCCCATATTTTGTAAAGATCACACACATACTTTCAAAGATTCACTAGTGCTTGTATTTATGTGCATGCACAGCCATCACTTCAATGGGACTATCACCGAAGCAAAATGGCTGTACATAAAGCTAACAAAGGTTTCATTCACTTTTTATTACATCTAATTAGAAATGCAAGATATATTGTTAACATTACCTGTGAGTTAAATGAAAATGAAGGAAACAATATGATGTATGTCTTATGTTCTTCAAAAATTTTAAAGTAGCCTTAAAGCAAATTTTAAGATAACTTTAAAATACTCATCAGCATTTGTGTATACCAGTGGTTCTCAACCTGTGGGTCG
This sequence comes from Crotalus tigris, assembly GCF_016545835.1. Classification (NCBI taxonomy): domain Eukaryota; kingdom Metazoa; phylum Chordata; class Lepidosauria; order Squamata; family Viperidae; genus Crotalus; species Crotalus tigris. The sequence continues at coordinate 1,524,081 of NW_024096751.1, read as the reverse complement.
GGACCCCATTTGGGGTCGGACGACTATTTCACGGGGGTCGCCAAACAATGCAGTCCGCCATTTTCTTTTCCCCCTTTCCTTAGCTGTGCTACTCCCTTTTATTCTATTGGCTTTTGAAAGCCAATAGAATAGACTCTCTTCAATAGAGTCTAATTCTATTGGCTTTCAAAAGCCAATAGGAATTGTCCAGACTGTCTCTGCCCTGCTGAGCCTGCCAAAAGTCCCATTCTGCAAACGGTGCTGCACCAGTTGAGTAGTCCTCGACTTACGACCGGTTGGGAGTCGCGGCATTAAAAAGGTTGAGAACCACTGGTGTATTTCTTGTCATGGTTTCATTTGGACATTTATCCGCTGTGATATTTCACTGTCACAGTTGAGCCCATATTTATATTTGTGGAATAATAAATTACAAATTGGTAATAAGGAATAAATCTATATAATCCCCTTAACTATAAAATAAGGCGTAAATTATGATAGTAGGAATGATTAAATATAACACCATAACATTTAGCTTTTCCAGATGCTTGAATTTGAGCATCCATAATGTTATAAAAAATTATATTTCTTTCTGTTCTTTGATTATTTGAACATGTTGAAAAACTCAATTATTTATTAAGTATGAAGTTCAAATTTACATTTGAAAAATCATATTCTAGGGAAATTAAATAAAAATTTTGCAGCATCAATACTTGCCTACATTACTTTAACAGTTTAAATCAGTAAACGGGTGGTGACAAAACATACAAATCACAAACATCAAGTAATATTACCCACTTTTAGGGTAATAGTTGGCAATAGTTCTAATTAAGGTGACTCAGATTTTGAACTCAGTGGAGAACATCACGTATATCCAGGAGTCATTTGGGCTCCAATCCTGTTAACATCTGCTGAGGCCAATTTACTCTTTTCATCTTTATGTCATTGTGACCAAATTAAATTGAAGGATCCATTGAAGGTCTTACATCAGAATCCAAGAAGCAATCCCTACATTCCGTCATTCTAAAATGGTTGTTTTTTCCCACGTATAGAGGGAGACTAAGATACAATGCCATTTTCAGATAAATAATCCCATAGGTATAATAAGGAGGTTATAACTTGTTTCTGGTTTGGATTTATTTTTTAAGAGCTAAAAGAAAAAATATTACTGAGCATGATGGATAAGATTTTAAGCATAACATTTCATATTGTTGTCCTAAAAAAATGAATGATTGTTAGAGTGCTTCAGATAATGTAATCCAAAAGATTATTTTTTCCGCTTGTTACTTCTCAAAACAGTTAAACTATAAATGTAATAAATAAACCTTCTAAATCAGGGGTGTCAAACTGCCGGCCCCTGGAAGCCGCACCCACTCCATTGCCGGCAATGGCAAAACCATCCCAATACATTGTATGACATCACGTGATGTTGTGAGTTTGACATGTCTACTCTAAATTGTCAGTGGCTAGCAAAGAATTGATTGGGGTTATTTGCAACAATCAAAGGAATACATAAGCTGGGAAACTTGTATTATTCAAAAAATAACTCAAGGAAATAAGCTAAGAGATCATTCTGTTTTAAGCGTGGAAGAATTATAGGCAGCAAAATGTTACATATAATTGTAATGGAAGTCAAGGAATTCACAACATTAACTTTGAGTGTCAGCTGCTTAATACAACGACATATAAGAAATACACTCCAGGGTAATTTGAAAATTGTTTGTTTAAATTAATTTCATTTGATTTATGCTCAAAGGAAATTTTAAGCGATTTGAGGAAGCTTCTCTAATGAAATATTTAATTTTTTTAGCCAATAAGAAGCCAAACTGTAAGAATTCCTTTTCCTTTCTGTGAATAAGGAGGTTTGTATAATGATACACTTGGGTAACACAAGCAACTGCTCAATGATTAGTTTATGACCTAGATCATTGTGCTTTTATTGCACTCATAAAAACAGTGTTTCTCCTCATTTTTGTAATGGCTTCATTGAGATGCTGTATCTTCTAAAGGCATATTAAATTGTCACATGATGGAAAAACCAACCACTCTGTCCAATCTTTTGTATGTGCATGAGTTTAGCACTAATAGCTTAAAAGTAAGGTGTGTAGTTTAGAATTCTTTGAAGTGTATAAATTAATGGACCTGGGTATAGTTTTTGAAAATTTTAGTGTTCCATTTTTGTGCAATTAGTATTGGTTATGAAGGGAGAAATCTGATTCTAATACACTATTTACTGCTAAACATGTAACATACTCATTTATCATATTTATGTAGCCATGCATCTCACAAAAAAGCATCTCTAGGTGGTACACAATAAAAACAATAGTAAAATCAAAATATTAAAATATTAAAAGACAGCAGCAATATTATTAACAGCAAAATAGTAGAAAAAAATAGATGCTAAAAACAATGCAGCCATCTTGATTAGATTATGTTTTCCTTGAGATCCCCAATACTGCTGACACAGCCATATTTTGAAAGACTTCCAGAAGGATATCGATAGGGCCAATCTCACATCAGGAAGATGTTGCACAAGTGCAGGCAGAAAAGACTCATCTTCTGTTTCCCACTATGAAATTATTTTGTAGACAGGACTCAAAGCACACACCTTAAGCTAGGGGATGGGCAGATATAATGAGTGGAGGTGGTCTCTCAAAAAAGTGGGCCCCATGCCTGGAGGGCTTTAAAGGTAAAGGTTAAAAAAATGGCATTTTGAATTGGACCTGTAAGGAAACTAGTAAATAGTGCACCCTGCAGAGCAGAAGTATAACATGAGCCATTCTAGGGGCATGCATAACTCTCCTACTGCATTTTGATGCTGATGCTTTCTGATATTCTTCAAGGACAGCTCGTTATAGACCACATTACAGTAGATATACTACTGTACAGGAAGCGATCAGGCCATGAGTGACTGTGAGCAGAGCCTCCCAGTACAGGAACAGGTGAAACTGGCACACAAAACAATGCAGCATGAAAGGCTTCTTAGCCATGGTTGCCACCTGCTCTTTGAGAAAGACTCTCCATTTTAGAGAATACCAGATCACACATTGAGTCTGTTTGGGATAATGCAACTCCATCCAATACCAGAGATGGCATAATCCATGAACTGAAGGGCCACAAAATCCAGAGCTATTTAGTTTATCAGGGTTCAGCTGAAGTCTTTTGCTCCCCTTGCAGGTCCCCAGGATCTCCAGGATGTGATATCAACAGCATCACTTACTCTGTGGGCAGGGGCAGCAAAGGATAGTGGGATATCATCAGCATACCAATGGCCTCTCACTTCATAACATACAGTGGCCTCATGTAAATGTTGAATAGGACAGGAAAGAGCCCCAAACTCTGCAGGATCCCACAAAATGGGGGCTGAGAATGTGATTGTTCTCCTCCAATTACCAGTGATTGGAACTGAACTGAGGAGAAAGGAGGAGAACCAGCATGCTATAGAGCCATCCATCTCCAATCCCCATAGCCAGAACATATCATGATCAATGGTATCAAATGCCATTAAGAGGTCAAGAGATCATCCAAGAGCATAACCAATGCTTGAGCAGGGGGCTGGGCTAGAAGACTTCCAAGGTTCCTTCCAGCTCTATTCTTATTGATTGACTACTAGAACCCACCCATACAATACCTTCTTGGCAGTTTTAGATGTAAACAGCAGGTAACTGAGCTCACAGTCATAAGGTCTCTGTCCACTTAAGCCCAGCAGGTTCAAACCATTCTCAAATAACAGGGAAAGATTCTGCCCAGGCATTTCCCTAGGACCTACAAAAATGATCCATACTCAGTGGCTGGATTCATTGAGTCTGTTATGGAGACATGTTGTGTGAATGTATTAAGCAAGAGGAGGGGAAAATGGATTTAATCTAAATCTGTGTTCAGGCAATTATGTTCCCAGTCACCTGGGTTATATGAATCCTAAATTCTAGTAAGTGGGTAATAGTTAAATCCATACTTCACACATGTAAAGAAAAGAGATAGAATTGAGAACTGCTATGAAAACCCAATACACCATTGTGAAACTCATAGTGGAGAACCATAGCAACCAGAAGAAGCTCTTCTGAAATATTAATGTGTTGTGTTGCTTAAGCCACACTCACTGCTGCTTCCCTGGCAAAAGAGGAAGAAGCAGCCATATCTACATCAGGAAGGGGTTCAGAATAGGAAATATGGTAACTACAGTATTCCTATAAGGATTCCACCTCTTGTATCTGTGAACAACATCAATGTTGGGTTATGGTCACATTGCCATGACCACCATCCTTGTTTTGATACACCATATATTGTGGATGGGAAAATGTTATCACAAAATGAAGATAGGTCCATACTTTCCTGATATAAGGGTTTCTGGAAGGCAGGACTGATGGAACTTGGAATAAATTCTACATGTCTCCAAAGATGTCCTTGGGATTGTGTGCTGCCAGATTCAGTGGTATGGAACTAAGATTAAGCTAAATAATGGTATGGAGCTATGATTAATGTCTGACTGGGTTAGAATGTTCTGTAAGCACAGTCAAAGATTTCAACAGAATTTTGAAAATCTGTTGCAGAGTTGAAGATAGGTGAGGTATGTTTCAAAAAATAAAAAATATTAACTTCAAGCATTGCTAGATTTGTATGCTTTGCTTTTGTTTAATGCTGTCAAGTATTTTAAGCAAAATATTTGTTTTAAAATGTCCTGCAAATCAAATGAAATTAAGACAAGTATAAATCTGTGTGGAACAAAAAAAGGAAACTTTGAATTGAATGTATGCTGTTTATCTAAACACTCCATTTTTGTTGTTTACTCTATTTACATCTCAGTGCAATTGCTTATAAACATTTCTATGAATAAATGTGACCTTTTGCACAAAGATCAGTTTCCTTTTCATGAGGTAATTTTATATGCTAATAAAAAGACGATCAAAATTGCATACAAATATAGCATCAAAGTATGGCATAATAATGTAGATATGAATGATTTTGCAGTTCCTTAAGAATTGATAGACAAAGATGGGGAGAGATCATTAGACCTGACACCTCACCGACGCTCAGAAAGAAACAAGATGACTCATTTGAGGGGAAAGAAGCGATCCCCCCACTCCGCATCGTCAACATGCGCAGGAGCGAGAGGCGTTGGAATGAGGAGGAGAGTAGAGAAGGAGCGTTGTGATGCTCAGGAAGATCGCAACTCCACCCCCCCCCCCCAGATCAAGACCTCGGATTGTGGTATACGCGATGGGAGCACAGAGGATAAAAAGGAAGGGAAGGATGTGATGGCCAAAGATAATTATAACCATGAGATCACCCCCATAGAAAAACAATACATTGAGCCACCCCAGCCAGTCTGGAACATTGTGCACGACCATTCTAATGACAGTTGGGCACGAGGGAGGGGCATTAAGGATGAAAAGAAAGACACTCATAGAGAAAGTGACTGGGTGAAGCGTGATTGGAGAAAGTAAAAGGACAAATACAAACTACCACTCGAACCCGAAAGGGGGAATGGATTGAGGGATAGAGACAATCAAAGAGACAAGAGGTTTACATCACCTGCCTTAGAATCCAAAGAAAAGAAGGTAGATGAAGATACACACGCAGCTAGGAAGGACAGAAAGAAACGAACCACCGGAGCACAATTTAACCAATTGGGTCCGGTGACGAGATCGAGGAGCCGAGTGCAGACTCCGGCCTGCCTATAAAATGACTCTCTCACACCCTGGCGGTCCAGCCCTGATGATGCCGGCAGATGACGGCGAAAGCTTGGCGTTTTTAAATTAAACTTTTATAGTTTTAATCAATACCTTGGTGTTCATTTTATTTTGGATATGAATATTCCCAGGGTTCATATTTTTAGTGTTAAACTTTACATTATAATGTTTTACATATAAATATAAAAATATATTTATATAAGTTTAAATATATCTAAATTTTTATATAAATTCTTTGGACATTCTTTAATATTTCATGTGAACATACAAGATATGATTCCATTTTATTCAATGATTTGGAAACAGCTGTACAAAAAAATGTCTAATGAAAATGAAACATGTTTCCTGTGAATGGAATAAATTTCAATTGTGTTTCTGAGTGCAGTAATTACACACGTCATGCAGTAATTAGGCACTCATAGTGTAACCATGGTGTCTTTCTTTGTCTGCAGATGGTCTGGGAAAACGGCTGTGTGGTTATTGTCATGCTAACCCCTCTCACGGAAAATGGACTCAAACAGTGCTACCACTATTGGCCAGATGAAGGGTCAAATCTCTACCATATCTATGAGGTATTTAAAGAAAATATCTGCTTGTAAACCTGATAGTAAGCATGTGGTTTGGTTTTGTATAGAGGAAAATATTGCTTAATGGAATTGGACCTGCAACCTGAACTAAGGACTATCATAAAATTCAGTTGTGTGATTTTTGAATAATTTCAACTTCATTGAAAATCTTTGTTTGATAGCATGTTTAGCCAAAAAGCAGTTCTGTTCTGAATTTAAGTAAATGTACAAAAGATTTTTAAAGTTTGCTTTTTCTTCCTAAGACTTTAAAATACAAGTAAGAAGGGAGTTAATATTTATAATAGTATTCTTAGAAACATTTAACAGCTACATAGATTCCACAACATTTCAAAATCTCTATTCTTTTTGAAAATTAAATTTATTTTTTAAAAAAAGTTAAGCCTATTTACACATAGAGAGAGAGAGAGAGAGAGAGAGAAAGAAAGAAAGAGAAAGAGAAAGAGAGAGAGAGAACTTCAATGCCTCAAGAAGAGATTGCTTTGATATAGTCACATTAACTTCCTTTGCAAAACAAATTGGAGCCAATTTTTTCTGCCAAGATTTCTAATCATGAGCTAAAAATACGGTCTAATTTTGGTGCTAGATTGGGATGAGTATAAATTCTAAAGGAATAAGCAACTTCATAATCATCAAGTTTGTTGATCTATACATCATCCCTAGGCAGCAAGAAAAGCTGGATTGTTCCGCCTATTTTTCATGACCATTGTCTCAGTTTAATTATAAAGGATTTCTAATTTTTTTTTACATTTTTGAAAATATTTCGTCTGACCACTGTTTGCAGTATATAGGTGATTAGATCACCTGCAGATTTTGTTCTCTATATAGAATATTATTACTACTGTATTTAATATACCGTATATGCCGGCGTATAAGGTGACTTCCGCAAGCGCTAAAACCGGAGCCAAAGACGGGGGTCATCTTATACGCCGAGTCGTCTTATACGCCGGAAATACTGGTAGTTTCCGGCGTATAAGACGACGTTCTAGGAATGCGGCCCGGCGACAAAGACGGCGGTCGTCTTATACGCCGGGTCGCCTTGTACGCCGGCATATACGGTACCACAGAATATTATTTTTTATTTTTTGTGATTATGTTGCAAAGAATGCTGGATAAATAATGAGCAAATTCTAGTCATTTTACATATATATGTCATTTTACGTGTGTGTGTGTGTGTGTGTGTGTGTGTATAGATATGTATGTATGTATGTATGGGTGTGTGTGTGTGTGTGTGTGTGTGTGTCATAGCTATTGCATACAACAATATTTCCTCTTATTCCACTCTGCCTGAGCTAGCATTATCTTTGCACATGAAGAAAAAGCAAACCCATTGCTGGGTCTTATACTACTGAAATTTCAGGGGAGGGAAGGAACAGTAATTTGTCTTGAGGGTAGCACATTTTTTTTCTATTTCTACTTTTATAAGGTTTTCAGAGAGCTATGGTTTAAAATTTAGGCCATTCTTCCATTCATCTCAGCTTTATTTCATTACTAGAAGAGGAAGATTGACATAAATAGAATTAATAAATAAATAAGAATTGATCCTTAAAACAAATTCATTTAGTGTCTTATTTATTTCCTTACTGATAATCCCCAATTAACAATGACTCATGCAATGCGACTCAAAGTTATGACAGGGCTGGAGGAGTGGTACTCACAATTGGTCCTTAAAGTTGTAGTAATCCCAGCAACTTCACAGTTATGTAATTGTGATCTGGACATTACTTATGACAGTTGCAGCATTTGCAATAATGGTGAATATCTGTGGCTCGGATGTAGGATGAGAGTGAAGGTTCATTCTCTGAGCTTGAGGGTTGGTTTCTGAATGTTTCATTACCAGGCTAGGTAACATCTTCAGTAGAGTTTTGTGGATGTCTGTGTCAGTATTCTACTTATATAAGGGTTTCAGGTGTAGGAGTATCAACTGAGGGTCTTGTGATGGACCAGGTGTGAGTCATCAGAGAGAGGCTTGTGATGGGGAGGTACTTCAGGTCAGGGTCGTTGGAGGTGTGAATTAGTTGCAGTGTGTCACACTCATGTGATTGCCATTTGTGACTTTGCTGGCTTCCCATAAGCAAAATCAATGGGGCCGTGAAGATCACAAGTTACTTTGGTAAGTCTCTTGCACCTAATAGCAGTGACCTCAAACCTTGCTGCATTCACACCATTCTCCACCAGCCCCTTGGGGACCTTTACATGCTCTCCTGCACCCAACCACAGCCATTTCAAGCCTTGCTGTGCTCATGTCAAACCTGACATTAGTGCATCCTTGAGCACCCTCTCCCATCCCACAACAGCCATCCAAAGCATCATTGTTCTTACACTTCACTAGACTCTAATGCACCCTATCCTACCCAAAAGATCATTGGCAGTTCCCTCCCTCCCATCCAGGACATAGCACAGAAGCGCTGCTTGAGCAGGATCCATAAGATTATCTGGGACACTACACATCCTCTTCATGACCTGTTTTCCTTGTTACCTTCTGGGAGGAGGCTTCGTGGTATCCGAAGCAGAACATCCAGATTCAGCCAGAGTTTCATTCCATACAGCATTAACCTCGCAAACTCTCAAGCTTCCTCCTTCCGTTATATATTCAAGACGGACAATATTTAATATTTATTTGCTACGTATATGTAGGGATGTGGGTCTATACATATGTTGTTCATAGTATATTTAGGTGTGTGTCATGTATGTGTTTTACTTTGAGAGCGGGCAACTAAATTTCATTTTTGATGTGTGCCATTTATTGACATAAAGGTTATCTTATCTTATAGCAGTCACTTGCTTACTTAGTGACTTGCTTGCAAACTCCCTGGGACTTACATTTTCCTACTGGCTTCCTTACTGATTTTGGTTGTTGGAAGCCAGCAGGAAGATGATCCTTGCTTAATAGCCCACAGAACTTGCTTAACAACAGCAACAGAAATTGCCAAGATTGCCATCACTGAGTAATGCAGGCACATGATATCTCAATTTACAGCAGCATCACTTAGTAATGGAAATTCCAGGCCCAATTATCATTGTTAACCAAGAACCACCTGTTGTTATGGTTCCGGCTAATGAAACACTTCAAAGAACTTCAGGCATTGATTTTCCTAAAAATCTTTTATTGTTACAAAATGTTGGCACAGGCACAACGGAGGGTTTATGCTAAGATCTGAGTTCTCTTCCTCTGAGCAGTTAGATTATCAGCATGTTCCCTCCCTAAATTAGCTGTCATATATCACATTATCCAATTAGTGTGAAGGTCAAAGGTTTTCTTCCTCTTTCTTTCCCCCTGGCTTTGCCTTCACCCCCTTCTGCTCTGTATTAACGCCATAAATACCAGACAGTTCTGCATATTGTCAAAAGCAAGAATATACAATATTTGCAGCATTGACACCTGTACTGTCTTCAGTGTTAGATACTGTTATTATAATACAGTTTATGGATTTAAGAAGATTAACAGAAACTATCTTCTGCTTACTCTTTTTGCATAAGAATAAACCACCATAGTGCTTGAGTGGTATTTTGCAATACAGTAATATTTAATTTTGCAAGGATTTATATAGTTTTATATTAGAAATATGTAAACTGTGATGTTAACTTTGATTACTGGTTCATTCCATTAGTTAGTCTGATAGTAATTTTTTAAAGCATAAAGGTTTTACAAGTAACAATATGCTCTCTTACATCTATAAAGATTTGCTTTAGCATTGAGCATTATTGTAGCACAAATGTTTGTAGTTGAAATACTAATTTTTTTAATGTATAAGAAGCTACTTTTCCAAGAGCGAATGATGCATCCATGTATCTCATTTTAAAAACTTTATCATATAGTTTTACATTTTATTTAATAATAATAATAGTAAAGTTGGAAGGGACCTTGGAGGTCATCTAGTCCAACCCCCTACACCATTTCGGACAAATGGCTGTCCAGTCTCTTCTTTAAAACTTCCAGTGTTGGAGCATTTACTGCTTCTGGAGGCAGGCTGTTCCACTGATTAATTGTTCTCACTGTCAGGAAGTTTCTCCGTAGTTCTAGGTTGTTTCTCTCCTTGATTAGTTTCCACCCGTTGCTTCTTGTCCTGCCTTCAGGTGCTTTGGAGAATAGATTGATTCCCTCTTCTTTATGGCAGCCCCTGAGATATTGGAATACTGCTATCATGTCCCCCCTTGTCCTTCTCTTCGTTAAACTAAACATACCCAATTCTAGCAACCGTTCCTTATATGTTTTAGCCTCCAGTCCCCTCATCATCTTTGTTGCTCTTCTCTGTACTCTTTCTAGAGTCTCAACATCTTTTTTACATCGTGGTGACCAAAACTGGATGCAGTATTCCAAATGTGGCCTTACCAAGGCATTGTAGAGTGGTATTAATACTTCACGTGATCTTGATTCTATCCCTCTGTTAATGCAGCCTAGCACGGTGTTGGCCTTTTTGGCAGCTGCAGCACACTGCTGGCTCATATTTAGGTGATTGTCTACTAGGACTCCGAGGTCCCTCTCATAGTTACTACTATTGAGCATGGTGCCACCTATGCTGTACTTGTGCATTTGGTTTTTCTTGCCTAAATCAGAACAGTTTAATTAATTCATTTGTGGGGGCTAGTTGGAATATTATATTAACATCTCTTTTAACATTTTAATATTTGTTCCAGATGGAATAGAATAAGTTAAGAAAAGTTAGTTTTCATAAGCTGCTTAAAGACTTAAATAGGTTTTCATTTTCAAACCTAACATTCTCTCCAACATCATATTTATTTTCAATTTAAAACAACTGGATTCATAATTTGTAGGAAAGATTGCGATGCTACGTATATTGCCAGTAAAATGGTAACTCTTATATGCCCAATATTTAACTTCTGCAGCAATCAACATATAAAATATATAGTGTATTTAGCAAAAGGTATATTCTTTTAATTAGAGCAAATAATCAAAAATATTTATTTAATTCCCAGAAAAACCCTGACATAGTGTACTGCCTTTTGAAACATTTTTAGTCATGCCCCAATTAAGTTCACATAAAATTTTACATTTTTAGTTATATTCTATAGTTGACTCAGTTTTGCACTTTTTATGTTACAATAGGTAAATCTGGTCTCTGAACACATCTGGTGTGAAGACTTCCTTGTAAGAAGTTTTTACTTGAAAAATCTTCAAAGTAATGAGACTCGGACAGTAACCCAGTTCCATTATCTTACCTGGCATGATCAACAAGTTCCTGCATCCACAAGATCCCTTCTGGATTTTCGCAGGTACAGTAGAAATAATTATTTAATTCCCAAGCTAAAGAATAATTATAAGAATTGTGTACTGCCTGAAAATAATTTAAGCAATTTGTAGTACATGATGAGGCAAATGCAAGGCTGTCATGGACTTACTTGTGACATATAGTACAAATGTATTGTGGCTAGAGAATTTTAATATATTGTTCCTTCTCCCATGCCAAAATAGTCTGTTTCCTAGGGTTTCACATAGTAAAATGTGGCATAGAGAATGATCCATTTAATATCACAATTCTAAACCCAGTCAGCCAGTATTTTGAATGTCAACTGCTTCTAAAAGCAGTTTAGAAGCTTTTAATGATGGTAGTAAAGTTATAAATACTGTACCGTAAATCAATATTTCTCAACTATGGTAACTTGAAGATGTATGGACTTCAACTCCCAGAATTCTCCAGCCAACTAAGCTGGCTGGGTAATTCTGGGATTTGAAATTCATACATCTTCAAATTGTCAAGCTTGAGAAACATTGCTGTAGATATAATCATGCAAATAGCCAGCATTGCCAATATAAGTAATTAAATTGCTTATTATGACTTTTAATATCATGATTAATGCACTTGAAAAAAATCTAAACCAACAATTCCATGTAAGTACAAGGTGTTTCTTTTCTTTAAATAGGCATGTACAACAAGCATATTAGGTGGCGATGTTTCTATATGTCATGCCAATAAACTGAAGCTACTATATTTGTCTTGAGGTAAAACTCACTTTTCATATTGCAATGTCATATTGTTCTATTTTTCTAGGCATTCAGCAACTTCAGCTCTAATATACTTTTTTGTATCTAGAATAATCAAAGCACAGCTAAGATGGACTGGGGCCTAATGGAGATGCAAAAGTGTTTTTTATTTTGAAGCAGATTGACAGATGAATACTTAAACATCATCCAGTTCTATACTCCTAGGCTGAATTTCCATAGATCAGAAAAAAGCTATACACAGATCCTTTTTATACAAGTCTGCCCAATTTAACCTCTTTACCCACTCTCAAAACAGATTCAAAGCTCTTAGTTGCACTGATCCTTATATATCATTAATCATCTTCTCCCACATGTAATCACTTAGTGTTTCCCACCCATGTTTTGTTGGTTATTTTAATGATATTTAAATTCTTTTTCATTTGTTTTAACAGTAATTGAGAAAATAGTTTGGGATAATGGATTAGTATTTTTTTCTTTATATCTCAATGCTTTAAATAATTTCTGAACCTCTTATCTGTGTCTAAACACTCCCCTTCCACTAGAAATCAGTTTTAAGGTTCCTTGAAATGTTATCTAGTCAAATTCATTTAAATGCCACAATGGTTCATTGAAAAATACAAATTTCAGTACATTATATTGAAATGTGCAAGTTTCAATATGTTATATTGAAGTTCCTCCAAATAATGCTGTTAGCATTAAAATAAATGTACAACATGTTGAATTAGCATTTTGTAAACATTATTATGATGTACATCAAAATACATAGTGATTAATAAAATCTATGTGGCTTTTAAATGTTCCCCCAGAGGTTTTTCTATTATTGATAAAGACTACATATAAACAATACATAGTACTAAGGTGACCAACTTTTTCACAATGAAAAGGAGGACACAAATAAATTGAAGAAAAAAATATCGTAAATAAAAGAAACATTTTATTCATTGCAACAATAATACAGAATACCCTATAATATGATAAATGCATAATAAAAAACATTTGTAACAATAATATTTTATATTGTAATTATGCTTACATGCCGTGCCCCCGCCTGCAGCCGCTCCGCCAGCACTGCTGCTCCGCCGTGTAGAGCAGGCCCCATGGCTCCCATAGCATGGGGGGCAGCCGGCCACCACCACCCCTCACACCCCCACCCGCAGCAGCCCCATTGCCCCAGCCTCTTGCACCCACAGCCATTATTGCCCTAGCAGGGCCGAAGATCAAGAGAAAATTACCATGGCGTTGCTGCTCCAGTCTCCTCCAGGTATCTTCGGGACTAACTAGGAGATGGTGTAGTTGGGTAGCAGGGAGGGGTGCAAAGTTCCTGCCAATTCGCCTTCGCTGCAGACAACTTACATATGCAAAGTTTGCCAGCTGAGTGTTTTGGCAAGCTCAGCAGCAATTCCTATTGGCTTTTGAAAGCCAATAGGGGGAGTAGCAGAGCTCATGCAAAAGTTGAAAAAAAACCATCAAAAAAAGGTGCTGGAACGCCGTTCTGAGCGTTCTATGAGAAAAAAAAAGCCCTGCAGATTAGTCTTCAAATATCGAAAAGGAGGAGATGTAGGAGGACACTTTTTCAGGGAAGACAGAACTCACAAAAGGACGACTGTCCTCCCTAAAGGAAGACGGTTGGTCACCTTAACAGTACTTGATCCATGTTACAATAATTTAATTATTTAAATCAATGAGCAGTCTTAAGATCATCACAGAGAAGGTCTATGTGGTGGCTAAGAATCCTCAGTGACTTGAGGATCAATCAATCAAAATCTTGAGAAATTTCTAGAGAATATCTAAATTTGATCATTAATTTGGATTCAATTCACAGTCTTTCTGCTATACATTTCTTGTATTATAGCAGCTATCTTCTGTTGCTGTTTTCCATGTATTCATTTTCCAGTCAACAGACATTTGCCAACTAATAGCCTTTACTTATCTATAAGCAGAATACTAGGTCTAAGATATGGCTAAAATTGCTTGTTACTGCAGTGTCTAAGAGTAAAATCCACAAGCCTTATGCGAGGTTCTTGCGTGTGTAATGAAATTGTGAAGGAATAAAAGAGTGACTTGAAGAAATCCATCTGGATTTAAAAGAAAAAAAATACAAGTAAGCTATTAAAAGTTTTATGAATATGCATCTTATCAGACAACCAAGTGTACAGTATACTTTCAGTAAGATTGATTTATTTTTATGTTCATTACAAATTATCCACAAGGGTTTGGGGATGAGTTCTGTTTTGTTTTTAAATTATAATTCTATTACCTTATAAAAGACAAAACAGATGAAATACTGCTTTGTGTGCCAAAAGCAATTTTAAAAAATATTAATTTTTCATCAATCTTAATTTTCCTTCCTTAGTAGAATTGATTTTACAGTTAATGTCTTAACTATTTTAATATGTTATTATTCCACACTCTTAGAAAAATTAATGCCTTACAAGAGAACTAGATTCTTAAATTAATCTTACAAAATGCAGCCCCTATTTTTGAGGTGGTTTGATTTCCCTTTAAGCTGTTCATGTTTACTTTTAAGTATATTGTACATGTATGTACATAGAGATATTTAATATAGATGGCCCATTCCCTAGTACTATAATTCATCACTGAGAAAAATTTGCTCCAGAATCTTCAGAACTAAGCATTTGTTTTGTTTTGTTTTGTTTTTAATTAAGCAGATTCTATTGGACTGTGAAAACAACTACTTCGTGCTTTTTTTGTTCCTGCTTGCTAAAGGCTATTGTGTTGAATAGGTTATAATTTGTTGAATAGATGAATTAAAGCTAAGGGATTAAAAGCTCTTCGCTGTTTGAAATATTGTACTCTAAAATATTGATGAGTGAAGGAAGATTCTTTTTCCCTCAGTAAGCTTAAAATGCTTAGGCAGAATGCAGTGTTTGAAAGGTGAAGCTGCTCCTTCTCAAAATACTGGTCAGTTTAATGGTTCCAGAATCCTAATTCCATTTTGAACAATAGACTAAGCTTTTTAAACTCTGGATCAGCTTGTTAGTCATGCACTGATAGTATGTAATTAAATATTTCTTGAGCCCAGAGGGAGCGCATTTACACTTTAAAGAGACACTGCTAAGCTAAAAGATAATTAGCATCACACATGAGGGCTTTGCTTAAAATATATATTATGCTATCATTGCTTGCTGTGTGCAATGGCATTTATTAATACTGCTCACTTTTAAAATGGTCAAATTCTTATTTTGCCAGCTAATTAGCAGTTGCCAGTGTCATTTTTGTGATGTTGCAGCTAGTAATATAAGCCCAGTTGCATAGTCACAAAAGTGATCATTGGAAACTGTAACTGCTGCAGGGACATTATGGGAAACCCCTTTTCTGAGCCTCTAAGGACCTTTGACCTTTGGTTGCTGATGGTTTGCATGGTAATTCCTTTTTTACTCAATAAACCAAAGATTGGTTTGTATGACTAATCATTTTTTCCTAGTCAATTCTTCATCTCTCTGTCTATGTATGTATATATTTTATTAAAATAGTACTAAATTCAGGGCTTTATACATTTTATTGGGATCTGAAAGAACTAAATTTGAAGGAAAAGATACTGCTTTTATAATCAAAACATTACAATCAGTAAAATTCATTTGAAGCCATTATTTCCATGTGCTTTTTGATATATGTCATGATTCAGATATTTGAAAAGATAGCATTACAATTTTAAAACTAAGATTCATATAAATTAACCAGATAGCCAGCATTTTGGCAACTAAATGAGCCAAAAGGAAATTAATGGATAAGTTGAATTATGAGGAACACAAATGTGAAAAAATTATTAAAGCCTGAAACTATTTTCAGAAATAAAGCTGTTCAAGTCTTTATTTGCTGCTATGAAATAGAAAGAAGATATATAGTCTCAAACTATTTCAGGGTGATTTAGAAACACTTTTAGAAACACAGTGCAAACTTAACTTACTGGAACAGTAAAGATTACTTTCTTTGTATGCCAAAGATAACAAATGTAAATGGATTGCCAATTGAAAAATGAAGCCTTTTATTGCTGTGTTGTGTTTGTAAAACCATGGCCATAATCTTTTAACCATTTATTGATTGAAGTTCATATATATAACATATGATTATATATATGTGTATGTGTGTGTGTAATATATATGTTTGTGTGTATGTATATGTGTCTGTGTGTGTGTATATATATATATGTATGTATGTACACACACACACACATACACACACACACAGATATAGAGAGTTTACATCTTTTGCTTGCAGATAGATTTCATTTCAGTTTGTATTTAGTGTTAGATAATGCCTGTTCTTTAATGTGCAATTCAGTTATTTACTCTGTTGTATTATTCCATTAGATCGAACATTTTTACATAATAAGCCTTAGGCCCTTTCCACCTGCCGGGCTAAAGCCTCTTCTATGCAGTTATCTTCTGCAGCTGAGCTAATTAACTTTTGACTCAGCTCCATTTTGCTTTTAGCATTGCAAAGACAGTTTTACACTACAAAAGGCTGGATCTGCAGGGCAGAATATTTTCCATTGATGGAAATTCTCACCATGTCCCAGTCCCTCCCTGATGGAGTTCAGGTGTGTCTCCTTGCCATCATGTTATCAGCCTTCATGAATTAAGAAGGGAAATGTGGTTTTCTTTTTGCAGTGAAAAAAATGGTGAGCATTAGCCAGGTGCCAGTTTTGTTCTCCCCCATTGGTCATTTCAAAGAAATGCTGGGTGGCTTGTAAGAAATGGTAAAAATTGTGAAAAAAATCTGACAAAGAGAATGCTTCCCATGCAACATGCAAGTATTTCTGAGGACTGGATGGGTAGTATTATCGACTATAGCTTTGGTGCAGGTATCACGCTGCCTAATTTTCCTGCTAAGGATTTCTCTCTTTAATTCTATTATTTAAAACATGGTCTAATTCAAGAATTTATTTTTATAATACTATGCTTAGAGAAACTGCTCTCCGTGGTCTCTTATTAAAAGAGAAGATCTTAGGAAGACTGTGCATTAAAAAGATATTAAATCAATTAATGCCTATAATTGGATTTGTTTTTCTAAATAAATAATATTTCTCATATAAACTTTATTTCTTAAAAACTTAAGAATAGAATGGAATGGAATGGAATGGAATAGAATAGAATAGAGCTGGAAGGGACCTTGGAGGTCTTCTAGTCCAGCCCCTTGCTCAAGCAGGAGAACCTGTACCATTTCAGACAATGTACAGTATATTTACAGAAATTTTTATAGGAAATTGCAATTATTCCTGCTTTATAGGAGGGAAATTTATAGATGAGATACTAATTTGCTCTATAACAATGTAGTATGTGTTTGTTTATATAATCCCACAGTTATACTACTATTCAATAATGGCATTCTGGTAGCTGAAATGCAGGTAGGTCTTATTTATATTTGCAGTTGTCAGCAGGAGGAAGAGGCACAGGAGAGGGCCAGGAAAACATTTTGACTGGTGAAGGAGTACATTCCCTCAACCTTTGTTTAAACAAACTCAGTGCTGTAATTCTGAATAACTTGGAGTGACTGTAGTCTTCCAACTAGGTTCCTATTGAACTCTACTGGATCAAAAAGACATTAGCCATTGTTCATATACATATACACATGCACACACACACACATAAATGCACACACAGACTTTACATTCATGACTAGTACTGCAATATCTTTTACTGAGTACTCTTCCAAGGTTTCACATTGATGTTTTGGGGCATTTTCAGATTTGCTCCTCAGTTGTTACCACCAGGAGAAAAACATCAGATTCTAGCTTCCACAAATGGAGAATGCAAACCTTCCTCTCCTGGAGGGAAATTATATTGCTAGGCGTAGACTGGGTAAGGATCAACAGATTGACGATTGGAATTTGATATGGCTAGGTTCCATTGTGATCTTCACCTTTTCAATGACTTATAGCCAGCAGAAAGCAGATTTGCTACTTAAGAAGCCTTTAAAATGTTTGATGGGAGCTTTTTTCCAGCCTTGTGCCAGAAGATGATGGATCACCTGGTTTGGGCATTAACTTGTTGCCACATTCCCCAGGAAGAGTCTAATGGGCGCACTTCATGCTTAGAGATAGAGAGTGTGTACTTAGCTTTGCCTTCTTTGGCCACAATCCTATGTTTTCTTTTCTCTGTTGATAAAGTAACCAGCCTACCTGTTAAAACTCAGTGCCAATATTTTAGGAATCCCCAAAAGGACTGAGACTTGCTTCACAGTACAGGATATACAAAAAGTCCCAGATTTAGGTGAATTCCTTTCTGCCTTTGTGGGAATGATCCATTGTTTACCTAACACAGCTGGTTCTTGAGTTATTTTAGGGTTAAGTACACAGCATATTTATTAACCTGATTTTCACAATACAACAATCCAATACAGTGCTAGGCTGCATTAACAGAGGGATAGAATCAAGATCACGTGAAATATTAATGCCACTCTACAATGCCTTGGTAAGGCCACACTTGGAATACTGCATCCAGTTTTGGTCACCACGATGTAAAAAAGATGTTGAGACTCTAGAAAGAGTACAGAGAAGAGCAACAAAGATGATTAGGGGACTGGAGGCTAAAACATATAAGGAACGGTTGCTAGAATTGGGTATGTCTAGTTTAATGAGGAGAAGGACAAGGGGGGACATGATAGCAGTATTCCAATATCTCAGGGGCTGCCATAAAGAAGAGGGAATCAAGCTATTTTCCAAAGCACCTGAAGGCAGGACAAGAAGCAATGGGTGGAAACTAATCAAGGAGAGAAGCAACCTAGAACTAAGGAGAAACTTCCTGACAGTGAGAACAATTAATCAGTGGAACAGCTTGCCTCCAGAAGCAGTAAATGCTCCAACACTGGAAGTTTTTAAGAAGAGACTGGACAGCCATTTGTCCGAAATGGTGTAGGGTTTCCTGCCCGAGCAGGGGGTTGGACTAGATGACCTCCAAGGTCCCTTCCAACTTTACTATTATTATTATTATTATTATTATTATTATTATTATTATTATTATTACTATTATTATTAAAAGAGAAATCATAAGAGTTTTATATAATTGTAGTAATGCATACTACTCCTGTTGGAGGGCATTGTCTTAGATGGTAAATCCCCAAGGTATGTGTAAATGCCAATAACCATGAGGTGAAATTTGGATTGACCATTACATTCCTACTTCAACTGCAGAGGAATTTAGTACTATACCTTTCTCTGGGAGAAGAAAATTTATGCATAGACATAGAAACTCATTCAGTCAGTACCTGGATTGCTTACAGAATCAGAAGTTATTAAAAAGATACTTAAGTTCAGATAAACCAGGCCAGTCCATGGAAGCTCAATGAAGTTTTGTCTTACCTAAACCTTGTCCCATCCATCCACCCTTTAATCCTTAGCAGATCACCTTGATTAGAAAACTCAAGATCTGTTTAGGCTTGCAGGGGAGGAGGGACTTAGAGAAAGGGCACGGGGGAGGGTTGTGAAAAGCAGTGGGTGACTCAGAGATGAATTATAAAGTAAATGAAAAAACACAAAGCCCCCCCTCTCCTAGAAATTTGCAAAAAGAAACTATTTGAAGGACAGTTATAATTATTGAAAAAAAGGATTTCATCAATTCACTTGCAACTACCAAGTTTCCCCCACTCCTTCAAATGCCCATACTTCATTTGCAAATTTAAATGCAATACTAATTCGGTAACTGCAGTAGAAGATTATTCAGATTTTGTTGCCAACTGCTGTACTTGGTGATATCTTTTCCCTTTTAGTTCAGTAAGAGTCTTTAATGCAACCAGGGGTAGAAACTGGGGAATAGAAATGATTGGGCAAATTGGGCAAAGAGAGGAAGATTTGGGAGAAAAGATGGACAGATGGGACTTTCTGAAGGTGAACAGTTTAGAGGCAGAATATAGCAAGGAAGGCAGGAAAGAACAGAGTTAAGGAAACCTTTAAATACAAAGAAAGCCTTACATAGGGCTAAAAATTGGGAGGGGAGGGCAAAGTTTCCAAAATCTAAAAATACCTTTTGAAAAGAAATGTTACTTCCTTACTTCTTTCTGAAAAGCTAAAAGGAGGAAACACACATGCATGCTCACAAACTTGGGAACAGAAATAAGCCGGGAGCACACACATAAACTTGTTCAAGGAATTTCTTGGGGTACTTATAAGTGGACATATCTTGTGCTTCAGAAAAATCAGATAGACACAACTCATGTGTATGCACAGTCATATTTGATTAAAACATAAAAACAACATAGAACATTTGTAATTTTTGTGTTGAGGGAAAAGTTTTCATCCTGGTTCATCCAAGCTGGGAATAAATAAACAACACGGCAACTGCTGTAGAAAGAAGGTTGTAGTTTATTGAAGAGCCAGAAAGATGGTTCTTGCAGGAAAGAGAAGAGAAAAAGAAGGCCTGAGCCACATGTGGGAAGTAGGTTTTTATACCCCCTGAAGCCTTTTGTTTGGAATAATTTCCTGTTCTTGTTTTAGGCTTTGTATTTCCTGTGTCATGTATTCTGACCTGAGTCTGGGTGTGCCTTTCTGGTATTCTTGATGGTAGTGGGTTATTATCATATCCTGCTTTCATGGTGCTGGGGCTAATAACTCCTAGAGTTTGGGTGGGGTATGCAGATTTTAGGTTCTTTGTCTTCTTGATCTCCTAGCTGGGGCCTTTCTGATGGTTTACATCTGCATTTGCACAGGGCTGGCTTCTGCGTGGGACAGAGAGACTTGGGGGCAGGGTTGGTTTCTGCTTTTAAAATCCTTTTGTGGAAATACATATTTCCTTCTCTGGGGAACTGACTTCTCTCAATCCCCCCTTTGTGCCATAAGTGTGAGAATGACACACAAAGTTAAAATTGATCTGGTCAGGGAGACTTGGTAAACAAGCTTTAAACTGTTAAGCCAAAAAAAGAAGACACTAATGGAGGCAGCAGAAAAAGATCCCTTCAGTGGCTCCCAAAAGGGGACTTCCAACCCATAAAGTTCTAAAAGTTAGGGCAAAAATTTTGTTAAGTGGAAAAGAAATGTATAGTTTCCAATATTCTGTGCCAATCATTTTCAAATGTTGGATGTCACTTTGAGTTCCAGTCAGGTTTGCACATCCCTCCCAAAATTCTTCACAGCTATGGTTTGCCTCAGTACATAACTACTGGCTGCCCATTTTCAAGGGTTGTTTCCTGTCTTAGCTCTTAGTTCAGTGCATCCAGGTTTGTAATGTCCAATTGAGGTTAGCCAGTATTCAAGCCAGGCTATTAAATTTTTTCTTAAAATGCACATAGTGAGCCCTAAGATTACCAATCTGCGTACACCAGTGCAAGATATTCAGGGCTTAGGTTTGGAGATCTGTTTCCTGCTATTTCTTCAGTCAGGGCATATGAATTGCAAATTGCCTGAGGGGGCCTGATTCCCTCCCCCTTGGAATTTTCTGGAAGTTGTGTATGCAAAACTTTGGTGCAATAGAGCAAAAATCAGCCTGGGGAACTTTACTGAAGGTAGGTGGAAAAGACTCTGTGATTATGAATGGTGTGTGTGCATACAAAACAGGCAATACAAACATTCTGGGTAAATTTTCCCTCCTACCAGACAGAAACCCAAGATGTTCAATACTTGCTGTGCCAACTAATCCCAAATGCCATCACTCCATGAGTCCATTCAACTGGCTTATTACAATACAAATGGGGCAAGAAAGAAAACTTTACAATGAGTTTCCACCCTCTCCCCATATCTTCCTAATTTTCTTCTGAGGCTTCACATGGGACCAGTGGCTCCGGGACTCCTTCCTTCCTCTGCAGTTTTTCATAGGCATCTGGGAGAATGGTAGGACTTGGGAAGATGTTCCACTCAGGTTGCATGGTGGCTTCTTAGTGGATGGCTGGATTCAAAACTCAATTCCATGGCTCAAATGGATGGAGGCAGCATCTGGGTCAGTGTGCTCTGCTTCCAAAGGTTGGGGTGTCATCTGTGTAGGGCTGAAAGATATAAGAACAAAATCTCCTCCCCCCTTTCTGGGTGGACTCTCCCAGGAGATGCAGACAAGGGCTTGGAGAACAAAGGATAAGAAAAAAAGAAGTACATGAAGGGGGGAGCTTGCAGACAGAGTTTGAAAAGGCATTAATATTGCAGTGGTCAAAGAAACAAATGGGCAACAAATGAGGACAATCACAAATGAGGTCAAAAAAACCCTGGATTCTAGTAAGAGAACAACAAAATGAAATGTTTCCGTTCTGAACTTCAACATTTGCAACATGTTAAAGACAAGGACTTGCAACTTAAAAAAATGCTAGGCAGCTTGAGAATGCCGAAAGCTCCAAATAATTTTAAAAGCCTAATATTTTAAGGTGTGCAATTTTCCAGGGGCAGGAGAATCTGCCTTTAACATTTATTCTAAAATAGACCACATTGTTTTAGAGATTGAAAAATGCTTATACAGTATGTTCCAGGATTAGTTCATAGTAGTAGTAGTAGTAGTTTCACCATAGTAGTTTCACCAATTAGTGATAGCATAAGAAAAGTAACTTAAGAAGAAGATTATTTCTGCACACAAGCAAACTTGAGCTTCAGAAGGAGGCTCTTGTAGCTAGACACAAACTTTTCCAGCAGATGAACTTAAAACATTCCCTCCTGATAACTTTGGGCTGTTCATAAGAGTACACAGAGAGAAAGTAAGGAACAAACAAACAAACACATTTTTCTTCACTCTGTTTGTTGGCCAGGCAAACAGAATGACGTATTTCCTTTTTGTGGCTTATTTTAAGCAAAATTTCTAGCAGAATTTTAAAATTCTTTCTTTTTGAATTAGAGACAATTACAGTCACATTTACCCCACACTCAAAGACTTTGAGAAACATATACACAAAGACAAGAGAACAGAAAAGGAAACAGAAGTCTTAGTTTTACACATCCTTTAAACACATGGTATGTTTAAAGAGAGAAAGAGACAGAGAATCACTATTTCTTATTTTCCCTTTAAGTATCTTTATTTAGCCAAATTGGTTTCCTAGCAAAGCCCATTCTTCACAAATTTGTCTTGCTCGCTTTCTTTTTCATACCATCCAGGACAGCATTCGCCTCTTATCCCACACCTCGAGCAAATCTCCAATAGGTGTCCTAATTCCAGCCCTCAAACTGCTGCTAGCCATGTTCCCCTTCCGCTATGGGATACAATCAACTCAGTCAAGTTCCTAACAGCACTTCCCAGCCGCTCTCAGCGACACTATCCCTGCTACCTCGCCTATCAGTTTTTGGGCACTAAAAAAATTGCCCAGGAAGACTTTGGTTCCCTAAATGAAGTACAGGACCTTCGTACCTAGGGAACTCCCTGCCGTCACTTTGCGGACCACAAAAATAAATTGTCCAAGGAGGAGCTGCTGCAACCTGGCCTCTGTTCACTACCCCGCCTGTCAGTTTTCAGACTTAGAAGATGTCTGGGAAGACATGTGCTTTGTGTACTAGTACAGGCCCTTCCTACAGGTGGGCTTTGCTTACAGGGCCTTACCAGCTAGTTGCCCAAATCCAATTCTCTCATTCA
The DNA here is from genome assembly GCF_016545835.1 of Crotalus tigris. Classification (NCBI taxonomy): domain Eukaryota; kingdom Metazoa; phylum Chordata; class Lepidosauria; order Squamata; family Viperidae; genus Crotalus; species Crotalus tigris. Next base: position 1,500,374 of record NW_024096751.1, on the reverse strand, counting down.
CTCATTTGATTCCATTTTCACACAGCCTCTCCCTTTTCCCTAACAAAAGGTCCTGCACTCTGGCCAAATCCCCATGCTTTCTAGGGTTTGTCACTTAAACACATCCTTTCTGCGGCTAGGAAAGACCAGAAGGAGCAAAGTCCAACTGTGATTGGAAATAAAGGGTCTTCTCACTACACAGAGAGACATACACACATTTCCTTTGTTTTCTTGGACTTTAAAGTTAAAATTTAGAGGTACTTACCTTCACCTTCCTTCCAAAGCAGCCCTTGAGCTCAAACCCAAAACTTCCTTTACTACCCTGGCTCCACATGGGCAGGGCCTGGGAAACACATCCACAGACACAAGGGGTCTGCTGCCGGCAAGATGGGCTTAGCAGTCTCAGTCCATTGGAGAGGTTAGCTTGGAGTCCCATTTCTGGAGTGCCAAATTGTTGAAACAAAAGTCTTCACACTGGTTCATCCAAGTCAGGGATAAATACACAACACGGCGACTGCTTTAGAAAGAAGGTTGCAGTTTATTGAAGAGCCAGAAAGATGTTTCTTGCAGGAAAGAGGAGAGAAAAAGAAGGCCTGAGCACATGTGGGAAGTAGGTTTTTATACCCCCTGAAGCCTTTTGTATTTCCTATGTCATGTATTCTGACCTGAGTCTGGTGTTCCTTTCTGGTATTCTTGATGGTAGTGGGTTAGTCCTATTATCATATCTTGATTCTTGGTGCTGAGGCTAATAACTCCTAGAGTTTGGGTGGGGTATGCAGATTTTAGGTGTCTTTGTCTTCTTGATCTCCTAGTTGGGGCCTTTCTGATGGTTTACATCTGCATTTGTACAGGGCTGACTTCTGCTTGGGACAGAGAGACTTGGGGGCAGGGTTGGTTTCTGCTTTTAAAATCCTTTTGAGGGAAATATATTTTTCTGCCCTTTTAATATTTCCTCTGGGGAGCTGACTTCCCTCACTTGGTTTTCACAAGCCTGGATTGCAAGAGTTCCAGCTGAAGGAAGAGATTGTATAAATTGCTGTTCTCGTCTCATCAATAATGGATTTCTTACATTTTACTTTATTTGAATTTCAAACATTCCTTCCTCAGAGAACTGTTGAAAATCTACACTGTCCTTTTGTTATGTAGGATGGGAAACACTCACCTAGGGACTGGGGCAATTATTATTTCAGTAGTTTCTTCTGGTGGCAAAACAGCTACATCATATATAAAGATGCTATTATTTTCCCTTTAGTATTCCCATCCAAAATTCCATCCCATAAGAATGTGCTGAAGGAACACTGAATGCATTTGAAGGAGAGATAGTAATCAAATCCCCCCCCCCATCCTCAGTCTCCAAACTATTTTGACAGTTTATAAGCCAGGTAAGGTGAAGGAATTGAAAGAATGATCTTTATAGGGTTTTTTTATAGGCTTTATGCATCGGCTACCATTTCATATCAACTCTCCCTTACCTCAAAGGCACATACCTCACATACATACATAAACAAGTAGGCTCACAAAAGGGAAAAGAAAGAAAAAACCAGAACTCTTAAGTTTTAGCATCATGAACAGACATTTTTTTCTTCTATAGAACTTAAACTTTGCAATTTTCACTCTGCTTCAATTTTAACAATAGCCCTTAGATTTATATACTGCTTTATAGTGCTTTATAGCCCTCATTGAGCAGTTTATAAAGTCAGCATATTGTTCCCAACAATCTTGACTCCTCATTTTACCGATCTCGGAAGGATGGAAGGTTGAGTCAACCTTGCGCTGGTCACAAACTGCTGACAGTAAGCAGTGAGTTAGCCTGTAGTACTGCATTCTAACCACTGTGCCATCACAACTCCTTTTTAACTTAAAGAAACATTTTCTTTCTGTTCAAGAGAGAGTGTTACCATTTAGGTTAGTTGAAAGCATCCTTTCAGGTGAAAATAGATTACCAGCCTCATTTTTTTGTCTTTTTTGTTTGTTTGTTTGTTTGTTATTTGATTTTTCCCCCATTTCCTATATACCACCATGTATGCCTTGTAGTTGTCCATGGTCCAGGGGTTGGGAACCCCTGCCCTAGTGGAATAAGTACACTTCCCTATCTTCTACCTTCAGTTTGCAAGCACAGGGGCCCTGAGAGAGGATTCTCTTAGAGTACTGCCACCTCCTCTCCACCTTCAATTTTCAGGCACCATGCTCTCAGGAGGACTCTCTGAATAGGGTATAGGTGCTCCTTTTTGGATTCAGAGACCAGGCTGGCAGTTGTCCAGATAAAGCTAAGCATGCAATCTCTCACAACCTTCATACCGATTCAAAACAACCTCACAAGAGTTTGGGTGCAATTGAAACTGTCACAGAATGCAATCTATGGGCAGTGTGAAAAGGGGATCTCTCTCACACACACATATACACTCTCACACTCACTAGGGACAAGACACAAAATTTATTGGGTATTTCCAACTCTGAAACCTCTGGTTCAAGCAATTATTTGACCCAAAACCCAAACTCTCTTTACTAACTATGTTGAAATGGGCAGAATCCAGTCATGACCCTCAAGACAAATGATTTGATGCTAGCTGAGTGAAATTAGCTGAGTTGGATCCATTCCTCCATGTCAGCCTAAGGTCCTAGCTGGGTTGCCAATTGTTAGAAGAAAATTCTGGGTTCAATCTAGGCTGGGTCTTTCAAAGAACACTTAAGGCGAATTGTTTGAAGCAGAGATAAAATTTTATTTGAGAGCATGGCACATAATCGCAGTAATCAAAGCTAGATTACAAAATTTGAGGTGATTAGTTCATATAAGAACCCTTCCTTTGTTTCTCCCAGTGACAGAGCTATCCCCTAGGACAGTGATGGCGAACCTATGGCATGCATGCCAGAGGCGGCACTCAGAGCCCTTTCTGTGGGCACGCATGTCGTGCCCCGGAGATGGTGAGGGACTGGCCCCTGCTGCCCTGGCCCTGCCCACCCAGTCTGCCACGACCACTGCAGTCACGCTCACCTGGCACCTAGTGATAAATAAGTGGGTTTTGGTTTGCAGTTTGGGCACTGGATTTCTAAAAGGTTCGTCATCACTGCCCTAGGAATTATTAGAAATTGAAATTATCTGGATGGCCAAAAGAGGTATTCTGGGGTTTGGCATTGCTGATCTTTTTTTTTTCACTTATTTACCATATCAACTGGCTTTCTGTTTAATTAACATTGCAGGTAGATACTGTATATCTAGTCACAAAAAGGAAGGTTATCTTTATTTGTTTAAAACATATAGCCACCCATCTTTAAGACAACCTGGCTGGCTTCCAATACAATCATTTTAAAAACTAAAGCACTCCATTAAAAATATAAAATAATAAAAGCAAAAAATTGGCACTAATCCATGGTGATGTATGATTATCTGGTCATTTCCCAGTGCTTGGATTAGAAAGCCAGGGGCTTCACAGAAGACAAGGAAGGCAAACACCTATCAAACTTCAAGGAGCAGAATATTCCATAGGGCAGGGGCTGTCATAGGAAAAGCGTGTTTCCTGACTCACACTAGATGACAGTATTTGCTGGTTTCTTCTTGAATTTCTTGTTTTTCTTTTTTAGTGGTATGATGCTGGACTGAGCTTTTATGATCATATTTTTCAGAGTTTCCCATGCTTCTTGAATTGTTTTGCCCTTTAGGATTTTCATCCATGGAATCTTTCCTAGGTTCTCTCTGAGTTTGTTAAAATCACCTCTTTTGAAGTTTCTGGTTGGATTATTTTCTATTGCTTGTATTTGCATTATATTGAATTTCAGTATGACATGGTCACTTTCACCCAAAGTTCCGGGATCTTGACAGACCTGAACATTGGGCATAATCTAACAAAATGAAATTAAATGATGAAAAAAGTAAGGTTCTACATTTAGGCAAGAAAAACCAAATGCACAGATATAGTATAGGCGGTACCTTACTCAATAGTAGCAACTATGAGAGGGAACTTGGAGACAATCACTTAAACATGAGCCAGCAGTATGCTGTAGCTACCCAAAAAGCCAACACAGTGCTAAGCTGCATTAACAGAGGGATAAAATCAAGATCACTCTAGAAAGAATACAGAGAAGAGCATCAGAGATGATTAGGGGACTGGAGGCTAAAACATATAAGGTATGGTTGCTGAAATTGGGTATGTCTAGTTTAATGAAGAGAAGGACGAGGGGTGACATGATAGCAATCTTGCAATATCTCAGGGGCTGCCACATAGAAGAGGGAATCAAGCTATTCTCCAAAGCACCTGAAGGCAGGAGCAACGGATGGAAACTAACCAAAGAGAGAAGCAACTTAGAACTAAGGAGAAATTTCCTGACAGTTAGAACAATTAATCAATGGAACAACCTGCTCTAAGAAGCTGTGAATGCTCCATCACTGGAAATTTTTAAGAAGAGACCGGACAGCCATTTTTCTGAAATGGTATAGGGTTTCCTGCCTGAGCAGGGCGTTGGACTAAATGACCTCCAAATTCCCTTCCAACATCATCATCATCATTACTTCTTTTTTTTAGTAAGAATTAGGTCCAGTATAGCTTTTCTTCTCATTCCCTCCTCCACCTTTTGGATGATAAAGTTGTCAGCTACATTGTTTAAGAATCTGTTTGATCTCCCACTCTCTGCAGAGTTTGTCTCCCAGTTGATAGCTGGATAGTTGAAGTCTCCCATTACTACTGTGGTATACTACTGTGGTATACATATGTTTGTTAACTGGTTGGTAAAGAGTTTATCTATTTCTTCTGATTACTTGGGAGGCCTGTAATATACACCTATGGCAATGTCACTTTTTTCCCTTTTATGTTTATACATTCTGGAGAGATTTTATCTTTGATGAATGCATTTCTGTAGTTATGTAGGGTTCTCTTACATATAGTGCACGTCCCCCTCCTCTTTTTGTAGATCTATTTCTTTTGAACAATTTGTATCCATCCATCAGTCCATTCCAGTCATGAGTTTTGTCTCATCAGGTTTCTGTAATGCCAACTATGTCATACCATCCTTGTGTACTATTACTTCTAGTTCACCCTGCTTGTTCACCAAGCTTTGAGCATTTGTATATAAGCATTTAAGACATTTATGCCTGTCTGTGAGTATGTTTCCTGCATCTCCTGATTGTTGTTTGAGTTTTTCTTTTTTTCTCATTACTCCCTACCTCATTGTTTGATTTGTTTTCTTGGGATTTATGACTGGTTTTGTGTTCTAGAGATTCTAAAGATTAGTCACCATTCCCCCTTAATATTAGTTTAAAGCCCTCCTGATGAGTTGGGGCAGTCTTTTTCCGAGTATATTTTTCCCTGTTTTCATGAGAAGCAACCTAGAACTAAGGAGAAATTTCCTGACAGTTAGAACAATTAATCAGTGGAACAACCTGCCCCCAGAAGCTGTGAATGCCCCAACACTGGAAGTTTTTAAGAAGAGACTGGACAGCCATTTGTCTGAAATGGTATAGAGTTTCCTGCCTGAGTTGGGGGTTGGACTAGATGACCTTCAAGGTTCCTTCCAACTTTATCGTTGTTGTTGTTATTCCTGGAGATCCTGTGATATCACCAGTCTCAATAAAAGTAGAACAAAGCTTCCTTTAGCTTTCTGATCTTTATATGCAGCCTTTATAATCCAATAGATTTTAGAGTATAGGTCCAGTCCCAAAAGCAATATTTTATAGTGATCTTTTGTCTCAGGCTTCCAAAAATTGTCAGTCAGGCAATATTATAATCCACAGTGTTCAACGTGTTCAACCTCCCTGAGAACAGCTCAAAAGACTACCCCAGCCAGACATAACCAAAGGTCAAGTTTTTCTTTCTCTTCTACTAGCTCTTAAGATTATAAGTCCAAGCTCAGTGGGTGTTTATAATCCAACAAGGTCAAGGTGATAAGTATGCCAAAATATTTTCCTTTATTGCCAGCTGTTCTCCCTTAGGCTAGGAATCACTAAACAGGCAGGAATCTAGTTATAGTGCTGTACTCAGATCCACCACTAGATGTCATTTAAAATCCATTTTCCACTCTTAAAACAAAGGATTGATTTCTAATATTTCCCTCAGTTTTTTTCCAGAGAGAAACTCTTAATAATTATCTCAGTTCTCAAATTTCAAAACTGTAGTTTTATATTATTTCCACTTCAATATTATGTATTTCTGTCCCGCATAGAAATTAAAATGCCACTTCTGTTACATTCAGAGGTTTTTAGCTTCTTGGGATCCTTTCCCAGGAAATTCAGTTGTAAAATAATAAAGAAAGGATCAATATTCTCATCTAGTTCCAAACATGCTGTTTATGCTGTGTTAATTGATTCTTTTCTTTGGTTGTCAGCAGCTAATGGCTGGCCATAGGAATGTAGCCAGTCTTTCCCCTGCTGGTTTGGAGAGCTTTTTTCAGATCGAACAAATCGACGAGACACCCCTCCTTCTTCATCGCCTCTTTGGGGTGACTTTAAGCCCTTTTTAGGGCCTCCAGCAGGGCGAAATCAGGCACGGAAGGCAGAGCCCTACCTTCCTGTGTCCCGTTCTGCTGCAACGCAAAACCGAAAGTCTGTTAATGTGACTCTTTTAGGGGTAATTTGGTGTTTCTTTGCTAGATGTCTGCATGTGTTCTTTGAGGGGGAGGTTGTGGGTCTACCAAATAAACATTCTACCAGGGAATGTTTATTTGAATGGGTTGCCATCTGTGGCCAATGTCAAACTTTTTGTTAAATTTGTTATTTTTTGTTTTAGTGTTATTTCTCCCCTTTTGCCCTAGAAAAGCTTGGAACTTGGGGAACAGGAGAAGATAAAATGGCAGGGAAAGTTTTGATTTCCTTCCTACAATGGCATAGAGGGGGTTGTCCTATAATCTTACAGCACTATTTTTTTTAAAAAAAAAAAAAATCCCTTCATATGAGCAGTGAACTACCTTAAATTAGGACCACCAAATCACTACAAAAGTTCACCTATCAGTTTACAGGAAATCTGTTTTCTTTGTTCTGACATGTCCTGAACTCAGTCCAGGAATCATTGTTCTATATAGTCTTTGTTTGAAATGTTATACTTGTCATTAAGGCCAGCATCAATTACTATTGCCTTTGTTTCAACTAAGTGTTACACAGCATCTCCAATTTGGCACTAAATTATTTTCCTAAGCAGTTTTACATGATTTATACAGAGCTTTATTTTTATTCCATTCTGATGTCTAAATCTATGTTCCTCATTCTCATCAAAAATGAATTTTAGACATTAGGCCCTGATTTTTCCCTAAGGCATTCTTCTTCCTTCTATTCAGCAAAATGCAGCTACTTCTCACTCCATCTTCTCTGCCTTTAACTGAAGATACTTAAATTAGAGAAAAGTGATTGATTTGTTATATTATTTATGTAAACTTGTAAATCAGTAGAATTTTAATGCTGGTTTGAATTGATTCTTTCCTGGTCTTTTCAAGCTAATGGTTCTTCTTCATTCATGAACTGGAATAAATGATGTGAATTTATTAATTCCATTTTTTTTACACAGGGGGAGTTATTCTTAAATTAGGAAACAAGAAAGTATATATTTATTTTATACAGAACAGATTTCTATAAAAAAGAAATCTGGTACTAGTTGCTAGACATATACATGTACATGTGTAAGTTTATAGGTATATGTATACCTACAAGAGGAGAATCATAAAAGTTTCTGTCATTTAGGAATGTTTTAGTTAAAAATAACATTTTGAATTATGCCTATAAAATATTGTGCATGCGTGGTGCGTGCATATGTTTGTGTGTTCACACTGAAATTCTGTTTCCAGATGTTTAAAGTTTATATCTCTGAATATATTTATTGTATATTTGAAAAGATCAGAAAATAAAATGTACTATATAAATACAGCAGTTATATATGCAAAATTAAGGGTTTTTTCATGTATTGTTCTTTGAATTAAGAAATATATATTTTTAGGTAGTAGCTTTTAAGCATTGATTTATTTAGGAATGTATATATCTTTCAAAGCAAAAGTTCTCAATGAAACTGTATTAGCTTTTGAAGCAGAATTTTGCTAATACTGCCTCAGAGCTGAAAGTGATCTATTAATACACACTTTAACCAAAGCAGGATTTGTTGTCATTTGTATTACTAATATAAGAAATGCAGGAAAGCACCATTTTATTATTTTGTTATTGCTATGTAAGAACACATAGTCTTTGGTTCAACAATTCAAGAGAATATACAATACAGACAGGGAACATTTGGAAACCATGATATTTTAAGATTATGAGGAAATTATAATTCTCTGTGTTGGCACCACACATGCTAAGTTAAAATTTGTTTTATTGTTGAATAAGCCTGATTTCACACATAATGTTAAAACTTATATATAGTTTAGAATCCATAATGATTGAGTTCATACATTGTGCTAACCAAATCTAAACAAGCTCTACAATAATTTAAATAGCAGTGAAAATGGAATGAAGGATTTGTTGATAACAAATTAATCTAGATTGTAATTCTATAAGCATTATAAAATACACTTACTAATTCTAGTCACTTGTGCGGGGATAATATTTTAAGGATTACACCTGTTATCCTATTATTTTAATAATATGTTTTTATGACTTAAATTCTTTTTGATTCCTGAAAAATGTTATGTTCTTAGATAATTATTAATACTTATCAAATCTGTATTTGTTTTATTGCAGAAAAATAAACAAGTGCTACAGGGGCCGTTCTTGTCCAATAGTTGTGCATTGCAGGCAAGTATAATTTTTTTTAAAACAACGCATATGAAACTTACATGTTAATAGCTTTGTACATTGATTTATCAAATCAAATGCCTTATAATTCTGACGAATTCATATTTTCTGCAAAAATTCTTGACAATCTTCTTGTATAGACTGGTTTCTTAAGAAAAGATTTTTCTTAAATTATCTAAAACTTGTGGTCAGATCTCAGCCAAATGATTACAGAAATTGTTTGTTTTTAGGAAGTCGTAGCATACACATTTAATATATATTGCAATTGTACATATTTTTGCTTGGGCAAAAAATGTATTGAGTCAAATGGAATTTACTTTTTCATAATATAAACCCTGCTGCATAGGATTATACTACTACAAAAAAAATAACCCTTTTCATCTGTTACTGAATTGCATTTAACACACATTTTTAAAAAACCTTTACATTTTTGCTCATAGTGCAGTAATAAAGTATAATTACCATGTGTATGTATATTGTGATCTATTCACAATTATGTTTTATAGAAAATTCAGACTGCCCTTATCTTCTGAGGCTGTTTTGCCATACAGTTTTACAAGACCTGAAGAAGTAGAAGAAGCAGGGTTTATATTATGAAAATGTTAAATAGGAATAAACTTATGGTAAAATAACTTTTGTCATTCTCTATGACAATAAAAAATACTTTGTAATCCAGCTGAAAAATGGATTCCTAAATAGATTACTGTATATATTTTGTTTTATCACAGAATGTGCAGGTTGAGTATTTAATCCAAGAATTACATTAATTCCAAAAATTCATTAACATTACAATGTAAGTGATTTTTTTATAGGCTCAGGAATGTGGTTTTTTTTAAATTTATGTACATTATTATGACCAAGTCTGTTATTTTAATGAACAAAAATGTCTCTGCTTCTTATTTTTAATTTATTTTGAGCCCCTTGTCTAGTGATACCCAAGCATCATTCTGTGGCTAATAAATTTGAAACAGCAAATTACCTTTCACTCAGATTGTACGCAACATTTCACTATTGTTATCATATCTTTTTCTTCCTACAATGCCTCAAAACTTTCTACAGTATATAGTAAGAAAAATTAAAATGAATAATCACTTCAAATGGACTCATTCTCTTTCATGGAAGTATTGTCAAAAAGCCCGTTATAGGTTAGAAAGTGGGAAAAAACACAAAAAGAAAACTGCTGGAATCTTAATAATGTTTGCTCGCAATAGATACGGAAAGCATTACATTTCTAGATAAAAGCTGACCCCAGTGAAAACTATATTCAGATTACAAATCTTGACATATTTACACTGCTCTATGACAAATTTCCATTTTTGTTGTCATTCCTGAACAGTAATTCCCTGAGCAGTTTAAAAATAGTGCACAGAATATGCGTGGCAACTTTTTAAAATTGTTTTTCTGTAGAAATGAAAGAAAGTAGTTAGCCATATCTTTTTTCCAGACTCAGGTGGCTGGTATCCAATTTCTCTGTGAAGAATAATGTGCCCTTTAAATAACAAAAGGTTTTTCACAGCAGGAGGAGAAACAGGTCAGCTTGCAGAGCCAGGAAAGTTTCGGAAATTTAGAGAGTACTATCATTTGGGGAAAATCATTTTGCTCTTTTTGATTTTTTCTAACAAGCCAAGTTGAACAGCTTTTCATTATGCAGGCAGGTTTCTATGCTTATTTGTGTTAAATAAAAAAATGACATTATTCCCAAATATGTGTATTTTTGTCTTTATAGGAATAAATTCTTTATTCAAAGCTTTACTGTTCATATGCACCCAGACCAAGTAATATGCATGAATAATTCATTTTTTAAAAAAAGTTTTTTTTCTGTCACTATTACCTAACTATATGATGTGCTTCTCCATCTCAGCTTAGTCCCCTAGTTATATTTACATCTTAAAAAGATAAACTCTAATTTTGTTAGGATTTTTTGCACATTGAATTAGATTTTTTTTCTCATTGTCTATAGTGATGGTGCAGGAAGAACTGGAACCTACATCCTAATTGACATGGTTCTCAATAAAATGGCCAAAGGTGAGAATAAAAAGTGATGCCGTTTTAGAGTTCTGCAATATCCTATCCTTTTCATAGAAAGGCCTCAGACAAATTTTGAGAGAAATTGTCCTTATCTGAATTTGATACTGATCTTTTTTCCTGTAAGGTTTTTTATAAATAGTTTGACACATGTATAGGCTGTATTTTCATTATCTATGTAATTTCAAATAAGAAAAAGTAAAAGATAAATAATTAGTGTTATTTTCTTAAGTCTGTATGTGTTCATTTCCTCAGCTGCATTCACCTATGTAGTTATGTTCAATAGTTTTTCTGGTTTGGTGATTATTCTGAGATCATGAGATTATTCCCAATCTGAAATTTGAAGAATTTCATCAGTTACATGTTTTTAGTACCTAAATTTAATAGACTAGTTTAGGTATTCCTGATCAAAAGGTTTCCATGAATCCTTAAGTGAACAGAAACTGACACCATTCCTATATTACATATTTCTGCAGATCAGAATGCATGCCTATTATGTATATGCAATTATTTATATATTCAAAATAAGAAATTAGTGAATATAGCAGGCACAAAGTTTGAAACCCCTTCTTGTTTATTCACTGCTACTTTATTTTAATTGTGAAATTGTTAATAAAGCACAAAAATATAATGGACTCTTTAGTCCAATACGTGAAAACAATTCCATTAACTAAATACTCGAACCTTCTAACCCTTTTGGTTCTGGTTGTTGTTCTGTCATGTTTTAATGATGGTGGGTTCCTCTGAGTAGTTTTACGACATTGGATAGCAGTGTGTTTCAGCTCTCACTGTACTTTGGGCTGCTACCTTCCTTTCTTTCTGGGCTCCTAGATGTACTTTCATTTTAGCTGCCTTTCATACCACCTGTGCTTTTGCTTCAACTGCTTCTGAACCTGATAGTGCTCCTCTCAATTTTAAGGGGACTTTCCTTTTATTGAGCTTGGCACATTTGTGATTAGATACTGTCTTTGTTCTCTTTTGGACACCAATAGTGATGAATACAGTATTACTTGAGCATGTGGACTGCCCAGAGTGGCAGATGTGCCCAGAAAGTGCTGGAGACGTTGAGACATGGGAAGAGAGGGAAGATTTAACTGTCAATCTTTCTTCCTGGGAATATGGAGTTTCTTTGAGAATTTGTGGGATGGTGTTTGTGTACTATGATGTTGCTCATTGAGATGTCTGGGGATTGCTTTACTGGTTGTAGCATACTGCCTGTATTTCTTTCTGTTTCTATGTTCAAATTGTTCGCATTTCTTGTCCAGGCATGTTCAAGTTCCATATGGATCTTTTGCACTGCTCCAAGATTTTCAGTGGCATTCAAAGCTGATCTCAGCCTTGGAAAGCTGCCCTGCTTTACAGCATTCTCTGCTTCCTTTGGGCTTTCTTCTTTTCTTGGGCTCTTCCAGACTTGTTTTGAGCTTGTTTTGGCTCCTTTTTTAATTCTTGTTTTTTCCTGGCCTGGGTGGGAGAGTAGCATAGTCTGTATTTTAGGTTTCACTGCTCTAAAACTTGGGAGATGGAATTTCACTAAGTTACTTATCAACACTGACCCACATCATTTTAATTGAATTTAACTTGCAGCAATTCCCAAATATGTTGCTATACAATCTGGCCACTAGAAGGTGTCTAGATTTATTTGTTTACTTATCTACTGTATATATTTATTTTGTAAGATTTAGAGATCGCTAGACTGAAAAGGTTTCTGCATGGTTTACATATTGTATTAAAATTCATAGTCTTGAAAAGAAAAAGAAAAATAACACCACAAAGTGCCTCCAAAATGAAAAAAAAAAAAAAAACACAATGGAATAATATCAATTTCCCCAAAACTGGCAGGGGTTCAGCAATCATGCTGCCCCCCCAGGCCTGAGAGCAAAGCCAAGTTTTCAAAGTCTTATGGAACACAACATTGCCACCAGGAAGCATTTACACTGTCGTTCACTTTGGCCACTAGAGAATTTGCTGTGGTTGTCTCCTAGCAACAGCAAGCCACAGATTTCTATGCAAAGGCTTGAAGCTTGCTTTTTTATGGACATATGCTTCTGTGGGTTTTCTGCTTTGTTTCTTTTTCTCAAAGGCACTCAAATCAGCTAGAGAAGTTGGCTAAGAAAGAACTGGCTGAACTATGTGCAGCCTTGATCAGCTTATGAACAGAGGAGGCAGGAGATATTTCAGGCAGGAGGCACTTTGGCTAGTCAAGTAGACTGATTATTCTGAAGGCTTTGCAATCAAATAGTGAACTGTTTTTAAACTGCTTTTTTAGTATTCTGATCTCGTAAGACTACAGATCATAAAGTCTGCTGCCAGATAATATCCAAACCTATTTTATTGCTAATTTTCTTATGTTCCACTGTAACTTAAATTTTATGTTATAAAAAAAAGAAGACTTTGATTTGCATGTACCAGGTCTCAGTAGTTGCTGGTTATTTCAGAGGAAGAGATCTTAAAATGGCAAAAATTACAAGATAAAAAGAATTCAGTTTGGTACGGACTGCTGGGATCTGGCAATCATATCTTAATAACAGTTTGTGCAAGCACTCTGGGAACTTTTGAGATCAGATTGCACCCAAATTGGTTTATCTTCCAGATTTAACTGGTTTTGATGTGAGTGATTACAGCCATTAACATGAACAGGACAATCTATGCTGAGCAGGCTAGATTATTGAATCTATGATATTACTTTATGGAATATTTTGGGACAAAACTGTCATGGATAGAAAATGGAAATGAAATAGTGGAATTTAATTTCACTAACACAAATGTTCATACATTGTATTAAGCCATGGTTTATTTAACGGGTTTTTATAATGTCATAAATCAGAAATGACTATACCAAGTCTCCAGAATTACACACAATCTTCAGAAAATTTGGATAAGACTTCAGGGACTTTTGAAATGTATGTAATTATAATGCTATAACGTGAGAGGAGAAAAATATAAGTAGTCCTCAACTTACAATCACAATTAAGCCCGACATCTGTTGCTAAGCAAGACAATTGTTAAGAAACAGTTTTTTATTTAACAAATGTGTTACTGGTAGTCCTTGAGTTACAACCACAATTGAGCTCAAAATTTATGTTGCTAAGTGAAACATTTGTTAAGTGTCCCATTTTACAACCTTTCTTGCCACAGTTGTTAAGTGAATTGATGCAGTTGTTAAATTAGTAACACGATTGTTAAGTGAATCTGGCTTCCCCATTGATTTTGCTTGACAGAGGATTGCAAAAGGTGATCACAGGACTTTGCAACCCTCATAAATATGAGTCAATTGCCAAGTGTCTGAATATTGATTATATGACCATGGGGATGCTGCAACCATCATAAGTGTGAAAAATGGTCATAAATCAGTATTTTCAGTGCTATTGTAACTTTGAGTGGTCGCTAAATGAACTGTTATAAATTGAGGACTATTGGTATTAAAATACATGACCAGACAGAAATTAAATAAATTATATTTAGTTTCTCAATTTAATATAAATGAAACAAAATGAAATTAATTTCACTGTATTAAAGAGTATCCAGAAGCATCGGCTGGTGCAGAATGCAATGATGCATTGTGGTGGAAGAACAAAAGAGCAATTCAGATGCCTGCTGGCAAAATAGGGCTAGCTGGGGGGAACACTAGCAGTTGATAGGTGAGGGAATGGATTTTGGGGGATATGCCAGAATGGAGGGCAGACATTCATTTTTCCTCAATTGTGGCGCCATAGTTTCCCTACTTCCAACAAAATAGCAAGCAGTTTCATGGGCCAGCCAAGGAAAACAAGGAAGAGACTTCTTTGAGGCTCTTCGGAGGGTTGTGAATTAAAGGCAAATAATGCAATCCCATATTATATGCAGAAGGAACAATGACCCAGCAAGTCACAGGTTATCTAACCCTTTTTTATGTTCCAAAAATGCCTGAAAATATGGCTTTCTCATCAGGATTGGGAGTCCCAGGGAACTGAGCTTTCTCCTGCAGCTCCCAGCCTCCTCTGCCATTTGCAGAGAGAGAGGGGGGGCACTTGCACTTCCCTTCTCTCTCTCTCTCTCTCTCTCTCTCTCTTTGTGTTTGTGTGTGTAAAAAGAGAGTGGCCTCATGCTGTTCTCTGACAAGCTGACAAGCTTATTGGGCAGGGCTCCTGTCTTGGCTGCATCTCAGTAGGAAGCAGGAAGGGCAGGAGAGAACCAGCTCAATAAGAATGTATGTCAGCTTGTTGGAGAACAGCTTGAAGCCAGCTTGCCAGGTGAGCAGATCGGAGGAGGGAGAGAGAGGGAGGAAGGGAGAGAGAGGGAAAGAGAGAGGGAGAGAGAGAAAAAAAGAGAGGGAGAGAGAAAGAGAGGGAGGGGGAGAGGACAGAGAGAAAGAGGGAGAGAGAGAAGTCATGCACAGCACCCTCTATTTCTTTTTAATTAGACTCTTCAATCAAGCCTCCCCCTTCTGGCACGCACACATGCGTGTGCAAATTTTGCGGCTCCCAGTGTTTTCTGTAGGAAACGGGTCCAAGTGGCTCTTTGAGTGTTTATGGTTGCTGACCCTGGGTTAGTGTGAATGTTGAAAACTAGAGAACTTCATTCATGGTGAATGCTCCAACACTGGAAGTTTTTAAGAAGAGACTGGACAGCCATTTGTCTGAAATGGTATAGGGTTTCCTGCCTGAGCAGGGGGTTAGACTAGATGACCTCCAAGGTCCCTTCCAACTTTATTATTATTATTATTATTATTATTATTATTATTATTATTATTATTACTACTACTACTACTACTACTACTACTACTACTACTACTTAAACCGCTTTTTAGATGGTCTGCTTCCTCTGCACTTTCTCTTTGCAATTAAGTTTTATTAATTCACAGGTTACCTAATTTGAAATAGTAATTATTTATAATTATAGGAAATTGACTAGCAGGTGTAGTGCTTGAGAACATTTGTCTTACAATCATGATCTTACACATCATGATTTGATGCACATCATGGAACTATTTCACCTGCTCTGCTGTCCTCAATTATTTCAAGTTATCCTTCTCTCTTAAGGAACTCCACCTTTTCCCACTTCTGGTTTTATATACCTGACATGCATGTCCAGACAACTGTATTATTTCTTTCTGTCCCTTCAGATTTTTTCTCCAAATCCATTTTTCTGCAAAGCAAACCTTTTTAGTGTTGTCGCCTTCCTCTAAGTCAGACATGTCAAACAGAAGGCCCGCGGGCCAGGTGCGGCCCGGAGAGAGCCCAGATTTGGCCCCCTGGGGCTGTCCCAGAAATGGCAAGGGACCCACCCCTGCTGCCCCAGCCTGGCCCACCGCAACCCAGCAAGGTGCCTTGGAGCACGTGCAGGAAATAGCGAGAGCGCTCCGGGCTGGTGGCATGCAGCAGCAGCAGCTCATTTGCTTTAGCCCGCCCCTCCCCTCCCTGCTTAACCCGTCAGGCCCAGTCAGGAGTGGAAGAGGAGGAGGCGGAGAAAGCCGAGGAGAGCTTTCCCCATTCTTCCAACTCCTCCCTCCCTCTCTCTCTCTCTCTCTCTCTCTCTCTCTGTGTGTGTGTGTGTGTGTGTGTGTGTGTGAGAGAGAGAGAGAGAGAGAGAGAGAGAGAGAGAGAGAGAGAGAGAGAGAGAGAGAGAGAGAGAGAGAAAGACAGAGACACAGAGAGAGCCAGGAGGGGAGGAGGAAGCCGAGGTTTTACAAAAAAGGAAAGCTTCCACCTTTCTCCCCCCTCCTCTTTTTTATTAACCTGTGTGTGTGTGGTGTGTGTGTGTGTGTGTGTGTATGTGTGAGAGAGAGAGAGAGAGTCAGTCAGCAGGGTGTTGCAGAGTAAGCAAACTTACAAAAAGGGGATCTCTCTCTCTGTCTCTCATACACATACACGGGAAGATGGTGTACAGGCGGCTAGAGAGCAAACTTGCAGATTAGCTTTGTGGTCTGTTCTTGCCTCCTCCCCTCCCTAAAATCCAGGCAATAATAAAACTCTTTGGATTGAATGAGAAGTTAGGAATTGGTGTGAATTGAAATTAAAAGCCCGAGTCAACTCCCCCCCCCCAAAAAAAAATTATTTTATCAGAGACAAAAATACTTCCCTTCATCTGCTCTTTTATAATTTAATCCAGTCTTATCCAAACTAATATATTTTGGGTGTCATGAACCACAGTTCCCATCATCCTGTGGCTATGCTGACTAGAAATGCAATACCTTATTTTCTCTGCAGTATGTGCCTAGAAGGCAGTAGGTCTGTGGGATTTAGATGTATTTAAACATTTGTTTCTTCTGCCTAATTTATTAAATCAACATCTAATTTGAAATTAAAAGTTTCTGAGAAATCCAGGGTGGTTTACAAGAAAACTCTCAAAGGCAGCTATTGTAAGTTTGGCCATAAAATGTATTGTCGTTTTACATATGCCTAGCTGAACAGTGTGTTTGGAGTTGCCTTTAAATGGGTGAGGGTTGCACTGTTCATATTTTCCTTGGGAAAAAGTTCTATAATGGGGGTGCTGTCTCTGAGAAGGCTCTGCTTGTGGCCATTGTTCTATAAACTAAACCAGGGGGACCATCTTGTCTAAATGGATGGTAAACATAGATGATTAGGGGGCTAGAGGCTAAAACATATGACAAATGTTTGTGGGAATTGATTATGTCTAGCTTAGTGAAAAGGACTAGAGGTGGTGACATAGCAGTATTCCAATATTTGATGGGCTGCCACAGAGAAGAAGGGGTCAACCTATTTTCCAAAGCATCAGAAGGCAAATAATAGATGGAAACTAATCAAGAAGAAAACCAACCTAGAACTAAGGATTTGTGAAAAGAACTAACCAGTGAAAAGGCTTGCCTTCAGAAATTGTGGATGCTCCATCACTGGAGGCTTTTAGTAGAGATTGGATATTCCATTGTCTGGAATGGTATATATCCCTTGCTTGAGCAGGAGCTTGGACTAAAGACCTCAAAGGTCTCTTCCAACTCTTATTCTTTGAGAGAAGTGCTGCCAACCTCTCCCCTCTCCTCGTCCCTTCCTAGGCACAGAGAGAAGGAGGGAAGGAAGGCGGGGAGGGAAACAGGAAAAAAGTAAGGGAAGGAAGGAGATGGGAATGAAAAGGAGGGAGGCAGGGAAGAAGGAGAGGGAGGAAGGAAGGAAAGAAGGAAAGAGAAGGAAGGAAGGAAGGAAGGAAGGAAGAAAGAAAGAAAGAAAGAAAGAAAGAAAGAAAGAAAGAAAGAAAGAAAGAAAGGAGAAAAGGAAGGAAGGAAGGAAGGAAGGAAGGAAGGAAGGAAGGAAGGAAGGAAGGAAGGAAGGAAGGAAGGAGAGGGAGGGAGGGAGGGTCTGAGGGAAGTCCTGCTTTAGCACTTGGCCACCAGCAGCCCTGTTGCCCTTTTGCCTTCCCTGGTGGTCTCCCATCCTATTGATGAAGATGCTTTGGTTACAAAGCCAGGTTTCCTCACATGGAGAGGGAGTGGGCCTCCCTCTGACCCACGCACTTTGTCCTCCTGCACCCACCATGAGCA
Organism: Crotalus tigris; assembly: GCF_016545835.1. Taxonomy (NCBI): domain Eukaryota; kingdom Metazoa; phylum Chordata; class Lepidosauria; order Squamata; family Viperidae; genus Crotalus; species Crotalus tigris. Next base: position 1,482,198 of record NW_024096751.1, on the reverse strand, counting down.
ACCTGGCCAAGGAGAGTGAGCACAGCAGCAACAGTACTGAGGAGGAGATAAGTGCAGCTGGGCACCCCCTCGGGGAAGTGCGGCTAGGCTAGGCAGGGCTGTGGGGTCCTGATGCCTTGGGAGCTCAAGGGCCGGGCTGGGCACTTGACCTCTGCTGCCCAGGGATCTGGGCAGTCCATGCCACTGTCCAGGGGCCCCATTCACAGCCTGAGGCTCAGTGAGGCTCCTCCAGTGGACCATGCCCTGGTGCTCGCCCCCTGACCCACCCACCCTTCCCCACCCTCGGATATGCCTCATTCCTGCCCAGGCCCGCACAGGTGCCCGACGTGAGTGACATGGAGCTGGCCATGCCCACCCAGCCACACCCACCCGGCCCCCCAACGGCAACCACAATGCTGATGCGGCCCTCAGTGAAATTGAGTTTGACATCCCTGCTCTAAGTAGTATTGGATTAATTACTGATATTAACCATTATATTAATAATATTTGTGAAGACTTTTAAAAATCAATAGCAAGTGCAGGAGACCAACTTTTAAGGACTACATCACATAGTAAAAGGAAAGGTATACTGCATTCTCTCACTGTGTGGTCAAAATAACATGTCTGAGTTGCTGTTTTATGTCCACATATTCAATTATATCATGTTGATGAATGATAACTCTGTATGTCACCCTCAGATAAAGAAATATCAGTACTGTTTTGATTTGTATTGTTGACAGGATATCTGCTTTCTTTCTGATAAATTTATATGAGGAATTCGTAATATGAAAGAGAACATCTAGAAACTTTAGAAGATAAGTGTTGCTTTTCTATTTTCTTCATGATAGACATCCATGTCTATATTTTTATATCCTTTCATCTTGCCTAAATCTGTAGTTCATATGGAACCAATGGATGCTTTTCTTCCAAGAATAATAGCAATGGAGTCAAGGATCATTTGTTTTTTATTGGATGGCAACACTGAAGTCTTGTCAAAAATTGTGTGTGTATGTGAACCTACTATTAAATTCCAAAGCACATTTATCGCATGGTTGTTAATGATATATTTAGGATGGCGTCATTTGACCCTAAATGCATGCACTTAAAGGGAAGGGAAAAATTCTCTGCTTCCATTTTCCCTCTTTGTGAAATTTTAGAGTCAGCTTTTCAGAACAAGATCTTTGTTCTTGTTGTTGTAAAATATTTTGCACATTGATGGTGCTATATTGCATATACAGTATATTGCATCACGATCAATTTAAGAAATTTGTATGTCCAGTCCAAGCTTGCCATGCTCAAAAACATGTATCACAATTTTTTGGACAAATTCCTTTGAAATCAGGTGGTAAACTATATACTCCACAAGGAATTTCTGAACTAAAAATAAGTATATAGAAAAACATGTAAGATATAGAATCATAAAAACCATCATACACTAAAATCCTATTTAAGAAATTGACCCAATTGCTGATTTATCAGTGGGGCAGCTAATAGAGCTGGATTAGTTTCAAGAGAAAATCAGGTTTCTCAGAAGAAAAAAAAAATCCTTTTAGCCCAATCTTTCTGTTGGCCAACACAGAGCTCCATGAACCAATGGAACCTCAAAAAAATCAATCTATGCACTGTCTAACATGAAGCTGCATTAGTTAATTAATAAATCTTTTACCCAAAAATCAGTTGCTTAAGGCAGACATCTACACCAGGTGTCCCCAACCTATGGGCCGCAGCCTACTACCGGGCTGTGGCCTCTTGGCTACCGGGCCGTGTGAATGGCTGGCCAGTGTGCACTCCTCCACTCTCATTAGCACTGCCCCAAGCATCATGCAGGTGCTAGTCCTGCCCTGAGCATTGTGTAGGTGCTAGCCCTGCACCCAGCTTCACAGAGGCACTAGCCCTGTCCCCAGCATTGCACGGGCATTCGCACTGCACCTGTTTGCATCGCACGAGCGCACACAGCCCCATGCCTCCCCTTTCCTTTCCCTCCAGGCCACCAACCTAGAAAGGTTGGAGACCTCTGATCTACTTTATCAATGTAGACTGACAGCCATTACTTTTTGTGTCCTCTCTCACACATAGCCTACTTCAGATTAATACTGAAGTCCCTACTTTTCCAGCACTGAATGCAGCTGTAAATGCACCTGACTCCCTTAAGCTGGTCCTGGATAAAGGTACCTTTATTATGAAACTATTTACTTTTTCATTAGGTCTGTGTAATGGCATCTGAGTAATATACTGATTCATACTGTGAATATTTTTTCTGTATATATTTTATGTATATACAGAATATATAATGTCATTTTTTTTCTCTGAATCAGTTACCAGTGACTACTTGGTGAATAATATTAATGTTGGAAAGTCTTAGAGGATGATTAAAAGACCTACAATAGCTCAGGCAATGCTACTAGGAAAAGATTATATCAATTGTGTCATGTATGAATATGACCCCATCTCCTTAATTTAACACATGGAACTGTTAAATCTATTTTTATCTTGAAACTGGAATATAATATTAATAAAGCCATAGTTATTAATAATTACATAATGTAAAAATGAATGAACTACAGACACTCAAAAGGTTAATCCAATGATACATAAGGCATTTTAATTTTCTATAGTGCTTTTCTCCTGATATTATTATTGTTATTATTATTATTATGGATCATCGCACAGTCAGCCAGATGTTCAGACTGGATTTGGCATTTTGTCTACCTATCGAGTCCTTACCAAGGACCTGGGAAAGGCAGATGTGGATGTTTGACGTTATTACAGATATTGTCGCAAGATGGAAGCAGTTCCTAGTAAGGCCGACTTTTGCAATTGACTAATGGCAAATTCATCAATGCCAATGGTGTTCAAGTGATGCTCCAGTTGTTTTGAGATTGCACCCAAGGCACCTATTACTATTGGTACTACCCTTGTTTGCTTTTGCCACAGTCTTTCTATTTCTATTTGTAGGTCTTTGTATTTTGTTATCTTATCCAGTTCTTTCTCGTCTATTCTGCTGTCTCCAGGCACTGCCATGTCCACTATCCAAACTATTTTGTCTTTCTTATCGACAATTGTTAAGTCTGGGGTGTTATGTTGCAGGTGTTTGTCTGTTTGAATTCTGAAGTCCCAGAGCAGTTTAATTTTATCATTTTCTATGACTTTCTCTATTTTATGATCCCGCCAGTTTTTGCTTACAGGCAAATGATATTTTTTGCAGATCTTCCAATGCACCATTGTTGCTACTTTGTCATGCCGCTGCTTGTAGTCAGTTGTAGCCATTGCCAGGTCTTGTTATTATCTGCTTTCCCAGCTATTTTTTTAATATATTGGCCATGTAGTGCTTTGACTTCCCATGCCTCTATTCTTTTCTTCATTTGGTCTTTCTTGTAGGCCAGTTTGGTCTCTCCAGTAGTCAGTAAGCCTTCCTGATATACTAATTTCAGTGCATCTTCATCATTGTTCTTCAGATATTCTTCCAAAGCCATTTTTTCTTCTTCAACCATCTGATGTACTTGTAGCATTCCACGCCCATCTATTTGCCTTGGTAGATAAAGTTTGTCAATGTCACTGGATGAAAGGCATGATTCATTGTCATTGTTTTTCTGGTCTCCCTATCCATTGCTTTTAGTTCTGCTTGAGTCCAGTCCACTATTCCAGCTGTGTACCTAATGACTGGAATTGCCCAGGTGTTGATTGCCTTTATGGTATTTCCTCCATTGAGCTTGGATCTTCTTCACTCTCTTGATGTATTCACCTCTAATCTTTTTCTTGACTTCAGTGTGCTTGATGTTGTCAGCTTGAAGGATACCCAAGTATTTGTAATAATCTTCCTCATCCAGACTCTTAATGTTATTTTTGTGGGGCATCTTGATTCCTTCAGTTTTCACTATTTTTCCTTGTTTGATAGTAAGTGTGGCACATTTGTCCAAGCCAAACTCCATTGCAATATCTTGGCTATATATACGGACAGTGTTGAGCAGCGATTCTATTTCAGATGATGTTTTTCCATACAGCTTCAGATCATCCATGTAAAGAAGGTGGGATAGTCTGGCAGATATTTTTGATGTTTGATAGCCATGTCCTGAGTTATTCAGTATTGTTGACAGAGGAAACAGTGCAATAACAAGTAGTATTGGTGATAATGAATCTCATTGAAATATTCCTCTTTTGATATTAACCTCTCCCAATTTCTCACCATTGATTTGCAACTGTGTCTTCCATTGTGCCATCGATCTTTGCACAAATTTTGTGATGTTTCTACTGACTCCTGTTATTTCTAGGCACTTGATTATCCAGTCATGTGGCAGAGAGTCAAATGCCTTTTTGTAGTCAATCCATGCCACATTCAGGTTGGTCTTCCTTTTCTTGCAGTTTTCCAAGATCATTTTGTCTATTAGGAGTTGATCTTTTGTTCCTCTGCTATTGGGGCGGTTTCCTTTCTGCTCAGGTGGAAAGAGATTGTTTTCAACTAGATGCTGTTGGACTGCATCAGCTACCACACCAGTTAGTAATTTGAAAGTTGTTGGTAAGCAGGTAATTGGCCTGTAGTTGCCTGGTGTTGCCCCTTTTGCTGGATTTTTCATTATTAGGTAGGTTTTCCCAGTTGTTAGCCACTTTTCAATTTCTCCTCCTTGTAGTATATTGTTGAACTGCTTGACAATGAGTGGGTGTATAGCAGTTAGATGTTTCAACCAAAACCCATGCAGTTCATCTTCACTTGGTGCTGACCAATTTTTGATTTTCCTTGCTCTTTTTTCTATCATTTTTATTGTTATTACTAGTTCTTTCATTTTAACTTCTGTTTTATTTGCATCTACCTCTTTTAACTAAGCCGCATCCTTGTTATATTTCTTTGGGTTGTTGTTGTTGTTGTTATCCAAGATATGTAGGATGAATTGGGATACAAAATTATCTGCAATATGGAATGTAGGAATAAACCAGCTTTTTATCCAAATGATCAATAGAAAATGTTCATTAGACATTGAAAAACACTAACTCCTCGACCCTCATACTCTCTACATCATCCTATTCACTGCAGGATGAAGGTCTCTTCTGCATGTTTCCAAGCAGTATAGTTTTGAGTTTTCTTTTGCCAGTTGGGCCCGAAATACTGGCAGATATTGTCACTCCATCTTGTTTTAGGTCTTTTTTGTGGATATTTTTATCAGGTGGAATCCATTCTATGACTGCCTTAATCCATCTGCCATCAGTTCTTCTTGCTATATGACCAGCCCATTTTCATTTCAATTCTTTTATTCTTTTCATTATATTGTATACCTTTGTTTATTGTCTAATTCATGTGCAGGTCTTTTATCTTGCCCTGTAATGCTGAGCATGTATCATTCCATAGTTCTTTGCGCCATTCGTAGCTTTTTTTATCAATTGCATAGTTAGTGTGCATGTTTCGCTGGCATATGTTAGAGCAGGTAGCACACACTGGTTGAAACCTTTTCAGGGAGGTTGTTCTTGAAAATTACACTTAGCCTACCAAATGTCTACCAACCACATTTAACTCTCTGCACATAGAACATTTATTGTGATCTCAGTTTGTTTCTAGTTTTGCTTGATCTAATTCTCAGGTTGTCCACTGGATCAGGTTTATAGGTATAATCAGATGTTATAGTTCTACATTCATCTAGGATGGTAGTTGACCTCATTTTTGGTTCTAGTATTTATCACCTTGTTATACATAGTAGCTAATGTTTCCTTTCCACATGCTCATAAGCAAGCCAAAGAATTAATAGGCAAATAAAAAATGAACTAATTGTGTGCCCATGTTTTGCATATATTAAATTGAACATTCATTGTGAAAAGGGGTATTTTAGATATTTGGAACTTTTGAATTTCAAGTGGTATTGTGTTCAGTCTAAATAAAACATTGTACGGGAAGGAGGGAAGAAAAGATGGGAACTTACGTTAAACATTTGTAAAGCCCATTTGAGTCTTCAGCAATAAAAGAGTACAAAGAGAGTAATAATGAGAATGAGATTGGAAAATGTATACAGTTTCTTGCATAGAATAGTAAACAAGAAACATTTTCTAACCTCATTCTTTTACACACTTAAGAGGATTGATTTTGTTGTAAGAGCTCTGAAGAATGCCATTTATTGACTCCATTGTGCCATGTAATGTCACATTCCATTTTAAGTGTGGATTTAATGCTGTACAATGCAAGGTAAGTCATGTGAAACTGGCCAAAGAAAAGAGTGGAAGATTTTTTAGATTGGGTAGAGCTCCACTCTTCTTGACCTGCTCCCCTCTGCCATTGGGGGTGTGCACTCTAAAATCCCTGACCTGAGCTATGGGCAGTTTAAATGAAAGATCAAAGGGCAGAGCGGGCATCTCCCGTCCTGCTGAGGTAGGCCTTTCCCAGGCTGTCACACTGTGAGGCAACCAAAGGTTTTGTTCGGCCAGGAATCTAGGCCCAGTCTGTGAGGCCTAGTCCTCCTTTGTCTGGCCTGAGAAGTTTGAGGCCCAGGTTAAGGATCTAGTGTTGTTCAAATGATCAAAGACCTGAAGTCCAATCTTTCTTTCCATTTCCTTTTCTTAAAAGAATGAATTACACAAGTACCAAAGAATACCATTGTCATGGCTTTTCTGTGGTGCACAAGCTCTAGTCCTTCAATGTTAAACAACAATTAAAAAAAAGCAAGTGCACTCTGGGTTTAAGCCTAGCTGCATTGCCAGCATCTCTGAACATGTTTTACAAAAAAACAAGGGGGGAGGGGGTTAAGGATTAAGGTCTTTAGGTTTGTTTTGTTTTAAAAAGATCTTTTGAGAGAAAAAAGTTAGAATAATGTGAGTTCCTGTTCCCTTCTCAGTTTTCTTAACAGAAGATAATAGTGCATTTCAAAATCAAACTAAATAGAGAACAATTATGTTCTGTTACTAAAAATTAGGGAAGCTATCAAAATTCTTGGACTTATTAGTAATTTTTAAAAATGTTTTATGAAATAGTATTTCTTTAAAATATAATTTAAAATGTATATGTCTGCTATAAAAAAACACTGGCATTTTAAATATTTAATTTTGGTATAATTTTTCTTCAGAAAATCATTTCTTATAGTCTAGTTCCCACATGTTTAAGAGGTCATCATTTGAGGAAAGCTTTTACTTTTACCAAAAATCTTTTTGTTCAGAAAAAGTCTCATTGAATTTAATTAAATTTAATTTTAAATAGTTATAAAATTGCACTGTTAGAATTCCAGATTTTGTTAAGATTATAATTTTATAAAATTCAGTTCCATCATTTCTCTTATGCTTGACATAAATAATATATTATATATTCTAACAATAATTTTAATTATAATTCTTTTTCTAACCCAGTCACATTGGAATGTGTAGTGTTAAACATTTCTTATCCCCAAAATTTAAGCTTAATTAGGGAATCTGAATTAGTAATATTGTGATTGAAATCCTACTAATCTACATGTGAAAAAAATAGAGGCATTTTTCAAGCTTCTACTGAAAGGTGATTATAGATATATATTTTTACTTTAAAGATCAAATTTCTTTTTTATTGACAAGTACCTCCTAAGACCATACCATTTTACTATATTTTATCTGGCATATCTATATTGTTTCAGAGAAAATACAGAGTTTAAAAGGTATGAGAGATGTTACAGAGACCTAATTACAGAAAAGCATTTGAAGATTTTTTTTAACAATTGGTATTGTTGTACCCTTGCTTTCTACACTTTGAATTTTATTGAATTGCAGACTTCAAATTCTATAGCTCATTAGAAACAAGCACCATAATGGTTTTGGAGAAGTAAGATTAGCAGAAGTAGTTGAGGCCTTGCTTTCGTATTTAATAATGGTGCATGATCATGGAAATATTGAATATGTCTTCATTTTAAAAAAATTGAAATATGCCCTTTTATTTTGCATTTAAAAAATCCTATAGATTTGCAAAGGTGTGTGAATGTGAGTGAACTGACAGATTGTCAACTAAATATGAGGTAATCAGTTCCAGCACATTTTTAGTATAATGGCTGATGCAATTTTTTTTCTATCAATTTATGTAACCCTTAAACCATATTCAGATGCAAACAATGAAGTTAGATATTGATTGTAAATGGTAAGCATGTATTTAAAAGAAATATGTATGATATGTAAGATATTTTAAAATGCATTTTTAAATGAACTCTCCATGTCACATAGCTTTTCAGATTGACACATATTTCACATTAGCATGAATAGATAAAGCAGAGGAAATGTTTGAGTTATGCATTGTGGTCCAGTTTGCCTTACAAATTCAGAATTCTCAAGCATGCAAAATACAATTGAAAAGATTAGCTTTCTGGATGTCATGACATACCTGAACTTTACTTAAATATTTTATCTGTTTCTTAGCAAGATTAGACATACTGTAATTACTAGATTTAAAATGCACACACGCTTATATAAGCCTAGAAATCTCAAACATTATTATAGATAAATAAAATAGAGGGAGAAAAGTGTATCTTTTATCTCTATTTAAAATTAAATAGTTGACGCTTTGTGATCAGTTTACTATCTTTTGCCATAATTTAATGATTTTTTAAAAATATGCTAAGTATTTTACATTTAAGTATGTAGGGAATACCATAGTAGGGAGCTTGAGGAAAAATATTAGGTTAATTTCTTTAATGCTGAGGGAAGGAAGGAATTAATAGCAGAAATTTTGGAATTGTATTTAGATAAGCCTATTAATTGATGACGGGTAATATATTTAGAATCTTAAAAATGCTTTGGAATAATTATGTGCTGTCAGTAGTTTCTGAGGGCAATCACTCTGAACCAATGAAGCAGTAACCAATGGTTCACAATCCAGAGAGATGAATATGTAAAGGTTTCAGGGGGAAAATTTGCATGCAAAAAGCATTTATGGGCTGAATTACAAAAACTAGCAATAAAAATTTTGTGCTGTCAATTTTGAAGAAGCAGCTAAAGATTGGGAGAGGAAAGAGATTTTTATAGCTGCTCCATGAGATCCACATGAGCATCAAACCAATCTCAGGATAGTCATCTGATTCTTAAAGTGATACAGTATAGGTTTACAAAATAATTCCATTATTTAATTAATGAAATATAAATGGTCATTTATGACAGTAGCATAATTGTTTTAAATGTTTTTCGGAAAAAATATCTATATAATTGTAGCTTGGCTTTTATACACAGGATTCTGTGTACAATTTAGTTGGCTTTCATACACAGGATTCTTTTCCTGTATTAACTGGTTGCAAAGGAAAAAGAATAATTGGATTTTTCATAAAATAGTATGCATGTGTATTTAAATTTGACATTTGCAACTAAAATCAGCCTGAATTATCAATCTTTATTGAATTTCTAGCTTTACTGACTCTCCATTTCATGATCTTGGATGGACTTCCTTATCTCAGTGAGCAATTTTAGAGATTGTGGATTGATAAAGAGGTAGTTGCAAGAACTAACAAAGAAATGTCATTGTTTACCAAAAAGCAAATTCTTTCATCACATGAAATATATTTTAAAATTACTCATCTTCACAGTATTGAATCTTTTAAAGCACACTAGAACTGCTGGAATAAAATTTGGTTGCTTTGTAGTTTCATCACAGGGAAAGATTTCAATACCCTTTATAGACATTAGTCAGAATGATAAAAGAGGTATCAGTATCACCAAAGCTATATGCAGTATGAAATTTGAAGAAACTAATGTCATTCTTGACAACTCTCCAGGGTTAATTGCTTTCATAAAATTCCTACTACTTTGCCAGTAAAATCAGCAAATGCTAACAATATCCAGATAACCTGTGGCATTCCCTATGTCTGCAACATATGCACACCCTCATGCATCAACTGCAAAAATAACTTAAATTTTAAAATGTGTTACTTTTTTTATTCTAAATTATAGAGTTGTCCAGAATTAATAAAACCTTATTGAAGGGAGAAGCAAATCCATGCAGAATTACAAATAAGATGGAGAGAGAGAATGAGAGAGTGCAGAAATTATGCTTCCCCACAGCATAGGCTAATTGCAGTTAGGAGCAAGCCCAAAAAACATTAAGATTAGCTTGGCTTAGTAGACAGGAGTGTGCCAAAGCAGTTGAGGAAAGATGCTGAAAGCCTAGAGGTGACACTAACTGGGCTCTGCTGATGAGCCATGCCATTTAACTAAACAGCTTTAATAAGCCTTCCCATTGCAGTCCTTCTCAAATTTGCTTATATTGCAGAGCAGCAATAAAGATCAACATTAATCAAACCTGGAATTAATAAAACAGAAAATGGACATAGAAAACAAATGAATCTTTAGGACTTTCATAAATATTGGTAATGTTATGCTTCATGAACCAAAGTATTATAATGCTTTTATAATGATCTTTCCTAATTCCGAACAACCCCCTTTTTATAGCATCTTCCTTACAGTGTATGAAAATCTTTCTTTTTTCTTTTTTGCACAAAGCCAGGTATTTTCCATTGTCTTCTAAATTTCATTTTCTTATTTAAAGCAAGTGATAGGTGGGTGGATGGAATGAATTTCTACAGTGCTACAACAAGCTTTTATTACATATCTCCATACATGCAGAAAAATGTTCTTTACAACAGCAACCTGAAGAGAAATAAATTGTTGCAAAAGTATTTATGTAACAACACATTCTTCTTCCTATGCTGACGTTGTTTTTGTTGACTCACTATACTTGGCTTTTAAAGGCTGCCTGAAATATTGCTTGTCATAGGCACCTAGGGGAGAAAATAATAGTTAATGATGACAGTCGTAAATTGAGGTACTCGCCTCACCAGACCCGTTTTTATGACTTATTTTCTGGGGGGCATTAAGCAGTTCAGTCCTGTGGGCATTCTTTTGCTGGAAACAGACCAAAAACACTGTAAATCATGATCACATGACCATAGAATGCTGCAGTTGCCATAAAGGAGCGGCAGTTGCCAAGCATCCAAAATGAAGTTATTTAACTAGGAGAAGTGTGCAGCTTTCAGAATTCCGGAATTGGGTGATAAGTATTAAAATTAGAATTAGAGTTGGAAGGGTCCTTGGACGTCTTCTAGTCCAGCCTCCTGCTTAGGCAGGAAACCCTATACCATTTCAGACAAATGGTTGTCCAATCTCTTATTAAAAACTTCCAGTGTTGAAGCATTCACAACTTCTGGAGGCAAGTTGTTCCACTGATTAATTGTTCTGTCAGGCAATTACTTCTAGGTTGTTTTTCTCTTATTAGTTTCCAGCCATTGCTTCTTGCCCTGCCTTCAGGTGCTTTGGAGAATATCTTGACTCCCTCTTCTTTGTGGCAACCCCTGAGATATTGGAACACTGCTATCATGTCCCCTCTCGTCCTTCTTTTCATTAAACTAGACATACCCAATTCCAGCAACCGTTCCTTGTAAGTTCTAGCTTCCAGTCCCCTGATCATTTTTGTTGCTCTTCTCTTTCTAGAGTCTCAACATTTTTACATCGTGGTGATGAAAACTGGGTGCAGTATTCCAAGTGTGGCCTTATCAAGGCATTATAAACTGGTATTAACACATCACGTAATCTTGATTATCCCTCTGTTAATGCAGCCTAAAACTGTGTTGGCTTTTTTAAAAGCTGCAGCACACTGCTGGCATATTTAAGTGATTGTCCACTGGGACTCCAAGATCCCTCTCACAGTTACTACTATTAAGCAAGATACCACCGATACTGTACCTGTGCATTTGGTTTTTCTTGCCTAAATGTAGAACCTTACTTTTTTCACCATTGAATTTCATTTTGTTAGATAGCGCCCAGTGTTCAAGTCTGTCCAGGTCCTCCTGTATCTTAAGCCTGTCTTCTGGAGTGTTGGCTATTCTTATCAGCTTGGTGTCATCTGCAAATTTAAAGCATTTCCCATTTATTCCCTCATCCAAATCATTGATGATGATGTTGAAGAGTACTGGACCTGGAACAGAGCCTTGAATTACCCCACTGCATACTTCCCTCCATGTAGATGCAGTTCCATTGAGGACTACACATTGAGTGTGGTTGGTTAGCCAGTTACGAATCCATCTGGTGGTGATGCTATCTAACCCACAATTTTCTATCTTATCTAGTAGTAGGTTGTGGTCCACTTTATCAAATGCCTTACTGAAGTTCAAGTAAATGATATCTACAGCATTCCTCTGATCCACTAATTTTGTCACCTTGTCAAAGAATGTAATAAAATTTGTCTGGCATGATCTTTTTTGACAAATCTATGTTAGTTTTTGGTTATGACTTTGTTTGCCTCTAGGTGTTTACTGATTTGTTGCTTGATTATCTTTTCCAGAATCTTCCTAAGTATTACTGACTGATAGGTCTGTAATTTCCTGGATCTATTTTTTTTCCTTTTTTGAAGATGGGAACTACCGTGTTTCCCCAAAAGTAAAACCTATCCCGAAAATAAGCCCTGGCTTGATTTTTGGGGTGGGCCTAATATAAGCCCTACCTCAAAAATAACCCTAGTTTTGGGGTGAGGTGCAACTTAAAAATTGAGCTAGGGTGGGAGTGGGAGCTTTTCATTGCAGCCAGGCCTCCCATGGATCAACACTTGCCTCGCTGGCCTATTTCTTCTGAGACCAAAGGAGTACCTTCATTCTGCAACTGAGAATGGAGCTCCGGCCTGCCTTTCGCAGTCAGACACCCCCCCCCCCCCGAAAATAAGACCTGGTGCCTCTTTTGGAGGTTAAAGAAAGGACCGGATGTTATTTTTGGGGAAACACAGTACATCAGCTCTTTTCCAGTCTTCTAGTAGTTCTTTGTGCTCCAGGATATTTGAAAGATATAGTTCAGTGGTTCTGAGATCACGCCTACCAGTTCCTTCAGAACCTTAGGGTGTAATCCATCTGGTCCTGGTGATATGAATTCGTCTAGGGTGGACAGGTGCTCACTTACCATTTTCTTGCCTATTTTAATTTGTGTTTCTAATGTTTTTTATGGTACTGTTTCAATAGGTTGGATTGTTTCTTCCCTTTATGTAAAGGTGGATGCAAAAAATAAGCACTTCTCTTTCTCCCTGTTGTCTGTCACTTTCTTGCCACTTTCTCCCACTAATGGACCAATCATTTCTTTGACCTTTTTCTTGTTTTTTACGTGTTGAAAGAAGCTTTTTTTATTATTTTTGACTTTTGTCGCATGCCTTAGTTCATTTTGAGCCTTTGCTTTTCTCACTTCATCTTTGCAGGTTCGGGCTATTGGTGATATTTTTCCTTAGTTATGTGTCCACTTTTCATGTCCTTTCTGTCTTTCCATTTATCAGAGAGTTCTTTATGCAGCCTTGCTGGTTTCTTTTGAGAGCTGTTATTTTTCTTCTTTGTTGGTATTGTGCTAGACTGGGCTTTTATAATCTCACTTTTCAAAATTTCCCAAGCTTCTTGAATTGATACTTGATGCTCATTTTGTTTTCTTTTAGCTTACATTCTTGATAATAGGACATCAGAAATTTCATAAATATAAAAAGAGTCCTGCTGAATCAGGCAACAGGCGCATCAAATGCAGCATATTGGATCATAGAGTGACCCACTAAATGCATTAGGGAAAAATAAATGATAGATTTAGAATGATAGATGCTTGCCATTGTTGCCATTGTCCCTATAACCACTATTTGTGACTGAAGTAAACATCAGTCAAAATTAAGAGCCATTGCTATACTCTTCCATCAAATCTTTCCCATCCTCTTTTAAAATCATCCAAATTTGCTGTATTGGCAGTGAATTCCACAGTCTTAACTATGCATTGTATTAAAAAATATTCCCTTCTGTCAGTCTTGAATCTCCCTCCTGAGCAAGTTGATTGAAAAAAATAGTTGAGGCCTATCCAGCAACCTCTGGAGAGAAATATCTTTTGAGGAGATCATGTTAGTATTTTACATTTGGCTTTTTGTAAAATAAGCACATAAGTCTTTCTTCACATTCTCATCAAAGTTGTTAGATAAGGTGTTGACTTCTGCAAATTCAACTATGCATTAGTGTGTGGTTTAGAATTTTGAATCATTTGGCATGTATATTTCTGCCCTTTGTGATTGCTGTTATGGGTAGCTAGCAATATTCTTCCTCTTTGGGAAACAAAGGTGTTATATTACCCTGAAGTTCCCCCTCTCTGGAAAGTGTTTTCCCATGCTTCTATTTGCCATTCAGTCAAAATTAATCCATAAAATTATACACTGAGGTTTTTGATAGTTTCTATAAGAGTGTTAGCATTTAAAAAAAATTTTAAAATATTGTCAACCTTAATATTTTATGAACTCCGGTAAATGATAGCCCTTGACTTCATGATAATCCTGTAATTTATAACACTTATTTGGGCTTGGAAGCTAAGCAGAGTCAGGTGTGGTTAGTAATTGAATGGGGGACCCTCAGAGAAATACTAGGACTCTGGACTAAACTGAGAAGTTCAAAAAACATCTTGAAAGAAGCCAATCACCAATACATGGATGTATTATCAAATTACCAGTATTTATGTTCCAATTGAAAAAGACACATTATTTTCAATTATGCTCAATTTTAATGGTGATTTAGGCTTGTGCTAATTATCTTTATTGTTGAATTGCCAATTTATACCCGAAAAAGAATTTCTGTCTAGGAAACATTGTTTCACATGCTAATATGGATGAAAGAGTGCTTTCATTAATGCCTGTAATGTGAGAGAGGAAAATATCAGCAAACTGCAAACCAGCTTACTTATTTACTTTGGAATTAACTGACATTTTACCATGACTGGCCTGGATGGCTAATGGTTTGGAAGCAGTTCTCTGTTGCAGACTTTTTCTTCCCACTGAATTGTTTTGTCTGTGAAGGTAAACATCATGGTAGAGTTTAGGTGATTTAATTCAATTCTTAGTGATCCAGTTTCAGCAGGCGTCTATATTAGTTCTAATATACTACTACTAAGTAAGTCTTCAACTTATGGACATAAAACACCTCTGGCCACTGTAAAACACCATGCTGAACCCATCCCCACAGGCACATGATCACAGGATGGGTGCTCGGAAACTTGAGATTCTTCCCCACCCCATCTCCAGGCTACTAGCTATATTATACTGACTTTATATAGAGTTTGTTGATATGATTATTATCTCTCTTCTTACTTTCCCCATCACAGACCTAAACAATTTTCAAATACAGATTTTTTTTGTTTACTATGTGATGATTTAGTCACTTCATAATGAAAGTAATGGAATGTTTCAGACAGAATCTTTTTGAATGTCTTTTTTGCATGTTCAGATGCCATACACATGGAAATTAAATAAAAACACAATAACAAATAGACTGAACAAACAAATGATAGCCATTAGTCTTCCCAATATGGTATATGAATGCCAAAGAAAGTGAAAATCGGATATTAGTATGGATAGTGTATCAAGTATGAAAATCAAGACATCTTGCAATTTTTAAACCCTGTTTTTTATGCTAACAAATATATATTCATTTATACATATACATATACATACATACATACATACATACATATAAAATAAAATGAGCACCAGGGTAGTTAAAACTATAAAAGTTTAATTAAAAAACGCCAAGCTTTCGCCGTCACCTGCCGGCATCATCAGGGCTTAAAACGCTAGAAAGTGAGAGAGTCTCTTATAAGCAAGCTAAGGTCTGCGCCTGGCTCCTTGATCTTGTTGTCGGACCTAATTGGGTAGATTGCACTCCGGTGATCCGTTTCTTCCTGCACCCCTTATCTACATGTGTGTCATCACTTGTCTTCTTTTTCTTGGATTCCAGGGTAGGTGGAACAACCTCCCTATCTCCCTGGTTGTTCTCATCCCTTGATCCACTTTCCCCCTCAGGTTTGCGTGGTGGTTTGCATTTCCCCTTCTTCTTTTTCCCCCAATCCACATCCATGCAGCTGTTCTCTCTATGAGTGTTTTCCCTTTTTTCTCCAATGCCTATGTATATACATACATACATACATACATACATACATACATACATACATGTTTCAGACAGACCGGTCTGATTGATTACACCTTGGCATTTTAACTGCTATACTGCAGTTCTACTTTTTACAATCTCTTTTGCCTTGCAGCCCCCCCAACTAGGGATGTTAAGCAGGCTCAAGTCGCAGTTGCAAGTTAGCGGGTGGCTGGTTGAAGAGGGATGGTTGCCATCTCCAGGGCATGGCGCACATGCCCACAGAGAGGGCTCTGAGTGCAGCCTCTGGCACACGTGCCATAGGTTCACCACCACTGCTATATAATATTTTACTGGACTATAAGCCCAAAGAGAAACCAGTAGAAGATGGAGAGATGCAGCATGTATGATCATTGCTTTAAACACAGCTCAATTGATATTTCTGGTTTTTTCCCATACTTTACAGGTGCTAAAGAAATTGATATTGCTGCCACTCTGGAGCATTTGAGAGATCAAAGACCTGGAATGGTCCAGACAAAGGTAAATCACTTAGATTTTAAATACTAATACACAAATTCTATGAATTGCTATTTGGGAATAAATATCATTAAACTGTATATGGTTAAACATTTGTAGATTTTTTTTATAATGCAAATAACCTATTCTTGGTTTTGGTAAAATTCTTATTGTTGTTAATATGAAATCAAATACGTCTTTAGATTAATAAATAAAACAATACCTAAAACAACTCTACTCATCTAGACTTATTTATATCAGGTACATTCAAAAAATGTCCCTATAAGCCAGAGGGTGGACAACTATGGCCCTTTTTAACCTGTGGACTTAACTCCCAGAATTCATGAGCCAACCATGCTACTTCAGGAATTCTGGGAGTTGAAGTCCGTAGGCATAAAGGGGATATAGTTGCCCACCCCTGCCATAAGCTGGAAACAGATAATTAGCCAAGAATATTTGTTACATTTGAAGAAAGCAAGACAAAGAAATTTCGTGTTCCAATAAATTATCCATAAAATCTCCATGATAAAAATACTAAGTGATAGGAGCATCAAAATGTTTAAATCAAAATAGAATCTCATAATTTGATTATTGGAGTAATAGGAATTTTACCAGCCAGATAAAAATGATAATTAAATTGTACCAAAGACATAAACATAATACACTAAAAATACATTTTTAATTACATTTATTTTTCCTGCCTATAAAAATCATTTCTAACATTAACAATAATGGGAAATTAATACATTTTTGAGAGAAATTTGCACCAAAACTAGATTTTCATTTTTAGAGACAGAATATATTCATTATATGTGCATTTATAAATAGTTCACTAAGAACAAGTGTTAGATAGAATGTATCTGCCTCCTCAGCTTCCTTTTCACTCACTTATTTGAGAGTTACATGTAGTCCTCAACTTACAACCAGTCACTTAGCAACCATTCAAGTTACAACAGACCTTCCCAGAGCTCCTTATGACATGGTTTCCAAGTTCTGATGGTCAGGGCCCTCACTGCAATTTACATTTTTTTTTTTTTTTTTCCAGCTGGCAAAAATCACTTGTTGTGTATAATGGGCTCACCTAATAACCATGGTGTTACTGTGTTTTCCCAAAAGTAAGGCCTACCTCAAAAATAAGTCCTAGCTTGATTTTTGGGGGGGTGGGCCTAATATAAGCCCTACCCCCAAAATAAGCCCTAGTTAAAATCAAATTGGGGTGGGGGTGTAGAGTTGCCCCACGCACCCCACACCCGCTTACCTTGCAGCCAGCCTCTCCTCGCCGGCCCACTTCTACTTCTGAGGGCCTCTTCTTCAGCCAGGTCTGCATTTCTCAGTCACAGAGCTTTCCAGAAGGCCAGTGCAGCTGAGAACTGAGCTCGGTTCTGCAAGGCCTCTGCAGCTGAGAACAAGCTATGGATTGAATCAGCTGCAGAAGCCTTCCAGAAGAGCCTGACTGCAAAATGCAGGCCGGAGCAAATAGCCCGAGCCTGCAAAGATGAAGTGAAGAAAGCCAAGGCTCAAAATGAACTAAGGCTTGCGACCAAAGTCAAAAATAACATGTTCTTTCAACATGTAAAAAACAAGAAAAAAGTGAAGGAAATGATTGGTCCATTAGTGGATAGAAGTGGCAAGAAGGTGACAAGCAACAGGGAGAAAGCAGAACTATTTAACTCATTTTTTGCATCTGTCTTTACACAAAGGGAAAAAACAGACCAACCTATCAAAAATAGTGCCATAAAAAACAAAATAGAAACACAAGTTAAGATAGGCAAGAAAATGGTTAGTGAGCACCTGTCCAGCCTAGATGAGTTCAAATCACCAGGACCAGATGGATTACACCCCAGAGTTCTCAAGGAACTGGCAGATGTTATATCGGAGCCACTGAACTATATTTTTCAAAGATCCTGGAACACAGGGGAACTACCAGAGGACTGGAAAAGAGCTGATGTAGTTCCCATCCTCAAAAAAGGAAAAAAAATGGATCCAGGAAATTACAGACCTATCACCCTGACCTCAATACCTGGGAAGATCCTAGAAAAGATAATCAAACAACGAATCAATGAACACCTAGAGGCAAACAAAGTCATTACTAAAAGCCAACATGGGTTTGTCAAAAATAGATCATGCCAGACAAATCTTATTACATTCTTTGACCAAGTGACAAAATTAGTGGATCAGAGGAATGCTGTGGACATAATTTACTTGGACTTCAGTAAGGCATTTGATAAAGTAGATCACAACCTCCTACTTGATAAGATAGAAAAATGTGGGGTAGACAGAATCATCACCAGATGGATCCGTAGCTGGCTGACCAGCCGTACTCAGCGAGTGGTCCTCAATGGAACTGCATCTATATGGAGGAAAGTGTGTAGTGGGGTGCCCCAGGCTCCTTTCTGGGCCCAGTACTCTTCAACATCTTCATCAACGATTTGGATGAAGGGATAGATGGGGAACTTCATCAAATTTGCAGATGACACCAAGCTGGCAGGAATAGCCAACACTCCAGAAGACAGGCTTCAGATACAGAAGGATCTGGACAGACTTGAACACTGGGCACTAACTAACAAAATGAAATTCCATGGTGAAAAAAGCAAGGTTCTACATTTAGGCAAGAAAAACCAAATGCACAAGTACAGCATAGGTGGCACCATGCTCAATAGTAGTAACTGTGAGAGGGACCTCGGAGTCCTAGTAGACAATCACTTAAATATGAGCCAGCAGTGTGCTGCAGCTGCCAAAAAGGCCAACACAGTGCTAGGCTGCATTAACAGAGGGATAGAATCAAGATCACGTGAAGTATTAATGCCACTCTACAATGCCTTGGTAAAGCCACACTTGGAATACTGCATCCAGTTTTGGTCACCACGATGTAAAAAAGATGTTGAGACTCTAGAAAGAGTACAGAGAAGAGCAACAAAGATGATTAGGGGACTGGAGGCTAAAACATACAAGGAACGGTTGCTAGAATTGGGTATGTCTAGTTTAACGAAGAGAAGGACAAGGGGGGACATGATAGCAGTATTCCAATATCTCTGGGGCTGCCATAAAGAAGAGGGAATTAAGCTATTCTCCAAAGCACCTGAAGGCAGGACAAGGAGCAACGGGTGGAAACTAATCAAGGAGAGAAGCAACCTAGAACTAAGGAGAAACTCCCTGACAGTTAGAACAATTAACCAGTAGAACAACCTGCCTCCAGAAGCGGTGAATGTTCCAACACTGGAAGTTTTTAAGAAGAGACTGGACAGCCATTTATCCGAAATGGTGTAGGGTTTCCTGCCTAAGCAGGGGGTTGGACTAGATGACCTCCAAGGTCCCTTCCAACTTTACTACTATTACTATATTGCAGCTCCATTCCCAGCTGCAGAATGAAGCTTCTCCTTCGGCCGCAAAAGAAGTGGGCCAGCTGGGCAGTGCTAGCGGTGAGTATAAAAGACACCCTCCCCCCAAAATAAGACCTGGTGCCTCTTTTGGAGGCAAAAAAAATAGGACCCAGTCTTATTTTTGGGGCAATACAGTAGTTTAATGAACATAGCATTCACTTAACAATCACTGCAGAAGTCATCAAATTGGGCATGGTCATATGCTGACCTGCTTAGTGACTAGCATGATTACGACCATAATTCTGGGCTCAATTATGGCCATAAATTGAGGATTATCAGAACAAGTCCAGCTTCTAGATCGGGGGTCCCCAACACCTGGTTTGTGGACCAGTACCGGCTGGGGCATGCCAGCAGCCGATCTGCACAAAGCCCCATCTGTGGGATGCAGGCAACACACAAAACCAGAAAAACCTCTCTCCGTGGACCTGGTCCCTGGTGCCCAAAAGGTTGGAAATCTCTATTCTAGATTACAGATTGTTTTTAAACAAAGCAACTGATTTGACTCCCTCTTTCTTCCACAGTGAAACATGCAATGAAATGAATTATATAGTCCAAACCACCAAAACACCTAAAATAAATTAGTTTTCTCGTTTTGATTTTCACTTTCTTCAAACTTTTGGTTAATATTTAAAGTCAAATGTGTTCCGATCAGCACATACAATTCTAAACATATATTTTTTCTTCCGTGGATAAACCCCCCCCCCCCAAATGATTTTTCTTCCACTTTTTTTTCATCCTCCTTGCTCTGTTACTGCAGCAGAAAACTCACTGCTCTTTTTATTTGCTTTGTTTGCTTCCCCCCCCCCCCAGTTTCTTCTCTCCCTTACTGTCTCTGGAGTTCTGAATAGAAAATCAAAGGATTAGAATCAAGTTACTTATATATTTGTGCAGTAGTTAGAAATTGGGCAAAATTATTTATATCACATTTTTAGAGATAGTCATTTTCTCATATGGCTTACAAACAGTATAAATAATTGTACACAAAATTACAATAACAGAAACCAAGTGAGTTTTAGGATTTTCTCATAAGACAGTTAGTAATATAGTAATGGAATGAGGCAAGTACATAATCCAAGAAATGACTCTCAGAGGCTCTCTAGCCTCTTAGCGTGAGAAAGGGCAAAATTTCCCTTTTCTCGTTTCTCAAAAATATAGATATCTATTCTTCATTGGATAGTCTATCCTTCATTGTGGCTGGTATAGATAGATAATACAGATATAGAGATAGGTATACATACACACATGTATATGTATGTCGTACTGTGTATGTATGTGTGTATATGTACATATAGATATAGATGCATAGAAAGAAAAAAGGAAGAAAGAAGAAATAAAGAAGGAAAGAAAGATTTTAAAAAGCCTTCCTTCCTTCCAAAGCCAGCTATGTTGACTGGGAGCAGGTATGGTAGGTTTAGTCCAATCCTATCCCAAATATGAAGGAATATCCTTTTTTCTTTTTAGACAAATGTCCATTTCTCAATGGCATTCTGCAAATTTGTTGGCAAATAGATCTTGTTACCATCACTATATTTCCAAGAATGTCTTAGAGAATTAATGAAGTTAAGGAGAGATTACAAGCTCACTGATGAATTGCTAAACAGCTTGTCTCTCCTACTAAATTGCAGCTTTTCTCTTCCCAGCTCCAAGGCAACTGCTTGTGGTAAAATAGTTTGGTCATCTAACGATTAAAGACCTAGGCTAGAAACCAGGAGACTATGACTTCTAGTCCTTCCTTAGGCATCAAAGTCAGCTGGGTGTCTTTGGACCAGTCACACACTCTCAGCCCAACTCACCTCACAGACTTGTGGTTGTGGGGAAAATAGGAAGAATGAAAATTAGGTATGTTTGCTGTCTTGAGTTATAAAAATAATAAAAGCATAATTTAAAAAAAGCTAAAAACCAAACCAGTTAGTGATAGAGCTAGCCAGGAGCCAACTATGAAACAGAACATAAACTGTTCATATGCAAGCTCCAAGATAAACCAAAGAAGAAAAGATAGTCAACCACAATATGATCTTCAGCATGCTTCCATCATTTTAAGGAGAATATAAAGAATCGCTTTTGAACATCATGGATAGAAAACCAGACAAACTGTGCAATGAACTGAAAGAAGCTGTTAAGGATGAATATTAAAAAAATTCTGCTGAAGATCCAGATTCAGAGGAA
Organism: Crotalus tigris; assembly: GCF_016545835.1. Lineage (NCBI taxonomy): Eukaryota > Metazoa > Chordata > Lepidosauria > Squamata > Viperidae > Crotalus > Crotalus tigris. The sequence goes on along the minus strand of NW_024096751.1, from coordinate 1,460,336 downwards.
AGCATCTCACTATTAGAACAGATAGTGAAAACTGACCATAAAAAGAAGCCATAGCCAAGAAAGAAAAATATCTTAGGAAGATAACAATTTCTGAAAGCTGTTAAAAGAGACAAGAAGCAGTATTACAGTACAACAATATCTGTAAAGTTACCTGGGTAACTTTGAGCCAGTCATTCTCTTTCAACCAAACTCACCTCACGGGATTGTTGTTGTGGGGAAAATAGGAGGAAGAAGGCATGTTGGATAACTTCACTGCCTTGAGTTATTTGTAAAAATAGTAAAGACAGAATACAAACAAGTAAACAAAAATTAATCTGTAAAGATACTGAAATTGGAAATAGACAAGAAAAAAACAAAAAAAAAAAGTCTTCAAAAGATCTCTGAACTCAGAAGGAAGTTCTATCCTTAAATTAGTATGCTAAAGCAGAGTCCCCAACCTTTTGGGCACCGGGGACCGGTTCCGTGGAGAGAGGTTTTTCCATGGACTGGAGGGGGTATGGTTTTGCATGCTGCCTCCATCCCACGGATGAGGCTCTGCTTGTTTGTGCGACCCAGTTGCTGGCATGCCGCGGCCCCGTACTGGTCCACAGACTGGGGGTTGGGAACCTCTGTGCTAAAGAACACTGATTTAAAGGTGATAAAATGAAGGTGAAAGGAGTATATTGAAATATTGCATAGTAAAGTTGTCAATATCCAAGATCTCTTAAAAATATTTTCTACTTATAGGAAGCTCTTGTACTGGAAAGGGAAGTTAATACGGAACTTTGCTCATTACTACTTGTTAAAAATGAGGGAAGAAATACCATCAATTTGTCCTATGCCGATGACACTACTCTGATAGCTGAAAATGCAAATGATCTGCAAGCTCTAGTAATGAAAGTAAAAAGGCAAAATGAAAAAGTGGATCTAAGATTAAATATTAAAAAAAACCAGGGCAGCAGATGTAGCAACTAGCCTTAGAATGAACAATAAAGTTACTAAAATGGTGGGTAGCTTCTTCCTTTTAAAATCAATTAACAGCAGTAAAGGAACTAACAATAAAGTAATACAGCACAGACTAGCCCTTGGTAGAGAAACCCTGAAGGCCTTACAAGATATATTCAGATGCCAGGATGTATCCATACCTACAAAACGAGGTTTCTGCATGCAGTAGTTTTCTCTAACAGTTTATGGAAATTAAAATTTAGACTTTGAAGAAGCAGTATAGAAAAGTGTTGATACTTTTAAACATTGGTGATGAAGAAGACTCCTGAGAATACCATACAGTAGATAGCCAAGAAAACGAATAAATGGATCAACTAAGAAAGCAACCCCAAGTTCTCACTCAGAGGATAAATGACCAGGTTCAACATTATATGCAAAGAGCTAGAAATCTGTAATGCTGTGAAAGGTAGAAGAAAACAAGAGAGGAAAACAACCAGCAACAAGATTAATGCAATTAACTGTAGCATTAGTGGGCAGACCTTAAGCATCTTGGAGAAAGATCCACCTAAAGAGAATCTGTGTATTTGCTAAAAGTTGCCAGCAATTTAATGCCACATAATCTTACCAATACCACCTTGAAAGCCAACAAACCACCATTTACTGAGTTTCTGTAGCCATCTCCTTGTATAGGACTCTGGGGGGCTATTTTCCATTGTTAAAAACATTTAATGTACACTCAATTTTCCTTTAATCCATTTTAATTTTATCATCAACAAGAAGTTACCAGCTATGAGAATTCAGCTATATGTCAGCTATCAACCAGCTCAATTGCAGTCTAAATTTAAAACTTCATTTGACAAATATTTTTATTTATGTTTACTATCTTATTTTTAAAGTAATTGTACCTATTTTGTTTTTGCATAAATAATTTCAAACATAATAGAATTTTCTGAGTAGAATAAGATTGCCAGGTTTCAGATAAATAAGTGCAATGCTGTGTGTATAAAATGAATTCTTTCATTAGGGAAGAATTTTACATTTTGGAAATAGAGGTATGACAGTAGATTTGAAGAATATGAGCAGTGTGTTTTTTCCTGTGCTATAAATCTCTACAAAATTTATACTCAAAATGTGCCTCTAACTAAAAAAAAAAAAAAGATAGTGAAGTTTCAAAAATTTAGGATTGAGGGTATAATATTTGATCATTTTTCACATGGCAGAAACAAAATGCTATACCAGAATAAACCACATTTTTGAAGGTGGCCAAGAACATGGATGGTTAACATATTGGTTAAACCACAATTTAATTCCATCTTTTTTGACTCAAGCAATAAATCCAGATACCTCATGAAACTGACTGTATAAGTTCAAATCTGGGAGTTAAACTATAAAAATCAGAGCATTGTTCCAGTCTTTTGAAATCCTTCTGAATAATTTATAATCAGAAACACATGATTAAATAAAATAGTGCCACTATTTAAGTCAAGATTACATGTATCTGTATCTCCCTGGAAAGAAACTGGGAGTCCAAGACTAAGGATTCAAGTATTAAAGTCAACAAGTATGCTTCATATTTTTAAGAATTTATGACACACACAAAGAGAGAGAGAGGGAGAGAGAGAGAGAGAGAGAGAGAGAGAGAGAGAGAGAGAGAGATCTAGGAAACAGATTTGACACCTATTTTCCATATCTTGCTGTTCAGTTATCCACTTCATACTGACAGGATTTTCATATTATTATTTATTGTTCACAGTCTTTTCACATCAGTGAACAATTTGCAGTATTAAATAGTATCTTTCAGTTAAGGCCACTTTTAATAACAATGATCAAGCAATATGGAAGATTGCTCACTAAACTAACCCTGACATTTAAAATAATAATAATAATAATAATAATCATCATCATCAAACTGCCAGGTCCTGATTGTTTTCATGAGAATTTCTAGAAACACTGCAGAATATCAACTCTGAATGTTCTGTCCACAGGAACAGTTTGAGTTTGCCCTGACAGCAGTTGCGGAAGAAGTGAACGCAATACTCAAGGCACTTCCACAGTGAGCAGCCTATGATCGGTTAATTGGAGGTTCCCAATGTGGCTGGGTGGTCTCTCTCTTTCATTATTCCTGGTCCCTGTGAATGTTATTGGAAATGTGACCTGATTGTGTGTCTGCTGTTGTAACTACATTTTGATTGGTCCTTTACATATCTCTATTGCCAGGTTAAATTCAACCAAGAATTTGTATATTATTCTTGTTAGGATAATCAGAAATAATAATACACCAAGACCTTAAGTGACAAGAGCAATCCCTCTATTTCTTTTACATAAATGAAGTCCTAAATTTCACACTTGGAAAGCACATACACATCTTGTTAATAGAAAATATACACTGTTGTAGATAAGCAGTGCATTCAGTGTATCTCCATAGCATTCTCTTACATTTTTGCAACTTTTCCAAAACTATATAAACTGGGGTGGAGGAGATTAATACTTTTAAAAAAATTGTGAGACTGCTTTTAGAAAGCAAGCCCATAATATAATCCCTCATGTTTTCACAAATATAAGTTCAATTTATATATAAAGAAACTATGCCTTTCATGCTGTGTGTTAGCGAGCTGATTTTTCTTCAACTTTCTGTAATGAATAGAAGCAAATCTTAAACTCAGTTCAGAGACTTACATGTTATAACAGCTATAGAGGAAATGTCGGTCGAGTTAGCAGGAGCCCAAGTTTCTAAAAGCACAACAAACTTTTATTGTGTGTTCCTTCCCTAATGAGAAGAAAGGAGGCAGAATAATTTAACCTCAACAGATTTTTAAAAGCCCTCTGCTGACAACTTGTTGATTTTCTTTCTATTTTTTATAACTTATCTTTTTAAACAGCCAAACACTGTACACTGTTTTAAAAATCTTAAGGAGATTCTTCTAACTACTTCTTATCTGATTGAATTGCTAGCATTGTTACTGTATTTTAAACTATAGCAAGTTCTTCGATATATTCTTGAATTTGCAGAATACTTATAAACCTGAAATTACCTGCTTTCCTTTCTGGTTTTCTATTCTTTATCATTTATATTTCTTTATTGCTTATATTTCTTGAAAGTAAATACTGCTGCCTCTGTAAAATAATTTGAAAATGCCCCATGAAACGTACTTAAAAAGGAAACATTTAAGTTTCCTCTCTGAATTGATTCTTTGCACATGGAGTAATGTTTTTAAAACATTTCCATGTGCCTAGCATGTGTTGATTCAAGAGAATGGAACTGGCTTTGGGGACATGTCTACATTTATTTGAAATGTGAAGTAAAAAAAATACACTTCAATTACTGTACAGTATGCTAGCTATTTATCTGTTTTAATGTTACTGGCATTTATTGTGAATTTCATTCCAAAGTATGTGTCTATACATTTCCAGGAAGAGCACAGCAATTTGTGAATTAAATTATACAATGCAGTTCTTGGGCACAATTCATCAATTTCACTAGGGATTACATGAATATTCACCAACCACTGTTATAGTATCTTCTCTCTTTTACCTTACAAGCTCCATTGAAACCTACAGAAGACCTGTAGTAGCAGTGATTGGAGTATTCAATCCACTATCTCAACTGTTTTATATAAGCTTAAATGCAACCTTCTAGTAATTAAAGAATTGTTTCAAAAAGCTTCAAATGTATTAACCACTATGTATTTTTCTGCACATTGTTTGTGACATATATAAAATGCTTGGTTTGCACATTTCATTTTTAGTCTTGCAAAGCAGTTAAAGTGGATTCCTTTATACTCTTTGTGTATTTATTTCCTGTACACTCAATCACACGGTAGTATGATAATATCAACATTTTACAAGTAGCCTAGTAATAAGTACAAGAAAAACAAAAAAATGGTATTTTCATTTGACAATTTATTCTTAACAAATAAAGAATAGGAATTGGGGAAGACAAAAATCAATTACATTGATATCTGTCAAAATATATATTAGGTTTATGGGAATTAAATAATATATGATGGATTCCTCGCAGATTAACATCTACATCAAAATGAATATAAACATTCTGTAGACACAAGTATCACATACTATTCTTCATTATTAGATACAGTATTCTTGGGAATATTGTGTTACTAATCTAAAAGGAAATAATTTAGGGTACATTCAAGTACCTTTCTTTAGAAGATCCAGGACAATGCTGAATTGCTTAGAATTCCAATAATATTGTTTCAGTCTGATTTGAAAGGAGCCTATCCAGGCTGGTTTCCTATGGTAAGCATAGAATCTTGTTTGTTTTTTTCTTGTCATTCTTACTACCTGGAATGTTCTACCATTTGAATTTGCCCATATAATTTAAATCAGCCTCTGTCATGAAGTGATTAGTCCCTTAGCAACAATAGTTTCAACCATTTAGCGACAGGTGCTATCAGTACTGGAAAACTATGACTAGCTGTTTCCCACAAGCTAAAATATGAAATCACAGTTTATATTCTTCATATCTTGACTGATTGTCATAAATTGTATCATTTAATTCAGACGTTGTTGAAAATCACATATGCTACAACTTCCTAGCATATTTTTCACTTCTTTAGTAGCTTGCACACACAAAAGGAATGAGGTAATTACATGCTAGGGAAGAGTGGGCATTTGCATATCATCATTGAGATATGATTGTCCAAATGTATTGTCTGCAGTAGGTAATAATTCAATTATTGCTCTTTGTTAATATTTTGAAATTAAGATAAAGCTGAATATATTTCCATGCCACACAAGAGAAAGGTCCTGATATTAATATATACAACTGTCTCCCCAAACGTAGTAGATCCCATCAATTTCTCTTCTTTAGGAAAAGGGAGTCTAGCCAATTACCATCCCTCAAGTTCGTATATCACAGGTGACTGCTGTTACTGTACTATATGTCTAACATTACAATACATGCAATTCCTGAATAAATAATTATTTTAAATATTTCTCAGATTCCTTTTAAGACAAAAGTCAATTAAGGTGACTGAATAAAACGCAATAACATACAAAAATAAAACACAGAAAGATTAGAACTTGTAGCAAGCATATCACACAAAATGAAAGAAAAACTTGAAGCCAATATTCAAACAATGGTCTGAAGATTTAAATAACATTCAAAAAGGAAGCACAACCAATGGTTGTGCTATAATAGTTGTGGTGTGCAGGTTGGATTACATGAATATGGAACCTGCTTTAATATCAGCCTGCACTCTTTCTCATATGTGCATGCTGATATTAAGCTATTTTCCAAAGCACCTGAAGGCAGGACAAGAAGCAATGGGTGGAAACTAATCAAGGAGAGAAGCAACCTAGAACTAAGGAGAAACTTCCTGACAGTGAGAACAATTAATCAGTGGAACAGCTTGCCTCCAGAAGCAGTAAATGCTCCAACACTGGAAGTTTTTAAGAAGAGACTGGACAGCCATTTGTCCGAAATGGTGTAGGGTTTCCTGCCCGAGCAGGGGGTTGGACTAGATGACCTCCAAGGTCCCTTCCAACTTTACTACTATTATTATTATTGTTTGTAAGAGCATGAAGAAATGTTAGTTATTTTAGCTTTTATTTGGGTGACACACAAGTCTAATAAAAATAAATTAAGTTTTGCATTTCATTTAAACATCTTTCTGGTTCACAGGTTTGGTATTCTTGCAGATGTCTCTAATAAAAGTTGAAAATAAATATACTTTCTTTTGCAATTGTCAGGAGATATTTTAAACCTATTACTCATCTTTCTAAAGGATAAGTTCACAGAGCCTAAGGTACAACTGGTTCACAAAGCTATCTTGAATTATTAAAAAGTGTACTCTATGGGAAGGCTGTCAGCAGATATCACTGTATGAGAAAAAGGAGGAATAAAAGGCACTTTTCTTTCTCATTCCTGACAGAGGACAGTGATACCCAACTGCGCCAAAAATGGTATATGCTGTGGGCATATCTTCTATTTTATCTTCTATTTTCCCAAAAGATTCAGCCATTTCTCAGCTCGTGTAGTAAACATCTGCCAACCAGCAGAGCATCACCTGTCACCTGCTGCATCAAATTATTAAAAAATAAAGTATTTTATCTGTGGATTGTAGAATGCTATTGTGCATCTGGGTTTTGAAAGGTGCATTAACACATGAAAGTCAGACTAAAAAAAAAGTCTAAAGTGTCTTCTTCCTCCCATCATCACAATTATTAAAATTCTAAGGAGAAATGTTGATTGCACATCTTTCCTCAAATAGATGTATAACCTCTGCCTTCACAACCCACGGAGAAATGACTGCAATATTATCTTTAATTTGTAAGTTTGTGCTTTATTAATCAAGCATAACATGAATATAAAAGAGCCATGAATAATTACATAGATTTTTTAAAAAAAAAAACGGAGTAGAAAGCACAAGTATGAATTTGGTTACATAATATAAAAGCAGTTAAATACCTTTTTAAAGTATACTTATGTTTAGGGAACGGTTGAGAAAATCATTGTGATAATTCACTTTTTTGAACAAGGAGTTCCTTCAGTCTTTGATAAATTAGATTGAAAATTATAATATACAATTTCAGTTTGGTATTTGGAATTTTTTCTGTTGTGTGCAGTAGAGCTCAATATATGCCTGCTTGGAAATAAGCTCTATTTACTAGCAGGTGAATGTAGGATTGCAATATTAAATTTTGGGTAAATATAAATTACTAAAAACTGTAATAAAAGCTATCTCATTAAAAATGGCACATTTTATCCTAAGTTTTAATTTTGTTTATCAGCCTTTCCAACATTAGGTTCTCTATCACTCCAACACTTCCATTTGGCAGGGATAAGGACAATTTACCCTGGAAATGGCTGCTGTACACTTAAGAGAAGATAATGTAACCATGAGAATGATCCCCCAACCATGATTATTTGATTTCCATCAAGTAGGGTCATGACAACAATCTTTTGTAGCAAATTACATTTATAGTCATCTCCATGCTATTTAGGATATTTTCAGTTTCTCAGGTTCAGTTTGGTCTGATGAATTATTTATAGGTATATAATTTGAAAACAAATTTATACGGAGACACACAATCATTTGTTCTACCTCCAGAGAAGACCCTCCCCCCCAAAAAATCTTACAATCATCATAAAGTTTTATAAATATTGCAATGGGGGAAGATACTGGTAAGATCCAAGAGTTGGCTTAAAGCTAAACAGATGGATCTCCCAAATTTGCTTATATCTGAAAGCTCTGGATTCTATTTATTTCCAGGAACACCCTCCCCTTTGCCATCTCAGCTATTTTCTTCCTTCAACATTTCTCTTTGCATCAACCCTTCTACTCTATTGAGCCTCCGCGCTATCAGCCCCCTCTACCACAAAGATCCTGCAGAAGGGCAGTGTGGACAACCGTGGGATCTGGCAGGGTGAGAGCTGTGAACCATAAACACAAAGCTTTCGCTGTGTCCCTGCACAACAGATACAGTGCCCTTGCTGACCTTAATAGGGACATTAAGGAGACAGGTAAAGGTATTTGTGATGATAACTCAAATAGGCAGGGGATCGTGGTCCGAAAAGAAGAACTTGTTTTCAACAGGGAGAAGTGCAAATCAGGTATTACACATCAATCATGCAAGAACAGAAAGGCATCCAAAAAGAGAAGCCACCTTCTGGTTGGTGATTCAATTATAAGAGATGTAAATTTAGGAAAGGACACAGGTTTTGAAAGAGGTCAGGTATCTTCCAGGTGCTACTGCCAGCAGGGACAAGAAGCGCACTTCTAAAGCAGTCAAAAATTTCAGCAAGGACTGATGTGAAGGCTATTGTACATCTTAGCACTAACGATCTGTCCCAAAAAGATGTACTCTGTGCAGAATGATTCCCAGAGCTTGGGGCAGGAACTTAGCAGGATAGGCTGTAGGCTTACTTTTTCAAAGGTGTTACTAGTGTATAAGGAGCAAAATGGAAAAGGCCAGGATATAGCAGAATTCGATATGTGCTAAAGCACTGGTGTAAAGGGGAAGGCTTTGATTATATTAGTCACAATGTCTGTAGCTGGTCCAATAAAAAAATGTACAAAAGAGATGGTTTGCATCCATCAAAGAAAGGGACTGAGTTACTTGGCAATAAATTCACAGATTTTCTGGAGGAATATTTAAACAGCGGGGACAATGAGTTAATTGATACAGAACATCCCTGTCCCCGGCAATCTAAAAATTATAGGGCTATCAGTGCATGTAACATAGATGTGTGTGTCGGCTAGGTTGTTAGTAGGGCAATGCTGGAAGAAGGAATCTTTGCCTACTTTGCAAGAATGGTTTCTTAAAGTTTCCTATTTAGCAGAAATGGCAAAGATTTCGGCTTTTTTGAAAGATCAATTGCAAGAGAAGTACCTCTTGGTATGGAAAAGATGGATAAATTTTATACAATACAAGTATAAAAAAATATTATTTAGCTTTTGAATAATTTATATTTAAAGTTTAAGATATTTTTTAGATAATTTTTTTTTCTTTCTAATTTCTTTTTTTTCTTTTCTTTTTTCTTCTTCTTGTTTCTTTTCTTTTTCTCTTTCTACTTTTTAAGTATTGGTGTTAAAGTATTTTATGATTTGTTTAATTATTGTAACCAAATTTGTATATGGTTCATTTGTGTTTAAAAATTTTTCTTTTAAATTGTAATTAATCCTGTATTCAGCTCTGGGAAGGTTGGGGAGGGTTGGGGTAAAATTTTAAAAATTTTCAATAAAAAAAAAACATAGATGTGTGTGTGGACAAGAATATCAACCTTGCTGTCAAGCAAAATCAAGCTTTTAATAGTGAGTGCTACACAAAGTGCATTAACCAAATAGGTGGTAAGAAAAAAGGGGAACTCAGGCACCACACAGGTTATGTAGAAGTAATCACAGGGTCAGTCATAAAGGTCTCAAATGTCTATACACCAATGCACAGAATATGAACAGCAAATAGGATGAACTAGAAATTGAAGCTAATGAGGGCAGTTATGACATAGTTGCCATTACGGAAACATGGTGGGATGAAACCCACAAATGGAACACACAGGTAGAGGGATTAAATTATTTAAAAGAAACAGACCAAATAAAAGAGGAGATAGAGTTGCTCTCTATATAAGAAATAACTACATCTCTACAGAAATAGAGCACAACAATGATGAAAACTGTCTTGAATGCATTTGGGTCAATATAAAAGGGGGAAATGACATTGCCATAGGTGTATACTATAGGCCACCCAATCAAACAGAGGAAATAGATGAACTTTTTGCTAGTCAACTAACTAAGGTATGTAGGAAGCACATCACAATAGTAATGGGGGTCTTTAACTACCCTGACATCAACTGGGAGAAAAATTCTGCACCAAGTGGAAGATCAAACATTCCTGACAAACCTTGCAGACAACTTTGTCTTCCAAAAAGTTGAGAAAGGAACTAGGGTATTAGGCATATTGGATCTAATTCTCATTAACAAAGATGAAATGATAGAAAGTGTTGAAGCCTCAGGAATTTTGGGAGGAAGTGTTCATGCAATATTGGAATTCAACATTATGGAAGCACAAGCAATAGAACACAGTCAAACTAGAGTCCTGGACTTTAAGAGACCTAATTTCAATAAACTTAGAGAGGGCTTGGGAAGGATTCCATGTATGAGAATCCTCAAGGGGAAAACAACTCAAGAAGCTTGGGAAATTTTGAAAAGTGAGATAATAAAAACCCAGTCTAGCACAATACCAACAAAGAAGAAAAATAACAACTCTCAAAAGAAACCAGCATGGCTGCATAAAGAACTCTCTGATAAATTGAAAGATAAAGAAGACAAGTATAAAAAGTGGAAAGAGGGCACATAACTAAGTCAGAATATCAGCAAATAGCCCAAGCCTGCAAAGATGAAATGAGGAAAGCTAAGGCTCAAAATAAACTAAGGCTTGCAACCAAAGTCAAAAATAACAAAAAAAGCTTCTTTCAACATATAAAAAAACCAGAAAAAAGTGAAGGAAATGATTGGTCCATTAGTGGGTGAAAGTGGCAAGAAGGTAACAAGCAACAGAGAGAAAACAGAACTATTTAACTCGTTTTTTTGCATCTGTCTTTACACAAAGGGAAAAAAACAGACTAACCTATCAAAAATAGTGCCATGAAAAAACAGAATAGAAACACAGGTTAAGATAGGCAAGAAAATGGTAAGTGAGAGCACCTGTCCAGCCTAGACGAGTTCAAATCACTAGGACCAGATGGACTATACCCCAAAGTTCTCAAGGAGCTGGCAGATGTGATCTAAGAACCACTGAATTATATTTTTCAAAAATCCTGGAGCACTGAGGAACTACCAGGAAAAGAGCTGATGTAGTTCCCATCTTCAAAAAAGGGGAAAAAAATGGATCCAGAAAATTACAGACCTATCAGCCTGACCTCAATACCTGGGAAGATCCTGGAAAAGATAATCAAACAACGAATCAACGAACACCTAGAGGCAAACAAAGTCATTACTAAAAGCCAACATGAGTTTGTCAAAAACAGATCATGCCAGACAAATCTTATTGCATTCTTTGACCAAGTGACAAAATTAGTGGATTAGAGGAATGCTGTGGATATAATTTACTTGGACTTCAGTAAGGCATTTGATAAAGTAGATCACAACCTACTACTTGATAAGATAGAAAAATGTGGGTTAGACAGCATCACCACGAGATGGATCCGTAGCTGGCTGAGTGGCTGTACTCAGCGTGTGGGCCTCAATGGAACTGCATCTACATGGAGGGAAGTGTGTAGTGCGATGCCCCAAGGCTCTGTTCTGAGCCCAGTGCTCTTCAACATCTTCATCAATGATTTGGATGAGGGGATAGATGGGGAACTCATCAAATTTGCAGACGACACCAAGCTGGCGGGAATTTTAACAGGATGCTTTCACAAGCTAATAAATGATAGCATTATTGCTATGCATATTATCTGTTAAATGTATCATGAAAGATGGTGAAAGAAACCCAAAATTCTCTTACTAAAAGTTGTAAATATACTCAGTTTCCACAATTTAAGGATTAACTAAGAAAAACAATCACATGGAATGCAGTTTTTTTTTTAATTAGAACCAAGCCAAAACTATTTGAATCTTTTTGTTAATTTCCAAAGATCACTCTCTTTTTGGATTGTTTTTCAGTTAATACATTACCGTTGCCTTTCTTCTCTACTATGAAATCATTATGGAGCCAAATCTGATTGATCACATCCTGTTGTGCTGTTTATCCTTCTCACTGCATGGATTCTGAGCAGATGAGATTGCTCATATGACTGATTATTTGCAGGGATGAAACAGCAGGGATGTAAAAGGAAAGATGGGAAAGCATCAGAACCAGGCTGAAAAAAATCAAATACGTGGAACAATTTTCTGTGACTTGTTTAGATCAAAAATCAACACAAGAGTATTCCAGGTATCCCTAAATTTTTAAAATTACGTGGCATATAAAGGAATTTCAACTCCCACATGTCTGAAACCACAAATATAACCTGTGATTAAAATAAAGGGAGATTTTAGTCCATGTCCTAAACATTCATGAGCATCCAATACAGTGGTTCTTCCAGAGAATTTGTGTGAAGGAGGAAAAGGAGAATCTGCTATTTAAAATCTGCTAGCTTAAAGAATTTTCTACAACATAGTGTAGTTCAGGGGTCCCCAATCTCCAAGCCGCGGCCCACTATCAGGCCATGGCCTGTTCGGAACTGGGCCGCACAAGCAGTGGGAGAATGTGGGATTGCATGTGAAGCTCCATTTGCACGAGCAATGGGTACTTGTGCTTGTGCGTGAAATTCCACCTCTATGAGCAGTGAACACTTGTGTGAGCAGCAGGTGCTTGCGCAAGTGCACAAATCTTCACAAATACACCTGTGCGTGCACACCTGCCATTTGCACAGAACCATTCCCTTTCCTCCATCTCTGCGCTGGGCTGCCAAACCAGAAAGATTGGGGACCACTTGTATAGCTGATTTTATTTTCATCCATAGGTATTTGAAGGACCCATTATACGGGTAGCAACACACAGAGATTGAGATTCCAGCTGCAACAGCTGGAATTCCCATGGCAGAGTGGGCTGATTTTTCCACCGTTTTTATTACTGTATTGCAAATATTAATATAGACTGTTACAATACAATTATATTTGCATAGTATTAATTAAAATTATGGACATTCTATTCTTTAGATAACTTAGAATTATTTTATCTCTTTATTTCTACTACTCAGAGTATTATCAATTAGAATTCTATCAATTAGAATTCAAAATATAAATGTGACAAGAATAAAATTACTTGACTTTTTCCTATGAAATTGGGGATAATATTGGAAAGGAATGCTGCAGATTACAACAAAGTTTGTGTTGTACAATAAATGTTTGACCTTAACCTAATTAGTATTGAAATCTATATTTATATTATGTTATGTAACAGTACAGTGCAGTGCAGCGTAGTTTTACCACCTATACAGACATGCATACAGCTGACAAAATGAGAAGATTTTTACCACCTATACACACATGATACAGCTGACAAAGTGAGAAAGAGCCTGTGGCCTAGAGGTTAATACAGCTGCCTAACATGCACACAGCCCAGGTTCAAATCTCAGAAGGGTATGTCTGGCTGAAGAGAGTTAAGAAGCTCGAAATAGCTATTCCAGTTCTCCCTTTATCCTTTGTTAGCAATCTAAAAAAAATGTATATATAAATATATATATATATATATATATACTTGTATACATGCATGCATGCATAGCAAAAGGGAAAAAATATAAGCAAAACCAATTTAATAAGAATGAAAAATACCTAAAAGTAGCTTGAAAAGGAAAAAGAACACTTGGATTCTTAACTTATCTTTTTATATATTTGCTATTTTACCACTAAATGATTATATTTGCCATTCTGTGTGATATTATTATATGCCCCTAAAAGAGACAATTCTATTAGGAGCATAACGCATTTTTGCTTCATATAATTTTTAATGTGCAATAAAGACAAGTCACAGAAGAAAAAAATAGATCTATTTGTGTAACTAAAAGATTCATGGAAATGTTTGCATGGCATCCTAGAATCACGATAGATATAGTTTGTCTCCTAATATCTTTATTTTCCTCACAATGGGAGGTATTTAATTTTTCTAATCATTCATACAGTCATCTCTGGAACATTTGTTCTGGCCCTTTTTAACCAAATTAAAGCAGAGCATCCTAATTTGCTGAGCACTTTTATATGACACTAAATCATGTTGCCAAAGTCATTGGTGCACAAAATAAATGTGTTTTTTTTATTGGATTCCTAGCAACTAAAACTAAACAATATATGGTTAAATAGAGGAGATGGCTACAAATGTAGCACCAAATCATTTCTTGCACAACAATACATTTACTCAAATTTTAAAAAAAAGATTGTTTAGCAAGAAGAAATGAAATAGGATATTGTTAATAATTGTCCTGCTAATTCAGACTGAGGATCCATAGAGTTCATTATTCATTTCCAGAGGGACCAAGGAGAACAGTTCAAGAAATATACAGCTGGACAACTTGGTTGTAGAATGGTAGAACTAATGGGTTGAACTCCAAAGGAATAAGAGGCAATGCAATCCAGATATTTTGTGTGAGAGAAAGAGGATGAAGACAACCCCTCCATAATAGTTCCCAGAGTTTATAGTATATGCAGATAGTGAAGTGCTTAGTCTGGCAAGATTCTGTCTATATGTGTGGAAATAATAAAGAACTGAGCTTGTATCTTGTTGCTAAGCAAGGCCAACTTGCCTAATTTTGTGACATTTTTGTCACAGTTGTTAAGCAAATCACTGCTGTTGTTAAGTGAACCATTAGATTGTTAAGCAAATCCAGCTACCTCCATTGACTTTTTGGAAGCCAGCAGGGAAGGTAACAAATGGTGATTACGTTGTTTGCCAAATGCCCAAATATTGATCACAAAATTGTGGGGATTCTATGACAGTTGTAAGTGCCAGTTGATGTCTCTTCTTTTCAATGCTGTTGTAATTCAAATGGTTGCTAAACGAATGGCTGTAAGTCAAGGACCACCTATAGCAGAACATTGTTCCATTTTCTTCCCCTTTCATCCTCCCCTACATGACAAAACGTCAATACCAAAGGCAAGTTCCTCCAGTCTCCCTCTCTGTCATAAATCTCCTGGCTATCAGCACTTATGACAAACTACCTGGACTTCTTCTCAAGATTTTGCACCCATAGCAACTTAAAATTATTACAACCTTGATGAAGAATCAATTTTACTGGAAGATACAAGTACCCAAAACCCTTGATTCTAGCTCCCATTCTTCTCACTTCTTAAAGTCAATAATGGAGATTAAAACCTTCATGAACTAGCCCAGCTTTGGATTATAGCATTAAGGAGTTGGATGTGGTATATACTTTCAATTCATCTATGGCAGGGCTTTTCAACCAGTGGTACGCATACCACTTGTGGTACATTAACGAATGGCAGGTGGTACGCAGCCCTGCCTAGCCAAGTGTAGTGGGGGAGAAAGATCCAGTGCAGGCAATGACTTACTGTGAGAGTCCTCTGGAGCTGCAAAGTGGCTGGGGCGAGGCAAAGACCTCAGGCTCACTTCTGGCTCACCTTCCCCCATGAGAAAGGAGGAGGGGGGCAGAGACAGGAGAAGCTATAAAAGGAGGCAGTTTGGGCAAGAGAGGGAGAGAGAAAAAATACTACATTTTTTTTTCTTCCTTAAGTTAAGGCTGCGCTCCTTGACTTTCCTTTCTAGCCAGTAGCTAATTCTTAAAGGGGAATGTGCCTTTTTTAGCTAGTTCACTCAGCAGCTTGTTTTTTCTGTCTCTGAAGGCTTTTCCTTATTTGATGAATATATGGAAGAGGGAAAATATGGGGGGGTTCAAATTCTTCTGTCAGAAGGAGGTGGGCATGAGAAAGAGGGAGGCAGGGAAGGAGGGAGGGAGGGAAGTCCCGCCTTAGCACTTGGCCACCAGCAGCCCTGCCATTGACTTTGCTTGTCAAAAAGTTGCAAAAGGGTATCACATGACCCTGGAACACTGTGACCATCATAAATATGAATCAGTTGCCAAGCATCCAAATATAAATCACATGACCCTGGGCATGCTGCAATGGTCATAAGTGTGAAAAATGGTCATAAGTCATTTCAGTGCAATTGCCTCTTTGAACAGGGGTTTGGATTTTTTTTGGTCATTAAGTTTTTGACACCTTTCTAGGTGGTACTCGAATATTGCCATATCCTAAGAGTGGTACAATCGGTGAAAAGGTTGAAAAGCCCTGATTGATAGTATGCTATTGGATCAGTTAGTCAAACCAGCAATAAAGTAGCCATCTCCAGAGTCTGCAAATGTAATCTGTTATTGTTGCTCCCAAGCATCATTCAATTAGTCAAAGTCTAAAATCAAGATTAAAACACCCAATTCAGAAAAAAATATAATTGCATTGTCCTATTACTCTGTCCTGGTTTACTGCCTTTCCCATTAATCTTTCAGGGCCCCTAATTTTCTCAGTCATTACTATCACTGGATCAAAGTGGCCAATGAATGTTCTACAATGAACATGAAAAATAAATAATACATTTGGGAAATTTTGGAACATGTATGTGCTTGTGTGGTAGCTCAGCTGTTTTATTCATTACTAATGTAGTGAATAAATGATTACACACAGCAAAGCAAAGCAAAGCAGAGAAGTAGGGGAAAACAAAATATGGAATGAAGACTTGGAGTCTTAAAAGCCACAAATTTAAAACAAGAAGTGCTATTTGAGTTTTATTCAAAGTGAAAATTACTGGTTAAGAATCAGCTTGAACATTGTTGTAAAAGTTGCATCTCAGCTAAGAACCATAATGATGGTGGATCTCTCAGAATCTCCCATCCATCTGAATATAATTTAATTTTTCTCTGGTATGTATATCTTTTGGAAGGTCAGAATGTAGAAAAGAAATAAAAATAATTAACCAAAATAAATTAAAGGTACAAAGTCAGGGAAAAGGAACTAAGATGTAACTGGATCTAATTTACACCAACAGCCTTTCTATATTGGCAAATCATACTTATTCCACTGTATCACTAGGTTATTTCATATATATTGTCTTGAAAATATTTTAAATCAACATCATAAAAGATTCAGGGATATGTGGACTTTCATAACTGATGCCAATCAGACACATGTTGCTGTCGAACATCAGTCCCAAACACAAAATGTCAACCAAGAATATCACAAATCTTTTTAATGAGTATCATTAATGCTGTGTGAAGCTTACCCAGATCTAAATTTATATCGTAAACACAAATGTTTAAAGCACCAGTGTGATCCTTTAAAAAAAAATCTCTCAGTATGTTTCTTCCACCCCCTCTTCTTTGCCAACATAGCGTTCAGCCTGAAAAAATCTGGGCCACATGGGAATCAGAACGACTCTTAATTAAGCAGAATGCACAAGACTAGCAAAAAATATGTGTGGGTGGAGATTAGACATGAAGATCAGACTCCAAGGAACAAAAAAAAAAAAAAAAAGGAAGCAGTGAAGGGAAAGCCAATAGGGCTATGGAGAGATGTGCATTTGAAGGGTGCACTGGGATTTGGAACATTTGTAGGCAGGCATATAACACCAATTGAGAAAGCTACATTTTCTCCTGGTTCATGAAACTGCTGTCTGTAACCCAGGAAAAGATGTGCTTAATTTAAAGGGTTTCTAATCCGTGTGACTCAAATCTCCCTGTACACTGTAAATCTCATTGTAACCTTCAAATCTATGTTACAGTCGTAAAAGGCAGGATCGACTCTTGGTTGTTTATTCAGCCAGGTTCCCAGTTAATAATACAGCATTAACATGGGCGTTCAAATCCTGTACATTTAATGGAATGTTCCTGCAATATAATCTCCCTATAATCAGTCACTTAAGCTCCGATCATCTCACACTTGGACTATTGTAGGATTCTCTACGTAAGGCTACAGGTTGTCCTAGACTTACAACCGTTCATTTAGTGACCCTTCAAAATTACCATGGCACTGAAAAAAGTGATTTATAACCACTTTTCATATTTGGGTTTGTGGCAGCATTCCTAGGATGAAGTGATCAAAATTCAGATGCTTGGCAACTGATTCATAGTTATGACGGTTGCAGTGTCCCAGATCACCTTTTGTGGATTTCTGATGAGCAAAGACAATGGGGAAGCCAGATTCACTTAACAACTGTATTATTAACTAAACAACTGCAATGATTCACTTAACAACTGTGGCAAGAAAGGTCATAAAATGGGGACAAAACTCATTTAAAAATTGTCTCACTTAGCAACATAAATTTCAGACTCAGTTATGGTTGTAAGTTGAGGACTACCTGTAGTCAGAAACTACAGCTGGCTCAGAATGCAGCTGCACAATCAGTCTTTGAGGGTTCTTTGGCCACCATGGTTCCACAAGCTTCACTGGTGGCCAGTTTGTTTCTGGGTCCAGTTCAAGATGGTGATGCTTACCTTTAAAGCCTCTCACGGCAAGGATCCAGGTTATATCTTAAATCTCACCCTAAAGAATTGGGCTGCCCCACCAGCACTGGCAAATGGTGCGTGCTGGGGACCTCATTAGTCAAGAATTCCAGCTGGTGAAGTCCACGAGAAAAGCCTTTTCTGCTGTGGCTCCTGTCCTCTGGAACATCCTGCCCCAACCCAAGGTGAGATCCACCCGCATTCTTTTGGCCTTTCATAAGAACTGGAAGACCTGGCTCTGCCAATTAGCTTGGCGCCTCCATGTAGGCAGATCATTCTGGTTAATGGATTAAGATAAGATCCCATTTCCTCCCCATGTGCATCTTGCTCCTTGCTAATATCTAATGTTTTAATGTTTTAAAGCTTTAGTCTGTTGTTTTAATGGTTGTAAGCTGCCTAGAGGTAACTAGTTGGGCAGCATATGTTTAATAAATCAATAAATAAAATATCAATTTATACTATTATCTTATTAACTCTCATAACATATTTAACAACTATTGTTATGTGAGATCAGGAACAATATTCTTTCTCAGACCAGTCCAAATTTTAAGGTAATCATTTAACTGCAGTCAATGAAGTATATCTTGACAGAGCCCCAATCCTGGGTCACACATAAAGTTAATTTAAACCAGGAAAGAGATTTGGTTTAGAGAAAAAGAATGATAAAATGGATTGGCTTGAATTGTGGAATTATTAATGGAAATAAGGTGTGGAGAATTGGTTGCTGAATCTATATTTATTTATTAATAAAATTTATTTATTAATAAAATTTATATGCCGCCCAATCCCTAGGGACTCAGGGCGGCGTACAAAATTAAAACAATAAATATCACAATAAAAATAAGTACATTCACGCAGCATGTCCCAATCGTATCCCGCCCCCCCCCCGGGGACATCAACCCCAGGCCTGCCGGAACAGGAGAGTTTTAATGGCTTTCTTGAAGGCTGGCAAGGTGGAAGTAGTTTGAATCTCGGGGGGAAGTTGATTCTATCAGGTCGGAGCCACCACAGAAAAGGCCCTTCCCCGAGGACCAGCCAGCCGACATTGTCTGGCCGACGGGACCCGAAGGAGACCCAATCTCTGGGACCTCACCGGTCTCTGGGAACTATGCGGCAGTATGCGGTCCTGTAAGTAACCTGGTCCTAAGCCATGAAGGGCTTTAAAGGTGACAACCAACACCTTGAATTGCATCCGGAGACCCACAGGAAGCCAGTGCAGCTCGCGGAGGATAGGTGACACGTGTCTGAACCAACTGCAGCCTCCGAACGCTCTTCAAGGGTAGCCCCATGTAGAGCACATTACAGTAATCCAGTCTTGAAATGACAAGGGCATGAGTAACCGTGAGTAGAGCCTTCCGGTCCAAATAAGGCCGCAACTGGTGCACCAGGCGAACCTGGGCAAAGGTCCCCCTGGCCACAGCCGGTAGATGTTGTTCCAAATTTAGCTCTGAGTCCAGGAGGATACTCAAGTTGCGTGCCTGCACTGAGGGAGGTAAATTTACCCCCCACACACACCAAGACTAATGATGGACCATCAGAATGACCCTTGAGGGGCAAGACTCAGAGCCACTCGGTCTTGTCAGGGTTGAGTCTAAGCCTGTTTACCCCCATCCAGACCCTCACATCTTCCAGGCACCAGCACATCACATCGACTGCTTCACTGAAAGGACACGGGGTGGAGATATATAATTGGGTATCATCCGCATACTGTTGATACCTCACCCCGTGTCGCCGAATGATCTCACCCAGCGGTTTCACGTAGATGTTAAAAAGAAGGGGGGACAGGACCGAGCCCTGAGGCACCCCATAATCGAGGCGCCTAGGGGTCGATCTCTGTCCGCCCGCCAACACCGACCTGTCAGAGAGGTAGGAGAACCACCGCAATACAATGCCACCCACACCCACCTCTCTGAGACGAGGCAAAAGGATACCATGGTCGATGGTATCGAAAGCCATTGAGAGGTCAAGAAGCACCAAGATAGAGGAATGACCCCTATCCCAGGCTCGCCAGAGGTCATCGGTCAGTGCGACCAAAGCAGTCTCAGTGCTGTAGCCGGGCCTGAAACCAGATTGAAAAGGGTCCAGATAATTCGTTTCATCCAAGGATCGCAAGAGTTGGGATGCCCCACCTTCTCTACAACCTTCCCCACAAAGAGGAGGTTGGAGACAGGACGAAAGTTCTTCGAAACAGCTGGGTCCAGGGAAGGCTTCTTGAGGAGGGGCCTCACCACCGCTTCCTTCAAAGGTTGTGGGAAAGACCCCTCCATCAAGGAGGTGTTGATTAGTGCCTGGAGCCAGCCTCGTGTCACCTCCCTACTGGCAGAAACCAGCCAGGAGGGGCACGGGTCCAATAAACAGGTAGCGGCATTCATCGCCCTCGCGGCCTTGTCCACTTCATCAGGGGTCACAGGCTCAAACTCGCTCCAGATAACAAGGCTAAGACCAGCCCCCGGCATCTTAGGTCCCTCTGAATCTGAGCGATTTTGTCCAAAAGAAACTGAACAAACTCCTCAGTTCTCCCCTGCAAGGGTTCCTCCGCCTCCTCCACTTTAAGAAGGGAGCAGGTCACCCTAAACAAGGCGGCTGGGCAAGATTCTGCGGACGCAATAAGTGCGGAAAAGTAAACACGCTTTGCCGCCCCTATCGCCACTAAATAAGTCCTAAAACAGGCTCTTAATAGTGATCGGTCAGATTCAGAGTTACTGGCCCTCCAACGTCGCTCTAGATGTCTCTTGTGGCGCTTCATCTCCCGGAGCTCCTCAGTAAACCAAGGCGCCCTCCAGGGACCACTACCACAGAGAGGTCGCAAAGGCACAATTCGATCCAGGGCCCCAGATGCCATCTCATTCCAGGCCGCAACCAGGGACCCGGAGAAGTTGTGGACAAGGGAGTCAGGTATTTCCCCAAGCTCCTCCTGGAACCGATCTGGGTCCATTAGGCGCCTGGGACGGAACCATCTAGTCGGCTCCACCTCTCTGCGGTGGGGGAGTGATGCTCTGAAGTCCAGCCTCAATAGGAAATGATCTGTCCATGACAAGGGAGAGATCTCTATTCACCTTAATTCCAGATCATGTCTCCACTGCCCTGAGAGGAACACAAGTCGAGCGTGTGACCACCCCTATGAGTCGGATCCTGGATTACCTGGGTCAGGTAATCTGACCCAGATTACCAGAGGCGAACGCCTCTGAGTGTTTGCCAAGTGATGGCAGGTTAAAATCCCCCAGTACCATAAGTCTGGGGAACTCCACCGCCAACCTGGCTACTGACTCCAGCAGCGCAGGCAGGGCTGTTGCAACACAGCTGGGAAGTAGGTACGTCAGCAACAAGCCCAAATGAACCCGTGAACCCAACTTCAATAGGAGGGACTCACACCCAACAATCTCCAGGGCAGGAATCCCACGAGGACTCAGGGACCTCCGAGCGATGACTGCCACTCCCCCACCCCTGCCCTGATGTCGAGGCTGATGAAGCACCACAAACCCGTCCGGGCACATCTCTGAGAGAGGAACACCCCCCTCAGGGCCCAGCCAGGTTTCGGTTATATATGCCAGGTCTGCCCCCTTGTCCAATATTAGATCACGGACAAGGGGGGCTTTGTTGACAATGGACCTGGCATTAAGCAACAGCAACCTACAACTAGCGCCCTGTACTACCCTGTCACCAGTACTACAGGATGGGCCTTTTGAGGGGCTGGAACAAGGAATCGCTCTAATATAGCGAGTCCTCATTCCCGAAAATGGCCTGCCCCTCAGCTCCCACCATATCTGCCCATCCCAGTCATAACCGGGATGCTCCAACCTTCTCCCATCCCTGGAGTACCCCCACCCTCACCAACCTTCTCCCTTCCCGACCGGATTAGCATTCCATGCACACCAAGCCCAAGGGTAAGTCCTGCCCCCCCGCTTTTGCTATTGCACTCAACAGAGGGGGCACCAGGCTCTGCCCCCGGCTCTACCGTTCTCCTACCACAGACACTCAATACACATTCACATTCAGTTAATGTACATAAAAAATAATTCACATTCATACGCCCTTAAATACAATAATAAAATTTATAACTAACAGGGCAACCATTCATCTGCATACATGCACATACTCACAACAAACAAATGATATGATGGAAGTAAAGCATGCATGCGAATAAATAAAATTCTTAGTGAGTAGCATTGCACAGGGAGTGAAACCAGAATCTGCAATGTCCCATTGGTGTTTGGAGAATTTATGGATTTATGTATAATGAAAACTTGTGGGACTATTAGAGCAATGTTAACTGAAGATATGAAAGGATAGATGAACCTTTTGCTAATGAGTTAACGAATGTATTCAGGAAACACACCACTGTAGTAGAGATTTTAACTGCCCTGAGATCCATTGGGAGACAAATTCTGGACCAAGTCAGAGATCAAACAGGGTCCTGGCGAACCCAGCTGACAACTTTTGTCATCCAAACATAGAGGAGGGAACTAGAAAGTCCAGCTATCCTGGACTTACATCTTACTGATAGAGATGAAATTAGGGGGGGGGGTTTGAAACTGAGGGAACTTTGGGGGAGAAGATTCGTGTCACACTGGAATTCAACATAATGCAGGCACCAGTAACTGAACAATGTCAAACTATTGCCTGAAACTTTAAGAGAGATGATTTCAACAAACTAAGATATAGTTTAGGAAGGGTTCCATGGATGGAAATCCTAAAGGGGAAAAAGAACTCAAAATGCTTGGGAAACTCTGAAACATGACATTACAAAAGGGCAATTTAGCACAATACCACAGAGAAAAGAAAAACAAGAGACCCCAGACAAAGCGAGCACGATTTCATAAAGTACTGTGACAAACTGGGGGGGGGGAATGGAAATGTATACAAACGGAAAGAGGGACATATAACTAAAACAGAATAGAATAGGAAAGCTACGGCTCAGAGACTCTGGGGATTCTCAATCATCCAAGTCATGGTTGTCCCTTTTTTCTTCTTCAAAAGGCAACAGAATAGAACAGAACAGAACAGAACAGATCAGAGTAGAGGGTAGAGAGTAGAGAGTAGAGTAGAGTAGAGTAGAGTAGAGTAGAGTAGAGTAGAGTAGAATAGAATAGAATAGAATAGAATAGAATAGAATAGAATAGAATAGAATAGAATAGAATAATAGAATAGACGTAGAGGGAGGCTGTTCAGTTTTAATCCAGATCGCCTCTTTGACTCCTCTTTCAAACCAGTGGTCATCTATCCAGAAGGTCAACCTTGCTGTCCTGAACAGAGTTGACTTTCCTCTTGCAGATGCAAATGAGCAGTCGAATCTTGTCCTGTTGAGTTTGTTCTTCGGTGTTGTGTCCTGCATTCCTGAAATGGCTGTTTAGTCCCCTTAATATGCAGGTCTGTCACATCTGCAGAGCTCATGAAAAGCATCACACAGGACACAGAAGAGCAATGCAATTCAAGATAGGCCAGGAGATGATCCAAAGATGCCTATCTGCTTCAGACCAGTTCAAATCGGCAGAAGTAAATGGGTTACTTCTCAGAGTCCTGAAGGAGCTCACAGAATTGATCTTGGAGCCCCAGAACATAATATTTCACTGTCCTTAGAGTACAGTGAGACCACCAGAGGACTGGGAAAAAGCTGTGGTGCTGCAGACTATGGCCTCCTTCGACAAAATGTAGATACTTGGATATATAAGTAGTATATATTAAACTTGCATTGAACTCAAATCATGTTCCTGGTTATTTGTGCCTGACAAATGCTGTGGACATTGTTTACTTAAACCTGAGTAAGGCAGTTGAAAAAGCAGACTGCAGCCTACTTTGTGGTAAGACAGAGCAGTGTGGGATAGTTGTTACCACCACCAGATGGATTCACATCAGGGTGACCAATCGCACTCAGTGGCTGGTCCTCAATGGGGCTCCTCCTATATACTTTTTATGGAATAATACTGTAATGTTTGCTGAAAACTCAAAAGACTTGTGGCAAACGTTAGATTGTATGATGCTAAAAGAAACAAAGAGTTTAAACATTAACATATAAAAGACCAAAATAACTGTGTTTAACAAGGAAAATAGAATGATTGCAGGTGATTCGTGAATGGTGAAGAATTAGTACAAGAAAATGAATTTGTATATTGGCAGAATATTTATTAAAATAGGGAAATGGATAGAGAAATTAAGAGGTGGAGATGCTGGTAGAACAGTAATGGTCTGGGGTCTGCTGCAAAGGAAAAAGGTTTATCCAAAAAGCAAAGTTTGTATATTCATAAGTAAGCTTCTCCCTGTGTCATTTATATGGAAGTGAGGGTTGGATATCAGGAGAAAACGAAAATAAGTGGGAGTTGGATACCTAAGCAATATATTTGGTAAAACAACAGAGATAGGATTATAAAGGGATGGATTCATAGGGATTATGAAGGGATGGATATGTAGCTGGCTGACCGGCCGTACTCAGCGTGTGGTCCTCAATGGAACTGCATCTACATGGAGGGAAGTATGTAGTGGGGTGCCCCAGGGCCTTGTTCTGGGCCCAATGCTCTTCAATATCTTCATCAACGATTTGGACGAGGGGATAGATGGGGAACTCATCAAATTTGCGGATGACACCAAGCTGGCAGGAATAGCCAACACTCCAGAAGACAGGCTTAAGATACAGG
The DNA here is from genome assembly GCF_016545835.1 of Crotalus tigris. NCBI lineage: Eukaryota > Metazoa > Chordata > Lepidosauria > Squamata > Viperidae > Crotalus > Crotalus tigris. The sequence continues at coordinate 1,435,334 of NW_024096751.1, read as the reverse complement.
AGGCTCTGGACTGACTTGAACACTGGGTGCTATCTAACAAAATGAAATTCAATGGTGAAAAAAGTAAAAAAGTAAAAAGTAAGGTTCTACATTTAGGCAAGAAAAAACAAATGTACAGGTATAGTATAGGGGTACCTTGCTCAATAGTAGTAACTGTGAGAGGGATCTCGGAGTCCTAGTGGACAATCACTTAAATATGAGCCAGCAGTGTGCTGCAGCTGCCAAAAAAGCTAACTCAGTGCTGGACTGCATTAACAGAAGGATAGAATCAAGATCACGTGAAGTATTAATAAGTAAGGCCACACTTGGAATACTGCATCCAGTTTTGGTCACCACTATGTAAAAAAAGACGCTGAAATTCTAGAAAGAGTACAGAAAGAGCAACAAAGATGATTAGGGACTGGAGGCTAAAACATATGAGGAACGGTTGCTGTAATTGGGTATGTCCAGTTTAATGAAGAGAAGGACGAGGTAGGACATGATAGCAGTGTTCCAATATCTCAGGGGTTGCCACAAAGAAAAGGAGTCAAGCTATTCTCCAAAGCGCCTGAAGACAGGACAAGAAGCAACGGGTGGAAACTAATCAAGGAGAGAAGCAACCTAGAACTAAGGAGAAACTTCCTGACAGTTAGAACAACTAACCAGTGGAACAACCTGCCTCCAGAAGCAGTGAATGCTCCAACACTGGAAGTTTTTAAGAAGAGACGGGACAGCCACGTGTCCGAAATAGTGTAGGGTTTCCTGCCTGAGCAGGGGGTTGAACTCAATGACCTCCAAGGTCCCTTCCAACATTATTATTGTTGTTGTTTTTGTTGTTATGGATCATCGCACAGTCAGCCAGATGTTCAGACTGGATTTGGCATTTTGTCTACCTATCGAGTCCTTACCCAGGACCTGGGATAGGCAGATGTGGATGTTTGATGGTATTACAGCTATCGTCGCAGGATGGAAGCAGTTCCTAGTAAGGCCGCCTTTTGCAATTGACTAATAGCGAATTTGCCAATGCCAATGGTGTTCAAGTGGTGCTCCAGTTGTTTTGGGATTGCACCCAAGGAGCCTATCACTATTGGTACTACCCTTGCTTGCTTTTGCCACAGTCTTTCTATTTCTATTTGTAGGTCTTTGTATTTTGTTATCTTCTCCAGTTCTTTCTCGTCTATTCTGCTGTCTCCAGGCACTGCCACGTCCACTATCCAGACTTTTTTGTCTTTCTTATCGACAATTGTTAAGTCTGGGGTGTTATGTTGCAGGTGCTTGTCTGTTTGAATTCTGAAGTTCCAGAAAAGTTTAATATTATCATTTTCTATGTCTTTCTCTATTTTATGATCCCACCAGTTTTTGCTTACAGGCAAATGATATTTTTTGCAGATCTTCCAATGCACCATTGTTGCTACTTTGTCATGCCGCTGCTTGTAGTCAGTCTGTGCAATTTTCTTGCAACAGCTTACCAGGTGGTCCACTGTTTCTTCAGCTTCTTTGCATAGGCGGAACTTACTATCTTGCTGTCTTCTCAATTTTGCTGTCTTCTCAATTTTGACTTTATATGCAATTGTCCTTAAGGCTTGGTCTTGTGCAGCCAGAATTAGTCCCTCGGTCTCTTTCTTCAATTTTCCTGCTCTTAGCCATTGCCAGGTCTTTTATTATCTGCTTTCCCAGCTATTTGTTTCACGTATTGGCCATGTGGTGCTTTGTCTTCCCATGCCTCTATTCTGTTCTTCATTTGGTCTTTCTTGTAGGCCAGTTTGGTCTCTCCAGTAGTCAGTAAGCCTTCCTGATATACTACTTTCAGTGCATCTTCATCATTGTTCTTCAGATATTCTTCCAAAGCCATTTTTTCTTCTTCAACCATCTGATGTACTTGTAGCATTCCACACCCACCTATTTGCCTTGGTAGATAAAGTCTATCAATGTCACTGCGTGGATGAAGGGCATGATTCATTGTCATTATTTTTCTGGTCTTCCTATCCATTGCTTTTAGTTCTGCTTGAGTCCAGTCCACTATTCCAGCTGTGTACCTAATGACTGGAATTGCCCAGGTGTTGATTGCCTTTATGGTATTTCCTCCATTGAGTTTGGACTTTAAGATCTTCTTCATTCTCTTGATGTATTCACCTCTAATCTTTTTCTTGACTTCAGTGTGCTTGATGTTGTCAGCTTGAAGGATACCCAAGTATTTGTAATACTCTTCCTCATCCAGACTCTTAATATTATTTTTGTGGGGCATCTTGATTCCTTCAGTTTTCACTATTTTTCCTTGTTTGATAGTAAGTGTGGCACATTTGTCCAAGCCAAACTCCATTGCAATATCTTGGTTATATATACGGACAGTGTTGAGCAGCAATTCTATTTCAGATGATGTTTTTCCATACAGCTTCAGATCATCCATGTAAAGGAGATAGGATAGTCTGGTAGATGTTTTTGATGTTTGATAGCCATGTCTTGAGTTATTCAGTATTGTTGACAGAGGAAACAGTGCAATAACAAATAGTAATGGTGATAATGAATCTCTTTGAAATATTCCTCTTGATATTAACCTCTCCCAGCCTCTCACCATTGATCTGTAACTGTGTCTTCCATTGCACCATCGATCTTTGCACAAATTTTGTGATGTTTCTACTGACTCCTGTTATTTCTAGGCACTTGATTATCCAGTCATGTGGCAGAGAGTCAAATGCCTTTTTGTAGTCAATCCATGCCACATTCTGGTTGGTCTTCCTTTTCTTGCACTTTTCCAAGATCATTTTGTCTATTAGGAGTTGATCTTTTGTTCCTCTGCTATTGGGGCGGTTTCCTTTCTGCTCAGGTGGAAAGAGATTGTTTTCAACTAGATCAGTGGTTCTCAACCTGTGGGTCGGGACCCCATTTGGGGTCAAACGACCATTTCAGGGGGTCGCCAAACAAGGCTGTCCGCCATTTTCTCCCTTTTCTTTGGCCACGCCCCTGGCACCCAGTGATGTATAAGTGGTTGGGGGTCACCACAACATAGGGAACTGTATTATGGGGTCGCGGCATTAGAAAGGTTGAGAACCACTGAACTAGATGCTGTTGTACTTCATCAGCTACCACACCAGTTAATAATTTGAAAGTTGTTGGTAAGCAGGTAATTGGCCTGTAGTTACCTGGTGTTGCCCCTTTTGCTGGATTTTTCATTATTAGGTAGGTTTTCCCAGTTGTTAGCCACTTTTCAATTTCTCCTCCTTGTAGTATATTGTTGAACTGTTTGGCAATGAGAGGGTGTATAACAGTTAGATGTTTCAACCAAAACCCATGCAGTTTATCTCCATCTGGTGCTGACCAATTTTTTATTTTCCTTGCTCTTTTTTCTACCATTTTTGTTGTTATTACTAGTTGTTGTTGTTGTTATTATTGTTGTTGTTGTTGTTGTTGTTATTATTATTACTATTATTATTATTACAAAAGGGTGGGTTGGATAATAGGGCAGGCTGAATAACCACAAAAGGCAGAGTAAAAAGATGCAGGGAAAAACACAGGAAAGATTTTGCAACAAAACAGAATCTGTGGTCTAATCTCATTGGTTCAATAAGAATTTGTTACAGAATTGGAAGATCCCTGCATCATAGATGTTTTAATAAAGAAACAGTTCAAGATCACTCCACAAAATAAAGCTCATGCTGATCCTTCTGTTCACACCACTACTCATTTTACTTCAATATTTATTTTATACCCAAATGCTCGTGCTCTTTGCTATATTCAGAAAAAAGGGTTACTTGAGAGTAGGAGGGTGGCAAGGAGACTCTTCTTACCATACAGCTTATTAGTATCATCAATCATCAGGGGTGTCATTTCTAAATTCCCTCTCTCTCTCATCTAATTTGCTAAAGCTAATTCTTTATTATACCACAAAAGCCAGCATGAGAGATGGAACTGATAATGAAAACTGGCTTGTTCATCCATGCCTAATGTATGGAAGGAATGCAACTCTACAGGAGCCAGATATCCAGCCTTAATATCTTGCTTAGTCACGTCTCTTACAGAGGATTACCAGTCCTCCTCTTGCTGAAATAACCAATCAAATCCCATTTCCCACTTCAATTGCTTTCCTCATCTAATGGGAGTAGAGACATGTCTTAACTCCATTCTTGAACTGACACCAACACCACATCCAATGATTCTCATATGGGCAGAGAAAGCTGGCCATCTACTTCCTTCCTCCTATCTGGAAGTGTGGGCATTTAGTTCAGTTCATGGAAAAAGGATGAAGTCCCCAGGATTTATAGTAAATTTTGATCTCATGCAGTGGAATATATATCCCCAAAGCTAGGCCCTCCCCTCTTAACAAGTAAGGCAAAAAGAATAGCAGGCTCTACCTGATGGATAAACAGCTCAACCTTCCCCTCAGGATGTACCAATAAGTTCAAGCATTTTCTGTGTTTCCCTGCAATGATGCAAATGTTGACATGTAGTCTTGAGGGCCAGGGTCAAATGTTACTATTAAATCCTGGGATGCTCTTGGCTTGGAAAAAAAAAATCACAGCGCTAATATTTTTTTTTATTAAAAGTTTTACAAATTACAATATAAACCTGCCCATCCACCCCCTCCCCCAGTTCCCAGAGCTGATTACAGGGTAACAAATAAACAAACATAATCTAGCTAACATAAACCAACTAAACTATCAATCAAAATCGTAATACACTTTAACACCTTCTCAAAACAAATATTAGCAAATTATGACAACAATAATAATATAATTAATACTATTAATAATTATCTAAAATCTATTCAAAAGCAAGATAATACTTTTCAGTTTCATACGTCTTCTGAATATAATCAATCCATCTTCTCCAAACCATTATATCTTTCTTGTGAATGATTCTTCAAATAGGCAGAGATTTTCGCCATTTCTGCTAAATTAGACACTTTAAGTATCCATTCTTCCAAAGTAGGCAATAAGTTTTTCTTCCAATATTGCCCCACCAATAATCTTACAGCAGTTATAAGGTTCAACATCAAATTACTTTCTTTAACATCCAAATCTACAATAATACCCAACAAAAATAATTGCGGAGTAAACTTTATCTTTTTCTTAAAAATCTTTTGAATATTCCACCAGATCTTAATCCAAAAAGCTTTAATATCTTTACAAGTCCACCAAATATGAAAATAAGTTGCATGTACATTTCCACATCTCCAACATTTGGGCTGTAAATTCGGATACATGCGGGACAACTTTTGGGGATCCAAATGCCATCTATAAAACATTTTATAAAAATTTTCTCTTAAATTTTGTGCTTGAGTAAATTTTACATTTCTAACCCAGATTGTCTCCCATGTATCCAATAAAATTGGCTCTTGGATATTTTGCGCCCATTTGATCATACAATCTTTAACTAACTCCGTTTCAGAGTCCAATTCTATTAAAGCATTATAAATTCTTTTTATATGAAATCGACTTTGATCTTTAATCTGTTTTACCAAATTCACATCCTCTAAAGTAAAACCAATCTTTTTATCTATATTCCACCTCAATAACAATTGATTATAATAAAACCAAGAATATACAATATTTTCTTGCTTCAACTCAGTTAAAGTCTTTAATTGCCAATGCTGCCCAACCAAACTAAGTAATTCCTTATAAGAAATCTTATCCAAATTTACTCCCCTAGATACTCCCTCTATCATGTGTCCTGGAACCCCCCAAATTGGAATTTTATAATTTAACCTATAGTAATACTTTTTCCAGACACGCAACACAGCGCTAATATTAAGAAAGGACGAAAATGACAGAGAAATGCCATGCCTTCTTTTCAGAACTTCCTAACCCTTTTTCTCCTTCTTAGACTAAAACAAAACTAAGTCAGATTATAGCAGTCTAACTTTGTCCAGTTCAGTCCTAGAAAATATCTGTTGGTAGGTCAGAATACCCCGTAGGTCAGGTATAGAACAGATGCATTGCATAGAAGAAGAGCATGGTTCAAACCCAGCATATTCACGTAAAGTTGAAAAAGAATCTAGTTTGGAGAATAGCAGCCATTTAAATACCCAGCACAGGAACAAGTGAAACACAGATCAATTTCTTGTGTTCTAGGAAGAAAAAAAATTTGGAGGTGAGCTCTAAATAGAAAATTACAGGGGGGGGTCTATTATAATATAATCTACTATCTATTATCAGCATCTCAGATTGCTTGTGTGTGCATGTCTGTGGGCCTTCAAGTCAAGTATGACTCCTTGCAATTGCCTGGGCAAGTCCTTGCAGTTTTCTTGGCAAGGTTTAAGAAGTGGTTTGCTCTTGCCTACATCCAAGGGTTGAGAGGGACTAGCCCAAGGTCATTCGGCTGGCTTTTTGGTCTAAGTAGGTCTAAAACCCACCATCTTCCAATTTTTAGTCTGATGCCTTAATGACTACACCAAGCTGGACCTCCAGATTGCTTGCATTGTGTCTAAATTATGAGGATTCTACCTGGAGTGGCAATGTTCTCACAGAATTTGGAGAACAGAGTCAAGTGGTGCCTCTAAGTGGTTTGACAGTTACAGCTAAAGGTTGCACAGAAAGACTTTTAATAAGTAGCTCCTTTAACTGACACAATCTGCCCTCTCTGGATTAAACAAAGGTGAGCACAAATCTCTGGCAAGAAAGCCCAAACAAACAGAATTAGTAATATGTCAGGTCTGATGTCCAGCAGGGATGACCTTTGCCATCTTTTACAGAACTGCAGATCCTTTGGCAGAAGAAACCTGCATTCGGTAGTTAATGTTTTTTCATGCCGCCACGAAGCTCTGGTGAAGGCACTATTAATAAATATGTCTGTCTTCATAAACAAGGTGGAAAGTTGCTAATTAAAAAGTACTTCTAATAAGCTGCTAATTAAAAAGTACTGTTGCTAGATATTAGTTGTATGTATTAGAAAAAATGAGATGCTTCGTTTTAATCAAGCTGTATTAGACAATAATGGAAGAGGAAAGAGAAATATTTGAAGAAAGCCTGATTTATAGTGTATATAGATTGCCATGTCTTACTATACATAGATATAATATGTAATATTGTATATGTAATATACATACATATATGTATGTATGTATGTATATATATGCATGTATATGTATACGTGTGTGTATACACACACAGAGACACTGTATATTCTATGTGTGTATACATTATGTATGTATGTGTGTATGTGTGTGTATATGTAGATATGTATATACTTACACACACATACATACTGTGGATATATATATATCCATCATACATCATACATACTGTATACAGTATATGTGTGGATGATATAGCCATAGTGCTATTTCCTATTGGAATAGGCATTGTTATGCAAAATATAAATATAGAAAAAAGACTAAAAAATAATAAGACAAATAAATTGGAAGCGTGAGATAAGAGGCAAGAAGGACAGAAAATATGGGTAAATCTACTTTATAACCTCATTTGTTATAGCTCTCCATACCTTTTTATTCTTGCAAAATATCCTTTTCTTTAACCTGCTCACCTCTTTCTTCTTGAGCACCTGGTTATTTGCAATGAATTGTTCTAGAGCAAAAAAAGTTAAATGCCTGTTTCTACAATGTCCACAGGAAAATTCAAATAAAACCCTTTGGAAAAGGACACTTCTGTATCTTTATCCAATCTGTTCTCAACTGGTTAGGAATATTTGAAACCTGCTCACTCAACATCCCCAAAGGGCACTGATTGGAGAAAATTGGACTTCTGCATATACTCCAGTTAAAGCCATTTGAAATATTATCTAGTAGAAGCCTACTCAGATTTTGAGTTTGCCACGTCAGTCCCTTATTCATCTTACCTTTGTCTCATTTCTGATGGAGATATGAGAAAAAGCTTCTCAGATACTAGGAGCTGAATGCCATTACCCAAAGACATCTTTCTCTTTTCCTTCTGCTAAACAACACATTTATATTCAAACAAGTTTTAATTGTATCAATGTATTTATATTTATTAAATTTATATGCTGTCCATCTCACTATCAAGTGACTTGTAGTATAAGATGCATTACTTCTAAACTAAGTTTTACTCTAATGGGTGCTGTTATTTTACTTTATATGGATATAATGTGTATTTCATGAGCTTTTATTTCTTAAAATTTAGGGGACTAATCACCAGTAATTTTGATAAATACTACCTCAAGTTTTGTTTTGGAGGGGTTTATTATTTTATAGATGAATTATATATACAATAAATAAATATCACTGCAAAGTTATATCTAACTATCATAGACCAATCCCATTTGTGATGGTTTTTCCCTCTTTTTTCTTCCCTTATATCTACATTCTAAATTTATTTCATTACTCAGTCCTCCTCCAGCAATGAAGTCATTTTTTTTACATTTTTTGTAACTCATCCCAGCATATTTCAGCTCCCAAAAAGGGAGTAAATTACAATTACTACAAAATCAGAATTAAAAGGGACTTCTTTCTGCTAGTCCACTCCTTGCTCAATTCAGGATCTGTGAAAGTATTTCTCTCTTTAGTTTCTTTGCAGCTTAAAGTTTAAAAATGTACATAAAAAAAGCATATGGAGCTCTGATCAGTCTTGGCTGCCATTTTGACTTTTTTTATGACACCCTCTGAACACCGCTCATTCATCAAAGGAGATTTATCTTGGCACTCTCTAAAGTGTGTAATAACAACCTCAACTGGTATTTGGGGCCTGCTGTCCAACAAAGGGGACAGATAACATCAAGTCTTCAAGACTATATCCTCAATAGACATACCTTCCATGAATTTATACAATTGCTTTTGAATGCCACCCACATTAATGGTCATGACTACTTCTTAAGGTAGTTAAGTGATCGTGACTACTTAAGGTAATTTCACAGGTTAATTACACACTGAGCGAAGCCATGTTTCCTTTTGTCTGCTTTAGAAGCGCTTCCAATCAATTTCATTGAACAGCAATGTAGTATGCTGGCTGGGGAATTCTGGAAATTCAACCTTAAAGTTGAGGATGGTTGGAAAACACTGTTCAATTGTAAAGACCGGTGCAAAAACCAACTGCCTCTTTGTATATATTTACAGTATTATTTTATTATTTCCTTTTGTATGTTTGTGTACAGATGTGCTTTGCCATATATTCCTCACCATTACATAACATCACGTTCTCTTTTTTTAAGTCAGACTTTGTTTTCTCATTAAGGGAGTTTTCCTTTCTTTGAAAGAAGAATCCTTACACACACACATACACACACACACACACATTATTCCCTCTGGTTGAATACATTGTTACAATATTAGTTTCCACTCTGTGCAAAATAGCTCCCCCCCCAATATTTTTAATTAGTAAATCCATTTGCAAATTATCGTCTATATGCTACATTCATGACAAAATAATTAACAGGAAGAAAGTAATATAATATAATATATTCAGTCTCCACAATTAGTCTATCTTCCCAGCAAAGTTCAGATAAAAATGGTTTGCAATTAAGATTAATAAATCTATCCACCAATCCCCTCAATCTTCCTAAAAAAAATCAATTTGTCAATACTCCATGTCAGACTTCTGCTATTTTGAATAAATGCAGAGTTAAAGTTCAGAGAGATGTATGGAATCCACTCAGTTAGTTCTCTGTCTGTATAGTCAATATCTCTTTGACCTGCAGCTTTCAAATCAGATTCCTCCAAATATGCCTCTGCATATTTTCCATGAGCATTATCATCTCATTAAATGTTTTTAAAAAGTTTAAAAGGCGCATGTTGCCAAAAGGTCTTTTCTCAAATTGCACCCACTGCTTGCCCATAATGTACAGTAGGATATTGTTAATGAGCTTAACCAAAGAACAAAGAAATTGAAGCAGAAGGAAACAGAAAAGGTGTTTTCTTGATATTTCAATCCAAGATTAAAAGAAAAATTAAAAAAAATAAACTCCAAATATTTCGCAAATTAAAAAGTCCTTGTGGCGAGAGTCCAATATTAATATAAATAAAATGGAAGCACATCACCATTGACAAGCACATAATATTTCCATAAGGAAAGTGAAAGTTATTTAGAACAACAGCATAAATCAATGGGGGGAAAATAGAAAACAGCTGAAGTCCAGCAGAGGTTGAAATAAATCAGCATTCAGCCAGCTGGTCTAACTTTTAAAGACAGAAAACAAAGCAAAAATTCAAAAGTGAAATTAAGACCCAGAAATGCTTTTAAAAAACCAAAATGCTGACAGGAAGATGGATGCCCACGATTTTCTGACCACTCCCAAAGTGAACTGAAATCTTCAACATTCCCCTTCCCAAATGGGTCCACGGCTATCCAAAATTCATCTTGGTTCATTCCTAAGTGCTCCCATTCAAATCCAGATAGCAGCACTGCCAAAGAGCCAGTTTAGGCAGCAAAATCAGCAGATTGTTGGCAAGAGAAAAAAAAGTCTTTTACCTTTCAGCAGCCATCTTGGGGAGGAGTTTTCTTCACATTATGGGATATTTCTTTATTTTATTCAATTATTTATTAGATTTTTATCCTACCTTTATTATTTTATGAGTAATTGAAGGCAGCAAACATACCTAATCCTCCTTCCTCCTTGTATTTTCCCCACTGTAACAACCCTGTGAGGTGAGTTGGGCCAAGAGTGAAAGACTGGCCCAAAATCACCCAGCTGGCTTTCATGTCTAAGGCAGGATTAGAACTCACAGTCTCCTAGTAATTGGCCCAAAGTCATCCTGCAGGCTTTCATGTCTTTCAGTGCTAGAACTCAGAGTCTCCTGGTTTCTAGGCCAGCATCTTAACCACCATACCAAATTGGAATATATTCTAGTTGAATCTTAGTTTTATGAATTGGGGTTTTATATAACCTCTAGACAGCAGGAAGAGATTTGACTCTCTTAAATTTTCAGTCCAGATTTGTTTTTGTTTTTTTACATCAGGTACCCAATTTTTGGACATTATTCCTTGTCCAGTGAAATGTGAGAGTATTGGACCTTGCCAGCAGTTTCCTATTTGCATGGATGATAAGCGTGCAAGTATTATGATTATTGCATCCTGTTCATTCTACAACAGTTACATTTCACGCCAGATCAAAGCCACCACCTAGAATTATGTCTAATTTTGATTCCCTGCTAATAAGACCCAAGGCCTCATTGTTCAGAGTATTTAGGAATTTGGAGTCTTGAGCACCATTCACTAGTCTATTGAGGGTAATTAAAATCCACATTATTACAAGAATTTCTCCTTGGCTTACCTTCATGATTTCTGTATTTAACCTATTTATTGAATTTATATGCTGCTCATCTCAAGGTTCAAATCCTGCCTCTTTGGGGTAGAGAGTGAAGAGTGTATATTTCTTTCCTAGAATTTGGAGGAGACCAATCTCCTTCGTTGGTACCAGTCTTTCTCTTACAGGGATGTAGTCATTGTCTGAACTCCTGGAATAACTTTATTCTTCTTTCCCGTCTCTTAACTACCAGAAGATCACTGTCTTATTTTTATCGTGTAAGGCAGACATGTCAAACACAAGGCCCAGGGGCCGGATGCAGCCCGCAAAGTGGTTTCATGTGGCCCATGAAGTCATCCTGAAAACAATGAGGGAACGGCCCCCACTGCCTTGGCCCTGGCCCAGGCTGGCCAGGAGTCAATGTACAATTTTGGGATGTCCATCTATGCTGAAACACATTCAGTCTTAGTTCCACAAGGCCGTCTGGAAACAGCAAGGAACCTGCCGCGTCGACCCCACCCCCTGGGTGCATGCTAGGAAGGTGTCATCCTTTGTGAGGAATGAAGAAATGGACCATGCCTTGGCGCTTGCCCCGGTCCCACCCCCTTCTGCCAGAGACCCTCAGATCTGTCCCACTCCTGCCCAGGCCCCTACAGGCACCCTTGATGCGAATGATGTAGAGCTGGCCACCCTGTAGGCCACACCCACTCCATCCATGCCCACCCAGTAGGCCACACCCACCCAACCCCCCAAGGGCAACCACAATGCTGCTGTGGCCCTCAATGAAATTGAGTTTGACACCCCTGGTGTAAGGACTGTAACCGCCACTATCTAAAGCAGCCAGGCAGAAGATTGGCAGAACATGTCCCTGAATGCCAACCAGTGGCCATGAAAACAACTTTATCTCCCAACATATGGACAGACCACAGAAGAGAATACAGGAAGTCCTCAACTTACAACAGTTCATTTAGTGACTGTTCAAAGTTACAATGGCACTGAAAAAAGTGACTTTTCTGACAGCACAATTTCCTGACAGTTAGAACAATGAATCAGTGGAACGACTTGCCTCCAGAAGTTGTGGATACTCCAACATTGGAAGTTTTTAAGAAGAGATTCAGACAGTTATTTGTCTGAAATGGTATAGGGTTTCCTGCCTGAGCAGGGGGTTGGACTAGATGACCTCCCAGGCCCCTCCCAACTCTGTCATTCTGTTATTCTTTCCAAGTTTCAGGAAGTTCTCTTGATAATTATTTTGATTAATTCTTGACTCCTGCTATAGCAATGATTTTTTTTTTCTGCTGTATGTGACCTGCCAAAAACGGTCACGTGTTAAACCTGTCTAAGGAATCAAGTGATTTTAAAGGATGTTTTTGAGCTGCCCAGAGTCATCATATGAGATAGGTGGCCCATAGAAGTCCTATAAATAAACAAACTGCATTTTTTGTGCATGGAGAGTAAATAAGCTGGAAGTACACCACAATGAAATTGGTAGGGTTTACTTAGTGGAATGAAGTTCCACTTTTGCTTTTGAAAATTTAAAAGTCATTTCTGGATGAAGAATAGGTTCGCACATATTGCCATAGAAACAAGATTTCTGTATCAAAGAAACAGAAGAGTAAAACTGAGATTCAAATAGACTTGATAAAGGCTGATGGTGAAAGTTGATCTCCTTGGCTTATAGAGTAGAAAGGTGAAAGTGTGTGTGTGTGTTTGTGTGTGTGATAGCAGAAACAAGACACAAATATTCATGTAGAAACTGATTATGCCATTCATTAAACATGTTCTGCTTTGCATATTTGCAAAACAGAAGCGTTCCTTAATTTTATCATACCTCATGTCCAAGTTAGCCTGAGAAACCGCATCAACAGGGAGGTCTGGAATGGCCTAACTATTAACTCTCAACTATTTACTCCTGAATGTATGCAAAATATGCAGACTTCCAAACCCAGAAAAACTTTCTTTTTCTTATTAGAAAAATGTTGAGATTTTTTTCTCTGTGCTGTGACTTTCATTGGTATCAAAGTCTTTAGAAGAAAGAGAAATAACTTTAGAAACATTATATGTAACGCTGTTACCAATTTTTCTTTATAGAATTCCAGATCATCTACCACAGCTTCCTCAAGGGATTATGGAATATTGATGGAACATTAGCAAAATGCAGGGTTATCCATATCCTTATAAAATGTAGAATTAAGCAGATTTTACACCGTAGGGAACTTGTAACCAAATGTTACAGACCAAATTGTCTTGGGGATGAGGGCCACCTAGCGTTCCTTTTTCAAGGAACTCCATTCCATATAGACAATAAATTCAGATCCCAACAATTTGATCTGGGAGTGATTATATGAAATAATTTACTGTACATTGTAGGTTTTCATTTAAGGCTACACAAAAACTTGTTCTTACATTTCATTAAAAAAAACTCAAGATTTTTTAAAGACGTCAGCAGTCATTAGCGTTTCAGTGTTGCTTCCTGCTATATTTCATGTTAAATTATATTTTAAATAGATGCTTAAACATTACTATTTCCCTTTTTAAGGAAAAGCATCCAAATCTGAGGAAAAGAAGAATATCATACATGCTGGCAATACTTTCTCCTTCTCCCTTAATCCTGAAGAAGAACAGGAACAAGAGTTTTCCCTTGCCAGAAAGACCCTGGATCTACCCCAAGGGAAAAAAAATCTCCTTCCCAACATTGAGAAGAGAAAGCAATAGCAATAACTTCTTTTCCATTTTTTAGACCAGCAGCTCCCAACCTTTTCCATACCCGGCACCCCTAGAATGCTTCTGATATATTCTCGTACCCCTTACAAAAGTTTGAAATAATGGCAACTAATTATGCATATACACTACAATTTTGAAAACCCAAGTTTTTGCATCCCCTGGAATATCACCTCACACCACCTAGGGGTGCAAGCACCCCTGGTTGGGAACCCCCGTTTTAGACCTTACAGGCACTTTGGCAGGGTAGAATTAGCCTGTAGTAACTCCTCAAGACAAACTATCCTAGGCCTGCTCTTCCTGAATAATTCAGCAAGATGAATTGGTTTGTAGTCCTGCCCACATATGATAGGTTTGTTCATAGAAGGAGCCATGGATTCATCTTCTCATTCTGGAGATGTTATGGCCCCATTAGATGCCAGTACAGAGAAAGAGGAGGAGTTGGAACTGGGACCGTCCAATGGGAGTGGCACGTTGGAATGTTGGGAGAAGCCAGGGGCTGAGGGCAATGCTGTCCCAGGCCACTCAGGCATTGGGGGAGGTGGTCCACCAAATGGAATTCTGCCTGCCCTCATGGACATGGGAAGATCAGCTGCAGGCAGGCGGTGTGCTGAGAGGCAGCAGATCCTCTCTGATGAGGAACAGCTGCCTCCCCCACTCGATTCAAGGACATGGAGATTGGAATGGAAGCAGGCTCAAAGGAGGTCTGTGAGGCTGTTTGGGAGAAGGTTTTCCCATCCCCTCCTCAAAAGGAACACCTGGTATGGGCTGACTTAAGCAGAAACGAGGGGAGTGTCTTTGACAGGAATAATTGTTTGCTTTGGCTTACACTCCCCCACCTTTGGCTTACATTGCCCCATCTTTGACTCGTGTTTCTGCCTGTGCCTTGCCTTTGCCTTACAGACTGCCTTTTGCCTCATGGACTTGTCTTTGGCCCTGTGGACTTGCCTTGCCCTTTGGACCTTGACTCTGGACCATGCCCTGTGAGTTTGCATCTTTGGACTTCCTCTCTGCCTTTGCCAATTGGTTTTGTTGCTTGCTGGCTTTTGTTTGTGTGACTGAGGGCGGCTGCCTTCAGGGAAGTATGGGGTGGAGAGTTACCAACCCTTGGAGGACTTGTGGAATTCAACAGAGCTATAAAGGATTCTATTGATGCCTGCTTTTGCCTAAGTGACCTGACAGAAGGTCTCAGGATTCTGCTATCCCTTTCTCTTGCTTGCCCCTGCCTTAAAGCTCCAAGGAAATACCATCATGAGACAAAGGACTATTGAGGGCACCATCATCACCTCTTCATCTTAAGCATCCTGAACAACCTAGCACAGACTCCTTTTATCCACAAATGGAACCAGATCTCAGAGTTGTGCTGTTATTATGAGAACAATATGTAGGATTTCCTGTAAGAAAATGTCTGCAATTTTAGTCCCTTTTTTTACTCATTGCTGAATCCTACATTTAGCACCCTTCAAGACTAGAACTCATTGTCCTGAAATCATTTCCCCCCCCCCACAGCTTGGATACTGATCTTCTTCAACTCTCTCCCCATCCATCATCTAGACATTTTTGCTTCTCTTTGCAAACCCTGGCTCCTTCTTAAATTCAATCTTCACTGCATCAGCGGGTCAGGTTGGAAGAAAAATCAGGTCCAGTTCCAATCCGGGAAATAAAATGAAGGCCGCTTAGGAAAGAAGGTTTATTGATGAGCAGAAACAGCAAGAGCATGCAGTGCTGGACAACTGATAAAATGGAGTTGAGAGTAGGTGGGTTTTTATACCTTCTTTGGGGCTTTGTGTTTGAGATGCCTGTTTGTATTTTGATCTGTGTTTGAATGTGCCCTTTTAGCATTCTAATTATTGTTGCCTGGCTCCCGTTGTGCCTGGGAGGTCCTGTCCTGTCCTTGGAGCTAGGTGGAGAATGTAGATTTTAGGAGTCTTTGTTTTTCTAATCCCATCAGCACCAGCCTCTGTGGGAGCTATGGCTGAAGGCATTTTGCTTATGAATAGTGTGGCCAAGCTTTCTGAATGGATTACAAAATCTCGATTTCTAAAGATTGGCCTCCTCAGGTTTCTGCTTGAGGCTGGGAGACTGTCCTGTTTCTGTGTTTGTTAAGATTTTTTTTTCTCCATTTCTCCTTCAGGGGAAATATTTTATCCTGCCTTTTTTTAATATTCCCCAAAATATTTCATTCTCTGGGGGAGGGATTGCTGACTTCCTACAGCCAGAAAAAGGATATTAAATAAAGGAAGTTGCTTTTTCATTTGCTCCCAGGTCTAAATATTCTTCACATTTATGGAAGAAGCTGGAAACACTAAGAAATTAAAAAAACATATAAGATTGTCCCTCAAATTATAACCTCAAGGATGTCATTTGTGGAAAGAAATTAAGCATGGATTATTTCTTGTAACTCTCCAACTCTTATTAAATTTCCCCATAGCCATATTTGTAAGAGGCAGGGAAATAAACAATGTAATAAAAACAACATTTGAGTCTCAACCCCTTCCTAACTGGCAAATCTCCTAAGAGTTTCTTTTTAAAAAATAAATAAAGCCGAAGTTTATTTATTGATTTTACTTATAGTGGCTTAGGTCATTTTGCCTGTATTCAACTATTTTGCTCATAATCCACAAATCTTTGAGACTGGTTGTTCACCCAGCATATTTTGTGTAATGAGAGATATATATTTCATAAGCAGATATATAGAGAGGTCAAAAAAGGCAAAATGGTAGCCATAACCGCACTTTCAAAGTCCTGTTCTCTTTTTTTAAGTACATTGCATATTTTTGTCACCCCTTGCTCACTTTTCAGGCACAATCCTCCCAAGCTACTAAAAGCTTTGACCACTCCAAAATTATGCATGAAATAGATAATGCACAAAGGGCAAGTCATAGTTTATTGTTTTAAAGTCCAGGAAATCTTAATAAAAGTTAAGTCTGTCTGAAAAAGTCAGAGAAGGAATTTTGACATCCTTCTGCTTAAGAAAAGTTCAGGGACTTAGATTGTTTTCAGGCCTAAGGCTTACAGATATGCAGAACATTAAAAATTAACACCTAATAAATCAATCATCAAAACACATACAGTTTAACTATTTCTTTTCTTCCCCTTCCTTCTATATATGATCCATTTCCCCCAAAATAGTTGGTGAGAGGATAGAGTGGATAAAAAGGACAAAAAAAAAAGATCAGAGGGCAAAAAGAAAAAAGGAAGAAAAAAGAAAGAAAGAAACTTCAAACCTGCATTAAAAAAAAGCTCACCAGGTTGGCTTCTACATTTAAAATACTAAGGGTCTTTTTTTTAAGTTAAAAAGGTTTTAAAAGGTCATTATGCATTTAGCAGCCAAGGAGAAGTATGAATTTCTAAGCAGCAACATCTGGAGGATCAAAAGAAATCATACTTCAATCAACATGAAAATATCTGCTCATTACACACAATCATATTTAGTTATTAATAGATCCTGGCTAGGCCCTGACATTTCACACATTTCATCATATGGTGAACCAGGGACACGTCTGGCATTTAGTTTATCATTTCCATCAGTGCCACAGAAATAGTCGCCATTCTGACCCTCAAAACCCTCCAACTGTCACTCATCATAAGTGAATTTATCAACACAGAGAAAATGGGAATACACTGGAGAGTTTTAACTGTTTGCATACAAAATCATTTCATTCTTTGTGCTTCAAAGAGAGAAGATGGCAGCACCCTGGCTATCGCATAATCAATTAGATAGCTGGGAATTGTATGCAAAATGATTGGAATTCAAATTTGTTAGGCAAATGCAACTGGAGTACATTTGCTTAAGTAATCAGTTGAAGTGGGTTGATTTTCCTCTGCCCGTTCGAGGTCAATACAAAAGCTCTCCAATTTATAAGGGAAGCGGTCTTATTTAAGCTGCAAATTAGCACAGATCTCATTAATATTTTTTCATTCAGTGACATCCCTTTTTGATGGATTTAGATGCACAAGCTGGAAAATATTAAAATTAAGTGGACAGTTTTATTTATGGAAAATTAAATAAATAAAAGAGCTTGGCAGCGATACTTGTGACGGATAAAATGTGCTGATCCACATACAATATCCAAGACATCCTGGAATGTCATGGAGCTGTCCTCCTGTGATGTTACAATGGCTTGTTACACTGGCATATTGCCTGGCTGTGCAGTTAAATGATTGCAATTTAAGGAACAGCCAAGGCCAAATACTTGTTTTACTTCTACAGCACCAATCACAATAGAAAGAGAAGTGTAAAGTATTTTTGACCAGACAGGCTGTTTTATTAATCACAATAATTATCTATGCAATCGGATCTCCATTTTAGTTTTGCTAATTAGATCCAGCCGTACCCTTCCCAGTCATTTAGGGCGTCTTCTGACAGTTGAAGAAGAAAAAGAAGTCTCTAGCTATTTTGATCCTTTTTGCTTGCTATCTTTTAATGAGTCTCCTGCAACATATTCAATGAACTTGATTATATTTTGTTAACAGCAGCAGCCTGAACCTTCTGCTATGTTTTACTTTCCAAATCATTTTGATCACTAAATAGTAACTGTCTCAGAAATAAATTAAATAAATAAATTACAGTTTCAAAGAGATTATCCAGAAGTAAGTACATATAATTCTCATGTATTAAATTGAACTTAAAATATGTTTACTAAAGGGCTTAAAAAGCAGGCATATGCCTATGTGGGCTTTGAGCTTGAATTTGCTGTGATAGGTTGAGTGCTCAAGGCAAGCCAATGGACATTTCCTGGTAGTTATATTTGGGTAGATTTGACTTACTGTGAGTGGTGCTTTCCACTAAGTAGGTCAACATTTTAGTTTGGCATATTTGTTTGATGCAGCAACATTTATTTCAATTAATCTGGCTTCTTCTGCATTCTAAACATGTGAGTCCTGTTAGTTTGGGATCCTTTTATATCCATCTCATTCATAATGTTTGCTACTAGTGGTTAGATTTAATTTTTCTGGGGAGGCATTTCATCTAATGTTAAAAACATCCCCCACATGTGTTAAATGCTGAGTTATCTATGTTCAGAGAAAAAAATATATTCTTAAATCTTGCATCTCAGGCAAAGGTGCTTCCCCCCCCCCCATTATTGCTATCAAAAAGGGCAGAGATGTTGTGACAAAACCATTTGCGAGTGAAGTTTGGACTCTTATATGCTCATGAGATCCTAAGCCAAACAGTCAAGGAAAACAGAAAGTAATGGTTCTGTTCCCTATTATCATCTTTGAGGGTAACCCTAAGATATGGTCAAAAAAGTCAAGATGGCAGCTGTGATGGTACCTTTAAAGGATCCTTGGTGCTCTCTGAGCTTGGTTATTTTCTTGCAGATATTTCATTACCCAAACTAGGTAACATCATTAGTGCAGTGATTTCAACATGATTTCAATCCTGAGCTATAAATATTCTCCTTTATTTTAAAAAAGTCTGTCTGATTTTACATGCAATGCACATAAAACAAAGATGAAGTTCAATCACACTTCTGTGGCCACCGCCTTCATTTAATTTACCACACCCTGCAGATGCTCCTAATCACCTAATAATACTGCAGATCATAAGCAAACTACAAAGATAATCTGAAACAACAGTGGTCAAAGACACTTTTAAAACATGACAGTTTCTGAAATGCCATTTGACAGTAAAGGTGTTTAATATTTACATTTTGTTAATCTTGGCTTTGCCTTCTGTTTCATTCATGTTTATTTCAAAGGGGTCACTTTTGTAATTTGAAGGAGTATTAGAGTCAACTGAAGTATAGAATATTTTTAATGCATTTACTATAATTGAATGCCCAAAGAGGAACAACCCAATCTGAGTAACAAAAAAAAAAAAGGCACAGTAAAGTTATTTGGGCAAGCATAAAAATTATTGAATACAATTTTGGATCTTCCCCTGGAACAATAAATTAGGAGAAGAGGTATCTAAGAGCCATCTCAAAGAAGGAAAAGAATTAAATTAGTGCAATTAATACCTGGTTAAGATGTTAAACTGCTATAGAGAGATCCAGGTTTAAGTTCACTCTCAGTCATGGGGAGAGAGTAAACTGGGTAACTTTGAGCCAGTCATTGTCTTTCTTTCCCTTAACTCTCTTATCTGATAAGATTGTTGTTGAAGGGCAGTGTTTCTCATCCACAACCTTGTTTAAGATGGGTGCCTTTTCCAAAGCACCAGAAGGCAAGACAAGAAACAATGGATGAAAACTAATTAAGAAGCCTGGAATTAAGGAGAAACTTCTTAACAATGAGGATAATTAACCAAGGGAACAGCTTGCCTTCATAAGTTGTAGGGCAGTGGTTCTCAACCTGTGGGTCGGGACCCCATTTGGGATCGAACGACCATTTCACGGGGGTCGCCAAACAACGCAGTCCGCCATTTTTTCCTCCTTTTCCTTAGCTGTGCTACTCCCTTTTATTCTATTGGCTTTTGAAAGCCAATAGGAATTGTCCAGGCTGTCTCTGCCCTGCTGAGCCCACCAAAAGTCCCATTCTGCAAATGGTGCTGCACCAGTTGAGTAGTCCTCGACTTACGACCGGTTGAGTAGTCCTCAACTTACGACCGGTTGAGTAGTCCTCGACTTACGACCGGTCGGGGGTCGTGGCATTAAAAAGGTTGAGAACCACTCTTGTAGGGGCTTCTTCACTGGAGGTTTTTAAGAAAAGACTAGATAGTCACCTGTCCGAAATGGTATAGGTGTCCTGCTTGAGCAGGCAGGTGGACTAGAAGACCTCCAAGGTCCCTTCTAGCTCTATTCTGATTGGTTGATTTCAATTACCCAGAATTCCACAGCTAGGAATTCTGATGAGGAAATGGGAGAAAGGAGCACACAGCATCTCAAACAACAGAATTAAAAGAGGGGAGTAATTCTAACAAATAAACAAAAACATAAGATTTCTGAAAACCCACTCCCTAATAAAGGTATCACTAAGCTGTAGCAATGCTTGATGAATTCCACCAAGTGGTTGAATAAGGGGAGCAAAAATCCATAAGCCCCCTCTCAAATTCTGCTATCAGGTTCCCAAATCTTTCCTAAACCCCACAATCTTCTCAACATACTAGCCCAAGGAGTGGAACATAGAAAAGATCCCCTTTGTCTGCCTACAGACAATATCCTTCTCTGTCCTATTAAATATTAACAATGTAAAGTCCTTTGAGAGAAAGAACAACAGAATAATAATAACAACAATAATAAAGACTATTGTGTTCTGCTGTTTCATCAGGGACTGACTGAATCCTCAACCATACAATCAAGAGCAAGGGATACTGGGAGCTGTAGTTCAGCGCCTTACAGAAACTATAGGCACACTACTTATGACTTCAGATCAGTGTTTCTCACACTCAGCAACAGTAAAATGTGTAGACATTGGCTTGCTGGGGACTTCTAGGGGCTGAAGTCTACACATTTTTATTTTTTATATTTTTTTATTTTTTAAACCAACAAAACAAAACAAAACAAAACATAAGACACATACACACACAGTGTATACTCCTCCCCTTTTTTAACAGCAATTTCGTAACGGTAATCTTCTATTATTTACATTTTCCCCCCTTATTCTTCTTTAGAATATTTATCTTTGTTATCCCGTTGTTTTTATTATACACACATTTTTCACTTTTGACCTTCCCACATTTATTCTCCTCTATTATTTCTAGTCTCCAACCAGTCATACCACATGTTCCATATTAGATAGTACTCTGTGTCTTCCTTTTCCTTTATCTCTTTTGTTAATTTGTCCATCTCAGCACAGTCCAGGATTTTTCTTATCACTTCTTCCTCTGATGGTATATTCTCATTTTCCCAGAACTGTGCGTATGCTATTCTTGCTGCCAAAGTCTACACATTTTTAAGTTTCTTAGACTGAGAAACATTGCTTTAAATACTTTAGCACCAGCCAATGAAGATTTTAAAAATCATCACCCTCCCTTTTTGAATTGACCACAGAAATAAACTGAAAGTTAGTCTATCTAGAAAGAAACTCAGAAGTTCTGTCTTTGTAGGTGGAAACTTCTCCTGGAGATCCAGTTCTGTTGGAAATGGGCCCTTAAGTTTTAAAGGTGAGTGAGATAAACCTATGGAAGAGATAAACCCATGCCTGTTAATGTGATGGTGACATGCCACCTGCATCTTTGGCTGAAGACAAGTGCTGATTCCATCTTTTGCAGATAAAGTTCCTTTGTTTTGCCCCTGAGAGATGGAAAACACTTGATCAGATGAATCTGTGTAGCCCTTTAGGCTCCCGCTTACATTCTCACAATGTTGCTAACCTGTTAATCAGTTAACAAAATATAAACATGGACAATCCCTCTTTTATTTCTCCATGTCTGCACTGATCCCAACTTTTTTTTAAAAAAGCATCATAACTACACAAAAATCCTCACAAAAGTTTCTTTGGTCTGAGAACTTTTAACATCAAGAAGAGATACCTGTGTTTTTTTTTTCCTCTTTGCTCTTCATCCCTTTGTTTCTTTTTTGACTTGGGTCTCCTCAGATGCTTTGCCTGCAGGCAGAGACTAACTCGTTTCATTGATTGGTTCTTTGCTTCTCCAGGAGCCTTTTCAACTGAAAAGCAGGATTTTAAAAAGTACTTTTAAATAAACCCTGCCACAGAGCAAAATGCTTGCATTTAAGGCCCTGAAAAGATACTGCAATTTTCTCTTCTTCCCAGGAGGTCTGAACTACAGTTTCCAGGATTTCAAACCAGCATGAAGGGTTTGGATAGGACACAAAAAAACAAAGAAGAGAAGAGCAACAAAGATGATTAGGGGACTGGAGGCTAAAACATATAAGGAACGGTTGCTTGAATTGGGTGTGTCTAGTTTAACAAAGAGAAGGATGAGGGGGGACATGATAGCAGTATTCCAATATCTCAGGGGCTGCCACAAAGAAGAGGGAGTCAAGCTATTCTCCAAAGCACCTGAAGGCAGGACAAGGAGCAACGGGTGGAAACTAATCAAGGAGAGAAGCAACCTAGAACTAAGGAGAAACTTCCTGACAGTTAGAGCAATTAACCAGTGGAACAACCTGCCTCCAGAAGCTGTGGGTGTTCCATCACTGGAAGTTTTTAAGAAGAGACTGGACAGCCATTTGTCTGAAATGGTATAGGGTTTCCTGCTTGAGCAGGGGGTTGGACTCGATGACCTCCAAGATCCAACTTTATTATTACTGTTGTTGTTGTTGTTGTTGTTGTTGTTGTTGTTGTTATTATTATTATTATTATTATTATTATTATTATTATTATAGCTTGAAGTACACAAGAATGAGGTTGGGGGATATTTACACTTTACCTTTGTGCAATTTTCTTTCCCTCAAGCCCTGATGTAACTGCAACAAAGCCATCCCCATCTGCTGCTTTAGGTTCAGAGTTCATCCCTTCATTTGGTTCAATTTGTTTCTGCAGCCTCAAAATACCATTGGCATTTTCATTTCCAGGTTTCCTAAATCGACCAACCAATGCTAATATCTGTCCTTAGTACAGGCAGTTTTTTAAAGCCAGAAAACCTTTTAATCTATAGAGTAGATCTCTCAGTGAAAATAAAATTCTCATTATGATGCTTAGCAAATATTAGCAAGTTTTATTAAAAGCAAAATCAAATTTATTTATGAACAGGTAAGTAGCTTTCTAATCCAGGCATATGAAATTTGCTTTTGATGGTGACTGAGCATACATAAATACATATACATAAATATACAATATACTGTACACACACACACACACACACACACACACACACACACACACACAAATATATATATATATATATATGTTTTCTGAGGTTTTCGCGGGTATTTGTATATAGGTCTTTGGTTGTTCGGGTTTTCTCCCGCGTAAAATTGGAAGTGTCTTGGCAACGTTTCGACGAAGTCACATTCGTCATCTTCAGGCTGGTGTTTTTAGCTTCTTGCTTTGAGCAGCAATGTGTGGTTTTAGCTGTTTCTTCCTTTTAACTGCCAGTGAGGGTATGAACTGATTGGGTGGGAGCTTGGCTGTGTTCTGATTGGGTGGAGGTGTGTTCTGAATGGTTAGGGGCTTGGCTGTGCTCTGATTGGCTGGGGGAGTGTTCTGTTTGGTTGTGCTCAGGTTAGTCTGAGTTGCAGAGGGGTTTAAGATTTTGGGGTTAGGGAGTCGTTTGTCAATAAGGGCAGGTTTCCAAATGGCTGGTAGGCGGGAGGTATCATCTCGCTTGTTCATGCTGTGTGGGCGTTTTTCTATCTCGATGGCTTCTCTGATTATTCTGTTATTAAAATGTTCACTTTTGGCAATGGTTCTGGTATTTTTAAAGTCAATTTCATGTCCTGTGGCTTTAAGGTGTTGGACCAGGGAAGATGTTGGTTCCTCTTTTTTGACTGAGTTCTTATGTTCTTCAATGCGTGCACTTATTCTTCTGTTGGTTTGTCCGATGTATGTGGTGGGACAAGTGGTGCATGGGATTTCGTATACTCCTTGATTTTCTAATTCAATTTTATCTTTGGGGTTTCTAAGGATGGTGGATATTTTTCTGTTTGTGCAGAATGCTGTTTTGATGTTGTGTTTATGGAGGATCTTACTGATTCTGTCTGTGGTGCCTTTTATGTATGGGAGGAGGGCTTTGCCGTTTTCTTGTTCTTTGTCTTGGATTTTGGTGGGGGTTTCTTTTTGGATTAGGTTTGTAATCTTATTTCTATGGAATCCATTGGATGTTAGTACATTGGTGAGGGTGTGTAGTTCGGGTTTTAGGTGTTGTTCGTCAGCTAAGCGTTTTGTTCTGGAGATGAGTGTCTTGGCTACAGAGTTGATCTGTGCTGGGTGGTGGTGTGAGAGAGCGTGCAGATAGCGGTTTGTGTGTGTTTTCTTCTGGTAGATGGTGTGTCCTAGGGAGCCATTGGATTTCTTGTAGACTAAGACATCCAGGAAGGGAAGTTGGTTGTTAGCTTCTGTTTCCATGGTGAACTGTATTTTGGGGTGTAGGCTGTTGAGGTGTGTGAGGAAGTTGTCCAGTTTTTCTTTCCCATGTGGCCAGATTATGAAGGTGTCGTCTACGTATCTGAGCCAGAGTTTGGGTTTGTGATCCGATTTTTCTAGAGCTTGGGTTTCAAAGTGTTCCATGTAGAGGTTGGCAATGACAGGTGAGAGGGGTGATCCCATGGGTGCTCCTTCTGTTTGTTTGTATTTTTGTCCATTATAGATGAAGTATGTGTTGGATAGGCAGTGGTTGGTCAGATCTAAGATGTGTTTGGGGGGGTTATATTTGTTTTGAATAGCTGTCAAGGCTTCTTTGATAGGCACTTGGGTGAAGAGGGATATGACATCGAAGCTCACTAGTAGGTCGCTGGGCTGTAAGCTTTGTTTCTTTATGATCTCTATAAACTGGAATGAGTTTTTTACGTGTGAGGTGATGGATTCTGCATAGGGCTGTAGTTGTTTGGCGAGAAATTTGGCTAGGTTTTGTAGAGGTGAGCCTATGGAGCTGACTATAGGTCTGAGTGGGGTTCCTTCTTTGTGTATCTTGGGGAGACCATAGAGTTTAGGGCATCTGGATGATTTCTCTCTGGGAATGATTCTTTGCTGGATCTCTTCGCTAATGGGGGAGGCTTTTATCTTGGTTCTGGTGGTTTTTTCCAGGTAGGTGGTGGGATCTGTATTTAGGGGTTTGTATGTGGAGTCTTGGAGTAGGTTGGTTAATTTGGTTTGGTAGTCAGATGTGTTCATAACCACCGTGGCGTTGCCCTTGTCTGCTGGTAGGATTATTATGCTGGTGTCTTCTTTCAGGTTACGTAGTGCTGTCTGTTCCTCTTTGGGTAAGTTGGAACAATACCTTCCGGCACCTGTCTTCCAAGGCATCAGCCTGTGCAAAGCTCTTGATCCCTAGATCCCCAGAATAAAAATTGCCTACTCTTTGCCATCAAAATATATTTCTTAAATAGTTCTTATTCCTGCTTCCAATTCTGCATGTTACAAATCAGTTCTGATATTCCAAAAGGAGTATTCTATTGTGAAAGACACAGCTGGATAGATCAGTTTTTCTCACTGTTGGCAACTTATAGGTGTGGGAATTTCAACTCCCAGAATTCCCTGTCCAGCAAATCAAACACAATTTGCTGACTTGGGAATTCTGGGAATTGAAGCCACACATCTTTAGGTTGCTAAGGTTGGAAATATTATATAGGAAGCTGGATCTCCCTTGGCGACATTAAAGGAAAGGTTTCCCTGTCCAAATTGTGTCCAACCCTAGGGCACAGGTGCTCATCTCAATTTCTTAGCCAAGGGAGTCAGACACTTCCATAGTCATGTAGCAGCATGACTAAGGTGTACAGAATGCTGTTACTTTCTCACTGAAATGGTACCTATTTATCTACTCACATTAGCCTGCTTTCAAACTACTAAATTGGCAGGAGCTGGGGCACGTAATGGGAACTCATCCCATTGCATAATGCAGTGGTGGCGAACCTATAACCCGGGTGCCAGAGGCGGCACTCAGAGCCCTCTCTGTGGGTATGCGCGCCATCGCCCCAGTCCTAGGCCTTCAGCTGGGTTTTACAAAACCTTTTCGCTTTAGGCTTCCGCCACCATGTTAAAAAAAAAAGGTTCAATCAATCAGTCAATTTCAACTTCTCACGGGAAAAAAAAAGATCTTGCAAAGTTGGAATTGATTGATTGAACTTTTTAGTCCCACCCAGTCTGCCGTTACCACTGCAGCCACACCCACCCAATGGGCCACACCCACCCAATGGGCCACACCCACCCGGCACCTGACGATGCATAAGTAGGTTTTGGGTTGCAGTTTGGGCACTCGGTCTCTAAAAGGTTCGCCATCACTGGCATAATGTTTGGGTCTTGAACCTGGCCTGTAAACTTTCCAGTTGACAAATTCGGCATCTTTAACCACTGAGTCATCGCACCCCCTTTCAGACCTTGCATTGTCATTTGTTTGTTTGTTTGTCTGTCTGTCTGTTTGTTTATTTATATCTACTTCTTATAGCTGGTCCTACTAGTAGTTAATGAAAGAGAGGGGAGGAGAGAATTGGTTATTCCAAAATTTTCCTTCCTCTTTTTCTGACTTAGGATAGTCACTGTCCTATTTTCAGTTTTTCTTCTCCCCTACCTCCAGTTTTCTGCCTGATAAGCTAATAAATAAGATGGGCTGCTGCAGGCAAGTCCATTTCGATTTTCTCCAGAGAAGGTAAAAATATTAGAATCCAGGAAATCTTGCACAAGAATGTCACGTATCATACAGAAAACACAACCTTCTTTCTCTTCGTACAACCTTCGTATCTTCTGTTATCCAGTTATTTAGGGTATAAGGCCTAAAGCTATTTCTGTTCACAGATTTTTCTCTTTTTGACACTTCGTTATCAACAACATGGTTTAGTACGCCAACTCTAGCTTCCTAATGCATAGTTTTTAAAAACTCTTTTCTCCAATGGCTAAGCAGTCTTGGAAGGACAACTGAATTCAGCCTTTCTGATGATTAGTTACTTTTCAGCAATATTTAACACAATAACAGAGTTGGAAGGGACCTTGGAGGTCTTCTAGTCCAACCCCTTACTCAGGCAGGAAACCCTATACCATTTCAGACAAGTGGTTGCCAACTCTCTTCTTAAAAACTTCCAGTG
Organism: Crotalus tigris; assembly: GCF_016545835.1. Taxonomy (NCBI): domain Eukaryota; kingdom Metazoa; phylum Chordata; class Lepidosauria; order Squamata; family Viperidae; genus Crotalus; species Crotalus tigris. The sequence continues at coordinate 1,407,903 of NW_024096751.1, read as the reverse complement.
TTGGAGCACTCACAACTTCTAGAAGCAAGTTGTTCCACTGATTAATCATTCTGTCAGGAAATTTTTCTTTAGTTCTAGCTTGCTTCTCTCCTTGATTAGTTTCTATCCAATATTTTCCCATATTCCCATTTTCCCACATTAGAGTCCTCAAAGCAAGTGCTCACCAATTGTTAAAAATGTAGGAGCCTCTTTTGAGCCAGTATGTTTCAATGGGACTTCAGATGTGTCAGAAACTGCATGCCAGGTAAGTCCTGTGTAGTTGATTTTAAGAAGCTGCAGCAAATAAAATGTATAATGGAATCACCATTGCAATGTAATGTGTGAAGAACCTTGGGAGACGAGGAAATGAGATGCTGCCTAGGAAACAATCAGACTAGAGAGGCAGGAATCCCTGTGGCTTAATAGTCAGTGAAAGAAACTTAGGAAGGACCCATCCTAGTGGATCAGGTGGTTAAAAGTGTCAGCAGGTGGTCTGTACCCTCAGATTGCAAGTTTATGTTAATACAGGTAGTCCTCGAGTTATGAGTGAAATGGAGCCTGGCCATTCCACTCATAACTCGAAAACTCGTAGAGTGAATCTCATTCAAGGTACAAGATCACTTCTTTGCTCATTCAGATGCACACGGCTCATTAAGCAAGCATGAGGTATCTCAGCGTGGGGAAGGCCATGGAGGGCCTAATACTGGAACAGGCCCCCAAGGCCTCCTGGACCCACTAAGATACCACATGCTTCCCCCTCCCTTCTTGCCGTGCCAGACTCACCTGGAAAAGATCCATCTCCTCTCTGCCACAGTTCCTGCTTCTGCCCGAATGCTTGTGTGCCCCCCAGCCCGATCCATGCTCCAGAGGCCTTTTCCAGGCCCAATCGGGCCTCAGTGGGATCATGGAAGCATCCCCCACCTCAAATCTGGGCTGCAACAGCCTGGAAAAGGCCTCCAAAGCCCAGATCAGGCCATGGGGGGTGCAAAAGCCTCCTCTGGCCTTAGATCCGGGCCGCAACCCAGATTGGGTTGCAGGGGGTGCACAGAAGTGTTCTCCGGCCTCAAATCCGGTCAGCAGTGGCCTGGAAAAGGCCTTTGGAATCTGGATTGGACCACGGGGAGACAAAAGCCTCCCCCGGTCTTAGATCCAGGCCACAGCAGCCTGAAAAATGTCTCTGAAGCCTGAATCAGGCTATGGGGGCCCAATACCTCCCCCAGCCCCAAATCCAGGCCACAGTGGCCTGGAAAAGGTCTCCGGAGCCCCGATCCAGCCTCCAGAGACACACAGAAGCGTCCGTCAGCTCCAGTTCTGTTCTCTGTTGCAGAGAACAGAGGCCTAAAGTACCATGAGATCACATAAGATCAATAGAGTGAGATCTCTCCCCACTGATCTCGCATGATCTTGCATTTCTTTAGGCCTCCATTCTCTGTGAATGCACCGAAGGCCTGGAGCAGCCAAGAAAGTGAAGGATCTCGATCTTCGCAGAGTGAGTTTTGAAGGCCTGGTGCCTAGGGAGATCCAGGGTGGGGTTGGGGAGGGAGGGAATAACCAGGGTGAATGTTGCAGAGCCACTGCGGTCACTCATAACGGCGAACGACTGCCGTGGTGCTGCAATATTCGTAACTTCGGGACTTGCTCATAAGCACCAGGGGGTGCTCATCATGTAACTTTGAATGAGCATTAAGTGAATGCTCGTAACTCGGGGATTGCCTGTATATCTTTACAGTAGAATAAAATTAGCTCATCTGGCTATGTCTTCTGTCTGGTTTAACTGGGAAGGCATCATGGGGGAAGCAATCATTCAACTATTACAATGCCCAGAGCCCTACCCAAGATGGCTTCAGCATGTACCTGCAAAAAGGTGAAAATGTTCCTTTTGCAGGCTGTGTCCAAGCCATTTGCTTGGTTGGTTTGATTGGATTCCTGCACTAAGCAGAAGATTGAACTCAATGGGCTTAAAGATGCCTTTCCAGTCTATGGATTCTATGTTTCCCTTGTCCATTCTTCCAGAATGTGATTCCTTCTACAATTGTGAATCCTTCCAGATACTGGTGGGGAATTCTGGAAATTCATAGAGTCCCAACACTTTCAGAAACACTCCCAAATTCTTAACCAGAATTCAATATTGCAAACCTTTTTACAAAATACAAAGTTGGGAAAGTTGCAGAAACTAATATTAATTGTTGAATTAATGAGGATTAACAACTTTTACCTTATTGGCATTGTTCTCTCTCAATTCTCCAGGGCTGTTCTGTTCTTTATATTGTTGTAATAAATATTGGGGAAACTTGGAGAAGAATCAGAAGAGGGCAAGGAATATTTGAGGCATTTTCAGTAGATGTTTTCTTCTTTTTTTTACAATATTCCCAGGCAACCCAAATCACATAATGCATCTTTTTTAAACTTGAATGCAAATGTACAGTAGGTATTTTCTTTATAGTTGGCAAAAGTTTAGACATTCAGATTCAGAGAAGGTCTTGCTCTATTTTTGCCTGAGGTGGAGGAATCCCACTGCAATAGAGTAAAAAAAATTGATTAAGGGCATAACTCTCCCC